>NC_091162.1:31451630-32051630 GCF_040958095.1 Procambarus clarkii
GGCTCTCTCTCTCTCTCTGGCTCTCTCTCTCTGGCTCTCTCTTTCTCTCTGGCTCTCTCTTTCTCTCTGGCTCTCTCTCTCTCTCTCTGGCTCTGGCCCTCTCTCTCCCCCTCTCTTTCTCTCTTTCTCTGGCTCTCTCGCTCTCTCTGGCTCTCGCTCTCTGGCTCTCTCTCTGGCTCTCTCTCTCTCTGGCTCTCTCTCTCTCTGGCTCTCTCTCTGGCTCTCTCTCTCTCTGGCTCTCTCTGGCTCTGGCTCTCTCTCTCTGGCTCTGACTCTCTCTCTAGCTCTGACTCACTCTCTCTCTGGCTCTGGCTCACGCTCTCTCTCTCTGGCTCTCTCTCTGGCTCTGGCTCTCTCTCTCTCTGGCTCTGGCTCTCTCTCTCTCTCTCTCTCTGGCTCTCTCTTTCTCTCTGGCTCTCTCTTTCTCTCTGGCTCTCTCTCTCTCTCTCTGGCTCTGGCTCTCTCTCTCTCTCTGGCTCTGACTCTCTCTCTGGCTCTGGCTCACGCTCTCTCTCTGGCTCTCGCTCTCTCTCTCTGGCTCTCATATTTCATTTGATTTAAAAATGTCTGAGATTTTTACTTAATCTAAGTTATATTGCATGGTGCTAATATGAATATTATACATGACTTTTTTCTTTTCTTTCTCTCTCTCTTTCTCCCTTTCTTTCTTTCTCTTTATTTCCTTCTCTCTCTTTTTCTTTCTCTTTCTACATGAATATTATACTTGACTGTTTACATTCACTTGTAGATTTTTATTTTTAGTTAATTAGTCCTAAACTTTTGATTAATAGATTTTTATTATTAGTCATAGAAAAACTATAGTGTTATATGTATACTCGGAAAATTTTACTTGTTTTAGTTTTAAGTAACAATAACTGCTTGTAACATCAGACTGATCTCAGCATGACATGAATCACAGGCTGCTTGATCACAAAATCTATTGTGTTCACATATTGCATATATAGATTTTTAAATTTTTACTTTTATATTCTGTTATAGATATAGTCTATATATTTCGAGCTATTACATATATTTTGTTGTATTACTCATTCTTAATTAAATAAATATAATATTTTAATTCTCTTTTTGTACCCTATTTATTTGTAATTTGCACATACATATATAGGATGTCCATTTCTTTCTCAGATATGTCTTCTTTCTTTCTCTCCCTTTCTATTTCAGATATGAATTAAAAAATTATTATACCCTAATTTACCCTAAACGTTTTAATGTAGGTAATTAAAAGATTATAAAAAAGTTTTTAGAAATGTTAATTATTTACGTTCTAAGGTCGTATATAAAAGTTCTCAAAAAACCTTTTCTAAACGTAATTATAAACGTGCTGAAAACAATGAAATGTCGTTTTTAGGATGTTTTAAAAACATGAAAATGTTTGCTGGGTGGCGAAGCGACTCAACGGCTTGCTGACTCCTTATGTCTCTTGCACCTTCAGCCTGAAGTCTCCAAAGGAATTTGTTGACTTACTGCGGGGAACACGGGCCACAGGGATAAGAGCCTCGTTGGACGTAGAATCACTGTTTACCAACGTACCTGTGGATGAAACAATCGGGATGATAGCGGACAGAGTGTATCGTGATCCGGCCTGTACTCCTCTTGACATACCAGAAAACATTCTAAGGAAACTACTCCAAGCTTGTACTAAAGAGGCACCCTTCTTGAGCCCGGATGGGCACATCCGAGGCCATGCACTGGACTATATCCAATCCAATCTTAGTGATAGACACCAATGTGTAGCCATCAATAATATAATCTCTCCCATTCTACCAATAACTGTTGGAGTGCCACAGGGCAGCATCTTGGGACCTCTTCTTTTTCTTATATACATTAATGATCTGCCTAATGTCTCTAACATTCTGAAACCTATTTTGTTTGCTGATGATACTACCCTCATCTACTCCAACCCCAACCCACATACACTAAATGGTGTTGTTAATAATGAACTAAAAAAAGTCCACTTATGGATGTCAACCAACAAACTAACACTTAACATAGAAAAGACCTACTACATCCTATTCGGAAGCAAATCTACAAATGCAATTCAGCTTCAGATTGACAATGTAAACATTAGCAATAAAAATGATGGAAAGTTTCTTGGCATATTCCTAGACAAGAGACTCAACTTCAGTACCCACATTCAACACATAACTAAGAAAGTCTCTAAAACAGTTGGTATACTCTCCAAAATCAGATATTATGTTCCTAACTCTGCTCTCATCTCTCTATATTATGCACTAATCTATCCCTATCTCAACTATGGTATCTGTGCATGGGGTTCAACCACTGCAAACCACCTCAAGTCCATCATCACCCAGCAAAAATCTGCTATCAGAATAATATCAAATTTTGCTTTCAGACAACACACAGCCCCCTTGTTTAACTCCCTAAACATGCTAAACCTAATCTCACTCCACAAATTCTCTTGTGTCAACTACATTTACAAAACCCTGTTCTTAAATGCAAATCCTTGTCTGAAACTCTTCTTGGACAGATGTAATAGGACCCATTATCACCACACCAGAAATAAATATCTCTTTGATATCCCCAGAGTTAAACTTAATCTGTGTAAACACTATGCAAATAAAGGGACCCAGTTTATGGAACTCACTCCCTACTGAATTGAAAAGCTGTCCAACTTTTACATCATTCAAAATCAATACTAAAAAGTACCTAGTTTCATCTTCATAGTTTTTCACTTTTTGCCTTAAAATTGCACTGTATCAATTGCTACCCAATCTCCCAACCTTTATGTTCCCAATTTGAACAGCTTTACCATTGTGATCGTTGCTGTTTTCTTATATGTGCTGCCAATCTGTTGTATGGTGTTTATAAATCTTGTTTATCTGTATCTTTTGCTACCCAGTCTCCCAATCTTTATGTACCCAATCTGAACATCTTTACCATTGTGATCATTGCTGTCTTATATGTGCTGTCAATCTGCTGTATGGTGTCTATTAACCTTGTTTAAATTACTAATCAAGCTGTCAATGTAATCAATCAGAGCTTTAATATAACAATGTGCTTTAATATACTTACTTATCTCTCTCATCTCATTTTTCTCTTGTAATGTATCTTTATCATTTATCAATTCTGATTGAAATTACCTACTTGAAATTATCTGCTAGATTAAGGACCTGCCCGAAACGCTGTGCGTACTAGTGGCTTTACAAGAATGTAAATACTGTATTATCCAATGTATTCTCACAAAACCAATGTACCTTCTTGTATATATATAAATAAATAAATAAATAAATAAATAAATAAATAAATGTATAAGCAAGTAGATGGGATCGCCATGGGTTCTCCCCTAGGTGTCCTGTTTGCGAACTTCTACATGGGTACCATCGAACAAAAGGTCTTAGTCGACATGAACTTGAAACCGGCCATATACTGCAGGTATGTTGACGACATTTTTACACAGGTACCTGATGTCAGACATCTGCAGGAGCTGAAGGAGGCATTTGAGCGAAATTCTGTGTTGTGTTTCACTTACGAGATGGAGAAGGATGGGAAGCTGCCCTTTCTAGATGTAACAGTCATGGAAAGGAGCGGAGGTTTCCACACTGCAGTCTACACTAAGGAAACAAACATAGGAATGTGCCTCAATGCCAACAGTGACTGCCCAGACAGGTACAAGAGGAGTGTCGTTAACGCTTATGTCGACCGTGCTCTCAGCCACAGCTGAGGATGGAAGCAAGTCGATGAAGAACTCTGTAGGGTAAGGCAGGTCCTAGTCAACAACGGCTTCTCCAATGGTTTCGTTGAAGACATCATAAGAAGGAAGGTGAAACGCCATGCAACCTCTGAAGAGACAACTAACACAACACCTGTACCCCGTATTAGACTATTTTACAGGAACTTCTTTTCCACAGCTCATAAAACGGAGGAAAGAATCCTGAAAGATATTGTTAATAGAAACGTTATCCCTACAGACAAAAATCAGAAGATACAATTGACGATCTACTATAAAACCAAGAAAACGGCCAATCTACTCATGAGAAACTCTCCAGACACAAAGCAGAACGCTTTAAAAGAGACCAATGTCGTCTATGCCTTCAAATGCCCACTTGGGGACTGTAAACCTCAAAGAATTCAGTATATAGGCAAGACAACAACATCTCTTTCCAGGCGATTAACGATGTATAAGCAACAGGGCTCCATTAAGGAACATATATAATCTCTTCCCACAACCAGACCATCATCAGAGAAGTCTTATCAAAAAACACGGAAATCATCGATAGATACAGCGATAGCAGGCGGCTAGATATCTGCGAGGCACTACACATTAAGAAGTCGACACCAGCAATCAACAGCCAATTAATGCATAACTATTTTCTACCCACTTCAAGAATCCACACCAATATAGAAGCATCAAGAAATATGGGCCAATAGGCCCTTTGCAGCTACTTCCATTCTTACCTTTAACTTACAAAATATTATACCCATTGTTTCGTGTTCTGTCTTGTGTTGAAAGTTTGTTTTCACCTCATCTAAAATTGTTGTAACATATCACCTCACCAAAATGCAGGTATAAAATCGATGCTGTTTAAACTCTGTTCAGTTATAGTTGTGTGTGTGTAAACTAAAGTCTTTGAAAATGTAACAAGTTTTACGAAACGCGTTCAAGTGTCGCGTCAGACTAGAAATAAAAATGAATTTTGGAGAATTGATTTATATATATATATATATATATATATATATATATATATATATATATATATATATATATATATATATATATATATATATATATATATATATATATATATATATATATATATATATATATATATAACTGAAAACTCACACCCCAGAAGTGACTCGAACCCATACTCCCAGAAGCAACGCAACTGGTATGTACAAGACGCCTTAATCCACTTGACCATCACGACCGGACAAAATGAGGTGATAGCCGAGGCTATATGAACCACCCCACCGCCGGCACTCGGATAGTTATCTTGGGCATAGCATTTTACCAAATCACCTCATTCTTTGGGGCACACGTGAGGAACACAAATGCGAACAAGCCTGAATGGTCCCCAGGACATATGCAACTGAAAACTCACACCCCAGAAGTGACTCGAACCCATACTCCCAGAAGCAACGCAACTGGTATGTACAAGACGCCTTAATCCACTTGACCATCACGACCGGACAAAATGAGGTGATAGCCGAGGCTATATGAACCACCCCACCGCCGGCACTCGGATAGTTATCTTGGGCATAGCATTTTACCAAATCACCTCATTCTTTGGGGCACACGTGAGGAACACAAATGCGAACAAGCCTGAATGGTCCCCAGGACATATGCAACTGAAAACTCACACCCCAGAAGTGACTCGAACCCATACTCCCAGAAGCAACGCAACTGGTATGTACAAGACGCCTTAATCCACTTGACCATCAGTTGCAGTTTTCAGTTGCATATGTCCTGGGGACCATTCAGGCTTGTTCGCATTTGTGTTCCTCACGTGTGCCCCAAAGAATGAGGTGATTTGGTAAAATGCTATGCCCAAGATAACTATCCGAGTGCCGGCGGTGGGGTGGTTCATATAGCCTCGGCTATCACCTCATTTTGTCCGGTCGTGATGGTCAAGTGGATTAAGGCGTCTTGTACATACCAGTTGCGTTGCTTCTGGGAGTATGGGTTCGAGTCACTTCTGGGGTGTGAGTTTTCAGTTGCATATGTCCTGGGGACCATTCAGGCTTGTTCGCATTTGTGTTCCTCACGTGTGCCCCAAAGAATGAGGTGATTTGGTAAAATGCTATGCCCAAGATAACTATCCGAGTGCCGGCGGTGGGGTGGTTCATATAGCCTCGGCTATCACCTCATTTTGTCCGGTCGTGATGGTCAAGTGGATTAAGGCGTCTTGTACATACCAGTTGCGTTGCTTCTGGGAGTATGGGTTCGAGTCACTTCTGGGGTGTGAGTTTTCAGTTGCATATGTCCTGGGGACCATTCAGGCTTGTTCGCATTTGTGTTCCTCACGTGTGCCCCAAAGAATGAGGTGATTTGGTAAAATGCTATGCCCAAGATAACTATCCGAGTGCCGGCGGTGGGGTGGTTCATATAGCCTCGGCTATCACCTCATTTTGTCCGGTCGTGATGGTCAAGTGGATTAAGGCGTCTTGTACATACCAGTTGCGTTGCTTCTGGGAGTATGGGTTCGAGTCACTTCTGGGGTGTGAGTTTTCAGTTGCATATGTCCTGGGGACCATTCAGGCTTGTTCGCATTTGTGTTCCTCACGTGTGCCCCAAAGAATGAGGTGATTTGAAATTGAAATTGAAATTGAAATAAGTTTATTGAGGTAAAATACACACAAAGGGATGAGGTAGCTCAAGCTATTCTCACCCCATTCAGTACAACGTGTTAATATATACATAGACACACATCACAAACAATAAACATATTACCAAACATTCTGAGAGGTAAACATATACATTTCCTCCTTCACAAGTAGTATGGTATCAGACGTACACACAAATACTTTTATGACCTAGGTATACTGTATAGACAATTTGCAAGACACCTGCAGATAATTCAACAAAATATTACAATCTTGGTGCAAAATTCTTATATCTCTCAAGAATATCATCAACCTTTCCGTTGTGACACATCCAGGCTATTTGTTCAGGAACAGTCCTTATCTCAGTGTTTCTATATACATTAATCAACGGACAATGAAGAATATAATGGGCAAGGGTGTGAGACCTTAACATACCACATAGTTTACACTTCGTGTCATTACCATGAACATCTATCCCATATTCCCAGTAATATTTGTACCCAAGCCTGAGCCGCATGTACACAGAGTCACTCCAAGCATTTCTCCTTTTACCATAAGTGAAATGGGTGTTTTGACTCACATACATGTAGTGTTGCATGGTTTGACTTCTCTCATACATTATCTCTCTCCTCTCCACTCCCGCCTGTGCCTGAATATTTCTGATTTTGCTTCTTATTTGTCTCATTGTGAATTCACATTCAATGTCAACTTGTGGTTTTGATGTGGCACGTTTTGCCAAGTCATCCGCCACCTCGTTGAGCACTATTCCAACATGAGACGGAATCCACATGAATTTCACACTATAACCTTTCAGCTGTATCTCAGTTATTCTTCTCTTACAGTCCTCCACTATAGACATGAAGACTGGGTTTCGACTGTTTAAGGACTCCAGTGCTCCTCGGCTATCAACAAATACAAAAACATTTTTGTCGTCATGACGTACTTCCTCCAAACACGCCAGAATGGCCTGCAGTTCAGCTTGTGTGGATGATATATAATTACTAAGCCGGAGTTCAATTATCCTGTCCACAGTCCCAAACTCCGTATAATCCCTTATTAGGACACCACACCCTGCCCTGCCATCTTCCGCCACCGACCCGTCGCAATATACATGTAAACTGTTGCCTCTTGGTAACCGAGATATCATGCTTCCATACAAACACCGTAATTGTCCCGGTTCATGATGAATCTTTTTCACCTTGAGGGGTACAATTTCGACGTCTATTTTCTGTGCTATCCAGGGAGCAGACATATTACACTGTCGAGAGGGTTTACAGCAGTCAAGTACGTCGTATTCCCTGAGGTCATGAGCTAATCCTCTCGTATAGCGTGTCTCCCTCAGTTTCCTGGAAGTGTGTACGTCACTCAAGCAGGTCTGAACGCTCTCAAACAGCTTCTCCCCTCCTTTTCTCCGCATGAAACGAATAGATACTCTTAGTGTTAATGTCACGGACTCTATCACACACACTCTGTAAATTTAATTCCATTCTCATTATTTCAATCATTGCATTTCTTTGACATCCAAGAATAATCCTCATAGCCTCGTTCTGTATCAGCTCTATTTTTTGAATTCTGCCTTGGCCTGTGTAAGACAATACGGGTGCTGCGTAGTCTATCAGGGATCGAACAGTGCTTATGTATAACATCCGCAAGATAGGTACCCCAACACCTTTACCAGAAAAAGCCAGTGCTTTTAGAGGATGCAGACGGGCTTTACATAAGGTGCTGATATGATTTATTTCAGCATTTTTACTCTCACATGTGTATCCAACATACATGCCCAGATACTTGTACTTCTGTACACGGCTCAGTTCCACACCATTTAGAGTAAGTGTTATATTTCTTCGTTTTCTATACTCGTATTTGGTTTTATCTGCATTTATAACTAAGCCTAACTTGTGACAGGTTGTACCAAGTATGTTAAGAGCATCTTGAATTTTGTTCCCAGAAGTGCCTTGTATAAGAATGTCATCAGCATATATGATCGTCGTGACCCCTGGAGGATACATCTCTGATGCTAATCTGTTCATTAATACATTGAATAAGGTGGGACTTAATACTCCCCCTTGTGGGGTACCTAACTGAAACCTCCGTTCCTCAGACATGTATCCCTGGTAATACACCTGACCTTTTCTGCCTTGTAGATAATCCCTTATCCAGTGTAGCAATCTCCCTGTTATTCCCAGATTGGCTAATTCGTATAAGATTACTTCCCCATTGGCTTTATCAAACGCTCCTTGTAGATCAACAAAAACTCTACAATTGTCATCCACATTAGACAAGCACTTTAAGAGACAATCCGCAGTACTTTTGCCTTTGATAAAACCAAAGAGATTACTGGACATGTTATCACCTACAAGGTAGAGTAGCCTATTTAACAAAATCCTTTCCATCATTTTACAAAAGCAGGATATTAAGGAGACAGGTTTGTAGCCTCCGTTTGACTTAGGGATAGGAATGATGACAGCCTCTTTCCATTTTCTTGGTAACTTTCCCTCTCTATAACTCATATTAAACAAATCAAGTAAGGGATTAGGTTTCATACCGGCTAAGTAATTAAGTATGTCATACGTTACTCCATCTTTTCCCGGAGCAGTGGAACTGCCACTTTTTATAGCATCCAGTAGCTCATCGTGGGTTATCTCAGTGCATGTTATAGATCTTGTATTTAAGGCACATAAAGTTACTCCATTTCTAATATTTTCCCATGACTCAATGGTGACTCTCGTGTCTGCAGGTAAGGACTCCATACCAGCAGCACTTGCCCATTTATCTACTAACTCATTAGCAACTTTCCCTGGATCTGAGTGAGCAATGAATTTGGTCTTACAACCCCTGACTTTATTTACTGCTCTCCATATGTCTTTAAGGTTCTTAGTATTACCAATGGACTGAGCAAATTCTTGCCAGTATCTGTCCCGCGCCTCCTTCCTCACCTGACTGCATTCCCTAGCCACTTCCAACATTGTATTTTTCTCTTCATCCCTCATTCCATTTGTTAACCATGCTTTATGCGCACTCCGTAGCATTCTCTCCCATCCCTTGACTTGCTGATCATTGGAATATTTAAATTTCTTAGGTCCGTGCGTCTTGCTTCCCCTGCCCCCGTTATTTTCCCTCTGTACTAATTTCTCTATGTTCTCGACCATATCCTCGTAAAAACTATTAACGCAGAGCGGCGTGTAATGTTGATACCAATCTCCCATATTTTGAATAAAGTAATTTTTCATATCTTTATTAATATTTAGCCTTTTCCTTTGAAAGTGGACTTGTTTTTTCCCCAGTGGTAATTCAACGTTCAAGGCAAAGTGGTCACTAAGTAGTTCCCGAACAACCCGAGCCTCCCCCATAATCCCCTGAGAGTTTAAAACGCAGGCATAGTCAAGCCGTCCTCCCCTGATGTGAGTTGGTTCATTGTTTCCCAAGAGACAGGTATCTGGATGATCTTGTAGAAACTGTAACCACTTGACCCCATTAGTATTAATACTACCTACTGTCCCAAGGCTTGTGTGCCGAGCATTAAGGTCCCCAATGACCAGTGAAGGATTAGTATAAATGCAGTCAGGTAAATAGTTAGCGTCGAAGCAGTTCCTGGATACATACAAATTAACTACAATAAATTCCCCTTCCCTTAATGATAATTTAACACAGACACTCTCTATACCTTGCGTTTTTGATGGCGGTTCTACTAACTCTGTTGGTATGGAGTTCTTAACATAAATCGACGTGCCTCTGATGTTATTTGCAGCGAAGAGGTGAAACCCTTTATAGCCATTTAATTTCAATAATCCTTCATTCCTATCCCCTGTCTCCTGGAGAGCTACAACATCAATATCATTTCCCATCACATAACAATGAACATCTGTAACCCTGTTTCTCAAACCATTAACATTCCATGACAACACTTTCAGTCTAGGGTGATCCATTATTAATCAATTCATTGCCTAAGTCATCCCCAATAAGTTCACTAAATGATAGCCATACCTTGTATAACATCTCCCACCTCCTCCCAAGTTCACCAGTAAAAGCGACATTGCGATTCGCAAGAGATTTTTTCAGCCCTGAGATGTCCATTATTGGCCCAAATGATTCTTTCATTTTATGTGTAATTATAGGGTTCTTCCTTTCCCTACGACTATCATCATTCACACACACTTCACTTTCCTTCATTTCATCACTCAATATTTCATTTTTGTCCTCAACCACTATATCCTGACTATCCTTCACCGTTTTGTGATTTTCCTTGACCTCCTGAACGTTTAATTTAGCCTCGATGGACTCGATTCTCTGCCCCAGATTTTGGAGGAACTCACCAACTTTTTTAAGTTCAGCCCACACTTCCTTGACCATATTATTATGACCCTCTTTCTGAGCCACAGTAGCCACTTCACTCACCGTTACACTGTCACTGCCGGAGTCCTGAGTGGTGGCGTGGCTGCTTGTTGCTGGAGCCTGCCTAAGTAAAGGTGACTCCTTTACCCACGCATTCGTCCGGTTCACTGGCACTGTTTGGGGCAGACTGTTTTGCTGTGCTCCCGGTGTCTGGGTATATATATGTTTTTAGTTACATCCTTTGGTTTTAAGAACGTCAGATATACGTATTTATGTCAAAAGTTACAGTATTACCTTTGTGGGACCATTTAAAAACGTCCACAAACGTTCTGTGTTTGCTGGGTAAGAGCTCTTGCTTGCTCTGTAACATTCACCGGCCGGAGAACAGCCATACTCGGCCTCTTGCTACACACAGCCGAGCTCGCATTGTGAACACCTCCACAGTTGCAGCATCTGGGAACTATTTTCTCACCCAGATTCAGTCTGTTTCTACACACAGTAGAGAGGTGAGACTTTCCGCAGAAACGACATCGTGGATCATTTTGACAGCTCCAGGATTTATGCCCCCATCTGCAGCATTTCAGGCATATTATGGGCTCTTCCACATACTTTGCTACATGCCTGTAGCCAGCCCCGGTGATGAACACTTTCTCGGGAACGTCGCCTCTCACTAGAGCCACCACCTGACTCCTAGCTTCACCTTTAATAAGGTGACGCTTGGCCCACACAAATCGTTGGTCGTCGAGTATAAACTCGGGGTCCAGAATCTGAGGGTATTTATAGATAATTACCTTCGTCAGCTTCTCGTTCCCCTCCGGTATTTCCATAAGAATTCCATCATATCCTTGCCGGCTAAGAAACGTCACTGCCTCCATAGAACCTACCGTTAAGTAAGGTCTGTTTACACCTTCCTTCAGCAGGGGCTCGAACTTGCGGTGTTCTCTTCCGAGTTTGACGGTCCACAGCAGCTTCTGATGATAGGCCAACGTGCATGAGGCAGGGAAGAGAAGCCTCCATCTCCGCTGACCCTCACCTTCCTCACATCGTTCCGTCCGTTTGTCTGCATCAGTCTCGGCGTCGTTCTTCATTCTCTTATCGTTTCCGTTAAGTGTATTACTGTCCACACTACGCCTTGCCTCCTGTCTTCTTCGTTTCTTCTTATTCCTTGTCAGAACTTCTAGATACTCGCCCTCCTCGTCTGACTGGCTGCTTTCAGAGGCCATGTTAATAACGTCGTGAGAAGTAGCCATGTCTTCTGGTGACTGAGTCTCCATCTCAGTACCCAGCATGGGGGGAGGGGGGGGGGGAAGGTGCGGAGCAGGTATCTTGACCCGACCGCGTCCCAGGTAAGACTGGAGGTGATTTGGTAAAATGCTATGCCCAAGATAACTATCCGAGTGCCGGCGGTGGGGTGGTTCATATAGCCTCGGCTATCACCTCATTTTGTCCGGTCGTGATGGTCAAATGGATTAAGGCGTCTTGTACATACCAGTTGCGTTGCTTCTGGGAGTATGGGTTCGAGTCACTTCTGGGGTGTGAGTTTTCAGTTGCATATGTCCTGGGGACCATTCAGGCTTGTTCGCATATATATATATATATATATATATATATATATATATATATATATATATATATAAATATGTATGTATATATATATAAATATATATATAAATATATATATATATATATATATATATATATATATATATATATATAAATATGTATATATATGTCGTACCTAGTAGCCAGAACGCACTTCTCGGCCTACTATGCAAGGCCCGATTTGCCTAATAAGCCAAGTTTTCCTGAATTAATATATTTTCTCAAATTTTTTTCTTATGAAATGATAAAGCTACCCATTTCATTATGTATCTGGTCAATTGTTTTTTATTGGAGTTAAAATTAACGTAGATATATGACCGAACCTAACCAACCCTACCTAACCTAACCTAACCTATCTTTATAGGTTAGGTTAGGTTAGGTAGCCGAAAAAGTTAGGTTAGGTAGGTTAGGTAGTAGAAAAACACTTAATTCATGAAAACTTGGCTTATTAGGCAAATTGGGCCTTGCATAGTAGGCATAGAAGTGCGTTCTGGCTACTAGGTACGACATTATATATATATATATATATATATATATATATATATATATATATATATATATATATATATATATATTATTAAATATGACCGAAAAAGTAAGATTAATAATTCTAACACGAATTTTCTCAATCTTTCGTACATTTCTTTTCACTGTTGGAGGTAAATAAAAAATCAATTCTCCAAAATTCATTTTTATTTCTAGTCTATATATTATTTCTAGTATATATATATATATATATATATATATATATATTGTGACAGGAAAGTGTAGAAGTGTAGGTGTTTGGCAGTCCTCCTAATGGCTGGTGTCAATGCCTATCACATTTAAGAAAAAAAAGATAGACTGCTTTGCTGTTGTCTGTGGTAAAGTAAGGGAAGACATGCAAAACACATAGTATGAACAATGAAACTTTAATTAACTTTAAAAAATTATGAATAAGACAATTCCTTGGCTATGTACAGTGCAAAAAACAAGTCAAAAAATATAACATAAAAATTAAGAACAAGGATGACGTTACTCTACAAATAAAATAAAGACAGAAAAATAATTAACAGGTGGTGAGAATATAGCGCTAGCTGAGAACCTCCACCAATAAACAGAGCGTATATCAGTTGGTTGTTCACAGCTTGAGAGCACAAGGATATTCTGACTTCAATGACTGGTTCGGGCCCAGACATCGACTAGGTAGAGGGTGCTGAGGTGCAGTGGTGCAGACGTCGATTCACCAATCAGAAGCAGGCAGGCTGGAAATGGTAGTTTGGTGATCGGTGACGAGGGAGGGGGTTGGGTGGAGAGCGAGTGTGATGATACATTTGCACCTGGCAAAACATATTTGACTCAATACTTACTACACTTGTTTGTAGTATTTAGATGTTTTAGTTGTACTGAAGTTGCTTGATGTTAAGAAAGAGCAGGCCTAATCTCTCTTGAGGGAGATTATCGTAACAATATATATATATATATATATATATATATATATATATATATATATATATATATATATATATATATATATATATATGTCGTACCTAGTAGCCAGAACTCACTTCTCAGCCTACTATGCAAGGCCCGATTTTTCATGAATTAATGTTTTTTCGACTACCTAACCTAACCTAACCTAACTTTTTCAGCTACCTAACCTAACCTATCCTATAAAGATAGGTTAGGTTAGGTTAGGTACGGTTGGTAAGGTTCGGTCATATATCTACTTTAATTTTAACTCCAATAAAAAGAAATTGACCTCATACATAATGAAATGGGTAGCTTTATCATTTCATAAGAAAAAAAATGAGAAAATATAATAATTCATGAAAACTTGGCTTATTAGGCAAATCGGGCCTTGAATAGTAGGCTGAGAAGTGAGTTCTGGCTACTAGGTACGACATATATATATATATATATATATATATGTCGTACCTAGTAGCCAGAACGCACTTTTTGACCTACTATGCAAGACCCGATTTGCCTAATAAGCCAAGTTTTCCTGAATTATTATATTTTCTCTAATTTTTTTCAATATGAAATGATAAAGCTACCCATTTCTTTATGTATGAGGTCAATTTTTTTTATTCAAGTTAAAATTAACGTAGATATATGACCGAACCTTACCAACCCTACCTAACCTAACCTAACTTATCTTTATAGGTTAGGTTAGGTTAGGTAGCCGAAAAAGTTAGGTTAGGTTAGGTTAGATAGGTTAGGTTCTCGAAAAACAATTAATTCATGAAAACTTGGCTTATTAGGCAAATTGGGCTTTGCATAGTAGGCAGAGAAGTGCGTTCTGGCTATTAGGTACGACATTTATATATATATATATATATATATATATATATATATATATATATATATATATATATATATATATATATATATATGTCGTACCTAGTAGCCAGAACTCACTTCTCAGCCTACTATTCAAGGCCCGATTTGCCTAATAAGCCAAGTTTTCCTGAATTAATATATTTACTATAATTTTTTTCTTATGAAATGATAAAGCAACCCTTTTCTCTATGTATGAGGTCAATTTTTTTTTATTGGAGTTAAAATTAACGTAGATATATGACCGAACCTAACCAACCCTACCTAACCTAACCTAACCTATATTTATATGTAAGGTTAGGTTAGGTAGCCAAAAAAAGCTAGGTTAGGTTAGGTTAGGTAGGTTAGGTAGACGAAAAAACATTAATTCATGAAAACTTGGCTTATTAGGCAAATCGGGCCTTGAATAGTAGGCTGAGAAGTGCGTTCTGGCTATTAGGTACGACATATATATATATATATATATATATATATATATATATATATATATATATATATATATACAACCCATACATATATTTGCGAACAAGCCTGAATGGTCCCTAGGACTATATATAACTGAAAACTAACAAACCAGAAGTGACTCGAACCCATACTGCCAGGAGCAACGCAACTGGTATGTACAGGACGCCTTAATCCACTTGACCATCACGACTGGACATAAGGAGGTGATAGCTGAAGCTATTTGAACCCCCCCCCCCCTCCGCCGGCACCCGGATGGTAATCTTGGGCATAGCATTTTATCAAATCACCTCATTCTTTGGGGCACACGTGAGAAACACAAATGCGAACAAGCCTGAATGGTCCCCAGGACTATATGCGACTGAAAACTCACCTCCTTATGTCCGGTCGTGATGGTCAACTGGATTAAGGCGTCTTGTACATACCAGTTGCGTTGCTCCTGGCAGTATGGGTTCGAGTCACTTCTGGCGTGTGAGTTTTCAGTTATATATATATATATATATATATATATATATATATATATATATATATATATATATATATATATATATATATATATATATATATATATATAATCTATAGTATATTGATACAATACAATACAATACAATACAATACAATTTTATTTAGGTAAGGTACATACATACAATAAATAGTTACAGGGATTGTTTAACTTATAGGTATAGCTAGTACATACAATGCCTAAAGCCACTATTACGCAAAGCGTTTCGGGCATGATAAACTTAAATGACAAGCTTAATACTAATTGAGCATAATGAGTAGAATGAAAACAAGAAATGAAAACATAGATGAAAAAGCAGCACAAATACAATTATGTCGACAAACAGCGCTCTTTAAAGAAAAAAACAGACATTGGTTAACAATAGAAGGGTAAGGTAGGTTACAGGGAATTTATTAGGTATAGCTTCGCTTTTAACTTAAACTGGTTGAGAGAGGTACAGTCTTTAACATGGTTGGGAAGGTCATTCCACATTCTGGGCCCCTTGATTTGTAGAGCATTTCTAGTTTGATTAAGTCGTACTCTAGGAATATCAAAACTGTATTTATTTCTGGTGTGATGCTCATGGGTTCTGATACAACCTTCTATGAAGCTTTTGAGATCAGGATTGGCATTATAGTTTAGCGTTTTATATATGTATAATACACATGAGAGAATGTGCAGTGACTTAATGTCTAACATATTCAGAGATTTAAGTAGGGGTACCGAGTGATGTCTGGGGCCAGAATTGGATATTGTCCTAATAGCAGCTTTGTGTTGGGTAATAAGAGGACGTAAGTGATTTTGGGTAGTAGAGCCCCAAGCACAAATACCATAGTTGAGATATGGATAGATAAGGGAGTAATAGAGAGTCATCAGGGCAGGGTGTGGTACATAATATCTGATCTTAGAAAGAATGCCCACAGTTTTTGAAACTTTTTTTTATATGTTTAGAATGTGTCCCTGGAAATTAACCTTGTGGTCAATGAGAATGCCAAGGAATTTGCCATCTAATTTGTTACAAATTTGGGTATTGTTTATTTTGAGATTTATTTGATTAGAGGATTTATTGCCAAACAGAATATAAAAGGTTTTGTCAATGCTAAGGGTGAGTTTGTTGGCAGTTAGCCACAGATGGACTTTATTTAGCTCAGTATTTACTGTGGCATTTAGAGCAAGGGGGATCAGGACTGGAGTAAATGAAGGTTGTGTCATCAGCAAATAGAATTGGTTTGAGGTGTTGGGAGGCATTTGGAAGGTCATTAATGTAGATGAGAAAGAGGAGAGGGCCAAGTATGCTGCCCTGGGGAACACCAATGTTGATGGGTAGGGTGGGAGAAATTGTATTATTCACAGAAACATATTGGAGCCTGTCAGTAAGGTAGGATTTGAGGTATTGTACGGAGTGTCCTCTGACTCCATAATGATGTAATTTAAGAAGAAGGTTTTGGTGGTTGACAGTGTCAAAAGCTTTACGCAGGTCCACAAACAACCCAACAGAGAACTCATTTTTATCAAGAGCTGTATGAATCGAGTTAAGCATACTAATAAGTGCATCGTTAGTGCTTTTTTTGGGTCTGAAGCCATATTGGCAAGGGCTAAGTATATTGAGTTTGGCTAGATATGAGTAAAGCTGCTTATAGATTAGTTTTTCAAAAATTTTTGACAAGTTTGGCAGGATAGATATAGGTCTGTAGTTGTTAACATCTGTGAGATTACCACATTTGTGGACAGGCGTTACTCTCGCTTTTTTTAGAATATCTGGGAAGGTTTGGAGTTCAAGTGACTTGTTGAAGAGCAAAGCAATAGCAGGGGCTAAAGATCTGGAGGCTTTTTTGTAAATTAAAGTTGGTATCTCCTCAAGGGCACCAGACTTGGTTTTAAGGGAAAGGATTATCTCATTGACGTCAGTGGAATTAATAGGCTTTAGGTACAGAGACTGTGGATAGTTACCTGATAGATAGTCATTAATGTCTGTACTGGAAGATGGAATATCATTTGCAAGGGATGAACCAATGGAAGTGAAGAACCTATTGAACTCAGTAGCAGAATCAGAGGCTGAAAGCTGACCATCGTTATTAGACAGGAGAGTCGGTTTGTTATTTAAAGACTTCTTTGATCCCAATATTTGAGAAATTGTTCTCCAAGTTTGTTTAATGTTGCTCTTTATTTGGGTAAATTTATCTTCGTAGTATTTAGTTTTGGCTCGTCTAATTATCTTAGACAGCAATAATGAGTAATTCTTTGAGAATTCTTTAGAGACAATTCCTAACCTATACTTCTTCTCAAGGTCATGTTTTTTATTAATAGATTTAAGTATTCCCTTTGTAAGCCAGGGATTGTTAAGCCTTTTGGTTGTGACTTGTTTTGTAAGCATAGGACAGTGGGTATTATAAAGGCTAAGAGTTTTTTGAAGAAAAGATTGTACTGCAAGGTTGATGTCCACTATGTTACCTAACTCGGACTCCCAGTTGACATTATCAGCAGCAGTTATAAAATTGCCTATAGCAGTTTCATTGTGCAGCCTAAAACGTATCACTCTTGACTCAAGAGGTGGTTTGCTAATGTTAGTTAAGAGAAATGTGGGGTAATGATCTGTAGTGCTATCGGTGATTATACCTGAAGTAAGCGGAGAGGTTATGTTTGTCCAGATGTGATCGAGCGTCGTGGCAGTGCTATCAGTGATTCTAGTAGGTCTAGTGATTAAGGGTATGAGGAAGCAGGAATTCATACAGTTGAGGAAGCTAACAGCAGTGGGGTGTTCAGGCTCGCAGAGGTCAATATTAAAGTCCCCTGCGATAATTAGGTGGTTTTTGTTCAGTCTGTTATCAAGTATTAGATTTCTAAGGTTTGAGTTGAATTCGGACACATCAGTGTTAGGAATTCTATAAACTGCACCCACAGTCAGGACAGACTCGGCACCCTTGACTCTGAAGCTGGCGAAGATATACTCCCCACAGCAGTCTCTGGTTCTAATTTCTTTTAAGCATGTTAGTTCTTGGTGGTAGTAAAGAGCAGTGCCACCACCTCTCTGAATTTGACGACAGTTGTGAATTGCTGAGTAGTTAGGCATGTTAAAGAGCTGAGTAGTATCCTCTTTCAACCATGTTTCAGTAAGTATAATAAAAGAGAATTTGTTGTCAATAGCTTCAATCAAGGCACTAATATATGATAGCATATATTACTATATATATAGTATATTGAGATAATTGTAAGGAGAAAAGGAAGAGAAAGAGTAGGGGAAGAGAAAATTAGAATACAGTAAGATAAAAACACTTAACAAGCCGGAGCGCAGGTCAGGTCACTCAGATTCAGATTCAGATGTTTATTCAGGTAAGGTATATACATACAAGTGATGTTACATTAATGGATTGATATATAGATAGAGCTAGTACATACAATGCCTAAAGCCACTATTACGCAATGCGTTTCGGGCAAGAAAAACATTAATATCTAGAACTTAATACTAATTGAGCATAAAGAATAAAAAGTGTTGAGAACAAATACAAATAAAGATAAAAAAAGGGGGAACATGACTGAAAAAGCAGCACAAATACAATAGGTTGACAAACAGTGTTGATTAAAAAAAAAGAAAATAACAGACATGGGTTGACAATAGAGGAGTGAGGTAGATTACAGGGAATTTATTAGGTAGTGTTTAGTTTTTATCTTAAACTGGTTGAGAGAGGTACAGTCTTTAACATGGTTGGGAAGGTCATTCCACATTCTGGGCCCCTTGATTTGCAGAGCATTTCTAGTCAACAATAAGATACGCACAAACCTGTATACTAAACACAAGAGTGCTAATTGTCTAGTTGTTGTAGTTTATTTATTTATTTATTTATTTATATACAAGAAGGTACATTGGGTTTGTGAGAATACATTGGATAGTACAGTATTTACATTCTTGTAAAGCCACTAGTACGCGCAGCGTTTCGGGCAGGTCCTTAATCTAGCAGATAATTTTAAGTAGGTAATTTCAATCAGAATTGATAAATGATAAAGATACATTACAAGAGAAAAATGAGATGAGAGAGATAAGTAAGTATATTAAAGCACATTGTTATATTAAATACCCATACCCATCTAGTTAAGGGTAACACCTGAGGGAGAGGGAGGGGGGAAGGGTGGAAAAGTAGCGTGGGTAGTGTGAGGGAGGAGAGTGGAACAAATGAGAATAGGGTGCATAATAAATGAACTAAACTAACCTATTATAGTATAGATATTTTAATGGGTGAAGGGAAATGAGAAGAGAAGAGAAGTTTTCAGGAAAATAGGAAGACTTTATAATTTACCTCATTTATTATATACTCCCATACCCTTCTTGTGGGCGGTAGTGGACCCCATACCCATCTTGTGGGCGGTAGTGGACCCCATACCCTTCTTGTGGGCAGTAGTGGACCCCATACCCTTCTTGTGGGTGGTAGTGGACCCCATACCCATCTTGTGGGCGGTAGTGGACCCCATACCCATCTTGTGGGCGGTAGTGGACCCCATACCCATCTTGTGGGCGGTAGTGGACCCCATACCCTTCTTGTGGGTGGTAGTGGACCCCATACCCATCTTGTGGGTGGTAGTGGACCCCATACCCATCTTGTGGGCGGTAGTGGACCCCATACCCATCTTGTGGGTGGTAGTGGACCCCATACCCTTCTTGTGGGTGGTAGTGGACCCCATACCCATCTTGTGGGTGGTAGTGGACCCCATACCCATCTTGTGGGCGGTAGTGGACCCCATACCCTTCTTGTGGGTGGTAGTGGACCCCATACCCTTCTTGTGGGTGGTAGTGGACCCCATACCCTTCTTGTGGGCGGTAGTGGACCCCATACCCATCTTGTGGGTGGTAGTGGACCCCATACCCATCTTGTGGGTGGTAGTGGACCCCATACCCATCTTGTGGGTGGTAGTGGACCCCATACCCATCTTGTGGGTGGTAGTGGACCCCATACCCATCTTGTGGGTGGTAGTGGACCCCATACCCTTCTTGTGGGCGGTAGTGGACCCCATACCCATCTTGTGGGTGGTAGTGGACCCCATACCCATCTTGTGGGCGGTAGTGGACCCCATACCCATCTTGTGGGCGGTAGTGGACCCCATACCCTTCTTGTGGGCAGTAGTGGACCCCATACCCTTCTTGTGGGTGGTAGTGGACCCCATACCCATCTTGTGGGCGGTAGTGGACCCCATACCCATCTTGTGGGCGGTAGTGGACCCCATACCCATCTTGTGGGTGGTAGTGGACCCCATACCCATCTTGTGGGCGGTAGTGGACCCCATACCCTTCTTGTGGGCGGTAATGGACCCCATACCCTTCTTGTGGGCGGTAGTGGACCCCATACCCTTCTTGTGGGTGGTAGTGGACCCCATACCCATCTTGTGGGCGGTAGTGGACCCCATACCCATCTTGTGGGCGGTAGTGGACCCCATACCCATCTTGTGGGTGGTAGTGGACCCCATACCCATCTTGTGGGCGGTAGTGGACCCCATACCCATCTTGTGGGTGGTAGTGGACCCCATACCCTTCTTGTGGGTGGTAGTGGACCCCATACCCATCTTGTGGGCGGTAGTGGACCCCATACCCATCTTGTGGGTGGTAGTGGACCCCATACCCATCTTGTGGGCGGTAGTGGACCCCATACCCATCTTGTGGGTGGTAGTGGACCCCATACCCTTCTTGTGGGTGGTAGTGGACCCCATACCCATCTTGTGGGTGGTAGTGGACCCCATACCCATCTTGTGGGCGGTAGTGGACCCCATACCCATCTTGTGGGCGGTAGTGGACCCCATACCCATCTTGTGGGTGGTAGTGGACCCCATACCCATCTTGTGGGCGGTAGTGGACCCCATACCCATCTTGTGGGCGGTAGTGGACCCCATACCCATCTTGTGGGCGGTAGTGGACCCCATACCCATCTTGTGGGTGGTAGTGGACCCCATACCCATCTTGTGGGCGGTAGTGGACCCCATACCCATCTTGTGGGCGGTAGTGGACCCCATACTCATCTTGTGGGTGGTAGTGGACCCCATACCCATCTTGTGGGTGGTAGTGGACCCCATACCCATCTTGTGGGTGGTAGTGGACCCCATACCCATCTTGTGGGCGGTAGTGGACCCCATACCCATCTTGTGGGTGGTAGTGGACCCCATACCCTTCTTGTGGGTGGTAGTGGACCCCATACCCATCTTGTGGGTGGTAGTGGACCCCCATACCCTTCTTGTGGGTGGTAGTGGACCCCATACCCATCTTGTGGGTGGTAGTGGACCCCATACCCATCTTGTGGGTGGTAGTGGACCCCATACCCATCTTGTGGGTGGTAGTGGACCCCATACCCATCTTGTGGGTGGTAGTGGACCCCATACCCATCTTGTGGGTGGTAGTGGACCCCATACCCATCTTGTGGGCGGTAGTGGACCCCATACCCATCTTGTGGGTGGTAGTGGACCCCATACCCATCTTGTGGGTGGTAGTGGACCCCATACCCATCTTGTGGGCGGTAGTGGACCCCATACCCATCTTGTGGGTGGTAGTGGACCCCATACCCATCTTGTGGGCGGTAGTGGACCCCATACCCATCTTGTGGGCGGTAGTGGACCCCATACCCTTCTTGTGGGTGGTAATGGACCCCATACCCATCTTGTGGGCGGTAGTGGACCCCATACCCATCTTGTGGGCGGTAGTGGACCCCATACCCATCTTGTGGGTGGTAGTGGACCCCATACCCTTCTTGTGGGTGGTAGTGGACCCCATACCCATCTTGTGGGCGGTAGTGGACCCCATACCCATCTTGTGGGCGGTAGTGGACCCCATACCCATCTTGTGGGCGGTAGTGGACCCCATACCCATCTTGTGGGTGGTAGTGGACCCCATACCCATCTTGTGGGTGGTAGTGGACCCCATACCCATCTTGTGGGCGGTAGTGGACCCCATACCCATCTTGTGGGCGGTAGTGGACCCCATACCCTTCTTGTGGGTGGTAGTGGACCCCATACCCATCTTGTGGGTGGTAGTGGACCCCATACCCATCTTGTGGGTGGTAGTGGACCCCATACCCATCTTGTGGGCGGTAGTGGACCCCATACCCATCTTGTGGGTGGTAGTGGACCCCATACCCATCTTGTGGGTGGTAGTGGACCCCATACCCATCTTGTGGGCGGTAGTGGACCCCATACCCATCTTGTGGGCGGTAGTGGACCCCATACCCATCTTGTGGGTGGTAGTGGACCCCATACCCATCTTGTGGGTGTTAGTGGACCCCATACCCATCTTGTGGGCGGTAGTGGACCCCATACCCATCTTGTGGGCGGTAGTGGACCCCATACCCATCTTGTGGGTGGTAGTGGACCCCATACCCATCTTGTGGGCGGTAGTGGACCCCATACCCTTCTTGTGGGTGGTTGTGGACCCCATACCCATCTTGTGGGTGGTAGTGGACCCCATACCCATCTTGTGGGCGGTAGTGGACCCCATACCCATCTTGTGGGCGGTAGTGGACCCCATACCCTTCTTGTGGGTGGTAGTGGACCCCATACCCATCTTGTGGGTGGTAGTGGACCCCATACCCATCTTGTGGGCGGTAGTGGACCCCATACCCATCTTGTGGGTGGTAGTGGACCCCATACCCATCTTGTGGGTGGTAGTGGACCCCATACCCTTCTTGTGGGTGGTAGTGGACCCCATACCCATCTTGTGGGCGGTAGTGGACCCCATACCCATCTTGTGGGCGGTAGTGGACCCCATACCCATCTTGTGGGTGGTAGTGGACCCCATACCCATCTTGTGGGCGGTAGTGGACCCCATACCCTTCTTGTGGGTGGTAGTGGACCCCATACCCATCTTGTGGGCGGTAGTGGACCCCATACCCATCTTGTGGGTGGTAGTGGACCCCATACCCATCTTGTGGGCGGTAGTGGACCCCATACCCATCTTGTGGGTGGTAGTGGACCCCATACCCATCTTGTGGGCGGTAGTGGACCCCATACCCATCTTGTGGGTGGTAGTGGACCCCATACCCATCGTGTGGGCGGTAGTGGACCCCATACCCATCTTGTGGGTGGTAGTAGACCCCATACCCATCTTGTGGGCGGTAGTGGACCCCATACCCATCTTGTGGGTGGTAGTGGACCCCATACCCATCTTGTGGGCGGTAGTGGACCCCATACCCTTCTTGTGGGTGGTAGTGGACCCCATACCCATCTTGTGGGCGGTAGTGGACCCCATACCCATCTTGTGGGTGGTTGTGGACCCCATACCCATCTTGTGGGCGGTAGTGGACCCCATACCCATCTTGTGGGTGGTAGTAGACCCCATACCCATCTTGTGGGCGGTAGTGGACCCCATACCCATCCTGTGGACGGTAGTGGACCCCATACCCATCTTGGGGGTGGTAGCTGTGGACCCCATACCCATCTTGTGGACGGTAGTGGACCCCATACCCATCTTGTGGGTGGTAATGGACCCCATACCCATCTTGTGGGTGGTAGTGGACCCCATACCGATCTTGTGGGTGGTAGTGGACCCCATACCCATCTTGTGGGTGGTAGTGGACCCCATACTCATCGTGTGGTCGGTAGTGGACCCCATACCCATCTTGTGGGTGGTAGTGGACCCCATACCCATCTTGTGGGTGGTAGTGGACCCCATACCCATCCTGTGGACGGTAGTGGACCCCTGCATACCCATCCTGTGGATGGTAGTAGACCCCATACCCATTCTATGAGCGGTAGTAGACCCCATACCCATCCTGTGGACGGTAGTGGACCCCATACCCATCCTGTGGACGGTAGTGGACCCCATACCCATCCTGTGTGGGGTGTAGTGGACCCCATTGGTTGTTTTGCAAGTAGCCCTTTTCACCAGTTTTAGTACTTCGTTATATAATTTTCAGAGAGAAAGCAACAAGATGTTTGGAGAGGAAAGGAAAAAGAGAGATGTATGAAGGGAGGGTGGAGACAGGGGGAGACAGGAGAAGGGGGGACAGGTGGTGAGGAGGAGACAGGTGGAAAGGGGGGGAGATGTGTGAGGGGGAATATTTGCGGAAGATGGAGAAAGGGGTATTTAGGAGGGTAAGTTAGAGAGGGGGGCAACTAAGGCGGCATATCATTGTAAAATTAAAAGTGGTTCAATTTGCTTATAAACTTTTTTATGAAATGGTTATAGAAAGGGCTGCAGCTGGTCCAAGTTTCATCATCACACTCTAAACAGAGAAGTAGAAAAAAAATAAACAACGAATTATGCAACGAATTTTCAAATAGTTTCAGGGAACACATGTGTCACCTAAAATCATTTCTATAACACTCAGATATTAAATTTAGCACATAATAAAGGATTCTAGTGATCAGTTTTATCAAAAAAGTGTTTAGTGCAATAATATAATTATTCAAAGTTACCCTTCTAAAAAATATGCAATATATGATATTTATAAATTTTTATAAAATCAACAAATAGACTTTGGACTAAAATGTCTACTAGAGTCTGTAGAAGCACAAACGCTACATGTAAGGTGTAATTTGCATGTAAATTGATTAATAAATGAAAGCTCTGAAGTACTTTGAAGTTGTAAATTACTTTCCAGAGTAAAATAAAGATCCAAGTTCGGCCACCTGTAGCTGAGCTTGACTTCGACAGATTTCGTTCATAATTGGCACCCTTGCAGATAGGCATCCATTGAGCAAGGTGTGCAAGTTTCATGCAAATCCCTTGATAACAAACGAAAAAAAACATTGGCAAAAAAAAAAAAAAAAAAAAAAAAATTACATATAAATATATTGCACATACATATTACAATTATTACAAGAGTTTGTGCTTCTACAGCACATAGTAGACATTTTAGTTGACACATGTGTTCCCTGAGATTATTTGAGAATGTTGAACATTCGTTGCATAATACGTTGTGTATTTTTTTCTCCTTTTCTGTTTAGGGTGTGATGGTGAAACTTGGACCAGTTGCAGCCCTTTCTATAACCATTTCATAAATAAATTTATAAGCAAATTGAACAACTTTTAATTTATAACGATTTATAATGATATGCCCCCTAAGGCGCATCATTGAAAAGCAAATGAGCATCATTGCAGTAGCAGGAGCCACGCACATCTTCAGCCTGCGTTGTTGAGACATTGTCAATTAACCGATGTCCAATAACAGTATCTTCGGTATTTAAGCGATACCTTTAAAAATACTGGAAATATTGAAAGATATTAATCCAGATATTAATCCCCATGTGCAACGCACACAAGAGGCAACAGCTTCAAGCTCAACAAGTGGCAATATAAAATAGAGAACAGGCGATTGTTTTTCGCTTATAGTGTAATAAACCCACGGACCCACCCACCCGCGGAAGCCGTAAATGCCAAGACATTACTTCCGTTTAAAATTAAGCCGAAAAAATCCTCAGGTATGTGGAAGATGTGGGAGGCCTTTGATCAACCGCTGCCTTCCTGCCCCGTCGAGGCCATCAGAGATGGTCGCCCTCAGGCAAATTCATGTAAAACATGTATGTGTGTGTATTAAATATTTTGATTTATTATTTGCAGGATTTAGCTGTTAGCTCTTGGACCCCGCCTTTTTAAGCGTCGGTTGTCTAATGTACTGACTCTCGGCCTCTTTTCCTCCATCATATCTAAACAACATATATTTTTATCTAACACACACACACACACACACACCCACACACACACACACACACACACACATCCCCAGGATGCAGCCTGCAGCAGCTTTCTAACTTCCAGGTTCCTATTTACTGCAAGGTGAATAGAGGCATTAGTGTGTGTATGTTTGAGAGTGTGTGTGTGTGTGTGTGTGTTTGTTTGTGTGTACGTGTGTATGTGTGTACGTGTGTGTGTGTGTACGTGTGTGTGTATGCGTGTGTGTGTTTGTGTGTATACTCACCTAGTTGTACTCACCTAGTTGTGGTTGCGGGGGTTGAACTCTGGCTCTTTGGTCCCACCTCTCAACTGTCAATCAACTGATATACAGATTCCTGAGCCTACTGGGCTCCATCATATCTGCATTCGAAACCGTGTATGGAGTCAGCCTCCACCACATCACTGCCTAATGCATTTCATCTGTTAACTACTCTGACACTGAAAAAGTTCTTTCTAACGTCCCAGTGGCTCATTTGGGTACTAAGTTTCCACCTGTGTCCTCTTGTTCGCGTACCACCCGTGTTAAACAGTTTATCTTTAAGTACCCTATCAATTGCTCTGAGAATTTTGTAGGTAGTGATCATTTCTCCCCTTACTCTTATGTCTTCCAGTGTCGTGAGGTGCATTTCTCGCAGCTTGTCCTCGTAACTCATGCCTCTTAGTTCTGGGACTAGCCTATTGGCATACCACTGAATTTATTTAAGCTTCGTCTTATGCTTGTTGTTGTTGTGTTGATTTAGGGGCGACGACGATCGTGGGATCGGATGCGCCCCGGCTGCCCGATACCGGGAAATAGCAGAGGGAAGGGGTCCCTATAGTCTCTTCAGGCCATAGACCCTACAATCTCCTCAGGCCACAAATTTTACAGTCTCTTCAGGCCACGGACATGACGGATGAAGCGGAAGGTATGGCGAAGGATGTCATGACGGACGTCTTCGTCTCTCGCACCTGCCCCGTCAAGGAGAACGGGAACTGTGAGGCGGGGAATATTCAGCCTACGAACGGCACTCTGTAGTCTGACGCGAGCGCTATGAAATCGAGGGCAGTGAAGTAGAAGGTGCTCCACTGTATCCTCCTGGGTCGGACACCACTGGCAATATGGGGAATCTACCAGCCGTAGACGATGGAGATGTGCGGCCAGGCAAGTGTGCCCAATCCGGAGACTAGTGATGGCAGTGTCGAGGAGTCGAGAATGATGACGAGTCCATGGACGCGGGGAGGAATCCTCCCGTAGACCCGCCAAAGAGGACCTGAGTGCTGGCTCCATCATTGCCTCCCAACTCGCGAGGCAAGCCGCCCGGAGTTGCGTGAGAATCTCGGAAAGGTCTAGAGGCACATTTGTAGAGTCATGGAGAGCATGCGCCATCCCTGCTGCTGCGTCGGCCACCTCATTGCCTTTAATACCGACATGTGACGGAACCCATTGGAGATAGATCGACCAACCTGGAGTACCAGAGTATGACAGCAGTTCTCCACGGATCTGTGACACAGTATGACGATGGACTCGTGGACGCCGAGATGATATCAGATGTAGGGCTGTAACTGAGTCCACGTAGAAAACCACTGCAGAGGGCCCTGAAACTTGTCGAAGAAGTCGTAAGGCTAGTAAGATTGCAAACAGTTCCCCGGCCAGGCACGAATGAGCAGGGGAGAGTTTCCACGTCTGACAGAAAGAAAAAGGAGCAAAGTATGCTGCCGCAGATGTAGATGGTGGCTGATCTTTGCGGGACCCATCCGTGTAAACCTCTAAGTATCCAGAGTATAAGGAGGCTCGTAGGTCTGCAAAAATTAAAGGGGGCCAAACCCTCTAAATCTCTCTTCCGACGAGGAGGCTTGGAAAAGTCGACAGAAACCCGAATGACCTCTTCTGCCCACGGAGGCACCGGTGAGATGATCGGGCCAGGGGTGAGTACAGGGACGGGAAGGGAAAACTGTGAATATGCATCCAAGGCCCGGACGACGAAAGGCAACTGACGGCGTCTGGAGTGTCCAGCCGGCACATTCCACCAGTTAGCCTCGAGCTGGAGGCGAGTAAGTGGATGGGTAGCAGGGAGACGCACTATCCGTTGAAGTTGGCGGCAGTGGGCGAGAAGACGTTGAAAGCTCAGGGGCCATAGCCCCGACTCGGCATGGAGAAAAAGAACTGGCGAGGAGGGCATAGCTCCTAACGCTGAGCGAAGGGCACCATTTTGAATGGGATCCAGCCTTGCCAAGACAGATGCTGCTGCTGAGCCATAGACTTCACTCGCATACATGATCTTGCTACGAATGAAGGCCTTGTAGAGAGCTAGGAGCGACTCCCGTGAAGCCCCCCCCATGCCGCACCAGAGCGATGCTCTGATGATGATGTTTCATGATGTTCACGCGACGAAGGCATGAGGCCCGAAGGTAGTCGACATGATGCCTCCACGTCAGCCGAGGGCTATCTAGAACGACTTCCAGCCACCTGTGTTCGGTAGCGATCGGGAGACGACAGCCCCCGAGGGTCACAACTGGCTGGTCTGGTAAGCGGGTCCAGGTGAAGCTCATGACGCAACTTTTCACAGGGTTAATGGAGAGCCCCTTCCCCAGCACAATTGCTGAGAACACAGTCACGGCATTTTGCAGGGAGCCTTGTGCCTCTAGGAGAGTGGTACCATCCGCCACGAGGGTTACATCATCGGCATAGGCTAAAACCTGAACCCCCCGGGAATACAGGGAGATCAGACAGAAGAATAGAGAACAGTAGTGGGCTCAGAATCGCTCCCTGAGGGACACCACGCGAGACAGGGCTGGACGTAGAGACGACTCCACCAACCGCCACTTTGAATGAGCGGCCCTGTAGATAGTTTTGGAACCACCTTAACGCCGGACCCGAGAGACCTAGTCGAGCCAGACTCTGAAGGACAGCAGAATGAGAAGCAGAGTCAAATGCACTCTTGATGTCGAAGAATGCTGCAAGGAGCTCTCTTCTCCGGCGATAAGTGTCCATTATTTGATGTTCCAAGGAGAGGAGGCAGTCCATCGTGCTTCTTCCCGGCCGAAATCCACTGATACCCTCAGGTAGGAGACCTGAGGTTTCCACCACCCATTGTAGCCGGGTGTGAACAAGACGTTCCATCAGTTTCCCGAGACATGGAAGCAAACTTATGGGCCGATATGAACTCGGGACAGGCGGATCCTTCCCAGACTTGGCCAATGGTAGAAGAATGGCGTGTTTCCACGGGGCAGGGAAGACACCAGAGGACCAACAGGCGTTGTAGAAGTAAAGGAGGTGGGACTGAAGGTTCTCGGGTGCCCTCCGAACAAATTCGTATGGGACGTTGTCTATCCCTGGCATAGTGCCCGACCTAGAGAGTGACAGAGCGTCCTTCAGCTCCACAGATGTAAATGGGCGATCCAGGTCCTGCGCTAGTCCTATACCCTGTCGGGAGCCCCAACCTATGGAACTCACAGAGAGGAGCGGAGAACGGTAAACATCTTCAAAGTGGTCAGCCAAGAGTTCGGCTATTTGTACTTCCCCCAGGCCCCCATTACCACTGGGGTCTCTGAGTGGAATGGTAGGCCGGGAATACCTACCTGTCATCTTACGAACAAAGGCCCAGACTCCCGCAGAGGAGGAGTCGAATCGGAGAGAGGCACAGTAATCAGCCCAGGCCTTGCGTTTGGCAAGGAGGACTGTTCGTCTACACCTGGCGTCCGCCCTGCGGAAGGTCTGCCGCTGCAGTGGAGTAGGGTGGCGCCGCCACGAATTCCACGCACGTCGCCGGTCCAGTACTGCCTGCCGACATTCAGGAGTCCACCACGGTGCCCCACGGCGGGAAGGATTGGTTGTCTGGCCACTAGTCCTCCTGAAATGCCGAGAGCCTACACTGAAGAGGGACTCGGAGAGAGCATCTGCTGACCCATGGAGATCTGCAGTAACTGGGGGAAGGGTCAACCAGTCATCCGCCTCATAGCCATGCCACCTCTCTTCCGAGAAGATCCATTTGGATCTACGGGAGGTCAGAGTAGGACGAACAGTGCCCCCGAAGGAGATGACGATGGGCAGGTGATCACTACCCAGGTACGGCCCGGTCCATATCTGCGCCATCGTGAAAGGGCCTCTTCCAATGCAAAGATCGAGTGTTGAAGTATGGCCATTTAGCGGGTCTATCCGAGTTCCCAAACCTGGCGGCGTCAGTAAGAAGAGGTCTGGGGAGTCAAGGAGAAACTGAAATAGGGCTCGGCCAGCCATGTTGTGGTGGCGACCCGATAGCATGGGTTGCCATGATGAGTGCCAAGCGTTAAAGTCACTCATGACGAGGCAGGTGTCTGTGATCTGACCAAAATAGTGTTCTAGTTCCTTCTTCGTTACCGGTAGACAGGGGTTATACAGAACTCCAAAGGTGCCCCACCCATGGGAGAGGGCGACCTTCACTGCGATGAATTCTAAATGTCCACCCGGGAAGGAGTGAATCCGGAGCAAGGAGCTGGGAACTGAGTCCCTGACCAAGAGGGCAAGTCCCCCTCCACCCCGTACTGGCCGATCTTGTCTATAGACCGAATACCCCGGCACTGTGAAGGAAAGATCGTCTGTAAGCCAAGTCTCACAGAGTCCCACGATCAACGGTAGTGCACTGGCGATAAAATTGCGTAGAAATTGCGTCTTCTTAAAAAGGGAGCGGGCATTCCAAAACACCACAGTATTCTCAGGATGGGGCGCCATTATCCCTGAAATACAACAGCTAACTTTTTGACCACCAGTGCACAGACGTCTTCAAAGGGGGAACCACTATAGAAAGCCATAAAACCCTCATACAAAGTAAGTAAAATGTGTGGTATCAATGACTTCCAGTCCAGAGGATGTTGATCTATGCTTCTCTGCCTGACGGAAGCGGTGGTCGGCTCGCGAACTCTCTTGACGGCGTCTGCGACTGGTGGGAGCCTCACTCTGGGCCTCATGTTCCCCCGGTGTCACAATCTCTTGGGAAAGTGCGTGGGGGACCAGAGGATCATCAGGACTGTCTGTTGGAGCAGTACCTCCTGATCGATGGGTGTGTCGACGACGACTTAACACATTAACAAGGGAGACATCTCCCGTCACGCAGGGTGCAGTTGCACCTCTACATCTCTCCAGTATCATCTATTGATACTGGTGATGGCTCAAAAGGGCCACCACTTACGAGCTATTCATGCCCGTGCCACCTTTTGGGTGGCTTCATCTTCATCTTGGACACATTCACGGGAGACATCTCCCGTCACGCAGGGTGCAGTTGCACCACTACAGATCTCCAGTATCAGCTCTTGATACTGGTAATGGCTCAAAAGGACCACCACTTACGGGCTATTCATGCCCGTGCCACCTTTTGGGTGGCTTAATCTTAATCAATCAATCAGTCGAATAGAAGACAGTTCAATTTCCACAGTCAACAATGTAGCACTCGGCGTGTACAGTCTTAATCGACCCAAGACGCTACAGCTTCAACACAGAGCAGACAGCAGACTACGAGGTCGGGTCTAAATGCCCCACCAGCGACCCAAGGACACAACAATCAAGCACATTCTTCACTCCTGCTACATCGAGCTTGTTCACACACACTGCCTGCATCTTTTGGTACCGGACTACATGTTCCACAGCGACCCAGGGAACAGTAGCCTCGTTTTTTTTTATGTATTGCTTTTCTTTCATTCCCTGCAGGAGGGAGTCCTGTAGCGAGTTAATCTTATACTCGCTCCATTATCTCATTATCTTAAGAGCATAACTAATTGTTGTTGTAACAGAGGTTGTAACAGAACCCATGAGCACCACACCAGAAATAAATACAGTTTTGATATTCCTAGAGTACGACTTAATCAAACTAGAAATGCTCTACAAATCAAGGGACCCAGAATGTGGAATGACCTTCCCAACCATGTTAAAGACTGTACCTCTCTCAACCAGTTTAAGATAAAAACTAAACACTACCTAATAAATTCCCTGTAACCTACCTTACCTCCTCTATTGTCAACCCATGTCTGTTATTTTTTTTTTAATCAACACTGTTTGTCAACCTATTGTATTTGTGCTGCTTTTTCAGTCATGTTCCCCCTTTTTTTATCTTTATTTGTATTTGTTCTCAACACATTTTATTCTTTATGCTCAATTAGTATTAAGTTCTAGATATTAATGTTTTTCCTGCCCGAAACGCATTGCGTAATAGTGGCTTTAGGCATTGTATGTACTAGCTCTATCTATATCAATCTGTCAATCTGCTGTATGGTGTCTATTAATCTTGTTTAAATTACTAATCAAGCTGTCAATGTAATCAATCAGAGCTTTAATATAACAATGTGCTTTAATATACTTACTTATCTCTCTCATCTCATTTTTCTCTTGTAATGTATCTTTCATTTATCAATTCTGATTGAAATTACCTACTTAAAATTATCTGCTAGATTAAGGACCTGCCCGAAACGCTGTGCGTACTAGTGGCTTTACAAGAATGTAAATACTGTACTATCCAATGTATTCTCTCAAACCCAATGTACCTTCTTGTATATATATAAATAAAATAAAAATAAAATAAATATATCAATCCATTAATGTAACATTACTTGTATGTATGTACCTTACCTGAATAAACATATTTATTATTTATTTATTTATTTAATTACAGAAGCTACAATCCTTTCCCCAATTACAGGTAATACTCTTCTCACCTTGTTGGAGGAAGCTGAGGTGTAATCACCATATAAGCAACGATTTGATGAATAGAAGACAGTTCAATTTCCACAGTCAACAATGTAGCACTCGGCGTGTACAGTCTTAATCGACCCAAGACGCTACAGCTTCGACACAGAGCAGACAGCAGAATACGACCGCAATGAGCCGCCACGCTCTCGCTCCCCGAGTTCCGACATTCACAATTCTCAATCGAGCCGCCACGCTCTCCCACGACTCCGGCCTCACTCAGCTCTCTGCTCTGCTCCAGACTTCGTCTCAACGTCTACGACACTGCTGTATCCAGGACTACTAAATAAATATGAAACTCACTAAACACTGTGTATCTAATCAACCCAACAACGTAACATAAACGTACGTTACAGACTGAACCCCACAATTCATTTACTAAGCAAGTTACAATCTTGATGAGCTAGTTACAAACTTTAATATAAGTCGTCACATCAATGGGTTCGAGATCGACCTCAAGTACAGGTTCTAAATTAAGCAACTGACATATGTGGAGAGCTTGTGTCACAATTACTCAAATCTCTGAATATGTTAGACATTAAGTCACTGCACATTCTCTCATGTGTATTATACATATATAAAACGCTAAACTATAATGCCAATCCTGATCTCAAAAGCCATGTAACAGAACCCATGAGCACCACACCAGAAATAAATACAGTTTTGATATTCCTAGAGTACGACTTAATCAAACTAGAAATGCTCTACAAATCAAGGGGCCCAGAATGTGGAATGACCTTCCCAACCATGTTAAAGACTGTACCTCTCTCAACCAGTTTAAGATAAAAACGAAGCTATACCTAATAAATTCCCTGTAACCTACCTTACCCTTCTATTGTCAACCAATGTATGTTTTTTTTTTGTTTTTTTTTAAAGAGCGCTGTTTGTCGACATAATTGTATTTGTGCTGCTTTTTCAGCTATGTTTTCATTTCTTGTTTTCATTCTACTCATTATGCTCAATTAGTATTAAGCTTGTCATTTAAGTTTATCATGCCCGAAACGCTTTGCGTAATAGTGGCTTTAGGCATTGTATGTACTAGCTCTACCTATAAGTCAACCAATCTTTGTAAAAATTTATTGTATGTATGTACCTTACCTAAATAAACATTTTATTTTATTTTTTTTTATTTTATTTTATTTTTATTTTTATTTAATTATATCCAACTCTGGCCCCAGACATCACTCGGTACCCCTACTCAAATCTCTGAATATGTTAGACATTAAGTCACTGCACATTCTCTCATGTGTATTATACATATATAAAACGCTAAACTGTAATGCCAATCCTGACCTCAAAAGCTTCATAGAAGGTTGTAACAGAACCCATGAGCACCACACCAGAAATAAATACAGTTTTGATATTCCTAGAGTACGACTTAATCAAACTAGAAATGCTCTACAAATCAAGGGACCCAGATTGTGGAATGACCTTCCCAACCATGTTAAAGACAGTACCTCTCTCAACCAGTTTAAGATAAAAACGAAGCACTACCTAATAAATTCCGTGTAACCTACCTTACCCCCTCTATTGTCAACCAATGTCTGTTTTTTTTTAAAGACCGCTGTTTGTCGACAGAATTGTATTTGTGCTGCTTTTTCAGCTATGTTTTTCATTTCATGTTTTCTTTTTACTCTTTATGCTCAATTAGTATTAAGCTTTAGTCATTTAAGTTTTTCATGCCCGAAACGCTTTGCGTAATAGTGGCTTTAGGCATTGTATATACTAGCTCTATCTATAAGTCCACCAATCTTTGAAAAAAAATTCTTGTATGTATGTACCTTTACCTAAATAAACATTATTATTATTATTATATAATTTATATGTTTGTCCTGCACACCGCCCCCCATCCAATGGGCAGCGGTGGATAAGTTACAATCACTCAGTTACTACCTACAGTTAGCAAACTGGGGATATTTGGCTAAAATTTCTGGTAAAAGATACGTGAATTTAGAGACAATTCTATAACCAATGTTCCAGCAATGTGTAAATATTTCATTCAAAAAATTCAATTCAAAGAAAATGGTAATATTGACACAGGGATACAAGCGAGGAGTCTGACGCTGTCCCAACAACAACATTCACCGTCCTAAAATTCCAACACTGGTGCGCCACTGTGAGTGCCGCATCTTTCAACATCACCACTCGTGCAGTCATCGGGAGGACAAACCTTTTTGCAAACAGCACGTATCGCGAAGAAGAAGAATGTGTAAGGAATTATTTTCACCTTTCATTAAACAGCAACACTTTGATACTACCATTAACACTACTCTTCGTCTATGCCAACCTGAGTCCATTTCCACTCATGTTTATTTTTCTCATTATCCTCACACAAATAAAAGACATTGGTAACTTTCAATCTCTGCCAAATTATGAACATTGATGCGTTACTGTGAGTGCCGCATCTTTCAACATCACCACTCGTGCAGTCATCAGGAGGACAAACCTTCATGCAAGCTGTATGCATCACGAAGATTTTATGTGGGCTTGGAAGAGAGATGCAGTGAGTTAGCGGGTCTTAGTGGAGTAGTGGGCTCCTGGTGTGCCCTCGGGGTGTGGCAGACTCTGCTGGAGGTCACTGGAAGATGTTGGTAATTTTGCCTGTTTGGGGTTTTGAGTATTAGGGTGGTAATCGTGCTTTAACCGTTTTGCTTTGACTTTATTGGAATACTCACTGGATCCCTGATGCATTGTCATCTGGGGTCACTGGGTGTCTATAGATAGTCTTCCAGTTGGCTCTGTGTGGGGTGGGGTACTGGCCCTTGACTCCCCGGGGTACGCCGGTGTAATTGTCATTTCCCTTCGGTTCATAGTATTTCCCAAAGCTACCCAAAGCAAGTAATGCAGTAAAACCTCCTTGCATTACGTTACTAATGAAGAAACATGGTATATTTACTAACTATAATGTTGGTGCTGAATGCAGAACATGAAAAAAACCTATGTTTACTGTGAAATAATCTAATTTCGGAACAAAATTAGAAGTAAATACAGTGGTACCTTGGTGTATGACTGCCCTAGAGTACAAATTTTTTGGTATACGATGTCAAATTCATTGTAAAATTTGAATTGGTGTACGACCTTTTACTTGGAATATGACGTCTGTTGATATGTGCATGGGTCGAGCGAGTGCGTGGTGCTGGGCGCAGGGCAAGGCACACTCAGTTGTTTACCAGTGTATCCTGCCTAGTGTAGACTGTGCACGAATTCTTTTTAAAGAATTAAAGTGTCTTACTAAGCAGCGTGGATCCCTCCTCTACAGGCTGCGCCAAATTCGCAAACAAAACCTTGGTCTTATCAAGCAGTGCTACACAAGGAATGGTACGATTTTTGCGAAGAAAGAAGCTACAGGAAAAAGATATGAAATAAAATGTGACCAACAACTCCTGGCCTTCTTAAGTGATTGTGGTATATCTGAAAACCTGAACCCGACCAATGCCAGTACTTAAAATAACTCTTTCAGTGCCTGAGCCTAACCTAACTTAATCTAACTTTGTCTAAGGTGCTGTCTCTGCCTTACCATTTACCTGATGTTCTCCTATTCATATAATTTCCTAAATAATCCATCAAGTCTCCATGCACTTATGCAAGCATCTACCTCAGTTTCATTGTAAAATTTTACTCTTAAATCTAATCTTACCCTATTCCATTTATATTTTAAATTTATTTGTATTGATCTATGTCATTTATTGAAATCAATTATTGATCTCATTTTTGTTCTTTTAATTAAGTTCATACTAATTATAAGTTAAAACTAAGCTTAATAAAATTTATTATGTTTAAGATTATTTTACTTTACAATTATCATTTGTCAAATTTTTTTATATATTCATCTTGTCAGTCTCTACTGATTTTTTGTTCTCTCCGCCAAACTTGTGTATCCTCCATGGCTATCTAGTGACCTTAATTCTACCTCTAATTGTTTCAATTCCTTGTTTGCTTGCATTTATTGTTGTGTTTTGCCATAATTATTCTCTAATTTAGCAGACTCAATACTTTGTAAGCTCTTATTGTATTGTTATATTATTATATTGTGTTTTGCTATAATTACTTCCTATTTTACAGCAGATTTGTTTTTCATCTGTTCATGTACTTGCTTATCTTATTGTATTGTGACATTCTTTTCTATATTGATATATATTTTCTGTCTATTGTTACTTACAGTGTACCTGAGAGTACCTGTAAGCAATCTACCTCATTTTTCATTTTTGCTCAATTTTTTTGTATTGCTTAGTCTTGTTTATATTTTTGTTTTGTATATCTATATCTTGTGTTTTGTATAGTCCATGTTTATGTGTTTTTTTCTTTAATCTCATTCATTACCTAGGTTTCCTAGCCTAGCCATACTCCCTTACTCCATTGTACCCCTGTAAGCCCCTTTTGTGTTTATTTGGTACAGTATTGTGTACATTTATTTCTTTTTGTTTTTCTTGTTTTTCCGGAAATCAGCTTTTTTTATGCAGTCAAGTATAGACCCAGAACTTAACCTCTTATCCACTATCTATGACAATAATCACTTTAATTATCTAAATTGCAGATATTTTGCAGCACATGATGTAAACAATGTATTAACTCATAGTCACAATATCTCTGTAATCAATTTGAACGTTAGATCCCTAGGCAAACACTTCGATGATGTTAGTGCCTTGATTGAAGCTATTGACAACAATTTCTCTTTTATTATACTTACTGAAACATGGTTGAAAGATGATACTACTCAACTCTTTAACATGCCTAACTACTCAGCAATCCACAACTGTCGTCAACTTCAGAGAGGTGGTGGCACTGCTCTTTACTACCACCAAGAACTAACATGCTTAAAAGAAATTAGAACTAGAGACTGCTATGGGGAGTATATCTTCGCCAGCTTCAGAGTCAAGGGTGCCGAGTCTATCCTGTCTGTGGGTGCAGTTTATAGAATTCCTAACACTGATGTGTCCGAATTCAACTCAAACCTTAGAAATCTAATACTTGATAACAGACTGAACAAAAACCACCTAATTATCGCAGGGGACTTTAATATTGACCTCTGCGAGCCTGAACACCCTACTGCTGTTAGCTTCCTCAACTGTATGAATTCCTGCTTCCTCATACCCTTAATCACTAGACCTACTAGAATCACTGATAGCACTGCCACGACTCTTGATCACATCTGGACAAATATAACCTCTCCGCTTACTTCAGGTATAATCACCGATAGCACTACAGACCATTACCCCACATTTCTCTTAACTAACATTAGCAAACCACCTCTTGAGTCAAGAGAGATACGTTTTAGACTACACAATGAAACTGCTATAGACAATTTTATAACTGCTACTGATAATGTCAACTGGGAGTCCGAGTTAGGTAACATAGAGGACATCAACCTAGCAGTTCAATCTTTTCTCCAAATAACTCTTAGCCTTTATAATACCCACTGTCCTATGCTTACAAAACAAGTCACAACCAAAAGGCTTAACAATCCCTGGCTTACAAAGGGAATACTTAAATCTATTAATAAAAAACATGACCTTGAGAAAAAGTATAGGTTAGGGATTGTCTCCAAAGAATTCTCAAAGAATTACTCATTATTGCTATCTAAGATAATTAGACGAGCCAAAACTAAATACTACGAAGATAAATTTACCCAAATAAAGAGCAACATTAAACAAACATGGAGAACAATTTCACAAATATTGGGATCAAAGAAGTCTTTAAATAACAAACCGACTCTCCTGTCTAATAACGATGGTCAGCTTTCAGCCTCTGATTCTGCTATTGAGTTCAATAGGTTCTTCTCTTCCATTGGTTCATCCCTTGCTAATGATATTCCATCTTCCAGTACTGACATTAAGGACTATCTTACAGGGAACTATCCCCAGTCTCTGTACCTAAAGCCTATTAATTCCATTGACGTCAATGAGATAATCCTTTCCCTTAAAACCAAGTCTGGTGCCCTTGAGGAGATACCAACTTTAATCTACAAAAAAGCCTCCAGATCTTTAGCCCCTGCTATTGCTTTGCTCTTCAACAAGTCACTTGAACTCCAAACCTTTCCAGATATTCTAAAAAAAGCGAGAGTAACCCCTGTCCACAAATGTGTTGATCTCACAGATGTTAACAACTACAGACCTATATCAATCCTGCCAAACTTGTCAAAAATTTTTGAAAAACTAATCTATAAGCAGCTTTACTCATATCTAGCCAAACTCAATATACTTAGCCCTTGCCAATATGGCTTCAGGCCCAAAAAAAGCACTAACGATGCACTTATTAGTATGCTTAACTCGATTCATACAGCTCTTGATAAAAATGAGTTCCCTGTTGGGTTATTTGTGGACCTGCGTAAAGCTTTCGATACTGTCAACCACCAAAACCTTCTTCTTAAATTACATCATTATGGTGTCAGAGGACACTCCCTACAATACCTCAAATCCTACCTTACTGACAGGCTCCAATGTGTTTCTGTGAATAATACAATTTCTCCCACCCTACCCATCAACATTGGTGTTCCCCAGGGCAGCATACTTGGCCCTCTCCTCTTTCTCATCTACATTAATGACCTTCCAAATGCCTCCCAACACCTCAAACCAATCCTATTTGCTGACGACACAACCTTCATTTACTCCAGTCCTGATCCCCTTGCTCTAAATGCCACAGTAAATACTGAGCTAAATAAAGTCCATCTGTGGCTAACTGCCAACAAACTCACCCTTAACATTGACAAAACTTTCTATATTCTGTTTGGCAATAAATCCTCTAATCAAATAAATCTCAAAATAAACAATACCCAAATTTGTAACAAATTAGATGGCAAATTCCTTGGCATTCTCATTGACCACAAGCTGAATTTCCAGGGACACATTCTAAACATATCAAAAAAAGTTTAAAAAACTGTGGGCATTCTTTCTAAGATCAGATATTATGTACCACACCCTGCCCTGGTGACTCTCTATTACTCCCTTATCTATCCATATCTCAACTATGGTATTTGTGCTTGGGGCTCTACTACCCAAAATCACTTACGTCCTCTAATTACTCAACACAAAGCTGCTATTAGGACAATATCCAATTCTGGCCCCAGACATCACTCGGTACCCCTATTCAAATCCCTGAATATGTTAGACATTAAGTCACTGCACATTCTCTCATGTGTACTATACATATACAAAACGCTAAATTGTAATGCCAATCCTGATCTCAAAAGCTTCATAGAAGGTTGTAGCAGAACCCATGAGCACCACACCAGAAATAAATACAGTTTTGATATTCCTAGAGTACGACTTAATCAAACCAGAAATGCTCTACAAATCAACGGGCCCAGGATGTGGAATGACCTTCCCAACCATGTTAAAGACAGTACCTCTCTCAACCAGTTTAAGTTAAAAACGAAGCTATACCTAATAAATTCCCTGTAACCTACCTTACCTCTCTATTGTCAACCCATGTATGTTTTTTGTTTTTTTTTGTTTTACAAATCAACGCTGTTTTAATGTAATTTTCTGTAATAATTTGTAATTGTATTTGTGCTGTTTTTCAACAATGTTCCCCCCTCTTTTACCTCTATTTTTATTTGTACTCAACTCATTTTTTTCTTTTTACCCATTAGTTTTAAGCTTTAGTCAGTAGTGTTTTTTCCTGCCCGAAACGCTTTGCGTAATAGTGGCTTTAGGCATTGTATGTACTAGCTCTTATCTATAAAGCCAACAAACTTTGTAAAATCTCTTTATGTATGTACCTTTGCCTAAATAAAAATTATTATTATTATTATTATTATTATTATTATTATTATTATTATTATTATTATTATAATTTCATTGCTTGTCTGCTTTTTTGTTTTCTGAACAGTAAAGTTCCTACTATATATCATGCCATGGGTCTCAAGATGGATGGTGAGGGGACTGGATGGATAGATGGTGGGGGAACTGGATGGATGGATAGAGGGAGGGAACTGGATGGATGGATAGAGGGGTGGATGAATGGATGGATGGTGAGGGGACTGGCTGGATGGATAATGGGGAATTGGATGGATGGATATTGAATTATCTGAACCATCCATCCATCCCCCGGTGGATGGATACTGAATTATTTGAACTATCCATCCATCCCCTGATGGATGGATGGATAGGGGGTGGATGGATGGATGGTGGAGGGGGACTGGATGGATGGTGGGGGGGGACTGGATGGTGGGAGGGACTGGATGGATGGTGGGAGGGACTGGATGAATGGTAAGGGAACTGGATGGATGGTGAGGGGACTGGTTGGATGGATGGATGAATGGTAAGGGGACTGGATGGATGGTGAGGGGACTGGATGAATGGATTGAGGGGACTGGATAAAGGGTGGGGGAAACTGAAGGGATGGTGGGGGGGAACTGGATGGATGGGGAAGGGGGGTGAAGGGGGACGTGTTGGATTGTGGGATAACCTCCATCCCCCCATACTGCACCCTCCCTGCTACCCCATCTCGCCACTGGTCCCTCCCTGCTACCTCCATCCCCCACACCGGATCCTCCCCGCTACCTCCATCCCCCATACCCTCCCATCCACATCTGGACAGTATTAATACAGAAGGCTTCCTTGCTTCCAGCTGGTGAATCAGGAGACAGACTGCCCGACATTAAACTCTTGTTGTTTACTGACTGTGAATGCCTGAGTGACTGTAAATGGCTGAATGACTGTAAATGCCTAATGCCTAACTGATTGCTACCACAACTGTGAATGCTACACTGCCTTTGGTTATGACTGCCTGTGACTGGTCTTGACTGACTTGTGACTAAGTGACTGGTTCTGACTGGCTGCCATATAACAGAGGCAGTAAAATGTGTGAAAAGAAAATCTGGAATCAGTAATGTGGATACGAAAGAGTTTAAGGTGAGTAGGGCACGGTCTCATCATCTTTCCCCTCCTCCTCACCCTCCCCATACATCAACACCACTCCTCCTTGTCTCCCATATGCAAACAAGAGTCCTCAGTAAATGTAAAGTGCAGTAAATTTTCACTTATTTTATTTATGGTTTATATTTATACCTGATTGTTTTGTGTATGAAAAATATAAGTAGTATTCTGTATAAAATGTATTTTTAAGTTAATATTTTTGGGGGTGTGGAATGGATTGACTCAATTTACATTATTTCTTATGGGAAAATTTGTTTTGGTTTACAAATTTTTGGTGTACGAGCCATCCCTGGGAATGAATTAGGATCGTAAACGAAGGTACCACTGTATGTGACAGGTGACGCCATAGGACGTCGACGGTCCAAGGGACAATGTTATGGAGTGACTTAGCCAAGATATAGTGTTGCCTGGAGAGTGCTTGCTGGCATATCAGCCTTCTGTACTCAGTGATCCAGTCGTCGCACTTCTATGCTCAAATTGTCGCAAATTTAATTGGTGATATTATCAAGTAGAATGCATATTTATAATAATATCTATCATAAATAGCCACAAAACATTTAAGATTTATTTAAAAATATGTGTCTGGAAGTTAAGTTAACTCCATAGGACAATAGTTTGTTTTTTATAGATGCTATCGTTATTCGTTGGTATGTGTTCACTACTTAAACTACCGATGTCTTTTCGTTCATGAAACACTGAACTCTACATCGTCTCTGATATATTGTTTAATTAATAGAAATTAAAAAATAAAGCTTATATATGTATATGTTGTTAGAGAGGCAGAGATAAAAACTTTTTGAAAATCCATCACAGAGATTTGGTCTTATTAGAGAGGAAAGATATTCATATTTTAAAGAAGGTTTCTTGGCCGACACGACCTTTTGAAGATCAATGTTATTTTATCTAGATATAGTACTGTAATAAAAACATTTTTTTTATATCAGAAAGGTAGATATATAAGCTTCATTTAAAATCATTTGTCATAAATATAACTGAAGTGAAAGTGAAAATATATGGATTTTTATACTGTAGTTATTGTGTAATTTTATACTGTTACAGTTACTGTGGCTAGCTCAGGGAGTTTGAAGCCCTGCACACCAGCCAATCAATTGTGTAATTAATTTGCACAAAGTACTGTATATGCTAATTACCTTTAAGATCTATATGTCAGAAGAAAGACGGATGTAGAAGATAATGTGACTACATTTCAAAGAATATATATCTTAAATGAAAGCCAAGATATGGTTAAATAAAAAATACCACATCATCGCCGGTGTCTGGACACATGGAAACTACCTATGAATCAGTGTCTAGCCAGGTAGTGAACACAAGCTGCACAATGCTGATAAATTATGTAATTCAAGAAATTGTGTTGATAAACATTAATGTTTTATATTTCATTAAAAATACAGATATAAACTTTGTTTTCAAACATTTAATGTAACAATATTTCAAGTATAAGAACCAAGATATAATTAGAATTTACCAATTTCCTACAAAGTTGGAATGATACCTTTATTGCACTTTATCATCATTTACAGAAAGAAATTAACTTATAAAATTGTAGCCATTTTAATACACAAAACAGGTGTAAAGATATACAGTGGAACCTCAGTTTTCGTATGCCCTTGTTTTCGTATTTTTTGGTTCTCGTACTCAATTTCTTTGAAAAATTCTATTTGGTACTCATTGTTTGCCTCAGTTTTTGGAAATTGTTTACTCACGTATGGGTCCACCGAACGTGTGGCGCCTCAGTTTAACAGTGTCTCCCACCTAGTGATGATCGCATTTGAATTCTTTGTGAAGAATTTCATTGTTTTGAGGATTTTTGGTTTCTGAACATACAAGTTCTTATTATATATCATGCTGCGGTTTCCAAGACAGTCAGTGGTAATGTTCAACCTAAGAAAATAGTTGTGAGGATGACGATAGAGGAAAAATAAGAGAGCATTCATAGTGAGACAATGTGATGTCTCACTATAGGCAAGTGTTAAAACGTAGGGAAAAACAACTATTTTCAGGAATATGTTTCCCTTCCCTTTGTTCTTTACACCCCTTTCCTTTAATGATTTTGTTGCTTTGTCTTTATGTACCATTTCACAAGCTTTCCAGTCCCTGACACTTTGTAGAAAAAAGAATTCCTTTCTTCTTCCTTTCTATCCCCATTTAGATGTTTTGCTTCAATAAGATTCATTTTCAGCTTTTCTCTGTCCTCTTTTGAGAGGTCTTGTCTTATTGACCAAAGTTTACCATCCTCGTCACATTGCAGTTTTCTGGTATTCTGAAGCACTTCTGTCATATACTTCACTCCATTAAACGTCACCCTTAAGAGGCGGTTCTTGTTTTTCTCATATTTCATCACCAATCACTAACATGCTCCTTTGAATTTAAGCCTTCTCCTAATCTTACTAATTTGACATTTTTAAATCCTACTATTTATTTTTTATTTTTACTATTGTGTACAACGAGTGTTAGGCCGGCACTAACACATGTACACATTAGCACATTTCCAAGAATGTTTGTACAGACAGCCACTTGGTTTGCCAACTTAAGTTATCCAAAGGCAGGCAGGCAGGCAAGCAGGCAGGGAAGGAGGGGAAAGGAAGGAAGGAAGGCAGGCAGGCAAGGCAAGGCAAGGCAAGGCAAGGCAAGGCAAGGCAAGGCAAGGCAGGCAGGCAGGCAGGCAGGCAGGCAGGCAGGCAGGCAGGCAGGCAGGCAGTCAGGCAGTCAGGCAGTCAGGCAGGCAGGCAGGCAGGCTGGCAGGCAGTCAGGCATGCAGTCAAGTCAGTCAGTCAAGTTCAGTCAATAAAGGAGAGGTAGTAAGGAATGTGTTATGAAGTCAGTGTGTTAATTCGCTGACAAAGCACCGACCAAAGCCGACCAAAGCCATACACTGTATTAAAATTTATATCTTAGCATTATGCCATTATATGTTGATTTTCGTGTTAAGTGTACAGTATTACGATACATTAATAATAGTTAACATGTTTTATTGCTTCCTGTTTATTAATTAAACAAATACATTTTTACTTATGAATTATGGACAGTTGAACTACTGACCTTTAAGCAGTGTGTGTATAGGATATGGGGCGGGTGGGGAAGGGACGGGCTCACTGAGATAACCCTACACACTTGACCCATTACCCTGAATTGTTTCTTAAATTCTAGATGTACATCATCATAAATATTTTTGGTTACAGATTTTGTTTAGCAATATTATTAGGATAATAAAAAGTTATAAAAATACTGTACTTGTTTTCTGGGGGGAGCCCCGTTGGCTCCCCGGAGCTATCCCAGGCTGATATGCTAATGTCAGACTTTGGCATCAGTCATGTGTATGGAGTTCTTAGGCCTACCGGGGACCACGGCCAGAACCGGGCCCCCTCAGAGAGGCAAGGGGAGTATTGGCCTATAGAAGCCCTCGTGTAGTTGGAAGCATTCTATGTCTGCCATCGACCGGAACAGGCACCCAGAAAGGTAAGCGCCTCAAAACAAACCCCTATTCTGGTTAAAATTGCTACCAAAAGCCGAACTAGTGGATAGAACTCCCCCAACAGAAAACAAGCAAACTAGTGTGACGTCACATGCCGCCGCGCCGCTGTCTGCGCAGCTCCCCCCTCCCCGGGAGGGGGAAGGGGGAAGCCCCAGACCCTCCACGCCGGCTACCCACACCTCAGTTCTTGTGGCTGATGCTATAGGCGATGGTCGTGTGCTCTGGCTCCGGTGTCGCTACTGCACTGTGCTTTGCGTGTGGTGTTTGCTTTGTGGGTGCGAGAGCCAGGAGTTATCTTCAGTACTCGGGCTGCATGCGCCTAGGGCTGCCTTCCCTAGGTGCCCTGTAAGTACTGCCCTTGGGGCCACCTTCCACAGGCTTCTCGGGGTCTGCCTCTGCTGGTCCGTTTTACCTTTCGGTTTTTCGGCCGCCTGTTGGGCTCTTGGGTGTGCTGTTCTCCCTTGTTACCGGCAGGTAAGAGGCAGCTTGCACTGGTGGGGGCGCAGGGTGCTGCGGCCATGACCGTCAGTAGTTTCAAAGTGTTATATGACAAAGAGTGCTGGGAAGACGGGACACCACGAGCGTAGCTCTCATCCTGTAACTACACTTAGGTAATTACATTTAGGTAATTACAGCTTGTATTCCCGACATAGCGGCCGGCTCTGTTCCTTGGGGTTCGCTGTCCTCTTGCTGGGTTTTGTTTTTCTTTTTTTTTTGCCTGGTGGGGGGTTCTGTCATTTTATTCAGTTTGTTTTTGCCCTTCCACTGTTCTCGGTGGCGCCCCCTGCTAGGTCCCCGTGAGTGTACACGTCCCTGGGGTTCAGCTATAGAAGTTCGCTTGGTAGTTTTGGGCGCCGGTTTGCAGCACCCTGCCTGGGACTACCTGAGCGCGAGTCCTCTTAAAGTAAACGCTCAGGACCCTGGAAATCCAATAGGGGGCGCGTGGGTCAGATGGATGTGTCCCCGGAGTCCCCACTCGCTGTGTGCGAGTTTGAGGGTTGCCCCTTGTCTCAGGGTGACCCTCATTGTTTTTGCCTCTGCCACGCTGCCTGTTGGGTCGGTGATACTTTCGACCCTGAGTCCTCTGAGTGTTGCTGCTTGCTTGTGACTCAATTTACCCAATCCTCTGATGATTCTCTTCGGCTAGAGGCGGCGCGTGCATTGCAGTCTAGGTTTTGTCTGTTGCAACGCGCTCGGTTGGTTGCTCACCCGGATGCCCTGGGGCTGCCCCACTTTGCTTTTTGAGACCCAGACTTGGGGGTGGGGGTCGCTTCGATCCTGGTTCAGTCCGCACCTCCTCGTCCTTCCCCTTGTGTTCGTTCTGGTCCCTCCCCCCTGCTTCCGGCCCCAAAGCGTCTGAGGGTTTCGGGGTCGGAGCAGGGGTTACTTGATCTGGAGACTCGGGCAGCTTCGCGGGGTGCCCCTTCCGGGGGGGGGGGGGTGGCAGAGGCATTCGAGTCTTGTCTCCCGGCCGAAGCTTCTGGGTCTGACCTGTGGGCCCCCCTTCCTCCGGCTTTTCCGGCTGCTCCGTCCTTGTCTTGTGGGGTCGGGGCTTGGGGAGAGGACTCGGCCTCGGATCCTGTGGTGAAGGACCTCGAGGCTGTGGAGGGGCTGACTTGGGGGCCTTGGGCCCCGCTGGACCCCGCCTGGGTTTTTCTTCCCTCTGAGCGGGGCTTATTGTTACAAGGAGTGGGGTTTTCTTTTCCCCCCTCTGCGTACGAGTTGGATTTGGTGTCGGCCCCTCCCAGGGTTCGGTTCCGTGTTCCCCCGGGTACGTCGGTTCCGTCCTTCCGGAGGTTTTCGGCTTATCGCATCCAACCTGGTGTGGTGCGAGCGGCCTTTGCAGCTTACCTCCTGCGTGACCCGGATTATGCCTCGGAAATGGATCCATCCGAATTCAGGTTCGGGACTTCGTTCCCTTTCTGGCTCCGTTACGAGGTTCAGGAGTCTTCCTGGCTAGCAGACTGCCCCTTGTTTGTTCTGGATTCCTGGCATTCCTTCTGTCGTTCCCGCATGCTGGAGTGGCGGGAAGCTTCCACGGTGCTTCAGGTTTTCCTGGGGGGCGAGCTTGAGTACCTGAATGAGTGCTTGTTTGCCCCTGCCCTTCCCTGCGATGTGGGCATTATTCAGCTCCATGTACAGGTTCCCACCCTTTCGGCGGCGCTCGTTGTGGAGGACATGCGCGTCCGGGGCCTTTTGGCTTCGGCCTTGCATTTCTTTTCCCTCCTGGAGCTGTCCTCAGATTGGCTCGTGGAGGATGTGAGGACGCTTGGGTCCGTCCCGGGGTTTGGCACCTTGTCCTCGGCTGCACGTTCGTCGGCTGCCTTGTTGAAGCTGTTCATGCCGATTTTGCGGGATGAGGTTTCCCTGTTTTATGTTTCTCGTCTCGAGTGTCGGCAGACGGTGCTGGGTTCCTCCGTGGAATCTGCTTGGGCTCTGGCTCTTAGGCGCTCTTCACCTTTTTGTCCTCTTCTGTTTGAGGAGTCGGCCGTGGCACAGTTTATTCAGGCTGTGTCGGCGGCTTGTCGTCCGATGTCGGACTTGGTGGTTTTCCGGGGGTGCCGGGGTGGGTCTTCCCGGAAGGGTCGTGGCAGGGCTCGGGGTTCCTCTCGTCGTGGTAGGCCTCTGGTGTCAGGTTCGGGTTTGGCTCCTCCTGCGGACCCTCCCTTGTCTGGTCGGCGCGGTGTTCGCTCTGTGTGGGGTTCTGGGTCTCGTAAGGGTCGCCGGCCCTTTCGCGGTTTGCCCCATTGACGGGGCGATTGGGGGCGGCGGCTTGCACTGTTCGCCCGTGCCTGGTCCCACGATTCGTGGGCCTTTCGGGTTGTGTCTCGTGGCCTGCGGTGGCATTGGGTGGCCCCTCCCCCCTTGGAGGGGGGGTCGGGGCTGGCAGGGCAGGTTTCTTCCCCTGTGCTCTGTCGAGTCGTTTTGGAGTGGGTATGCTTGGGCGTCGTCGAAACGACGTCGTCCCTCAGATGGGTTTCCCGTCTGTTTCCGGTTCCGAAACGGGACTGCGCGGACCTGCGGTTCATTCTGGACTTGTCCCGTCTGAACCCCTGGGTTCATTGCCCCTCCTTTCGGATGACTACGCTGTCATGGTTCGGCTCCTCTTGGAGCCGGGCGCTTGGATGGTGTCCCTGGACCTCCGGGACGCTTATTGGCATGTCCCGATTCATCCATGGTTCATCCAGGGACTGGCTCGGTTTTGTTGTGGGGCGTCTGAGTTACCGCTTTCGTTGTCTCCCGTTCGGGTTGAACCTGGCACCTCGCATGTTCACGCGCCTTACACGGGTTGTGGTGGCTCATTTGCGTCTCCTAAGTGTTCGGGTGTTGGCCTACCTCGACGACTGGCTGGTTTGGGCTCCCAGCCAGTCAGCTTGCTTGCTAGCCAGGGATTTGGTTCTTTCCCAGCTCGCCGGGTTCGGGTTCTTTGTGAACTCGAACAAGTCCCATCTGGTTCCCTCTCAGGTTTGGACTTGGCTGGGTCTCGTTTGGGACTCTCGAACCGCCTCCTTGTCTCTCCCTCCGGAGTCTCTCCTGCGGCTGCGGTCCCGCCTTCGTCTGTTTCTGGAGGGCCCTCGGGTCACCCGGTGCTTGCTCGAGGGGCTGTGCGGGAGCCTGAACTTTGCGATGGTGGTGTATCCACCGGGTCGGGTTTGGCTTCGTCGGCTGTTCTGGTTCCTTCCCGGGTCCCCCCTTCTGCCTCTCTCGCGATCGCAGAGTTCGACCCCCGGGGGCCTTGCGTCGGTTGCTGCGTCATCGGCTTCCTCTTCGGGTTTTTCGGGGTTCAGTGCCTTGGCGCCTACCCGAGCCCTCGCTCAATGTGTACACGGATACGTCATCTCTCGGCTGGGGTTTTGTGACCAGTGCTCACCAGGCCGGCCAGGGGCGTTGGGATCCGTCCTTCCGTCGAGCTCACAGCACGGTGCGGGAGTTCGCGGCAGTGTGGTTTGCTCTGGGGAGGATTCGGGTGGCCCACAGATCGACGATTCGGCTCCATTCGGACTGCTCTCCGGTGGTTCATTGCCTGAACCGCGGGGGTTCGATGCGGTCCTTGTCTCTTTGGGGGTTGGTCGCTTCGGGTGACTCGTCTGCTGAGTTCTCGGGGTTTGGCTCTCCTGGCGGTTCACGTACGGGGCGTGTCCAATGTCTTGGCCGACTCCCTGTCTCGCTTCATTCCCTTCTCCACGGAGTGGACGGTCGACGACGAGTCCTTTCGTTGGCTTTGATTGACGTTCGGGTGCCCCCAGGTGGACCTCTTCGCGTCGGCTTGGTCGCGGCGTCTTCCCGTTTATGCGGCGCCCTTCCCCGATTGCGAGGCCGTCGGGGTCAAAGCCTTTCGGCTAGACTGGTCGAGGTGGGGGTTTCTGTACCTCTTTCCCCCAGTTTGGCTGTTGCTCCAGGTCCTGACTCGCTTAGAGACTTACCAGGGGAGAGTTGTCCTTCTGGCCCCTTGGTGGCCGGCCCAGCCATGGTTTCAGGCATTGGTTGCTCGGTGTCCGAACCCGAGGGTTTTCCTGCGGCTCCGCCTCTTTCAGCAGATCGGGCCGGTACGTCACGTGGCTGGTTCGATCTTCTTCTCAACTCTTTGTGTATGGGTTTTTTGACTCGAGTCTATCATCATCTCTATGGTGATCAGGTGGCCTCCTTGTTGGTGTCCCACCTGAGGGCTTCTTCTCGGCGGCAGTATGAATTTTCTTGGCTGTTCTTCTGTTTCATTTTGCGTCTTTGTCGTGTTAGTTCTTTGTCTGTTCGGGTGGTCTTGTCCTTCCTCTCGTGGCTGTTTCAGGACCGTCATCTTATGCCTAACACTCTTGCCTCGTATCGTGCAGCGCTGGCGGAGCCGCTTCAGCTTGCCTTCGGTATCGATGTTACGTCTGCGCTGTTTCGCAAGCTGTCTCGTGCATTGTTTCACCTCAGGCCTGCTCATGCGCCGCCTGAGCCGTCCTGGTCTTTGGACAGAGTGCTCGCTTTCCTTTCATCTCCTCGTTTCGTTGTGGCCCCTTCGGTCCAGGATTGTTTTTCCAAGGCACTTTTCTTGTTGGCTTTGGCCTCTGGGGGTCGGGTAGGGGAGCTTCATGCTCTCCTCCGGCGCAGGGGTTTCTGCTCTTTTGGTCGTGGTGATTGTTTTGTTCGCTTGCAGCCATCTCCTTCTTTTCTGGCGACGAATGAGACTGCTGCGTTCCGGAGGGGTCCATGGGTGGTTGATGCTTGGTTGGTCAGGCCGAGGGTGCATCATGTTTTGTGTCCGGTTGCGGCGCTTCGCCGTTATTTGCGCGCCACGGCTTCTGTGTCTGGGGATGCGCTGTGGGTTGATCCGGTTTCCCTTCTTCCCTGTTCGCGGGTTCGGGTCTCCCAGGTCGTCCGCAGGGTTATTAAATAGTCCAGCCAGCCTGCGGTCTATCCCCGTGCCCATGACGTTCGTAAGTTCGCGGCTCTTGCTGCCGTCTTTGGAAATATGTCTTGGTCTGATATTTGGGCGTGAGGATTTGGGCGGTCGAACAGGGTCCTGGCTGCTCGGTACCTTGTGAATGTCCCTGGGCCCCGTCGGGCCTGTGTTGCTTTGGGTCGGCGGTTGCAGCCAGTTGTCTCGGCTTCGAGTTGAGGAGTGAGCGACGACCGCCTCCTGGGTAAGTCCCTCTTTTTCCGTCTGTGGGTAGTTAGCTGCGGGGAGCCGACGGAGCTCCCCCCAGAAAACCAGCGTTGAATGTAATGAAACGCCATTTTCTGGGTGAGTCCCGGAGGCTCCCCGGCATCCCTCCCTCCCTCCGGTCGGCGTTTTTTTTTCGCGTTTTTGACATCCAGCCTCAAGAAATGAAGTGTGAGTAGCAAGCGTGGAGGTCTGGGGCTCCCCCTTCCCCCTCCCGGGAAGGGGGAAGCTGCACAGACAGCGGCGCGGCGGCGTGTGACGTCACACTAGTTTGCTTGTTTTCTGTTGGGGGAGTTCTATCCACTAGTTCGGCTTTTGGTAGCAATTTTAACCAGAATACGGGTTTGTTTTTGAGGCGCTTACCTTTCTGGGTGCCTGTTCCGGTCGATGGCAGACATAGAATGCTTCCAACCACACGGGGGCTTCTATAGGCCATTGCTCCCCTTGCCTCTCTGAGGGGGCCTGGTTCTTGCCGTGGTCCCCGGTAGGCCTAAGAACTCCATACACATGACTGATGCCAAAGTCTGACATTAGCATATCAGCCTGGGATAGCTCCGGGGAGCCTCTGGGACTCACCCAGAAAATGGCGTTTCATTACATTCAACGCTGGTTTTATGAATGCTTTATTGTATTAGATGGAAATTCTCCAGGCTGGCAATCTACTGCCACCTACAGAAGGCTCTCTTGGGGAGGGAAGGAGGGAGGCAGTGAATGTGGGCAAGACAGAGGAAGTGAGGAAGTGAGAAGTGAGTGCACTAGGAAGGGAGGGTGACTCCCTCCCTTCCTGGTGGTGGTGTATAACGAGTGTTAGGCCACTGATCCAGCCAAACACCCGCTGGTCCAGCTCCCATGGACATTTTGGCCGGGTGGTGAGATAACTTTATCCGGCCACGATTTTGGCCGGACTAGGGCGTTTTCTAGATGGTCGGATTCCGGATTAGCGAGTGTCTACAGTAGTCTGTTTTTATTTGTCTACTTTTCTGGGGGAAGCCCCATCGGCTCCCCGGAGCTATCCAGGCTAAATGGATATGTTTAACTTTCTGGCATCAGTCAAAGTGCTAGGAGTTCTTGCCTACCGGGGACCACGAGCCAGAACCTGGCCCCCTCAGAGAGGCACGAGGAGCAATGGCTTATAGAAACCCCCTTGTGGTTAGGAGCATTCTATGTCTGCTATCGACCGGGATATGCACCCAGAAAGGTAGGCGCCCCAAAACCAACCCCTATTCTGGTGAAAATATTGCTACCGAAAGTCGAACGAGTGGACAGAACTCCCTAAACAAAATGATAAAACTAGCATGACATCATCACGTTGCCGCGTCACCGTCTGCGCAACCCCCCCTCCCCGGGAGTGGGAAGGGCGAGGTCCAGACCCTCCACGCAGGCGATCCAACTGGCAGTTCTTGGCTGATGGAATTACTGGTCAATCGAGTGCCTCTGGCTCTGGTTTTTGTTTCAGTTCTCTGCCTTGTGGTGTGGACTGTCTCTACCTTTGGGGTGTGAGTCAGGAGTAAGATTCCACCGTACTCGGGCTGCATGCGCCTAGGGCTATCTTCCCTAGGTGCCCTGTAAGTACTGCCCTTGGGGCTTGGGGCCACCTTCCACAAGTCACCTTGGGTTCTACCTCCGCTGTGTCCTTTACTGCTCGGTACTGGAAGAAAATGCAGAATAGAACCAGTGAAGAGCAGAGGTGCCATGGGCACAATCAGAGAACACTGTATGAACATCAGAGGTCCACGGTTGTTCAACGTCCTACCAGCGAGCATCAGAAATATTGCAGGAACAACCGTGGACATCTTCAAGAGGAAACTAGATTGTTTCCTTCAAGGAGTGCCGGACCAACCGGGCTGTGGTGGGTATGTGGGCCTGCGGGCCGTTCCAAGCAACAGCCTGGTGGACCAAACTCTCACAAGTCAAGTCTGGCCTTGGGCCAGGTTTGGGGAGTAGAAAAACTCCCAGAACTCCATCAACCAGGTATCAACCAGGGCCGCCCTTGGAGTCGGCTGGGGTTTTGTTGCCCTGGTTTGTCTCTGGGTAAGTGGTAGTTTTCATCACTGGTAGGGGCGTGGGGTACCGCACAGTTAGTTTTCACCAATGACAGCGGCCGGCTCTGTTCCGCCTGGGTACGTTGTCTTCTTGTGGGGTTTTTCTTTTGTTTTTGTTTTTGCCTGGTAGGAGTCTGCCTTTATTGCCCCCCATTCCTGTTCTAGATATTTTTCTTTCGATTTCTTCTGTTGGTGGTACTCCTCGCTTGGCCCCCGTGAGTGGACATGTCCCGGGGGTTCAGCTTTTCCCTTAGCGTGTACCAATGGCTAAGGGCCCTGGGAAAACCCACGGGGGCTCCGTGGTCCTATAGGTGTGTCCTCGGAGTCCCTCTCACGTCCTGCGAGTTTGACGGTTGCTCTGTCCCCTTGTCTCAGGGTGACACTCACCAGTTGTGCCTCCGCCATGCTGCCTGTTGGGTTATTGTTTCTTGTGACCTGGAGTCGTACGACGGGTGTTGTCGGTACGTGCTCTTTTACCCAGGCCACTGGTCATGATAATCAGGTGCAGGCGGCTGCAGCATTGCTTGCTTCTTGCTGCAACGCTCTTGGTTGTTTGCGGCCCCAGATGCCCCGAGGCTGCCCTGTTTTGGTAGTTGGGGTCCGGACTTTGGGGTGGGGGTCGCTTCGGCTCTGGCTCCTTCCGCTCCTTGTCCTTCCCCTTCCCCTTCTGTTCTACACACTTCCTCCCTTGCTTCCTGCTCCGAACCGTAGGCAGGTTTCGGGGTTGGGGCGGGGTCTGGTTGGGTTGAGACTCGGGAGGTCTGGGGGGTTTTCCTCTTCCGGGGTGGCGGCGGAGGCATTCGAGTCGGTTCCTCCAGCTGTGCCGTATGGGTCTTACCAGTGGGCTCCCTTCCTTAGTGTTTGCACGGCTGCCCTGGCTTTTCCTTGTCTAGCTGGGGCTTTGGGGGTGCGGCTCAGCCCAGGGTCATGCGGTCGAGGTTCCCGGGGTTGGGGAGGGGTTGCCTGGGGGGCCTTGGCCCCGTTTGCCCCTCTTGGGTCTTTGTACCCTTAGTGAGGGGCTGGCAGTTCCTCAGAGTGGGGTTGTTCCTTCCCCTTCTGTGTTCCTGTTGTTTTCGGGTATACCCCTCCCTGGGTTCGGTTCCGTGTTCCTTCATGGTTCGTCGGTCCCGTCATTCCTGGGGGTGTGTTTCGCCCCCTTTTCGCTCTTTCGTCGCGATACTGTTCCCTTTGTATCGTTGCCCCTGTGTGTCCCTTGATCAGGGGTGCTTGTCGTGGTTCTCGTTGGTTCGCGAGTCTCTTCATACCTTTCAATATTATTGGAACGTCTGTTGATTTCCGATGTGGTTTCCCTCTGGTTTTTTGTTGGCCTCGATCGTTACCTTCCGTCCTCTGTTTTCTTTCGCTTTGTTTTTGCCTTGTTTTGTTTTTGCGTCGTCTCTCCTTCCAGTTTTGCCGTTCTTCGTCTTCGTTCCGCACGCCTTCTTGGTGTTTGTATGATGTGTCTGTACATTGTGTGTGTACGATATGTGTGTCCGCCTGGTGTACGAGCCACACCACCCGGTGGACAGGTGGTGCGTTTCGTATCTCGTGTGCTGGGGCCGGGGTGTGCGTTTTGTTTATGGGCAGTATGCTCGTGTGTTCGCGTCATTTCTCGCGGTTTTCTATGGCTTCTTGCTCGTTTTCTCCCTCCATTCATAGCCCTCTGGATGCTGAGGGTGTTCTGGATTTATATCTGGGAGCATCACTTCGTTCTTCCTCTGCTTCCAGGTGTGGGATGGCTCGGCGTGGCACCTCCTCCTCCCCCTCTGCCCTGCTCAGTCTTCTGCGGGGCACGCACCTCTGGACGTGTTTCTCCTTAGACTTCCGCATTTTATTCAGGTAATGGTACATACCATGCCTACTGCCTCTAGTATGCATGGCTTTCGGGCGCGCCATTAGCGCTGCTCCTGATATGTTACTTGGCTCGTCTGTGTTGTGGCATTGCTCACTTGCAGAGCAGTGAGCAATCTCACTGCTTTGCAAGTGAGATTGTCATGTCTGGTGCCTCTGTCGGCCAGGTGTGCTGATTCTCGCTTTTTGGTGGGGTGCTTGCCTAGTTGTGCTTGCGGGGGTTGAGCTCTGGCTCTTGGGCCCCGCCTCTCCTGTCAGTTGACGGTTGTGTAGTTTCCCAAGCCTCCTGGGTTCTGTCTTTTCTACGTTTGCTCCTGTGGGTGGAGTCTGCCTCCACCACATAGCTTCCTAGTGCTTTCCGCTTCCTTTTCCCTCTGACGTTGATTGGGTTCTTTTTCGTGTCTGTGGCTTCTTTGAGTGCTAGGCTTCCTCCTGTGTCCCCTTGTGCATATGAACATAGGAATAGTGGTTCTCATCCTGTAACTTCACTTAGGTAATTACAGAGGAACTGCAGCGGGCCTCTTGGCCCGTACGAGGCTGCTCTTAGTTCTTACCACCCATTCCCACTCCTCTGCATATCCAGCTCGCGCTTGAACGAATCGTAAGGCCCCACTACCACGTTACGCGGCGATTGGTTCCGCGAATCACCGACCCTGTTCCCGTGCCGGTATTTCCTCCGGTCTTTCCTGCATCTACACTTTTCCCTTTTATGCCCATTGTTTCGTGTCCGAAATGTGCCGCAAGGGTGGCGTGTGCCACTGTCCCAGTTCTATTGTTTCGTAAAGTTTGGTGACTATAAACACTAACACTAAAAGACTACGTATATTTTGTTGCGTATACAGTAGTATGCAGGTGGTACTTTGGCGGGAAATGGTACAAGTGCAGCGCACTGAAAGTCGGTACAGTATCTCGCAAGTGTCTGTTCTAGTCTGCACTTGCTGGTAAACTGGATGCTGTATTATTTGCTACTCTGCTGCTTATATGCTCGGGTAACACCTCCCGTTCTCCGCGGGTTGGCAGGAATTTTACTTGGTAGTAAGGAAAGGTTTGAGTTCCATAATTGGTGCTATGTAGAGCTTTGCTTCTCTTAGTTCAGCTAATGCGTTTGGAGCGAGTATATTATTGGGGTAATCTACTCTCTCCACCACCCTGATCACTGCTCCTGCCCGGTTTCCTCTTCCCCGCTTGGCGGGGTTGTGTCGCTGGCTCCTAACTGGGGTGTTTGGTGTAGTGTGTTGATTGGACTTCTTCGGTGTTCCGTTTTGGTACCGAGTTCCTGCGATTTTCTGTGTGACTTACTGCAGGCTTCGGTGTTGCACTGTCTGTGGGGGATTGTGGACTTTCGGTCTGCCGCTCCTACCTTCCTGGTTCCTTTTCTTGGACCTGGTAGCTGGGTTCCAGTACTGGCTCAGGTTTTTCTTTGTTCCTTTTCCGGAACAGGTGTGTTTGCTTTCCTGCGGTTCACATCCTGGGTAGTTCTTCTCTTGGATGCCTCAGGGACATGTGCGTTATTCTTCCCTGCTGGAGTTGGTTACGTTGCTCCTTTGGGTTGCGGGGTCTCTGTTTTTCGATCCGCGTTTTGCGCTTTTGTTCGTGGTGCTAGTTTCTCGGTTGTGTCGGCACTGGTTGGTTCGTTATTGGTCTCCCACCTGCGTGTTTCGTCTCGGGGGCGGTGTGTGGTTTTTCTGGCGGTCCTTCCGATTTTCCTATCTCTGCAAAGGGTCCTTTGGTCTTTGATAGGGTTGGCTTGTCTTCCCTTTGGGGGTTGTTCCGGGACCATCGTCTGGGATCGTGTCCTGTTACCTCGTATTGGATTGGGCTAGGCTGAGCCGCTCCTGCTTGCGTTCGGTATTGCGGTTCCTTCTGCTCCGTTCCGCTTGCTGTCCTAGGTGCTGTTTCCCCTCTGGCCTGCTCTTGCGTTCTGGTGCCGCCCTGGTCATTGGCCTGGGTGGTCTATTTTCTTCTCGTTTTGGTCTTTGTTTTGTCTGTGGTTTTGATTTTTACGGTTAGGGCGTGTGGCGTCTGCCTCCCGGTTCCTTCCCTGTTTTCCTTATTTGTGGTGAGGTAGCTCCGGGGAGCTGACGGGGCTTCCCCCAGAAAACCAGCGTTGAATGTAATGAAACGCCATTTTCTGGGTGAGTCCTGGGGGCTCCCCGGCATCCCTCCCTCCCTCCAGGTCAGCGGTGTTTTTAGCGTATTTTGACATCCAGCCTAAGAACTGCCAGTTGGATCTCTGGCATGGAGGGTCTGGGGCTCCCCCTTCCCCCTCCAGGGGAGAGGGGGGGGGGGTTGCGCAGATGGTGGCACAGCGACAGTGATGACAGTCATATTAGTTTTATAATTTTGTTTGGGGAGTTCTGTCCACTCGTTTGGCTTTCGGTAGCAATATTTTCACCAGAATAGGGGTTGGTTTTGGGGCGCCTACCTTTCTGGGTGCATATCCCGGTCGATGGCAGACATAGAATGCTCCCAACCACAAGGGGGTTTCTATAGGCCATTGCTCCTCGTGCCTCTCTGAGGGGGCCCAGGTTCTGGCTCGTGGTCCCCGGTAGGCAAAAACTCCTAGCACTTTGACTGATGCCAGAAAGTTATACATATCCATTCAGCCTGGATAGCTCTGGGGAGCCTCCGGGACTCACCCAGAAAATGGCGTTTCATTATATTCAACGCTGGTTTTTTGGGTGCTTCTTTAGGCGATGGGAAGATGACAAATGTAAAGTGTTCATGGGCTATTTCTCCCTGCACCTCTCAGAGGAGACTTCTGGTTCATGGTTCTCTGTAGGCATGCATGAACTCTGGGAATGATGACTCAGAGTAGTATGGTACTTAATCAGTTGAGATAGCTTCAGGAGCCTCTGTGGCTCATCCAGAAACTGGCGTTTCATTATATTCAACGTTGATTTTTGCTAAATGTTAACAGGCAATGGAGAAACACGACTCAGATGAGGCATCTCAGTATCAGCAGTGGTCGTGGCAACAGTTATCCCCTCGAAACCTTGACCATAGAGTTAGAATTCCGACTGCCATCACACTTCATCGCTTGGTCCCTAAGGCTCCAACACCAACAACTAAACATACTTTCAAAGTAAGTCATTATATTTTTAAATTTTATTATATATATTTTGCAGGTATAACACAGTACCACCAACAAAATGAATAATTTCTACCTTAGTTGCAGTGAAAGCAATAGTGTTGAATGAAATAAAATGCCCCATTATAAAATACACCTCAGTGGCTTCCTTCAGCTTACATCTCCATGATGTAAAGGACACTGTGACAACACCAGACTTCTGGTAACAAGTCAGCATGCCCAGACAAGGATACATTATTGCAATCTAATGAATAAGAAATTTAGAAATACCGCATTCTTCCCTCCTTTAGATTGTTTGCTAATAATAAGTGAGCAGAGCAGATAAATATAATACTTCTCATCAATACACTAATTACTATGCTACATGATCTTAATCTCAGCCATAAAGATCAGGAGGCCTTGGTACCTGGGCAGACTTTCTGGGACTCTCTAGAAAAAGTGGATCATTGTCACTGTGTATTCCATATGGCTATTCACAATCTTGAGTTCTAGATGTCGTTGGGGAGGCCATCATTCTTGCCCCAATACTGTATGAGCTCGATTATCCAACACCTGCTAAACCAAATATATGGATTATCCAGCCAAAATCACCTATCGGACAATATTCTGGCAAAACTTCACCATATGCAGACAGAAATCTGGATAACTGGAGATTTGGTGGATAAAGCAGACTGGCATCGAGTCTAAGTCAAGTCTGGAGGATTTTCTGGCAAAATTTTTGCTATATCCGAACAGGAATCAAGATAACCGGAGATTAGGTTGCATCAGTGTTCAAGAACTACACATGTCTAGATTAACAGTATCAAACAAGAAGACAAACTAAAACAAAGTAGAAAGCTGAAGTTTCTGTTTTGAGTTATATTGCTGATTTATTGTGTTTGTGTATGTGGAAATTTGAATTATGCTGGTTGTAGGACAAATAATTGTGAATATGGTAATTTCTGTGGGAAGCCTTATCGGCTCCCTGAAGCTATCTCATTGATATAGTGCTATCCTATTTGAAGTCATCAGTCACAGAGTTCTTGTCTGGCACTGGGTACCAGTGCCAGAACTTGGCCTCCTCAGTTCATAGGCCAAGGAGTAATGGCCTATGAATAATTTACATTTAAAGTATATCATATGTGCCATTGTCCAGGGAAGGCACCCAGAAAGGTAGATGAAACAAAACAGACCCCTGTCTGGTTGAAAAATGCAACCTACATCCTCAAAAGAGCAAAAGAACCCCCACATAAAGAAAACAAACAAGCAACACTTTGTTCAACTAACCGCCCCGCTCGTTAGAACAATATGCCCCACGGCTCGAGTGAGCCCGGCTACCCAAGATTCAGTTCTTGACTGATGGTCCTGGCGGTCAGATGTCACCTCAGGCCTCAATTTTCTGTTTTGGGATTTTTGCCTTGTACGGCTGTCCCTGCACTTGTATGTGTGCTGGCCTGGCATTCCTGGGTACTGGAGCTGCATGCGTTTAGGGACACATTCAATAGGTGCTCCATGAATACTGCCATTGCATGGTCAGGGTTATCTTTTCTGGGGCATTCGGGAAACACTCCCAGTTAGAGTACTTCCTCGCTTGTGGTTGTCCTCGCTCTTAGGGTCAGGTGAGACTCATGGGCTTTCTATCTTGCTTTCTGCCTTGCTCCTGGCTGCACTGCAGCTTGCACAGTCTGCTTAACCTAAAGCTGTGCTGCGTTTATTGTGACATTGTGGCAGTGCACAGAAAATAAAGTGTTCCCACACCAATTTTTTTTTTATTTTTCTGGGGGGAGCCCCGTCGGCTCCCCAGAGCTTTACCGGCTGATATGCTAATGTCAGACTTTGGCATCAGTCATGTGTATGGAGTTCTAGGGCCTACCAGGGACCACGGCCAGAACCTGGCCCCCCTCAGAGAGGCAAGGGGAGCAATGGCCTATAGAAACCCCCGTGTGGTAGGAAGCATTCTATGTTTGCCATCGACCGGGTCAAGCATCCAGAAAGGTAAGCATTCCGAAAACAAACCCCTATTCTGGTGAAAATTGCTACCTAAAGCCGAACTAGTGAATAGAACTCTTCAACAGAAAACAAGGAAACTAGTATGACGTCATACGTCACCCGCGCCGCTGTCTGCGCAGCTCCCCCCTCCCTGGGAGGGGGAAGGGGGAGCCCCAGACCTCCCACGCCGGCTATCCACCCATCAGTTCTTCGGCTGATGCTATAGGCACCAGTTATGTGCTCCGGCTCCAGTGGTTGTTTCAGCACCGTACCTAGAGTGTGGTGTCTGTTTTCTAGGTGGTGCGTGAGCCGGGAGTGATTCTCCAGTACTCAGGCTGCATGCGCCTAGGGTTCCCTTCCCTAGGTGCCCTGTAAGTACTGCCCTTGGGGCTTGGGGCCACCTTCCACAAGTTCCTTGGGTCCTGCCCCTGCTTGGCCGTTTACTGCTTGGTTTTCGGCCGCTCTTTGTGTGCTCGGGTGTTCTGTCTCCCTTGTTCACCTTAGAGTAAGGGGCAATTTTTGCACTGGTGGGGCGCAGGGTACTGTGCAGCTTGTCTTTACCAATCATAGCGGCCGGCTCTGTTCCGCTTGGGTACGCTGTCCTCTTGCTGGGTATACTTTTTCTTTTTGTTTATCTACCTGGTGGGGGGGGGGGGTCTGCCTTCGTTCTTGCCCCTTGTGTCCTGAGTATTTTCTGGTGGTACCCCCTGCTAGGTCCCCATGAGTGTACACGTCCCGGGGGTTCAGCTCTTAGAAAGTTGTTTGGTAGCTTTGGGTGCCGGTTAGCAGTACCCTGCCTGGGATTACCTGAGCGTGAGTCCTCTTATAGTAAACGCTCGGGACCCTGGGAAACCCCTGGGGGCGCGCGGGTCCGATGGATGTGACGCCAGAGCCCCCCCTCGCTTCCAGCGAGTTTGAGGGTTGCTCTCACCCTTTGTCTCTGGGTGACTCTCTGTTTTGCCTCCGTCTGCTGCCTGTGGGGTCGGTGACACCTTCGACCCGGAGTCCTGCGAGTTTGGTTGCTCGTTGTGGCTCGGTTACCCAGTTGTGCTGACAAAGCGGGTGCGGGCAGCAGGGGCGTTGCACTTGAGCCTTGGTGATGGCAACGTTCTCGTGGTTTCCTCCCCGGTAGCCCCGGGGCTGCCCCGTTGTAGTTCGTTTTGGGACTTGGGGGTGTTGGTTGCTTTGGTTCCTTCCACGCCCCCTTGTCTTTCCCCTGGATCCCCCTTCCTGCCTGCATCCGGTTCCTTACTGTCTGTAGGTTCGGGGCGGGGTTTTTGGTGTTGAGACTCGGGCAGTCTCGGGAATTCCCCTTCCGGGGTAGTGACGGGGGCATTTGAGCCTGTTCCTCCAGCCGTGTTGTATGAGTCTGCCAGTGGGCTCCCTTCCTTAGTGTTTTCACGGCTGCCCCGGTTTTCTGGTACGGCCGGGGCTTTGGGGGAACGGCTCGGCCCCGGGGCCTGTCGTGTAGGTTCCCGGGGCTGGGGAGGGGCTGACTTGGGGGGGCCTTGGCCCCGTTGGACCCCGTGGGGGTTATTATCCCCCTCTAGGCGGGGCTTGTGGTTATACGGAGTGGGGTCTTTCCTCCTCACTCGCCGTACGTGCTGTTGGGCGTCGGCCCCTCCCCGGGCTCGGTTCCTTGGCCTTTGAGTCGGTTGGTTTCGTCCTGTGGGTGGATGTTTCCTCCCACCCTTTTTTGGGACGGTGTTTTCGTCATGTTTCCCCGTTCGATGGGGTTCTACGTGACTTCTGATCTCGGGTGCACCTGCGCCTTTGTGTGCCTTCGGGACTAGTGTTGGCTTCTGTGTTCTCGAGGGTTTGGGAAGGTTTTTCACTACTTCCCGCATTATTGGAACGTCTGTCGGCTCTTCGTCCTTGTCGGCGTTTTGGGCTACTTGTGAGCCGGTTGGGCTACTTGTAGCTCTGTTGGGCTGCTTGTCGCTCTGTTGGGCTACTTGTCGCCCTGTTGGGCTACTTGTCACCCTGTTGGGCTACTTGTCGCACTGTTGGGCTACTTGTCGCCCGGTTTGGTTCCTTTTTGGGCTCTTTGCTTCTTTGGCCGGTTTTATTGTTCCTGTTTCCTCTTTTGGCTACTTTTCTAGTGCAGTAGTCCTGGTTGGCGCCTTCCAGCAGAAAGGGTTGTGCGGTTCGGCCAGCGTGTCATGCGCATGCGCCGTGGAGTTTGTTTTGGTCTGGGCAGTGTTTCAGCGCTGGTGTTTTGAGCCCTTTTTGCTACGGTGCTTCACCTCTCGTTCTTCTCCCTGGCTGCGGTATGTGCCCCTTCGCTCTGGGGGTGTCCTGGTTCCCAGTTGTGGGGAGGACACCGTGGTTTTCCCTGTGTCATGGGTGTGGGCCTGCCTCCTTTGCCTCTCCCTGCTCTCCTGCGGGTTTGGCAAGGTCCGGCTCTGGCGTCTTCACCTGGCGGTGCTCCCAGGTTCTTCTGGGCACGGTTGAGTCGTGTCAAGTTCGTGCCACCGTTCACCAGGTGAGTTTCTGTGGTCTGGCGTCTTTGGGCCGGGCGCTGGATGCGGTGTTGTTTATATACCTGTCTTTATTTAGGTATATTTTTGTACGACTGAGACCGTTCACACACCAGTGACTGTCCCTTTTTCAACCCTTCCTGCCCCCCTCATGTGCATGTCCAACCCATGCTAGAGTCATTCAGGGGACCCACCTTTTTTCATGTTGTGAGGTGTGGGGGTTGTAGGGTTGGTTCTGTACTCACCTGGTAAGGCTCCTGGCTGTGCTTGCAGGGTTTGAGCTCTGGCTCTTGGGTCCCGCCTATCTGGTAGTACTTGCGGGATAGTACCAGTGGAGCGCAGTGGGGCTATTGGCACAATTGGGGAACACTGTATTACCATCAGAGGTCTGTGCTTGTTACACGACCTCCTTGCGAGCATAAGCCTTCTTGCTGGTTCGTCCGTGGACTTCCAGGGCACACTAGCCTGTTTTCGTATCGCAGTTCCGGCCCATCCTGGTTGTGGAGGTCTGTGGGCCGGCGGGCCGCTCCTAGCAGCTGCCTGGTGGGCCACCCTCTGGCCGGTCTAGCCTGGCCTTGGGCCGGGCTTGGGGTGTAAAAGAGCTCCCAGTACCCCATCCAGCAGGTATCGAGCGGGGTTTCTCCGCCGTCGGTCGCCTGGTGCAGGTTTCTGGGCCCTGCTGGGTTTTGTCGTGTCTCCGTTGGCCCTGTCTGGGGTCTGCCTGCTCCGTTTCTCTGCCTTTGCAGAAGGGAGTTGCTATTTACATGTTGCATGTTGCAGTGGTGCCTGTTGCTGCTGCTGCACGTGTGCATTTGTACCGTGTTTCACGGTGGCGTGTCCTTGTTCCTGTGTCCGGTTGTGGTGTGGCATTTTGCTGTTTTGTGCCTGGGGATTGCGTGGGGGTTTTCTGTCCCTGCCTGATTGTCCACCCCTGGTTGTTTTCCTGGGGTTTTTGTGCTTCTGCTCTTTCTTCCTGCCTCCTCTGCAGCAGGGGTGTTCTGCGTGTGTTCTTGGGCGTTTTTCAGCCTGTCCTGTGATGTGCTTCTTTGTCTCGGTCTATTGCAGTTGTTCGTACCCCTTGGTTCGGGTACTGTTCTGGCGGCGACCCTTCCACCTTCTTTGGTTTCCTGGCTTGCCCTGCCGGTTTTTTTTTTTTTTTGGGTCTTGCGATGTCTCGCGTCGGACCCGTTGTTTCTGAACTCCTGGCGGGCTTGCATGTTTTGGGGAGTTTTTCTGTTCGGCAGACGTTCCATCTCCTTATGCCGCCTGGGTTTCGGTGGTCGCGCCCGAGATTTTCCCGCGGCTCCGCCTTTTCCTGGGCTCGGAAGGGCCTTGTCGGGGCTGCTTATGTTCTGCCTCACGGTCTCGCCTCCGGTTGGTGGTCGGGTGGCTTCGTGGTAGGTGTCCCACCTGCGTGCTTCTCTTGGCAGCAGTATGGGGTATTTTGGCGGTCCTTCCTTTTCCTGTCCCTTCTTCGGTGGTTACTCTTGTTAGCTTGGTTTACTCTCGGCTTGGTTTTCTGGTGGGGGGTTGGGGGCTGTCGTCTTGCCACATACTGTCGCCTCTTTTCGTGCGGCGCTGGCGGAGCCGGCGGAGCTGCTTCAGCTTGCTTTCGGTCTTGGTGTTGCTTCTGCACCGTTAGTAAGCTGTCTTGTGCGTCGTTTCACCTCCGGCCTGTTCGTGCGCCGTTTGCACCATCCTGGTCTCTGGTCAGCGTGCTCTGTCTTCTCCTTGGTTGGTAGTGCCAATTCGGTTCCGGTGTTTTTTTTCGTCGACTCTTTCCTTTTGGCCTTTGCCACTGGAGGTCGAGTCGCTGAGTTTTCTTGCTCCTTCGGTTTTAGCGTTTTGGTTGTTCGGTGGCAGCAGTCTCCATCTTTTCTGGCGCAGGGTGGGGCTGCTGCGTTCTGGAGGGGTCCAGGGTTGTTGGTGCTTCGTTGGTCGGGCCAGGGGGTGTGTCGTGTTTTGTGTTCAGTGGTGGCCCTCCGCTGTTGTTTGCGTGCCACGGCATTTGGGTTCAGAGCGCGTTTTGCGTTGATCCAGTCCTGTTCTTCCCGGTTTGCGGGTGATGGTGTTCTGGGTGGTCAGCCATGTTCTTGTGGCTAAGCTGCCTGTGTTCTTCCCTCATGCCTGTGGCGTTCGTGGCTTCGCTGCTCTCGCTGCCGTCTGGGCGACGTGGCCTTGCGATCTTTCAGGCATGGCTTTTTGGTGTTCGTGTGGGGGCCCTTGCTGCTCGTTGTTCTCGTGTTGTTCCCGGGGCTTTTCGGGGCTGTGGTGCCTTGGGTTGGCGTTTGCTGCCGGTTGTCTCGCTTCCGTGGGGGGTGCGTGGTGTCCGCCTCCCGGTTCTGTCCCTTTGACCTTCCTCTGTGGGTAGTTAGCTCCAGGGAGCCGACGGGGCTCCCCCCAGAAAACCAGCGTTGAATGTAATGAAACGCCATTTTCTGGGTGAGACCCGGAGGCTCCCCGGCAACCCTCCCTCCCTCCGGTCGGCGGTTTTTCGCGTGTTTTGACATCCAGCCTCAGAACTGATGGGTGGATAGCCGGCGTGGGAGGTCTGGGGCTCCCCCTTCCCCCTCCCGGGGAGGGGGGAGCTGCGCAGACAGCGGCGCGGTGACGTATGATGTCATACTAGTTTCCTTGTTTTCTGTTGAAGAGTTCTATCCACTAGTTCGGCTTTAGATAGCAATTTTCACCAGAATAGGGGTTTGTTTTGGAATGCTTACCTTTCTGGATGCTTGACCCGGTCGATGGCAGACATAGAATGCTTCCTACCACACTGGGCTTTCTATAGGCCATTGCTCCCCTTGCCTCTCTGAGGGGGCCAGGTTCTGGCCGTGGTCCCCGGTAGGCCCTAGAACTCCATACACATGACTGATGCCAAAGTCTGACATTAGCATATCAGCCAGTAAAGCTCCGGGGAGCCTCCGGGTCTCACCCAGAAAATGGGGTTTCATTACATTCAATGCTTTTTTTTTTTGTAAATTGTTAAAATCCCTTCCCTGAACATGTACATGTAAGAATAAATATAAAAACAACTTACTTCGGGTGTGGTGACCTGGAGAAGTTGCGACGTGACAATGCTTTCAATGCTTTCTAATTACTTTTTGTTATCGTATCTGATGCACATTTGTGTCCTTTACGATATGTACACAGTAGAACGTTCATAATGTTCCAAGGAACTGTGATATTTGTGTCACTAATGTGTCCACAAAAAGTTTGTAGTGCTGCAATACTGTATTACTTGCTCAATATTCAATTTATTTACACTATATCTTGAGGTTATCTTGAGATGATTTTGGGGCATTTTTTAGTGTCCCCGCGGCCCGGTCCTCGACTAGGCCTCCACCCCCAGGAAGCAGCCCGTGACAGCTGGCTAACACCCAGGTACCTATTTTACTGCTAGGTAACAGGGGCATAGGGTGAAAAAAACTTGCCCATTGTTTCTCGCCGGCGCCCGGGATCGAACCCGGGACCACAGGATCACAAGTCCAGTGTGCTGTCCGCTCGGCAGACCGGCTCCCTATATACACTCAAACACACTATATACACAGTCACACACTATATTACACACTCAATACTTTGGAAGTGAGTGATAATCAGTCAGTGATAATCAGAAGCAGTCCATGATACACAGAGCGACTTTGCACTCGATGCACCGGGAACACAGATTTTCGCTTCCCATTTTTTTGTTCAGTGTGCTTGCAAACAATGCACTCACGTACACCCTTGGCTTTAGTTCCTGTAGGTGGTATGTAGCCAAGCATGTGAAGCATAAGGTAGTCTTGAAAAGATCTAAGAAACGATCAGTGTTTAAGGTAGGATTGAAAAGATCTAGAAAAAGATCGATGTGTAAGGTTATCTTGAAAAGATCTAGGAAAAGATCAATGACAAAATTCTGTCTTGTTATCACTTATATCTTCACCTGTATATGGGAAAGTGGGTGCAACACCTACCTCGAGTATTGTTGGGTGGCACAGTGCAATGGCTAAACTATCATGAGGGGGCCAATATTTCTGCTTGTTGGTTGTTGTGGGGTTTCTGGGCTTTATTGTGTTTTTCATTTTTTTTGGCGTTTTAGCCTCTTTCGTGGAGGAGTCTTGCCTAACTCCTCATTAGGCTATGCTTATGGTGTGGTGGTGGTACTCCTCTGTTGCCCCCAATGCTTTACACTGGCTGATTGCGATCAGTTTGCCTGCATTAGCAGGGTTTACTGGCTTAGCTGGCCCCAGTGTCTGGGCTTCATGTAGGGCTCATTCACCGTACGGACCCCTGTGAGCTCAGTTGTACCATGGATACTTCTCCCGAGCCCACTCTCGCCTTGTGTGACTTTGAGGATTGTTAGTTGCCCCTGCCTCAGGGAGACAATGCAGCCATGCTGCCTGTTGGATCGGGGACACTTCCGACCCAGAGTCTTGCAGGACTTATTCCCCACTTGTGTTTCAATTTACTCATCCTTTGTCTGATATTCTTTGGGACCAGGCAGCTGCCACATTGCATGAATGGTTCTCTGTATTGAAACGGGCCCGGTTGGTTGCTTGTTTGGAAGCCCCAGAGCTGCCCTGCTTGGGTTTTAGGGACTCGGATTTGGGTGCTTTAGTCGCTTCGGCCATGGTTCAGGCCTTGTGCCTCTCTCCTCGGTCTTGTGCCTCCTCTTCCTTCCCAGGTGGGCATGGTTAGCCCTGCTCTTTTCCCCCTGCTTCCAGCTCCCAAATGTCTGAGGATTTTGGAGTCGGGGCAGTGTTTAGCTCGTAGTGAGGCTTGGGTGGCTTCGGGGGATGCCCCCTTCTGATACAGGTGCGAAGGTGGTTGAGTCTCCCTTTTCCACTGATGCTTCTGAGTCGACCCAGCAGACTCCCTTCTTTGAAGCCTTTCTTCTGTACTCTGCCTTTGCGTCTGGGTTGGTAGGCGTGGATGAGGGCTCTGCCCCGTGACCTTTGTTTCTTGGGGTTAGGGCTCAGTGGGAAGGTGAAGGGGGAAGTCTGAGTGGAGCTCTTGGGTTCCATTTGACCTTGCTTGTGCCCTCTGCACAAGGGGCTTCTTCTCCAGGAGAGGGGGATTTTTACACCCTCTTTCCCTTTATGAGTTTGAGTTGGCTGGGGCTCCCCCCTGGGTTCGTTTTCGCGTGCCTTTGGGTTCCTCGGATTCGTCTTTCTGGAGGTTTTCCTCTCAGATTTCCCCTGTGGGGGTTTGGGAGGCTCTCAGTGCTTACCTTCTGTAGGACCCGGTTTACATCTTGGTGATTTCTCCGGCTTCCTTTGAGTTTGGCTCCTCTTCCCCATATTGGGTGCGTTACGAGGTCCCAGAGTCTTCCTGGCTGTCCCTCCTCCTCTCTTGGGGCTTGGCGTAGCTTTTGTCTTACTCACGCTCTTAAGTGGCGGATGTTTCCATGGTGTTGCAGATGTTTTCTGGGGGGAGCCCCGTCGGCTCCCCGGAGCTATCCCAGGCTGATATGCTAATGTCAGACTTTGGCATCAGTCATGTGTATGGAGTTCTTAGGCCTACCGGGGACCACGGCCAGAACCGGGCCCCCTCAGAGAGGCAAGGGGAGCAATGGCCTATAGAAGCCCCCGTGTAGTTGGAAGCATTCTATGTCTGCCATCGACCGGAACAGGCACCCAGAAAGGTAAGCGCCCCAAAACAAACCCCTATTCTGGTTAAAATTGCTACCTAATATCGAACTAGTGGATAGAACTCCCCAACCGAAAACAAGCAAATTAGTGTGACGTCACACACTGCCGCGCCGCTGTCTGCGCAGCTCCCCCCTCCCCGGGAGGGGGAAGGGGGAGCCCCAGACCCCCCGCGCCGGCTACCCACACCTCAGTTCTTGAGGCTGATGCTATTGGCGGTGGTCGTGTGCTCTGGCTCCGGTGTCGCTACTGCACTGTGCTTTGAGTGTGGTGTTAGTTTTGTGGGTGCGAGAGCCAGGAGTTATCTTCAGTACTCGGGCTGCATGCGCCTAGGGCTGCCTTCCCTAGGTGCCCTGTAAGTACTGCCCTTGGGGCTTGGGGCCACCTTCCACAGGCTCCTCGGGGTCTGCCTCTGCTGGTCCGTTTTACCTTTCGGTTTTTCGGCCGCCTGTTGGGCTCTTGGGTGTTCTGTTCTCCCTTGTTACCGGCAGGTAAGAGGCAGTTTGCACTGGTAGGGGCGCAGGGTGCTGCTCAGCTTGTAATTCCCGACATCGCGGCCGGCTCTGTTCCTTGGGGTTCGCTGTCCTCTTGCGGGGTTTTGTTTTTCTTTTTGTTTTTGCCTGGTGGGGGGTTCTGTCATTTTATTCAGTTTGTTTTTGCCCTTCCACTGTTCTCCTCGGTGGCGCCCCCTGCTAGGTCCCCGTGAGTGTACACGTCCCTGGGGTTCAGCTTTAGAAGTTTGCTTGGTAGTTTTGGGCGCCGGTTTGCAGCACCCTGCCTGGGACTACCTGAGCGCGAGTCCTCTTAAAGTAAACGCTCAGGACCCTGGGAATCCCCTAGGGGGCGCGTGGGTCCGATGGATGTGACCCCGGAGTCCCCACTCGCTGTGTGCGAGTTTGAGGGTTGCTCGGTCCCCTTGTCTCAGGGTGACCCTCATTGTTTTTGCCTCTGCCACGCTGCCTGTTGGGTCGGTGATACTTTCGACCCTGAGTCCTGTGAGTGTTGCTGCTTGCTTGTGACTCAATTTACCCAATCCTCTGATGATTCTCTTCGGGTACAGGCGGCACGTGCGTTGCAGTCTAGGTTTCGTCTGTTGCAACGCGCTCGGTTGGTTGCTTCCCCGGATGCCCCGGGGCTGCCCCGCTTTGCTTTTCGAGACCCGGACTTGGGGGTGGGGGTCGCTTCGATCCTGGTTCAGTCCGCACCTCCTCGTCCTTCCCCTTCTGTTCGTTCTGGTCCCCCGCCCCTGCTTCCGGCCCCGAAGCGTCTGAGGGTTTCGGGGTCGGAGCAGGGGTTACTTGATCTCGAGACTCGGGCAGCTTCGGGGGTTGCCCCTTCCGGGGGGGCGGCAGAGGCATTCGAGTCTTGTCTCCCGGCCGAAGCTTCAGGGTCTGACCAGTGGGCCCCCCTTCCTCCAGCTTTTCCGGCTGCTCCGTCCTTGTCTTGTGGGGTCGGGGCTTGGGGAGAGGACTCGGCCTCGGGTCCTGTGGTGACGGACCTCGAGGCTGGGGAGGGGCTGACTTGGGGGCCTTGGGCCCCGCTGGACCCCGCCTGGGTTTTTCTTCCCACTGAGCGGGGCTTATTGTTACAAGGAGTGGGGTTTTCTTTCCCCCCCTCTGCGTACGAGTTGGATTTGGTGTCGGCCCCTCCCCGGGTACGGTTCCGTGTTCCCCCGGGTACGTCGGTTCCGTCCTTCCGGAGGTTTTCGGCTTATCGCATCCAACCTGGTGTGGTGCGAGCGGCCTTTGCAGCTTACCTCCTGCGTGACCCGGATTATGCCTCGGAAATGGATCCGTCCACGTTCAGGTTTGGGACTTCGTTCCCTTTCTGGCTCCGTTACGAGGTTCCGGAGTCATCCTGGCTAGCAGACTGCCCCTTGTTTGGTCTGGATTCCTGGCATTCCTTCTGTCGTTCCCGCACGCTGGAGTGGCGGGAAGCTTCCACGGTGCTTCAGGTTTTCCTGGGGGGTGAACTTGAGTACCTGAATGAGTGCTTGTTTGCCCCTGCCCTTCCCCGCGATGTGGGCGTTATTCAGCTCCATGTGCAGGTTCCCTCCCTTTCGGCGGCGCTCGTGGCGGAGGACTTGCGCGCTCGGGGCCTTTTGTGTTCGGCCTTGCGGTTCTTTTCCCTCCTGGAGCTGTCTTCGGATTGGCTCGTGGAGGATGTGGGGACGCTTGGGTCCGTCCCGGGGTCCGGCACCTTGTCCTCGGCTGCGCGTTCGTCGGCTGCCTTGTTGAAGCTGTTCACGCCGATTTTGCGGGATGCGGTTTCCCTGTTCTATGCTTCCCGTCTCGCGTGTCGGCAGGCGGTGCTGGGTTCCTCCGTGGAATCTGCTTGGGCTCTGGCTCTTAGGCGTTCTTCACCTTTTTGTCCTCTCCTGTTTGGGGAGTCGGCCGTGGCGCAGTTTATTCAGGCTGCGTCGGCGGCTTGTCGTCCGATGTCGGACTTGTTGGTTTTCCGGGGGTCCCGGGGTGGGTCTTCCCGGAAAGGTCGTGCCAGGGCTCGGGGTTCCTCTCGTCGTGGTAGGCCTCTGGTGTCAGGTTTGGGGTTGGCTCCTCCTGCGGACCCTCCCTCGTCTGGTCGGCGCGGTGTTCGCGCTGTGCGGGGTTCTGGGTCTCGTAAGGGTCGCCGGCCCTTTCGCGGTTTGCCCCTTTGACGGGGCGATGGGGGGGCGGCTTGCGCTGTTCGCCCGCGCCTGGTCCCACGATTCGTGGGCCTTTCGGGTCGTGTCTCGCGGCCTGCGGTGGCGTTGGGTGGCCCCTCCCCCCTTTGGGGGGTCGGGGCTGGCGGGGCAGGCTTCTTCCCCTGCGCTCTGTCGAGTCGTCTTGGAGTGGGTACGCTTGGGCGTCGTCGAAACGACGTCGTCCCTCAGATGGGTTTCCCGTCTGTTTCCGGTTCCGAAACGGGACTGCGCGGACCTGCGGTTCATTCTGGACTTGTCCCGTCTGAACCCCTGGGTTCATTGCCCCTCCTTTCGGATGACTACGCTGTCTCAGGTTCGGCTCCTCTTGGAGCCGGGTGCTTGGATGGTGTCCCTGGACCTCCGGGACGCTTATTGGCATGTCCCGATTCATCCGCGGTTCAGGGACTGGCTCGGTTTTGTAGTGGGGCGTCTGAGTTACCGCTTTCGTTGTCTCCCGTTCGGGTTGAACCTGGCACCTCGCGTGTTCACACGCCTTACACGGGTTGTGGTGGCTCGTTTGCGTCTCCTAGGTGTTCGGGTGTTGGCCTACCTCGACGACTGGCTGGTTTGGGCTCCCAGCCAGTCAGCTTGCTTGCTAGCCAGGGATTTGGTTCTTTCCCAGCTCGCCGGGTTCGGGTTCTTGGTGAACTGGAGGAAGTCCCATCTGGTTCCCTCTCAGGTTCGGACTTGGCTGGGTCTCGTGTGGGACTCTCGGACCGCCTCCTTGTCTCTCCCTCCGGAGTCTCTCCTGCGGCTGCGGTCCCGCCTTCGTCTGTTTCTGGAGGGCCCTCGGGTCACCCGGCGGTTGCTCGAGGGGCTGTGCGGGAGCCTGAACTTCGCGATGGTGGTCTACCCGCCGGGTCGGGTTTGGCTTCGACGGCTGTTCTGGTTCCTTCGGGGTTCCCCCTTCCGCCTCTCTCGCGATCGCAGAGTTCGACCCCCGGGGGACTTGCGTCGGTTGCTGCGTCACCGGCTTCCTCTTCGGGTTTTTCGGGGTTCAGTGCCTTGGCGCCTACCCGAGCCCTCGCTCGATGTGTACACGGATGCGTCGTCTCTCGGCTGGGGTTTTGTGACCAGTGCTCACCAGGCCGGCCAGGGGCGTTGGGGTCCGTCCTTCCGTCGAGCTCACAGTACGGTGCGGGAGTTCGCGGCAGTGTGGTTTGCTCTGGGGAGGATTCGGGTGGCCCGCGGATCGACGATTCGGCTCCATTCGGACTGCTCTCCGGTGGTTCATTGCCTGAACCGCGGGGGTTCGATGCGGTCCTTGTCTCTTTGGGGTTGGTCGCTTCGGGTGACTCGTCTGCTGAGTTCTCGGGGTTTGGCTCTCCTGGCGGTTCACGTACGGGGCGTGTCCAACGTCTTGGCCGACGCCCTGTCTCGCTTCGTTCCCCTCTCCACGGAGTGGACGGTCGACGACGAGTCCTTCCGTTGGCTTTGCCAGACGTTCGGGCGCCCCGAGGTGGACCTCTTCGCGTCGGCGTGGTCGCGGCGTCTTCCCGTTTATGCGGCGCCCTTCCCCGATTGCGAGGCCGTCGGGGTCGATGCCTTTCGGCTCGACTGGTCGAGGTGGGGGTTCCTGTACCTCTTTCCCCCAGTTCGGCTGTTGCTCCAGGTCCTGACTCGCTTAGAGACTTACCAGGGGAGAGTTGTCCTTCTGGCCCCTTGGTGGCCGGCCCAGCCTTGGTTTCAGGCGCTGGTTGCTCGGTGTCCGAACCCGAGGGTTTTCCCGCGGCTCCGCCTCTTTCAGCAGATCGGGCCGGTACGTCACGTAGCTGGTTCGATCTTCTCCTCGAGTCTTCGCGTATGGTTTTTTTGACTCGAGTCTATCATCATCTCTATGGTGATCAGGTGGCCTCCTTGTTGGTGTCCCACCTGAGGGCTTCTTCCCGGCGGCAGTATGAAGTTTCCTGGCGGTCCTTCCGTTTCTTTTTGCGTCTTCGTCGTGTTAGCTCCTTGTCTGTTCGGGTGGTCTTGTCCTTCCTCTCGTGGTTGTTTCAGGACCGTCATCTTATGCCTAACACTGTCGCTTCGTATCGTGCGGCGCTGGCGGAGCCGCTTCAGCTTGCTTTCGGTATCGATGTTACGTCTGCGCCGTTTCGCAAGCTGTCTCGTGCATTGTTTCACCTCCGGCCTGCTCATGCGTCGCCTGAGCCGTCCTGGTCTTTGGACAGAGTGCTCGCTTTCCTTTCATCTCCTCGTTTCGTTGTGGCCCCTTCGGTCCAGGATTGTTTTTCCAAGGCACTTTTCTTGTTGGCTTTGGCCTCTGGGGGTCGGGTAGGGGAGCTTCATGCTCTCCTCCGGCGCAGGGGTTTCTGCTCTTTTGGTCGTGGTGATAGTTTTGTTCGTTTGCAGCCGTCTCCTTCTTTTCTGGCGAAGAATGAGACTGCTGCGTTCCGGAGGGGTCCATGGGTGGTTGATGCTTGGTTGGTCAGGCCGGGGGTGCATCTTGTTTTGTGTCCGGTTGCGGCGCTTCGCCGTTATTTGCGCGCCACGGCTTCTGTGTCCGGGGACGCGCTGTGGGTTGATCCGGTTTCCCTTCTTCCCTGTTCGCGGGTTCGGGTCTCTCAGGTCGTCCGCAGGGTTATTAGGTCTAGCCAGCCTGCGGTCTATCCCCGTGCCCATGACGTTCGTAAGTTCGCGGCTCTTGCTGCCGTCTTTGGGAATATGTCTTGGTCTGATATTCGGGCGCGGGGATTTTGGCGGTCGAACAGGGTCCTGGCTGCTCGTTACCTTGTGAATGTCCCTGGCCCTCGTCGGGCCTGTGTTGCTTTGGGTCGGCGGTTGCAGCCAGTTGTCTCGGCTTCGAGTTGAGGGGTGAGCGACGACCGCCTCCCGGGTAAGTCCCTCTTTTTCTGTCTGTGGGTAGTTAGCTCCGGGGAGCCGACGGGGCTCCCCCCAGAAAACCAGCGTTGAATGTAATGAAACGCCATTTTCTGGGTGAGTCCCGGAGGCTCCCCGGCATCCCTCCCTCCCTCCGGTCGGCGGTTTTTCGCGTTTTTGACATCCAGCCTCAAGAACTGAGGTGTGGGTAGCCGGCGCGGGGGGTCTGGGGCTCCCCCTTCCCCCTCCCGGGGAGGGGGGAGCTGCGCAGACAGCGGCGCGGCAGTGTGTGACGTCACACTAATTTGCTTGTTTTCGGTTGGGGAGTTCTATCCACTAGTTCGATATTAGGTAGCAATTTTAACCAGAATAGGGGTTTGTTTTGGGGCGCTTACCTTTCTGGGTGCCTGTTCCGGTCGATGGCAGACATAGAATGCTTCCAACTACACGGGGGCTTCTATAGGCCATTGCTCCCCTTGCCTCTCTGAGGGGGCCCGGTTCTGGCCGTGGTCCCCGGTAGGCCTAAGAACTCCATACACATGACTGATGCCAAAGTCTGACATTAGCATATCAGCCTGGGATAGCTCCGGGGAGCCTCCGGGACTCACCCAGAAAATGGCGTTTCATTACATTCAACGCTGGTTTTTTGGAGGCTCTCTGGAGTTTCTCAATGAGTGCCTCTTCGCTCCTGCCCTTCCTCGGGATACAGGTCTGATGCAGTTACATGCTTAGGTCCCCTCTCCTTTCGCTGCTTTGGTGGCCGATGATTTTCAGACTCGTGGTCATTTGGCCTCTGTCTTGCATTTCTTTGGTCTTCTGGTGGCACCTAGTAGTATGGCACTGAATCAGTATTATAGCTTTAGAGAGCCTCCAGGGCTCACCCAGAAATTAACATTTCATTACATTGGCACTTTCCGTGACACAGTGGTAAAGCACTCGCCTGGTGCTTCACAAGGGCTTTGGCCTGGGTTCGTATCCTGGTCAGGGAGGCTTGACTGGGTGCCAGTCCCTAACTGTTGCTTCTGTTCAACCAGCAGTGAATGTGTACCTGGTTGTTAAGCGATTTGGCGAGTCGTATTCCAGGGAAAATCAGGAAGAACCACAGCACTGGATTGAGGGTGTGCAGAATGCCATATGGCAATCGTAAGTATATCATTGGAGTAAAAACTGGCACACGGTGATTTGGGTACGATATGGATGCTGGAGGCCTCCAGTGATCGTCCGCCATTTTGAAGAAAAATCCCAGCATGCCCCCATGGCCGTTGGGAGCCTCAGTTTCAAGGTGGCAAACAATGTCTGATGCATCATCAATGAGCTTCCGGTCTACGGTCAGCTACGATGTTGAAAAACGACTCTCAGAGGATGACATACTCGACATATTGTTTGAGGAAGACTATATTAGTGACAGTGACTACATACCTGAACAAGACCATACACAGGGGTCTGACAGTAGTGATATGGGCAATGAGGTGGACGATGTGGAGTGTGTGTACAGTACATGCGCCTTGCTCGGCCTTCCATAGTGCCCTAAGTCAACACCACTGGATGTACCATCACCATCTGTGTCACCTGACATGCACTATCACATGTACTATCACCCAGTCTACTGGGTGATAGTACATGTGATGAGTCATTTTCTGGGCTCAGTGACATTAGCTCGGATACAAGCAGTGTTGATGAACCAAGTGCGAGTGACTTTAGTGATATGCCCGAAACGCTTTGCGTAATAGTGGCTTTAGGCATTGTATGTACTAGCTCTACCTATAAGTCAAACAATCCTTGTAAATATTTATTGTATGTATGTACCTTACCTAAATAAAATTGTATTGTTGTATTGTATTGTATATTAGGCAGAGTTTTGCTGTGCCTGGTTCCAAGGGGTTGTCATAGCCAGGGGGTGGTAATGGGGGACGAGGTCCCATGACCTATAAAATGCTCCTATATGGCATGCATCTCCAATAGCCTCTGACAACCAAGTCCAACTCCTGGCCTGCACGGGTGGCTTAGTCTTTAAGTCCGGCGGAACTGCTTTTACCGACAGGAGAAGGGGCGAGGGCGTGCTTCTGGCACCTTAAAACCAGCTGCTCCGGGTAGATGGGACTCGATAGCCTGGGAAGGGAGCCCATCTAGGGGAAGGAAAACCCCTGATTTTTAACCTCCGCTGCCTTGCGGCCATACCTCTTTTTTGGGAAAGGCTTCAGGAGTCAACCTCGAGGAAAAATCCGGAGTTGGAGCCCCTAAGGCAGTTCGTTGTTGACATCGACCTCATTCTGGCAGCTCCTGCGACGTTGCTGGAATCATGTGTATTGGCATTTGCCTTTCTATTGGATAATTTCAGCAACGTGGAGAGGGGGGACCGGCTGCATGGGTAACAGCTTCTCCTCCATATCTACCTACCCAGGCTTTGTGCCCTGTCAGGGTGCAACTCTATAATCTTAGACTGAAGGATGCCTACTTTGCTGTGCCAGCAACACACCGAGGCAAGAGCCAGCATGTCACGCGGCATGAGGACAAAGATGACAGTGGGCCCTCAACATCAGGTGTTTGTAGTAGGCCTACACTACGCAGAACAGCCTCAACTCCTGCCATACCCATATGCAGCTCTAGCACAAGACGACAGAACCGTGCTATTGGGGCCGCATTTGATGATACCGATGTTGATGTGACACCCTTATTTCCCTATACTGGTGATGATATGGCTGAAATTGATTATATATAGGCATAATTCGATCAGCCATTCATGGAGCATCTCGTTGCAGAGATGAACCAATACGCTCTGCAACTCATTGCCTCTGGAATTTTACCTGCCTCGCGAATGACACTGAAAGACACGAGTATTGAGGAAATGTATGTGTTTTTAGCATTGTGCATGATGATAAAGCATTCAGGAAGACATGTGACCCAGGATTATTGGAACAAAAACAGCCTTGTACCAATCTCCCTTGTTCAACAGGTACATGTAACATGATAGGTTCCTGCTCCTTCTTAGGTGCCTGCGCTTTGAGAACAATGCTAATGAAGACAGATAGACAGACTGTGTTAAGTGCGGCACATATTTAGTGATTTGAGAGGAAAGTTCCGTGACTATTTTATACCAGCATAGAATGTTGTAATTGACGAATTACTAGTTCTTTTCAAGTTAACAGGCATTGGAGAAGCAAGCACGACTCAGATGAGGCATCTCATTATCAGCAGTGGTCGTGGCAATACAGTGGGGCCTCGACTTACGATGGTAATCCGTTCCCAGAAACGGATCGTAAGTCGAAATATTGTAAGTCGAAGAGATTTTTCCCATAAGAAATAAAGGGAATTGCATTAATCTGTTCCCCACCTTCCAAAATATTAACTTACAAATACATTTTATACTGAATACAATGTTTTTTTTCTAACTACAATACAGTGCATATGTTTATCTTACCTGTATGGAGGACTCATGATGCGTATGGAAGATGGTGAGGAGGGGGGAGAAGGAAAGGTGTTACTGTTTGGAAGGGGGAGTCCCCTTCCAACGGCCTACTGCCCCGTGATTTGGGTGAGTCGTTTCAGCAAAAGTTTGCAATTCTTCCCATGCTGCACACATTTTCTTTATGAGGAAGGGACATTCTGTACTGTCTCCTCCCCTGAAGAAATTTCCTCAGCTGTCTCTTGTTGCTGCTTCTTGTGAAGTTCTTCGGTGGTCAGTTCTTCGCTGTGTTCCTCCACCAGTTCGCAACACACAACACTCAGAACACTGTGAATGCCACTTCTTTTTCTAAATTTCTCAAACCATCCCCTGCTCGCCTTAAACTCTTTCACATTTGTATTACTCGTTTCAGGGGTTTTCTTTAAAAGGTCTTCATGCAATTTCCTTGCTTTTTCACAAATGATGGCCTCTTAAACTCTATCACCCGCTAACTCCTTGCTGTGTATCCAAATTAATAACTGTCCAACATCCTCAAGTGTTAGTGTTCTATGTTTCGTGATTATTGATACGCCTTTTGCCACTTTAACACTCATAATGTCCTTTTTCTTAGACAGTATGGTGGATATCATTGACTGGGATTTGTTGTACTTCCTAGCTAGTTCAACAACCCGCACACCATCTTCATATTTACAAATGATCTCTTGTTTTTGCTCTATGGTCATCCTTACATGGGTTTTCATATGTTGAACCTTACCACTGACTTTCTTGGGACCCATGGCATGATATATAATAATTACTTTTATGTTCAAAAAGCAAAAAATCATCACAAACACGGAATTTCTTATAGGTGTGATCGTCACTAACCGGGCAACTGTAGTAAACTGAGGCAGGTCGGCCTGGGTGACCGGGAACCACGCGCTCAGTCGACCCAAACGTGTACCAACAAATATTGTTAGTCGATGACACCATCATATGTCGAGTTGCATTTTTCGATTAAATTTACATCGTAACTCAAAATTATCGTAAGTTGGGGCAGTCGTAAGTCGAGCGGCCACTGTAGTTATCCCCTTGAAACCTTGACCATATAGTTAGAATTCCAACTGCCATCACACTTCATCGCTTGGTCCCTAAGGCCTTGATTCCTAAAACGACTGGCGTTCAAGCAGTACATTCCATCAAAACAGCACAGGTTTGGACTAAAGTTCTTCGTGCTATGTGACTGTGAAACTGGTATGGTCATGGACATGATATTGTATTCAGGTACAGACGTTGACATACCAGGTCAAGATCCACACAGGTTCTCAGGCATTGTCGTGAAAACACTCATGGGACCATTGCTGAACAAGGGGCATATTCTCGTCACAGACAACTACTATACTAGCCCCTTGCTGACCAGATTCCTCCATGACCATAACACCACCGTATGTGGCAAGGTCAAGGCCCACAGGAGGGAAATGCTACTGTTAGGCATTGGTATTGCAGTGGGTAAATGTCAGCTAAGAAAGTGTGAAAAAATGTTATCAGTACGCTGGAGGAACAGACACGAGGTGAATATGTTGACAACTATTCATACCGGTGCCATGTTGGACAGTAGCAAAGTCAACTTTGTAACAGGGGTGAAAGTGTATAAACCTGATTGTGTCATTGACTACAATGTAAATATGCATTTAGTAGATAAATGTGACATGATGGTTAGTGCCGTCGAGTGCGTGAGGAAAACTGTGAAATGAACCAAGAAATTGTTTTTCCCACCTTGTTGACGTTGCAGTGCTGAACTGTTTCAACATGTGTCTCGTGAAATCTGGCAAGAGAGCACCGTTATGTACATTCTGTGTTGCTGTAGTGTCGCAGCTGCTGGTGAAATATGGGGTGGAGGGCAGTGTTGCGCCACGTGGGGTGCCAGCAACAATGCCTCACACAGTTCCTGACAGAAAATTGTAAAGAGTACCTTGCTGTACCCAAGCTTGGTTATATGCCAAGCACAGGAACACGTGATAAGGGTAAATGTTCTTGGGATGTTTGCAAGAACACGCAACGTAAGGAACAGAAGCAAAGATCCATCTGCACTTGGTGCGTTGAATGCAAAGTTCCCCTGTGCCACGTTGACTGCTTCAGTGACTATCACACACTCGTGCAGTGCTAAGTGTTCATAGTGTTGTATATAGTCTGTGATAGTGTACAGTGTGTAAATAAGTTGTAAATGTAAATATTTGAATACTGTATGTAATACAGAAAATATGAACAATGTTTGTGGACAGTGATACATGTAACAGAGTTTCTTGAAACAGTACAGATGTTCTACTGTATGAATATTGTAAACCTGCTCAACATACATAAGATAAGCCAGAAAAAACAAAAGCAATGCATTTCTAGTTGTGTGGAAAAAATGAATATTAAAATATTTGTGGGAACTCGTGCTTGTTGAATCTGGTATGCAACTGCCTCTGGGAGGCTACGACACAGGCAACAACCAAATCGTGACATCACATACCATTTTGTGAACATCACTGTGGCCGAAGTAAGTACATCTATGCAATATTTTCAGCATACATGTGATCAGGGGAGGATATTTAACAATTTTGGAATGACAGAAATTTTCTTGCAAAGAATTTATTTTATGTGCACTGGGGATGTGTCATATTTTAATGAAGCGCGGCATGGTGGTTAACCACTGAACTGTGCAACGCGCCTGCAGGCCCTCAACGAGGGGTGCGCAACGCGCCTCCGGGATCTTATATTTTTAGCGTATGATTCAAAAGTCTCGCGGCTACATGGGGTTCACATCAACTTCCTCAGGGCTCTTGTAAACAGACACCATTTTATAAAAAAATCGTGGGCAACATTCCTGAGTGTGAGAGCCTCAGTACTGAGTGAGCAACCAAGGCTGGCGCACGCAGCATGAGTTCACAGCACTGCTGTTCAACTTGTGACCACAGCATCGCCTAATAATGTCAAAATATATATGTAACTGGTATTATTTAACCATGATAATATTACAGAAGAGCCTGATTGTGATAATGACTGGTTACAATGTTCAAATATCAGTGAATCAATGCTGTTCACGATGCTCACAGTGCTAGCCACAGCACCACTGCATTATTTCCTCCATCTAGGAATCATCAAACGACTTTTTATGTTACTTTACAAAATAAACTTGTGGTTAGTTATTCATTTACATTATTTAGTGACCAGGATTGTGATAAAAGCAGGATTGTGGTGATAATTAACGCTGTGTGTAGTATTGTGGTAGGAGGAATTTTGGTGAGGGAGGGAGGGAATCGAGGTAGCATCACTGTGTATGGCAGCCACTCCTGTTTTGCTCACCATACTAGCTTTGTGGTTTGCTATGGTGAACACACATGTACATGGGTATATACAGTATGTGTATATAGAGTAAACAGCAACAGGAGTACGTTGGGAGGAGTCATTTTGATGAGGGAGGTGGCGTCATATTCGTAATGTCGTCTGCTGGCTGCTGTGTGATTTCTCATGCAGTGTATGGTGGCCACTGTGCTGTTTGAACACAATACCAGCTTACTTGCATAGTTATGGTGAATGAAACATGTAGATACGTATACATAACATGTGTAAATAGTGTAATAAAATCAATAACAGTATGGTGTAAGGTGTTGGAGGAGTGAGGGAGAGCTGGTTGGGGTGTGGCAGCTCACGCTCACGGGGTTCTGAGTATGTTAATGGTGAATGTATATGGTGTGTGATAGTGTATAGTGTGTAAATATATTGTAAATATACATAAATGAACATGAAACTTTGGATATATGAGAAATATATGTGGAAACATTTGAGACACATAACAGTGTCTTGGGACAGTACAGATGTTCTACTGCCATAATATTGTGTACGTGTTCATTATACATAGGATTGGCAAGAAAAACAAAACAAATGTATTTGGAATTTACGCAAAAAATGAAAAAAAAAATATTTGTGGCAACTCGCGCATGTTGAAGCTGGCGGTGACTGGCTCCGGAAGTCTACGTCATGGGTAACCACCAAATCGTGATGCCACACGCCATTTTCTGGACCCCATTGCGGCCAAAGTACAGTAAGTAGAATTTTGATTTTCTGGGGGGAGCCCCGTCGGCTCCCTGGAGCTTTACCAGGCTGTTATGCTAATGTCAGACTTTGGCATCAGTTATGTGTATGGAGTTCTAGGGCCTACTGGAGACCACGGCCAGAACCTGGCCCCCTCAAAGAGGCAACGGGAGCAATGGCCTATTGAAACCCCCGTGTGGTTGGAAGCATTCTATGTCTGCCATCGACCTGGTCAAGCATCCAGAAAGGTAAGCATTCCAAAACAAACCCCTATTCTGGTTAAAATTGCTACCAACAGCCGAACTAGTGGATAGAACTCCCCAACAGAAAACAACCAAACTAGTATGACGTCACACATCACCGCGCCGCTGTCTGCGCAGCTCCCCCCTCCCCGGGAGGGGGAAGGGGGAGCCCCAGACCTCTCATACTGGCTATCCACCCATCAGTTCTTCGGCTGATGCTATTGGCACTGGTTGTGTGCTCCGGCTCCAATAGTTGTTTCAGCACTGTACCTAGAGTGTGGTGTCTGTCTTCTAGGTGGTGTGTGAGCCGGGAGTGAGTCTCCAGTACTTGGGCTGCATGCGCCTAGGGTTCCCTTCCCTAGGTGCCCTGTAAGTACTGCCCATGGGGCTTGGGGCCACCTTCCACAAGTTCCTTGGGTTCTGCCCCTGCTAGGCCGTTTACTGCTTGGTTTTCGGCAGCTCTTTGTGTGCTCGGGTGTTCTGTCTCCCTTATTCGCCTTAGGGTAAGGGGCAGTTTTGCACTGGTGGGGCGCAGGGTACTGTGCAGCTTGTTTCCACCAATCATGGCAGCTGGCTCTGTTCCTCTTGGGTACGCTGTCTTCTTCCGGGGTTTTCTTTTTATTTTTGTTTATCTACCTGGTGGGGGGTCTGCCTTTGTTCTTGCTCCTTGTGTCCCTTGGGTTCTGAGTATTATTCTGGAGGTTCTCTTTGCTAGGTCCCCGTGAGTGTACACGTCCCAGGGGTTCAGCTCTTAGAAAGTTGTTTGGTAGCTTTGGGCGCCGGTTAGCAGTACCCTGCCTGGGATTACCTGAGCGCTAGTCCTCTTATAGTAAACGCTCGGGACCCTGTGAAACCCCTGGGGGCACTTGGGTCCGATGGATGTGTCTCTAGAGTTCCCCCTCGCTTCCAGCGAGTTTGAGGGTTGCTCTCACCCCTTGTCTCATGGTGACTCTGTTTTGCCTCCGTCTGCTGCCAGTGGGGTCGGTGACACCTTTGACCCGGAGTCCTGCGAGTTTTGTTGCTCGTTGTGGCTTGGTTACCCTGTAGTGCTGACTAAGCGGGTGTGGGCAGCAGGGTGTTGCGCTGTGAGCCTTGGTGGTGGCAACGCTCTCGTTTGTTTGCTCCCTGGGTGCCCCGGGGCTGCCCCGTTTTGGTTCGTGTTGGGACTTGGGGGTGTTGGTTGCTTCGGTTCCTTCCACGCCCCCATGTCTTTCCCCTGGATCCCCCCTTCCTGCCTACATCCGGTTCCTTACCGTCTGTAGGTTCAGGGCGGGGTTCGATGATTTTAAGACTCGGGCGGTCTCGGGGAATTCCCCTTCTGGGGTAGTGACGGGCATTCGAACCTGTTCCTCCAGCCGTGTTGTAAGAGTCTGCAAGTGGGCTCCCTTCCTTAGTGTTTTCGCAGCTGCCCCGGTTTTCTGGTGCGACCGGGGCTTTGGGGGGACGGCTCGGCCCTGGGGCCTGTCGTGTGGGTTCCCGGGGCTGGGGAGGTGCTGACTTGGGGGGGCCTAGGCCCCGTAGGACCCCGCAGTTTTTTTTTTCTCCCCTCTAGGCGGGGCTTGTGGTTACGCGAAGGGGGGTTTTTCCTCCCCCCCCCTCTCACCGTACGAGTTGTTGGGTGTCGGCCCCTCCCCGGGCTCGGTTCCTTGTTCTTTGAATCGGTTGGTTCCGTCCTGTAGGTGGGTGCTCTTCTCCGTTGCTCCTCCTTTTTTGGGGCGGGGTGTCTTCATCATGTTTCCCCGTTCTTGGGGTTCTACGTGACTTTTGGTCTCGGGTGCGACTGTGCCTTTGTGTGCCTTCGGGACTGGTGTTTGCTTCTGTGTTCTCGAGGGTTCGGGAAGGTTTTCGCTACTTCCCGTATTATTGGAACGTCTGTCAGCTCCTAGTCCGGGTCGCCGTATTGGGCTACTTGTAGCCCAGTTGGGCTACTCGTGGCCCGGTTGGGTTCCCATTGAGCTCCTTGTCTTCGCTACGTTGGCCGGTTATGTTGTCGCTGCTTCCTCTTTTGGCTCCTTTCCCATGTGATGGGTTGTTTTTTCTAATTAGCGGTTCCCTAGGGTTGCGTTCTGTTTGGCTACTTTTCTTGTGCAGTAGTCCTGGTTGGCACCTTCCCGCAGAGCAGGTTGTGTGGTTCGGCCAGCGTATCCTGCGCATGCGCTGTGGGAGTTTGTTTTGGTCTAGGCAGTGTGTTTCAGTGCTGGTGTTTTGCACCCTTTTTCTTGGGTGCTTCACCTCTCGCTCTTCTCCCTTCTCCGGTATGTGCACCTTCGCTCCGGGGGTGTCCTGGATTACAGCTGTGGGGAGGACGCAGAGGTTTTCCCTGTGTTATGGGTGTGGGCCTCCTCCTTCGCCTCTACCCTGCTCTCCTGCGTGTCTGGCTCTGGCTTCTTCACCTGGCGGTGCTCCCAGGATCTTCTTGGCACTTTTGGGTCGTGTCACGTTCGTGCCTCCGTTCGACAGGTGAGTTTCTGCGGTCTGGTGTCTTTCGGCCGGGCACTGGATGCAGAGATGTTTATATACCTGTCTTTATTTAGGTATATTTATGTACGAATGAGATCGTTGGCACACCGGTGACCGTCCCTTTTCAACCCTTCCAGTCCCACTCATAGGCATGTCCAAGCCATGCTAGGGTCATTCAGGGGGCCCACCTCTTTCGTGTTATGAGGTGTGTGGATTGTGGTGCTGGTTATGTACTCACCTGGTAGGGCTCACCTGGTTGTGCTTGCGGGGTTTGAGCTCTGGCTCTTTGGTCCCGCCTATATGGAAGAACATGCAGGATAGTACCAGTGGAGAGCAGTGGTGCTATAGGCACAATCGGGGAACACTGTGTAATCGGGGAAACAACGTCAGAGGTCTGCGGTTGTTAAACGTCCTACCTGCGAGCATATGCCATATTGCTGGTACATCCGTAGACTTCTTCATGAGAACACTAGCCTGTTTTCTAATATAGGTTCCAGCCCATCCTGGCTGTGGTGGGTATGTGAGCCTGCGGGCTTCTCCAAGCAACAGCCTGGTGGACCAACCTCTCACAAGTCAAACCTAGCCTTGGGCCGGGCTTGGGGAATAAATGAACTCCCTGAACCCCATCCAGCAGGTATCGAGCAGGTATCTCCGCCGTCGGTCGCCTGGTGTGCAGGTTCCTGGGCCTGCTGGGTTTCTTTCTGTTGTGTCTCCGTTGGCCCTGTCTGGGGTCGGCCTAGAGTCTGCCTGCACTGTTCTCTGCCTTTGCAGAAGCATGTTGCTACATACATGTTGCATGTGGTGCATGTTGCTGAGGCACGTATGCATTGGAAACGTGTTTCGCGGTGGCGTGTCCTTGTTCCTGTGTCATATGGTGCGCTTATGTGTCTTCGTCTGTTTTCATTGCTCGTACCCCTTGGTTTGGGTACTGTTCTGGTGGCAACCCTTACGCCTTCTTCGGTTTTCCTGGCTTGCCCTGCCTGTTGGTTTTTCAGGGTCTTGCGATGTCTCGCGTCGGACCCGTTGTTTCTGATCTCCTGGCGGGCTTGCTCGCATTGGGGAGCTTTCTGTTCGGTAGACGTTCCATCTCCTTTGTGCCTGCCTGGGCTTTGGTGGTCGCGCCCGAGATCTTCCCGCAGCTCCACCTTTTCCTGGGCTCAGATGAGCCTTGTCGGGGCCGATTATGTTCTGCCTTATGTGTGTCTCACCTCCGGTTGGTGGTCTGGTGGCATCGTTGTTGGTGTCCTACCTGTGTACTTCTTCTTGGCGGCAGTATGGGGTATTTTGGCGGTTCTTCCTTTTCCTCCTGTCCCTTCTTAGGTGGCTGCAGTTGTTAGCGTCGGCTTGGTTTTTCTGGTGGGGGTTGGGGCCGTCGTCTTCCCACATACTTTCGCCTCATTTCGTGCGGCGCTGGCGGAGCCGCTTCAGCTTGCTTTCGGTCTTGGTGTTGCTTCTGCACCATTAGTATTCTGTCTCGTGCGTTGTTTCACCTCCGGCCTATTCGTGCACCGCTTGCACCATCCTGATCTCTGGTCAGCGTGGTCTGTCTTCTCCTCTGTTGGTGGTGCCCCTTCGGTTCCGGTTTGTTTTTCATCGGCTCTTTTTCCTGTTGGCGTTTGCCTCTGGGGGTTGGGTCGCTGGGCTTCTTGCTCTCCTCCGCAGGGGTTTTCTGCTCCTTCGGTTTTGGCATTTTGGTTGTTCGGTGGCAGCGGTCTCCATCTTTTCTGGCACGGGATGGGGCTTCTGCTTTCCGGAGGGGTCTTTGGTTTGTTGGTGGTTGGTTAGTCGGGCCGGGGGTGTGTTGTGTTTTGTGTTCAGTGGCGGCCCTCTGCTGTTATTTGTGTGCCATGTCCGGGGCGCGCTTTGAGTTGATCCAGTTCCGTTCTTCCCTGTTTGTGGGTGATGGTGTCCTGGGTTGTCTGCCGTGTTATTGCGGCTAGCCGACCTGTGTTCTTTCCCCATGCCTGTGACGTTCATGGCTTCGCTGCTCTTGCTGCCATCTGGGTGGCGTGTCCTTGCTGTCATTCGGTCACGGATCTTTTGGTGTTCGTACAGGGGCCTTGCTGCTCGTCTCGTGTTGTTCCCGGGCCCTTTCGGGGCTGTGTCGCCTTGGGTTGGCGTTTGCTTCCAGTCGTCTTGCTCTCCGGTTGTTGAGGAGTGCATGGTGTCCACCTCCCGGTTCCGTCCCTTTGACCTTCCTCTGTGGGTAGTTAGCTCCGGGGAGCCAACGGGGCTCCCCCCAGAAAACCAGGGTTGAATGTAAAGAAATGTAATTTTCTGGGTGAGACTTGGAGGCTCCCTGGCAACCCCCCCCTCCCTCCGGTCGGTGATTTTTCGCTTGTTTTGACATCCAGCCTCAGAACTGATGGGTGGATTGCTGGCATGAGTGGTCTGGGGCTCCCCCTTCCCCCTCCCAGGGAGGAGGGAGCTGCGCAGACAGCGCCGCGGTGACTGTGTGACATCATACTAGTTTGGTTGTTTTCTGTTGGGGAGTTCTATCCCCTAGTTCGGCTTTTGATAGTACTGTCTCCACTCGATCATCCGGACTATATGGGAAGGACCCCCAGCCGGATTATCACATTTTTCGGATAATGGTACTTTTTCACCTACGAGTCCAAAAGTGACCATTTTCAACTATTTTTATACTACAAACAACATAATTTGAATTGCCTTGCCACATACAATTATTAAATATTCAACTAGAAACCTCAACTTACCTTGTTGGTGTTCGTCTTCTTGATTGATGCCACACATCTTGAAGTTAAAAATTCTTAACAATTTACGTAACCTATACTAACACAACACTAAAATTAACACTTAAAATTACTGTACAGTTCATTAAGCTAAGTTAGTTTTGACTGCCAGCTGCTGAAGCCTCACTGGTTGAGGGCATTTGGGTTGCCTGTGAGGCCTCACTTGTTGAAGGTGCTTGCTTGCACCTCACTTGTTGAAGCGCTTGCATGCCCTCACTTGTTGAAGGCGCTTGGCTTGCCTGTGACGCCTCACTTGTTAAAGGCGCTTGCTTGCGCCTCACTTGTTGATAGCGCTTGGCTTGCCTGTGGCGCCTCACTTGTTGAAAGCGCTTGGTTTGCCTATAATGCCTCACTTGTTGAAGGAGCTTGGCTTGCCTGTGGCGCCTCACTTGTTGAAGGCGCTTGGCTGCCTGTGACGCCTCACTGTTTGAACAACACGTAACTTGTCTTTAATTGCTAGGACAATCTTCTTCCTCTTAACACTTCCAGAACGATTGATGCTGCTACCAGACATAGTCTTGGCCAAAAATGTTCAAAGTTACTATGAAAATAAAAAAGTTATTTAAAAAAATATTTCACTAATGGCGCAGCACTGTGTATAACACGAGGGACGGACGCACATGGGTTGACCAGTGTTGGACAGGTCCACTTGGGGCAGCCATAGCGTTACGTAGGCCGCCAGGAGGAAAAAAATTCACAATATTTTTTAAGGAAACTTCAGCCTGTGCACAATGCTTTTAGGAAACTTATTTATTTGTTATTACATAATTACTAGTAGTTATTTTATTTGTTTTTGGCTATGATTAATTGTTCTAAAATTAATGGTAATTCCTGTACCCAGGTAGTCCCTCCTGACGCACCCCTCCCACCCTCCCAACACCACCCACCCACCCCACCCCCACCTACACCATGCGCCTCGAGTCTCGGGCAGACGGGATTAATACCATATGGCCTGCCTCATGTTTTCATATACGGACAAAGGCACGATTATCTGGGGGACTGACCGGATAGTGTAATTTCTGCAGAAAACCTGCTTTAATCCGGTCCCTGTGGCTATTTTGGCCGGATATTGTGATAACTTTATCCGTTCACGATTTTGGCCGTATAAGGGCGTTTTTCGGATGTTCGAATCCCGGATAATCGCGGGGTTACAGTAATTTTAACCAGAATAGGGGGTTTGTTTTGGAATGCTTACCTTTCTGGATGCTTGACCAGGTCAACGGCAGACATAGAATGCTTCTAATCTCAAGGGGGTTTCTATAGGCCATTGCTTCCCTTGCCTCTCTGAGGGGGCCAGGTTCTGACCGTGGTCCCCGGTAGGCCCAAGAACTCCATACACATGACTGATGCCAAAGTCTGACATTAGCATATCAGCCTGGTAAAGCTCCGGGGAGCCTCCGGGTCTCACCCAGAAAATGGCGTTTCATTACATTCAACGCTGGTTTTTTTTCTGTGTGAATTATTTGCAAAGTTGTTTGGTGATTTTAAGGCTTTAGTCTCTGTTAACTCTCCAGGTGTTTTTAAAGCTTTGATGACATTCTAGATGCTTTCCTGGTGTAGTGGTGAATTATCACTCACTCTCTGTGCCTCACTGAGTAGTTATGGGGGGCCAGGATTTGGCTCTGGTTCCCAGTAGGCCAAACAGAATTCCCTGTTTGTTGTAAGCCATTTGAATGCAGTAATCTTAGTGAGATTGACCCACTGGGGCTCATTCAGAAAGTGGCATTTCATTACATTTAATGCTGGGTTTATGTACTGTATATTAAACAGATATACATTATATATAACAACCATATTTTTGTAGGTGACATATGAATTAAAAATTTGATGATATTATCAAAGTAAACATGAAAATTACAGCACAGTATGTGAAATATAAATGCTTTGGAAAGTTTGCAAATAATTGTTTACAATTTTGCTAATTATATATATGAATGTTTTGTTTTGATTTCAGCACTTTAAAGCTGATGAAATTCAGCAAGCACAGCTAAAAGCAAGATACAAGCTGCTGAAAGCCAGGTTAGCACATGAACAGCATGCAGCTCCTGCCTCAGATTGTAATCAAAGTACAAAACCAGTAGCTTCTACCTCAGATAATAATGAAAATACAAAACCTGCAGCATTTACCAAAGTGAGGGGAAGTGATGACTTGCCACATCAGCAGAATGAACAGAGGACTGATGTGTTCAAGAGGTTGAGCAAAACTGGAGTTGGAAAGTCTGTCAAACTCTCTGAAACCTCCAAGAAAGTTGCTACAAAACGTCCTTTACCCCTGCACCAAGGAATTGGGGAATCAAATCTTCGCATACGTCAGGTCACAAGATTGATTTTCCAAATATCTAATAGTGTAAAAGAATTGGAAAATCTCAAAAACCAAACTTGTTTTCAGAGAGATTTTGTAACCCCATATGATGACGAAGTGAAAAGGAAACGTTGGGAAGAATTTCTTCATTTTGCTGGACGTTCATTATTTTCATTGAGACGAGAGGTGAGTAATCATTTACTTCTTAAAATACTCTGCACTCATTCACACACACACACACACACACACAAAGACAGTATAGTTTTCGATCTGGAAGATCCTGTGTAACGAACTTACTCAGTTTTTATGATGGAGCCACAGAGATATTACAGGAAAGAGATGGTTGGGTTAACTGCATCTATCTGGACCTAAAAAAGGCTTTCGACAGAGTTCCCCATAAGAGGTTGTTCTGGAAACTGGAACATATTGGAGGGGTGACAGGTAAGCTACTAACATGGATGAAAAATTTCCTGACAGAAAAATGAGGGCCGTAATCAGAAGCAAGGTATCGGATTGGAGGAATGTCATGAGTGGAGTACCACAGGGATCAGTTCTTGCACCGGTAATGTTCATTGTCTACATAAACGATCTACCAGTGGGAATACAGAATTACAAAAACATGTTTGCTGATGATGCTAAGATAATAGGGAAGGATAAGAAACCTAGATGATTGTCATGGCCTTCAAGAAGACCTGGACAAAATAAGTGATATAGAAGACCTGGACAAAAATAAATAAATAACTTAGATAACATTATAAATATAACTTGGATCCATTTTTGATAGATCAATTAAAGGGCGATTTGAGTAGGATCATTGATACACATTTGTCTCACTAATTCATCGTAAATATTTACTATCTTATGCTATTATTATCCATGTGTGGGCCTATTGGTGGGTATGAATAGGAGCTGCATCATATGGGCCAATAGGCCTTCTACAGTTCTTATGTGGCTCATATTTGTGTACGCCTAATTCCCACTCATTTGTCATTGTACCTTACCTCACTCCACCACTCTCTCCTGCCTATATATGTCCAATACTTGACCTGTAATTCACTCCTTCTGAAGATGTATTAATACACGAAAGTACTTAAGGAAATTCCTGTTTCAATTCTTCCTCCGTGGTCTGACACTGTCACATTTTTAATCACATGTTTATTTTTCGTGATTTACACACACACACACAGAGCAAATGTAAAGTTATGGAAATGGGACTAGGAGATAGGAGACCAAAGGGACAGTACACAATGAAGGGGAACAGGCTACCTGTGATGACACGCGAAAGAGACCTGGGTGTGGACGTAACACCTAATCTATCTCCTGAGGCACATATAAATAGGATAACGACAGCAGCGTTCTCTACACTGGCAAAAGTTAGAACATCATTCAGAAACCTAAGTAAGGAGGCATTTAGGGCGCTTTACACTGCTTACGTGAGGCCAGTCTTAGAGTACGCCGCCTCATCGTGGAGTCCCCATCTGAAGAAGCATATAATGAAACTGGTAAAGGTTCAGAGGTTTGCAACGAGACTCGTCCCAGAGCTACGAGGGATGGAATATGAGGAGCGCCTGAGGGAACTGTGCCTTATGACACTAGAAAGAAGAAGGGAGAGGGGGGGGGGGACATGATAGGAACGTATAAAATACTCAGAGGGATTGACAGAGTGGACATAGACGAAATGTTCACATGGAATAGTAATAGAACGAGGGGACATGGATGGAAGCTTGAAACTCAGATGAGTCACAAAGATGTTAGGAAGTTTTCTTTTAGCATGAGAGTAGTGGGAAAATGGAATGCACTTCAGGAACAGGTTGTGGAAGCAAATACTATTCATAATTTTAAAACCAGGTATGATAGGGAAATGGGACAGGAGTCATTGCTGTAAACAACCGATGCTCGAAAGGCGGGATCCAAGAGTCAATGCTCGATCCTGCAGACACAACTAGGTGAGTACATATATATATATATATATATATATATATATATATATATATATATATATATATATATATATATATATATATATATATATATATATATATATGTCGTACCTAGTAGCCAGAACGCACTTTTTGGCCTACTATGCAAGGCCCGTTTTGCCTAATAAGCCAAGTTTTTCATGAATTAATATATTTTCTCTAATTTTTTTCTTATGAAATGATAAAGCTACCCATTTCATTATGTATGAAGTTAATTTTTTTATATTGGAGTTAAAATTAACGTAGATATATGACCGAACCTAACCAACCCTACCTAACCTAACCTAACCTATCTTTATAGGTTAGATTAGGTTAGGTAGCCGAAAAAGGTAGGTTAGGTTAGGTTAGGTAGTCGAAAATCAATTAATTCATGAAAACTTGGCTTATTAGGCAAAACGGGCCTTGCATAGTAGGCTGAGAAGTGCGTTCTGGCTACTAGGTACGACATATATATATATATATATATATATATATATATATATATATATATATATATATATATATATATATATATATATATATATATATATATAGTATAATAACAGCAAAAGGAGTGTTGGGAGAAGCCATTTTGATGAGAGGTGGCAGTATCTGCAATGATTTGTCATGCTGTGTAAGGTTGGCCACTATGCTCTTTCGGCACTATTCAACTTAGTTGAAAAGTTATGGTCAACAAAACGTGTATATACTTATATATATAACATGCGTATTGTTATGGAGCCCCTTCTATTTCTCTCCAAATCCGGCTTTAAGAGTCATATCAGCTTACCCTGCTGATTCTCTGAGATGCAGGGAGTCTGTTGATGTATGTGGTGACCAGATCGGCTGCCTGATAAGGGAGAAATTTACATTTATATGTTTGTAGGTAATGGGGGAAGTGGTGCCCTTGATAGAAACAAAATGGCGCCCCCCTACCTGCAGATCCGCCATTTTGTGGACAACGCCAGCTAGCTGCGGATTGGCTGACTTAGGTCACGTGCCGCTGGAGACCAATCAGAGCTCGCCGTGACCCACCGAGTGCCCCTGGCGGCCCCGGTGGAGGTAACTTCAGAGTTGACTTGACAGTGAATGCGAGAGGACGTGCGTCGATCAGCTCTCGAGGATTGGAGGCTCTGGGAGTCCTTCTCAGTGGATTATAGTTAGTCATCGCAGCCCATCAATGTTACTGGAGACCCTGTGCTTCTGGAAAGCAAGAAGAAACCAAGTTTATTGGGCAGAGAAGTGCCAAAACTTGAAAAATCGGTCGGCGACGATGTTGGAGGGCGCCACCTGACGCTTGAGGGGTCTGGATTGTGTGGCGAGCAGGCTTGCTGTGACTAGATCACACCCACTGAGAGTGTTGGAGGGATGACGCCATTCTTAGGACAAGGAGCAATGCCTTGTGGAAGGAACGAGTGTGTGTATACAGTGATTAGCTAAGTGCCCACTGGGTGAACCAGGACTGGGATATCTGAAACTTTGGGAGTGGCTCGGCGATGACGCGACGGCTTCACGACACCTGAGGACTTGTAACGGGTTACTGGATCATCAAGGACCGACTCAGGAATCGTGGGATCCTCACACCATCGAGGGATAGGCATCGTGAGCCAGGAATGTAAAGGTAGATCAATTTTTCTCTCCCGTTACCCTTTGTTGAGTAGGCTAGATAGACCACGATATTTATACATGCATGTTTCAGTATAACATTGATACATTAGCAGTAGGAAAGGCTGCAGGGCAGCTTGTATCCAGGACTGTTGAAGAGGACAGTGTGTGTGAACGACGAGGCGGTGTGGGAGACGGTGGCCGACGTTGGCGAAGCGGCCCGACGAAGTGAGATGGAGATGATAGCGTGCCACTAGCACGTTATGTGTGCTAGTGGCTTTACAAGATTGTAATTCCAACTTAAACTCTATGTTCTCTCTTAACCCCCAATGTACTTTCTTGTATATATATAAGTAAATAAATAATAAGAATGCAATTAGAAGCCCAACTGTGTCGAGAGGAGAGAGAAGCACAGCTGCAACGCGAGGAGAGGTGCAGCTGCAGCGTGAAGAGTGTGAGAGAGAGGCGCAGCTGAACGAAAAGAAAAAGAGGCACAACTAAAACGAGAAGAAAAAAAGGTGCAGCTGTGGCGTGAAGAATGTGAGAGAGAGGCGCTTCTGAAACGAGAAGAAAGAGAGGCGCAGCTGAATAGAGAAGAAAGAGAGGCACAGCTGCAGCGTGAGGAGCGAGAAATGGAGGCGCAGCTGAAACAAGAAGAATGAGAGGCATGGCTGAAACAAGAAGACAGGGAAGCCCAGCTACAAATGCGGCAAGCTGAGATAGAGGCGAACAGGGAGGTCGAGCTGAGGTGCATTGAATGTGGGGTAGTCTCAATGCCTGCTTGTCGGGACGACCTCAAGGCCTCGGGAGCGCGATCTACCCACCTTTGATCCTCTGGAGGCCGAGGCTGTCTTTGACCATTTTGAGAGGATAGCAATATTGAAGGAATGGCCGGAGGAGGATTGGGCTGCGTAAGTGCAGAGAAGATTGACTGGTGAGGCCAAAGAGGCTTATAACATGTTGGACATCGAGGAGTGCGCCATATACGACACAATCAAGAAAGTGGTGCTCCACTCATATAGACTAACCCCGGAGGTCTACAGGAAACGCTTCCGTGATTGCACAAGGGCATCAGGAAGGTCATATGCTGAGACTGCTCGGGACATGGAGCGCATGTTTCTACAATGGCTGAAGGCCAAAGAGGTAGAGACAATGGAGGAGCTGAAACAGTTGATTGTGATGGAAAAATTCATGTCAATGCTCCATCCGGAACTCAAGGTCAGAGTGAAGGAGGCAGGAATAAAAGATCTTAAAGTTGCAGGGGACTGAGCCGACATGCTGGAGGAGGCACTGCATCTCAGAAGGGAGGGACCGCCCAGACACTCACATTACACAAGGTCTGGAGGGAACTTTAAGAGTTCAGGAGGAGCCAGGACAGGTGGGGACTCACCCAACAGTAGTTTGCCCAGTGAAGTATACCAGTTCAAGAGCTCGAGGGATGAGGGGGAGGAAGCCCCAGGCTGTGAACAGTGGACCGAGCTCGGGAGCCGGTGGTGCTGCCCGGGAACCGACGACGGGGAGTCCAAGGAGGACCTCAGGGAACATCTACCGTTGGTGCTACCAGAGTGACTGGTAGAGGGTCACCCAGGAGAGGCGGCTGGTGTTACAACTGTGGGGGGGGGGGGGGGCGCGGACATTTTGTACAAGAGTGCAGTCGCCCCAGGCACAGTGGGAACGTGGCTTTCGCAAGAGTAGGAAGCGAAGGAGACAACGATACCTTAGGTGATATGCCAGTGATGAGGGAGAAAAGGATTCATCCCTTTGTGTGTGAGGGGACGGTGAAGATAAGAGGAGCTGATCATGTGCCAGCAAGGATGCTTAGGGACACAGGATCTGACTTAACCCTTGTTAGTGAATCCCTCTTCCCTGAGGACTACAGAAGTTCCAGTACAGGGGAGGCCCTGATAAGGACATTGGGGGGACAGGTGAGGCCCTGATAAGAACATTGGGGGGACAGGTGAGGATGCCCCTTCATAAAGTGACTCTTGATTCAGACTATGGTTGTCAGACTCTCGTGGTAGGGGTCTGTGCTTCACTGCCCAGGATGGAAGCTCGGGTGATTTTTGGGAACGACTCCTGTGGGGGGATGTGTTCTCCCAAATTTGATTAGGGGCAAAGAATGTGTGGAGCCCTATCGACAGAGCAGCATGAAGGACGCCAGAAGTGATGTGACGGAAATTGTGAGAGTGGCATTTCCGGTATGCGCGTTGATGTCGAGACGGAGCATCAGGGAAGATGATGAGAGCGGATTCGGTCACGCTGAAGAGAACATGCCGGGTGACCTGGAGCTCGATCATTTATTCTGAGAGGAGGCCAGAGGACAAGTGACAGGTGAGGAAGAGTCGAATAGGAGTATCCAAGTTACTCTCACCAGTCCTCTTGGTATTGACAGCGCCCATCTAGGTGAGCGGCAAGAGAAAGAGTTTCCGGAGTTGGTACGGGAGGTGGAAGGAGGTCTCGCCGGACCCGAGTCACTGACTCACTTCTTCATGGAGAGGGGAGTGCTAATGAGGCAGTGGAGACCAGTAAGGGAAGAAGCGGTTGATGGTATGCTAAGAGTGAAGTGTCAGGTGGTGGTGCCGGTGCAGTACAGAAGCGCGGTACTGAAGCTTGCAAACTCAGTGGATCCCGCGGGTCACTTGGGAGTGATCAAGACCTTAAACTGGCTTCGGGAACATTTTTATTGGCCAGACATGGACGCAGATGTAAGAAGAATCTGCAAGACGTGTTTCCCGTGCCAGAGGGTGGAAAGAACGTCCCTGCCGTCCCGAAAGCACCTTTGGTTCCAGTTCCTGCGTTTGAATGCCTAATAATCGACGTAGTGGGACCATTACCTAGGACAAGAAGAGGAAATAATTACTTATTGACCATTATGTGTGCCTCGACGAGATTTCCAGAGGCGATCCCAGTATGGAAGGTGACATCAAGATGCGTCATGGGACACCTTCAGCGATTCTTTGCTTGGGTAGGAGTGCCCAAGGAAATCCAGTCTGACTGTGGAAGTATTTTCCAGTCAAAGTGGTTTAGACAGGCTATTGCGACCTGGGGAATAGCCCAACTACGATCGTCACCTTATTGACCTTAATTACAAGGAGCGATTGAGAGGTTCCACTCCACTCTGAAGACCGTCTTAAGAGTGTACAGGGGTACCTCAGTTTAAAAGTTTAATCCGTTCCTGGAGACGGCTCGTATTCCGAAAACTTGTATTCCGAAGCTAATTTCCCCATAAGAAATAATGGGAAATGAATTAATCCGTTCCTGACTACCCCAAAAACGCCACATCAAACTAAATTTTTATACCTAATTCATCTAAATAAACCTACGAAACTATGTTCAAGCTATTACTTACCTTGCTGTTGAATGCTGTAGGCGTATGGAAGATGGTGAGGAGGGGGAAGGGAGGAGAGGAGTTACTGTTTGGAAGGGGAGTCTCCTTCCATTATCACATCAGGCAGTGTGTGCCACTGGTGAGCACACACTGGCACATTTTGCCTGCATACCACTAGGACTTGTTTGTCTTACTAAGAATCTGTCTAAAGACACTTGTTTTTCCCTACATTTTAACACTTGTCTGTAGTAAGACATCACATTGTCATTTAAAAGGTCAATGCAACGGCCTGCTACAGCTTTATCTGGGTGAGTTTTTTCAACAGAACTTTGCAGTTCTTCCCTTACTTCACACATTTTCTTAATCAAGACGGGACATCCTCTACTGCCTCTACTCACAGTTATTTTCTTAGGTTGAACCTTATCAATGGCTTTCTTGAGACCCATGGCGAGATATATAATAACAACTTTTATGCTCAAATGGCCAAAAAAACGACATAAAACTGTAAATCCTTGTGAAGAATTCAAGAGGGATAGTCACTGGGCAGGAGATAATGGTAAACTGAGGGGCGGAGGGGTGACGATTGCCATACCACCACGCGCTAGGTCGGCCTGAACGCGTATCATCAAACTCGCGTTCCGAGGTAACCCTCGCCTTCTGAGACACATTTTCCGAGGAAATCCGGCTCGTATTCCGAAAAACTCGCATACAGGGACACTCGTGTTCCGAGGTACCACTGTTGTGTGCGGAACAGGGAGCGGAGTGGGATTAGGCTGTCTACCCAACCCTGTTTGCAATCAGAGATGCTGTAGTTGGGTCTCTGGGAGTCTCTCCATTCCAACTAGTGTTTGGGCACGAAGTAAGGAGCCTGTTATTGATGCTGAAGGAGCAGTTGACGGCAGAGAAGACGTTAGTGACAGTGGAGGAGTATGTGCAGAAATTCCGTGAACGATTGAAAATGGCGAAGGAGCCGGTTGCTGAGCACCTGAAGACAGCTCAAGAAAAGATGTCGATCTGATAAGACAAGAAGGCTGTCTCAAGGGAGTTAGAGGCGGGAGCCACAGTGATGATGTTGCTACCTGGGTGAGGTAGAGTGACGGAATTACACTTTGGTGGTCCATACTCAGTTATCAGCTGTGTGGGTCCTGTAAGTTATGAGATCAGCAAGCTGAATTGCCCCCACAAGACACAAGTATGTCATATCAACCTTTTAAAGTCATACTTCGCAGAGGAGCAGGAGAGTGCGAGAGTGAAGGGAACAACACAGTTGCAAGAAGGGAAATTGGTTCTGTGTATGGAGATGAGCCAAGTGTTGCCAGCAGAGGAAGGACAGTGGGCCTGTGCCGATGGTATGCAGCTGTCAAATACAGAAAGTTTGATATATCTAGAAGAGAGGCTGCATCACCTGGATAAAGGGCAAAGGAGATCTATTGACCCTGATAAGGAAGAACAAGTCACTCTTCGCAGATGTGCCCCGTCGGCACAAGAGTGTGGTGCACGAAGTGGACGTGAGCGAAAGAAAGCCGATCAAGCAGAGTGCTTATCGGTTGAGACCTGAGAAGTGGAAGATCATGCGACAGGAGGTGGAGTATCTGCTAGCGAATGATCTCGCTGAGCCCAGCAACGATGAGTGGAGCTCACTCTGTGTGATGGTCAAGAAGAATGACGGATCATATCGCTTTTGCTCCGACTATCGCAAAGTGAATTCCATAACCGTGTCGGATTCCCACCCTATGCCTCGAATAAGTGATTGCGTCGACCAAGTGGGAAACGCATAGTTTGTCACCATGGTTCAGCAGGTCGACCTGCTGAAAGGGTATTATCAAATCCCTTTGTCTCTAAGTGCCAGAAGGATCTCAGCATTTGCTACTCCAGACGGTTTGTACCAGTACAAAGTGCTTCCGTTTGGTACGAAAAACAGTGGAAGTTGTTTTCAAAGGATGATGAACGAAGTACTAAGAGGGATGGAAGGCTGCACCGTGTACATAGACGATATAGTGGTGTACGCCGATAGCTGGAAACAACACATGAATTGACTGAGGGAGTTGTTCCGATGGTTGGGAGAAGCGGACCTGACAGTTACACTATCGTGCCCAGCGTGTGAGCGCCGCAGACTTTGACATCATGGGCCCGGCGGTGCGAGTGAGCGTGTGGTGACACTTTAATGTGTATACTCGATTCAGTTTTCTCACCTTAACCCTTAACATGCTAGGGGTATAATATCCTTTGTTCCCCACAGGCGCATGTAATTTTGAAAAAAAAAAAATTATTTTTTCTTCCTAACCTGTTAATTTGTGTTCACTGATCATGGGAAAAATAATAAAAAAATCGTAAGTGGCATATATTGCCCGCTATATGGCGGGGAAGTCTGGCAAAAAACAGGCGCTGACTCAGCGTGCGTCCCAGGCGGTCTGTTGATCGCCAGCTGTCAGGCCAGAGTTGCCACAAAGAGATAATTACCTAATTATTTCAGTGTCTCTGATTGATTTTTCATAGTTTTTTGCTCTAATATTATTCAATAGTGTGTAGTTTGATATATTTATATAATAAAATGAGTGAATCATCGCTGTACTTAAAAATATGGTGTGCATATTGTTGATTCAATTATGTTCATCAATCAGTGAACAAACACTTTGTCGGTTATTACACTATATACACAGGTTATATATAAGTATCTGCATGTTTTGTTCACCATAAGAACCACTAAGTTGCTATTATGAGTAAAAAAGTAACGAGGAGTGACCACCGTGTACCAGCCAGCCACTCATGCCCTCCCTCAAGTCACCTGACTCACCCACATTCTCCTCCCACAATACTGTTTTTGCTTTTATTCACTATATACAGACGCTATATATAAGTATCTACATTCGTGTTCACCATAACGAACCACTAAGTTGTATGCTGAGTGGCAGTGGCAGTGGCAGGCAGTGGCAGGCAGTGGCAGCCCGCCACTGGCTGCCACTCCCTCCCTCCCTCCCTCACCTCTCCTGACTTGCCACCATTCTCTACCCACCATACTGTTTTTGCTTTTATATACAGACATTATATATAAGTATTTACATGTTTTGTTCACCATAACTGACCATCTAAGCTTGTATGGTGAGTAAAGGCACAAAGACGTATGACCTCACACAGTCAGCTGATGGCTGCCGCCCTCAAGGCCAGACGCACTAATATTTCTCCTCCAACAATACTGTTTGTGGTGTTATTATGCTATATACATACATTATATATAAATATCTACCTGTTTTATTCACCATACTTGTACAAGTAAACTGGTATGGTGCCCAAAGACCATCGTGGTAACCAGTAAACAACACCGTCGTCTGCACGGTGGCGTCGTGCAGATGACGCCACCGCCCTCACCAAAATGGCAGCTCCCAACCTACTCCTCTTGCTGTTTATACCCTCTATACACACGTTATATATAAGTATCTACATTTGTATTCACCATAGCAAACCACTAAGCTGGTATGGTGAGTGCAGTCAATAAAAGGTGGCCACACACAGTCAGAAGACATCGCCATCACCCTCCCTCCCACAGCATTACTCCTCCCTCCATGGCGCATCACCACAATCCTGCTATTATCAGAACCCTGGTCAGTTTTATCAGTCAGGGGTCTTCTGTAATAATATCATAGCAACATAATAGCATGAACAAGTATATTATGACATTTTTAGGCGATGCTGTGGTCACAAGCTGAACAGCAGTGCTGTGAGCTCATGCTGCGTGCATCAGGCTTGGTAGCTCACTCAATACTGAGGCCCCTAACACCTGGGAGTTTGGTCCACGATTTTTTTTAAAAATGGCGTCTGTTTACAAGAGCCCTGATGAAGGTGTGGTGACCCTCGTGTATCCGCGGGCCGTTTAAATCTTGCGTAGTACTCCAACACGTCATATGACGTGATGCGCACTTTTTCGGTAAGTTACTCAACACGTCATATGACATGTTGTGCAGTTTAAGGGTTAATTCTTGTGCTACGTCATTCGTTTTGGTATTGCGTTTGCAATAGAATTGCCTACAGGTGTATATGCATATAATGTCCAAAAGCCCGGCGTGACTCCCCACAGCAAAGCCTAAAGTTGGCAAAACTAAAGTTGGCAAAAGTTACCCGTGAGCGCACAAAATCAGTAAAATGTGTATACTCGTTTCAGTTTTCTCACCTTAATTCTCGTGCTACGTCGTTTGTTTTGGTATCATTGTGTTCGCAATGAAATTCCCTGCAGGTGTATATGCATATAATGTCCAAAAGCCTGGCAAGACTCCCCACAGCAAAGCCTAAACTTACCCGGGAACGAGCATCAATTTACACACCACAACCTAATGTGTATACTCGTTCTGTTTGATAACATCAATTTTCGTGTTACGTCACTCGTTTTGGTATCAAATTGTTCACAATATAGAGGCATGTATTTTAAAACTAGTCTCATAATAGAGCAATAACTGGAATTTTCACAAATATTTTAATTCTGGACGCTCATCATCACAAAATTATTTATATCTTTCCAGTGTTCTGACATAAATTTTAGTGTTACATCTTTCATTTTGGTATCAAATTGTTTGCAATCTAAAGGCGCACATTTTAAAACTTGTCTCATAATAATAGCGCAATAATTAGGATTTTAACAAATGCTTTAAAATTTTTAATTTTGACCAAAAATGTATTTATAATCTTTCAAGTGTTCTGACATCAAGTTTCGTGTTACATCTTTCAAATTGTGCGCACTCTAAAGGCGCTCATTTTGAAACTATCCCAAAGTCAGGATAGTTTCCAGACTTCGACAATACAAATATTTTTGTAATGGACACGAGCACAGAAAAAAAGTGGACGCGAGTGGTGTCCAAAGAGAGAGATAGTGTTAATTTGGCTAAGAGGTAGTTCGGGAAGGCCTGATTAGAATATTTAGGTTTCGTCGTGGGCCAAGGAGAAGTGACTCCAGTAAAACAGAAAGTGATGGCAATCAAAGAATATCTGAATCCCAGGACTAGGAAGGAGTTGTTACGATATCTGGGGATGATTGGATATTATAAAGGATTTTGCAAGAACTTCTCGATGGTGGCACACCCTCTGATTGAATTGGTGTCTAAGAAGGTTAGATGGAAGTGGGGTGAAGCATGCCAGGAATCATTCGAGAAGACTAAAAAGGTTGTTAACTGATGCGTCAGTGCTGATTTCATGTGACTTAGAGTCAGGCTTCATTTTGTATGTCAACACAAGCGATGTAGGGATTGGAGCCATGTTAGCCCAAGAGAAGGACGGAGTTCACCGCCCAGTGGCGTTTTACTCAAGGAAGTTTGAGAAATATCAAAAGGCTTACAGTACAGTAGAGAAGGAAGTCTTAGCCCTGATAATGGCTCTGAAAGACTTCGATGTCTATGTTGGTGGAGGTACGAGACCAGTGTGAGTGTACACCGATCATAACCCCCTGACATTTGTGCACAGGATGAAGAATTTGAACCAGAGGTTAACAAGATGGTCCCTACTGTTACAGGAGTACTGGTTGGAAATCAGACACATCAAAGGGAGAGAGAATGTAGTGGCAGAGGCCTTCTCCCTTATTTATTTACCGATATAATTCTTATTTTAAGGGGAGGGTTATGTTAAAGAGCCCCTTCTATTTCTCTCCAAATCCAACTTTAAGAGTCATATCAGTTTAACCTGCTGATTCTCCGAGATGCAGGGAGTCTGTTGATGTATGTGGCGACCAGATCGGCCACCTGATAAGGGAGTAATGTACATGTATAAGTTTTTAGGTAAAGGGGGAAGTGGCACCCTTGATACAAACAAAATAGTGCCTCCTACCTGCAGATCCCACATTTTGTGAATGACACCAGCCAGCTGCGGATTGGCTGAATTAGGTCATGTGCCACGGGTGAACAATCAGAGCCCGCCGTGACGTCACCGAGTGCCCCAGGCGTCGCCGTCGTAGGTAACGTCAGAGTTGGCTTTGACAGTGAACGCGAGAGGACGTGTGTCGATCAGCTCTCGAGGATTAGAGGCTCTGAGAGTCCTTCTCAGTGGATTATAGTTAGTCATTGCAGTTCACCAATGTTACTTGAGACCCTGTGCTTCTGGGAAGCAAGAAGAAACTAAGTTTATTGGGCAGAGAAGTGCCAAAACTTGAGGAATCGGTCAGCGACGACGTCGGAGGGCGCCGCCTGACGCTTGAGGGTCTGTATGGTGTGGCAAGTAGGCTTGCTGTGACCAGGTCACACCCACTGAGAGCATTGGAGGGATGACACCGTTCTTAGGACAAGGAGCAACGCCTTGTGGAAGGAACGAGTGTGTTTTTATTCAGTGATTAGCTCAGTGCCCACTGGGTGAACCAGGATTGAGATATCTGAAACTTTGGGAGTGGCTCGGCGATGACGCGACAGCTTCACGACACCTGAGGACTTATATTGGGTTACTGGACAAGGACCAACTCAGGAACTGTGGGATCCTGGAATCGTGAGCCAGGAATGTAAAGGTAGATCAATTTTCCCTCCCATTATCCCTTGTTGATTAGGCTAGATTGGCCACGATATTTATACATGCATGTTTCAGTATAACATTGATACGTTAGTAGTAGGAAAGGCTGCAGGGCAGCTTGTGTCCAGGACTGTTGAAGAGGACAGTATGTGTGAACGACGAGGCAGTTGGGGAGACAGTGGCCGACGTTGACAAAGCGGCCCCCCTGTGAGAGGATGTGAGACCCCCTTTTCAATGTGTCCAGCTGACAAAATTTTTGGAGGTTATGAGAGAAGAGTTGCCGACGATCTCCAGATTGTTTATTCTTTATTTCCATCACTATTATTATTACTTGTATATATCATCATGTAGCTTATGTCAGTAAATATCACATATTTTATCATTTGTGTTTAAGTGCGCCTCCATACTAATCTTTATGAGCATACACGAGGGATATCATAGTCCCATCTAGTGAACAATACAATTTCTATAGAAGTTTCCTGGTGGCTGGAGAGTGGTAAAGCAACACAGACTTTTATGAAAGTGTACACTAGGCTGACGGTCCAATGTCAACGCTGTAGGAGCGGCCATGCTTTGACAACAGACAATATAATGTACACCCACTGAACTGCACTGCTGGGGTGCAGAGATATCAATCCAACTGGCGACCTTGTTGTAGAAGATAGAGAAGGCAGGCGGGAAAGGAATTCCTGCAACTTTTGTCTGGTAGGCAAGACTCAGGGAAAGTGTTGTTAAACAGTAAGCCTGAGTCTTCCTTCACTCCTCCGTGAGTCTAGGCCGGAATTGCTAATAGCAGTTTCCCCGTGGTTGACTGAAGGGCTCCCAGGGTGAATCAGTGGTACCCCTGGTGGTGGGAGCGAAGACCTGCGGTGGTGGGTATTACTGGTCCTCTCCTGTGGGACCAAGTGACTCTGGTGAGTCACGTGAATCGGAGAGACTGAGTACTCTATCTCCTGAGTCCATATCAACCCTGTATGCTAGTGGAGCCTCAGCCCACCCCCCATGACAATATATAGTGTAATAACTACAAAAGGAGTGTTGGGAGAAGCCATTATGGTGAGGGAGGAGGCGTCATCTGCATAACGTCATGCCTTGTAAGGGTGGTCACTATGCTCTTTGGGCACTATACCAGCTTAGTTGAACAGTTATGGTAAACAAAACATGTAGATACTTATATATAATATGTATATATAGTGTAATAACAGCAAAACTATTTGTTTATTGTTTTATGAACATAATTGAATCACTAATATGATCACAATACTTTTGAGTATAGCGATGATTCACACATTTTATTATATACAGTGGTACCTCGGAATACGAGTGTCCCTGTATACGAGTTTTTCGGAACACGAGCAGGATTTGCTCGGAAAATTTGCCTCGGAAGGTGAGGATTGCCTCAGGGTATTGATGACCTGGACAAAATAAGTATATGGAGCACCACTTGGCAAATGGAATTTAATGTTTATTTAACACTTTCGCACTTTAGATTAGAGATAACTCGTCACCGTTTTTTCTTACGATTCCGCATAACAGAATACTTTTGTAGTCCATCGAAAAAATATTTCTATAAATTCCATTTTCTAACCGAAATGGATGGGGATACTCTCAGATTTTTCTCCATGAAATAGTTTTCATGGAGTTTCATTCATGGAGTTTTCATGGAAATAGAAATCATGTTATAGTTTGGAAGGACAAGCGTCCCGTCTCTGTCATCACCAATATCCACAATGCCGACACTACTCAAGCACAGCGCAGGAAACGCGTTCGTAAACGTGACAGGAGAACTGGAGTAGAAATTGTGAAAATGAACAAACCAAAGGCCATAGTGGATTACAATAAGTTCATGAAAGGTGTTGATCATTTTGATCAAATGGTCAAATATTATGAGTTTGCAAGAAAAACCCACAAATGGACCAAGAACATCACTTTCTATTTTCTGCAAATGGCCATGCACAATGCATACGCATTGTATAACCACTACTCAACAGATACAAAAAAACTAACACTATTAGAGTTTCACGCAGTAGGAATAAAAGCCTTATTGGCGTGGAACAGCGAGGAATGGCCAACAACAACAAGCATACCACATGTTCCCGACATAGATGCCAGCGCAGCTCCTCCTGCTGACGCGGCAGTTTCAACACCCGGCCCATCTGGTGCGAGGCGTCCTCTGTTCACCTCAACACCTCAAGCCCACTCATCAACCACAAATTCTGAAATGGACATTGAGGACATAGAACCACTTGATGTTTCTGATTTCATAGAAGATTCTACTACAAGTTTGGTGGTTCCTGTAGAAGACAATATTCCTCCAGTGCATCCAAGAAATAGAAGAATTATAGATTCAGAACAACGTCTCAACTACAAGTTGACGCATGAACTCGTGCACTTGGCTAAAAAAAGAAGATGCCGTGTTTGTTTCAAGTCTGGCAAAAGGAGGGACGTGATATATGGATGTAAAACTTGTGATGTGGCACTGTGCGCTGCGCCTTGCTACACAAGGTACCACCGAAGAAAGATATTTTGGGTGGAGAAAAAATAACCACCGGCAACAGCTTCACTCCACCTAAGAAACATCAGATGAGCAACTTCAGGATCAGAAGCCTGAAGATGGTGGAGTGAAAAAAAAATGCTCGACTGTTGATCTTCAATCAACATAGACAGGGTAAGTACACCTATTTGGAATTTTTTATCATCTATAAGAAGTTATATTATATACGTTTTGTAGAGAATTTATTTGCAAATTTTTTGGTACCAGAATGAATATTATATCACATAAACTTCTATGAGTAAAAAAAAAAAAACACAAATTATGTTTGGGGGTGTGGCGGGTGTGGCTCTGGGTGTGGCGGGCGTGTGGCAGTGGGTTCCCTTTAGCCGTTGATATATCCAACACGTGAGAAATATTTGTATGTGTTATGTATATGTCTGTGTAGGGAATTTTACTGCGATCACTGTCATACAAATTATAAAATGTTTCAACAAGTATAAACATGACAAACATCAAATGAACGAAAACAATGCGTTCGTTTCTGCCGCGAACGCATACTGAGCGACGTGGTTCTATATTTGGCGCTTCTTTTACACATGCTTTGTACAATTGTTATACATTTCATCTTATAGAAAATTTTATTGCGAACACATTGGTATAAAAAAGAAATACGTACATAGAAAAGTAGGGTCAGGAAACGTATAAATGTATAAACTTTCCAAGCATGATTTCCCCCCTGTGTTTTCGCCAGTGTGCTCGCGGCTAACTACTCTCCACTTCACACACTCTTGCGGGTGGGCAATTACCTATATTAAACATTCATATGCATATGTCCGTGTAGAGAATTCTATTGCGATTCCAATGATACCAAAATTAGCGATGTAGGACAACTGTAGGCTTCGCAACCATTAACCACTGCACTGCGCAAAGCGCCTTTAGGCGCTCAGAGAGTTGTGCTTTTTGTTTTTTAATTTGGCTATATTTTAATGTTTTTTAATGTTTTCATTACTATTTGTGTTTTGAAATGGAAATAGTTGACATTGGAAACATTTTGACATTAAATTTACCTGAACATTTGTAAAAATAACAAAAATATGTCCTTGTCAATTGCACCAAGACGTTTTTGCCGAAAATAGGTGAGCAGTGCAAGGGTTAAGAGAGTGGAAACATTTTGTTGCTGTTTGGCGCTCTTGGCGAGTGATCTGCATAGTTTTTTATTTGGTGTTGATACTCCTTATGCTTGGGCGGCATTTTATAGGTATGCTCTTATAGACAATTTCATTGCGAACACAGTGATACCAAATTTAAATTCGTGCGCCTTCAATTATTGTCAGGACAGTCAAAAGAGTGTACACTTTTTCGGTCTTACCGCGTAGGCGCGCGAAGTGCCGAAAGCATCTGGGGTATTGTTTTTTGTTGAGCGCCGAGAGCGCGAAAGTGTTAATAACTGCCATGTTACAGAATGTGGAATGGGAGAACATAAACCTCACACAACCTATATATTATGTGAGAAATCTTTAAAGAATTCTGATAAAGAAAGAGATCTAGGGGTGGTTCTAGATAGAAAACTATCACCTGAGGACCATATAAAGAATATTGTGCAAGGAGCCTATGCTATGCTTTCTAACTTCAGAATTGCTTTTAAATACATGGATGGCGATATACTAAAGAAATTGTTCACGACTTTTATTAGGCCAAAGCTAGAATATGCAGCGGTTGTGTGGTGCCCATATCTTAAGAAGCACATCAACAAACTGGAAAAGGTGTAAAGACATGCTACTAAGTGGCTCCCAGAACTGAAGGGCAAGAGCTACGAGGAGAGGTTAGAGGCATTAAATATGCCAAAATTAGAAGACAGAAGAAAAAGAGATAATATGATCACTACAGACAAAACAGTAACAGGAATTGATAAAATATAGAGGGAAGATTTCCTGAGACCTGGAACTTTAACCCTTTAACTGCGCGGCCTATAAATATGACACCCCCAGTGCGCAGGAAATAAATTCTCTTGAAAAAATTCTTTTGTTTTTTAAAGTGTCAAAATCCCTTCCCCCAGTATGGGTATGTCAAAAAGAATTCAAACTTGTACAGTGGAACCTCTATTAACGAGTGGCTCTATTAACGAGTTTTTCCAGTAACGAGCAAGCCACTCGCAGCAAATTTGTCTCTATTGACGAGCTCGCCTCTATTAACGAGTGAAACCACATGGCGCTTCCTAGCGTCTCGCGGGTTCTCGCAAATTCTCGGATGCCTCCGACGCCAGTGTTGTTGTTGTATCTCACACGACAAGCATCCCTCTGGATTTATTTGAGCTTTTCTTTGGGTTTTTAGTGGTTTTGCGACTACAATTTGTAACACACGATGTCTCTAAAGAAGCTGCTTGCTAAAGATAGTGTTGTCAAGAGGAAGACACACTTACTGTGGATTTAAAGAAGGAAATTATAGCAAAGCATGAGTGTGGTGTCTGTGTGATTGATCTCACAAGGAAGTATGGCAGGTCCTCATCAACAATTTACACCATTAGTAAGGGAATGAGGAGGTAAGGGAGGATGCTGCCTCTTCCACTGAGATCAGGGAAGTGTTTGGAATGTTTGAAAAGGTGAACGCATTCTTGGAAAAGCTGCCCTGATAAAGCAGTGACAACCCGGTGTGTGAAAATTTTTAATTTATCATTTTGTGATAACACTTTATGAAAGTGTTATCACTTTCGCAGGTATATGTCGCTTGAACGTAACACACTTTTTTTCTCTTGAATGCACCCAAACACCGCGCTCAAGCGTCATTTGAGCAAATATTTCTATAAAATCCAATTCTTATCCGATCGACTAGGGGATTGTATACATGTTTGCCATGAAATTTCCGTTTTCTTTAATAACCACATTGCCTATTTGAGAAAACGGCATTGTATTGTATCTTCGTGGTAAGACTATTATATTGTTGACACAACGAGTGTAATCAACGTAGTTTTTTATTTGGTGCTGGTCTAACGCATCCTTGTGTGACATTTGAAATGAAATTTGGGTGAAATTCCCAAGAAGAGAGAGTCCGCCTGACTCAGAGGTGGATTCTCCTTCCACACCATAACCCCTCTCATCCTTCCCACCTCCCCATCGTCTCCCTCAAGCCAGCAACTACTCTTCATAAGGTAAAGTAAATATTAAAACACTACAACAAAACATTTATATTTACATGTGCAATATTATATTTACATAAAAAAAAGTCATACAAGTATGGACGTTTTTGGGAGTGGAACGGATTAAATTTATTTCCTTTATTTTAAATGGGGAAATTTGTTTCCAAAGACGAGTTTTCCAGGTAACGAGCTCGGTGCCAGAACGGATTAAACTCGTTAATAGAGGTTCCACTGTACTTACTTCGGCTGCTATGGGGTCCGTAAGTTGGCGCGTGACGTCATCATTCCCCGTTTGCCTGTGCCGTAAGCTCCCGGGGGCGGTGGGGTGCCCGGGGCGGGGCACGCGAGTTGCCGCGAATATATTTTTGTTCATTTTTTGCGCACAGTTCCAAATACATTTTATTTGTTTTTATGTGCTAATCCTATGTATAATGAACATGTACACTATATTATGGCAGTAAAACATCCGTACTGTCCGAGGACACTGTTACGTGCATGACACTTGTGTACACATATGTTGCACATATTTACCATGTATCATGCTAATTTATGTATATATACAATCTATTTACAGACTATACACTGTCACACACTATATACATTGACCATCAACACACTCAGAACACCGCGAGTGTGAGCAGCCACACTCAGCCAGCCCTCCCTTACTCCTCCAACATTGTATTCACCAACATTACTCCTCCAAATCATACAGTTATTCACACCAATGTTTCATGTTCATTTATGTATATTTACAACATATGTACACACAATATACATTCACCATCAACACAGTCAGAACACCGCGAGTGTGAGCAGCCACACTCAGCCAGCCCTCCCTCACTCCTCCAACATTGTATTCACCAACATTACTCCTCCAAATCATACAGTTATTCACACCAATGTTTCATGTTCATTTATGTATATTTACAACATATGTACACACTATATACATTCACCATCAACACATTCAGAACACTGCGAGTGTGAGCAGCCACACTCAGCCAGCCCTCCCTCACTCCAACATCTTACTCGCCAACATTGCTCCTCCCACTATACTGTTATTGTATTTATTACACTATTTACACATGTTATATATACCTATCTACATGTTTTATTTACCAGAACTATGCAAGTAAGCCAGTATTGTGTCCAAACAGTATAGTGGCCACCATACACTGCATGACAAATCACACAGCAGACAGCAGACGATGCTACGATTACGACGTCACCTCCCTCACCAAAATTGCTCCTCACAACATACTCCTGGTGCTGTTATTACACTATTCCACACACACTGTATATACCCATGTACATGTGTGTTCCCCATAGCGAACCACGAAGCTAGTATGGTGAGCAAAACAAAGAGTTACTGCCACACAGTGAGGCTACCTCAATTCTCTCCCTTCCTCTCTCCCTCACCAAAATTCCTCCTTCCTATGCACAACTCTAATTATTACTACAATCCTGGTCACTAATACCTGTAAATGAATAATTGACCACAAGTTTATTTTGAAAAGGAACCTTAAAAGTCGTTTGAAGATTCCTAGATGGACGAAATAATGCTGTGGTGCTGTGGCTAGCGCTGTGAACATCGTGAACAGCATTGAATCACTGACATTTGAGCATTGTACCCAGTCATTATCACACTCGGGCTCTTCTATAATACTATCATGGCTAAATAAAACAGATTATATATATATTTTGACAATATTAGGCGATGCTGTGGTCAAACGCTGAACAGCAGTGCTGTGCGCTCATGCTGCGAGCGCCAGCCTTGGTTGCTCACTCACTACTGAGGCTCTGACACCCGGCAATGTGGACCATGATTTTTTTTAAAGATGGCGTCTGTTTACAAGAGCCTTGAAGAAGCTGATGTGAACTCCATGTAGCCACGGGAGTTTTGAATGGAACGTGAAAAATAAAAACACCTGGAGGCGTGTTGCGCACCCAAAGCCTGGGCCTGCAGGCGCGTTGCGCAGTTAAAGGGTTAAGAACAAGAGGTCATAGATTTAAACTAGCTAAACACAGATGCCGAAGAAATATAAGAAAATTCACTTTCGCAAACAGAGTGGTAGACGGTTGGAACAAGTTAGGTGAGAAGGTGGTGGAGGCCAAGACCGTCAGTAGTTTCAAAGCGTTGTATGACAAAGAGTGCTGGGAAGACAGGACACCACTAGCGTAGCTTTCATCCTGTAACTACACTTAGGTAATTATACTTGGGTAATTATATGTACAGGCCGACTAGCGCGTGGTGGCACGGCGATCGTGCCTCAGTTTACCAGTGTCTCGTGCCCAGTGACTATCCCGCCTGAATTCTTCACAAGGATTTACAGTTTTTTGTCGTTTTTTTGGCCATTTGAGCATAAAAGTTGTTATATATCTCACCATGGGTCTCAAGAAAGCCATTGGTAAAGTTCAACCTAAGAAAATAGCTGTGAGTAGAGGCAGTAGAGGATGTCCCTTCTAGATTACGAAAATGTGTGAAGTATGGGAAGAACTGTAAAGTTTTGTTTAAAAAACTTACCCAGATAAAGCTATAGCAGGCTGTTGCATTGACCTTTTAAATGACAATGTGATGTCTTACTACAGACAAGTGTTAAAATGTAGGGAAAAAAAGTGTCTTTAGACAGATTCTTAGTAAGACAAGCAAGCAGTGAGCCACAAGCAGGTCCTAGTGGTATGCAGGCAAAATGTGCCAGAGAGTGCACACCAGTGAAGTCCTCACTGCCTGATGTTATAATGGAAGGGGACTCCCCTTCCAAACAGTAACACCTCTTCTCCTCCCTCCTCACCATCTTCCATACGCCAACAGCAGTCATCAGCAAGGGTAAGTAATAACTTGAACATAGTTTTGCAGGTTTATTTAGATGAATTTGGTAAAAAATTTAGTTTGTAGTTAGGTTTTTTGTAGTCAGGAACGGATTAATTCATTTCCCATTATTTCTTATCGGGAAATTAGCTTCGGATTACGAGTTTTCGGAATACAAGCTGTCTCCAGGAACAGATTAAACTCTTAAACCGAGGTACCACTGTAAATATATCACACTATACACTAGTGAATAATATTACAACAAAAAAACTTAGAAAAAATAAATCAGAGACATTGAAATAATTGGGTAAGGCTGTAATATCTTTGTGGCAACTCCCAGGTGACAGCTCAGGCAGAGCTGACTGTCTCTGGCGCTTGGTCTGTCAACAACTCTTTCTGGGGGGAGTCCCAGAGGCTATCCAGGCTGATAAGGATAGTCCTAACTTTTGTCATCAGTCAATGTAGGGTGAGTTCTAGGTCTACCTGGTAATTACAGCCAAAACCTGGCCCCCTAAGAGAGGCACGAGGAGCAATGACTTATAGAAATGCACATGTGATTTTGGAGCATTCTATATCTGCCATCGACCGGGACAGGCTCTCAGAAAGGTATGTGGGAACCGACCTGTGAGATTTATATTTAATTTAATTTATATGAATTTATATAGAATTTATATAGAATTTATATTTACGTTAATTTATATATTTCGATAGCAATTTATATGATGTTAAGTGGACTGTATTTCTGCAATAATCTCACAAATCGATCCATACACATTAGGGGGGTTTATATTGAATTTATATATATGCAGCCAATCAAACTACAGTATTAAACTACATATATTAGTATACATTGAGGAGGTTCCTTATCTTATTACACAGCAGGCTTAGTCCACCAGATATAACTAGGATGTAGACATCAAATTTCCTCGTTTGAGGCAGCTTCCGTCACCCAGTAACTGATACACAAAGTTTGCTTCCTCTTCTTGACGTGTCAAAGGGCGCTAGCTATAAAGCCAGAATCCTAATATATGACAGCTATATCAGAGAAAACACTGTACAATGATAAAATAAAGACCAAGGCTTAATTACCTTTTTTTTAAGAGGCTGTTCGCATTCTAACCGGTTCGCCCTCTCTACTGACATTAATGGGCAAAAATGATTAGATAAATGGGTTTCGGCAGAACATTTCCCTTGTGATTGATGATGGAAGACCTTTGGTTTCCATAACAATTCGTCAAAGAGAATTGATAGGAGCGGTTTACTCCCGTGCGCCTCTGGTCTTAACCACAATGGCTGACCACTCCCTCACCACTGACGCTACTGGCCTACTTTGTCCAGATGTCAGTAAGTGATAGTAAGGTCACATTTACTCTATTTTAATAATGATAATTAAATTAATTCAAATGAGATGTTTTATGATGGTAAAAGTCCAAAGACTATTGTATTTAAGAATAATTCCCAGCAGAATAGCTGGTGAATTTATAATAGTATGTGGCAATGATATCCCGTTTTCTATTGATGGAAAGTTCCACTACAAGTTACATTTTCTATGGGTAACTTGTGTATACAATACAGCAATATTATCTGCAATTGCATGATATTAGTAATTGGTGTCGGATTTTCCGACAAGGTAAGCGCCTCAAAACAAACCCCTAATCTGGTAAAACCAAAGAAAATAACGAAACAAGTGGACAGAACTTCTCCAAGTGAAAACGAGCAAATGAGCATGACGTCACACGAGCCAAGCCGCATGTCTGCGCAGCTCCCCTCTCCCCAGAAGGGGGAAGGGGAAGCCCCAGATCCCCGTGCCGGCAATCCACACCTCAGTTCCTCGGCTGATGGGATAAAGCTTGGTCATTGTGGCTGCAGCTCCAGATTCTTTTTGTGCTGTGCCTGGATTCAGTACTTCTCTTCGGTGGTATGCGAGCTGGGAGTATTATTCCTGGGTACTCGGGCTGCATGCACTTAGGGCTCCCTTTCCTAAGTGCCCTGTAAGTACCGCCCTAGGGGCTCGGGGGTTACCTTCCACAAGTCACCTTAGGTCTACCTCTGTTGATCTTTCGCTGCTTGGTGATTAACTGCCCCGAGTGTTTTGGGGGATTCCTTCCTTGTTTGCCTTGGGGTAAGTGGTAGTTTTTGCACTGGTAGGTGCGCAAGGTACTGCATAGCTAGTTTTCACCTATAACAGCGGCCAGCTCTGTTCCCTCTGGGTACGCTGTCCTCGTGAGTTTTTTTTTTTTTGTCTGGTGGGGAGGGGGGGGGTCTGCCTTGGTGTCCCTTCCCCTTTATATTAGGGTTGTTTGTGTTTGGTGGTACCCCTTGCTTCACCCTCATGAGTGGACACATCCCGAGGGTTCAAGCTGACCCTGGCCCTAAGAGCCCTGGCTCTTAGATTGTCTTTGCCCTTTTGTCCTTTGCTGTTTGCTGCTTCTGTGGTTGAACAGTATATGCAGGCGGCCTCTTCCAGCTGCCGCCCGATGTCTGACTTGTTGGTTCTCCAGGGATCCAGGGTGGGTTCCTCCCGGAGGGGTTGTGCCAGGGCCCGTGGTTCCGCCCGGAGGGGTTGTGCCAGGGCCCGTGGTTCCGCCCGTCAAGGTGGGGAACAGGTGCCAGTTTCGGAGCCGGTGCAGCCTTCTGTCTAGGCTGCGCCTGGTCACCATGGTGTTTGCTCTGTGCACCGGTCGGGTTCTCGTAAGGAGCATCAGCCCTTTCGCAGTTTTCCCCATTGACGGAGTGATGGGGGAGGCTTGCTCTGTTCACTCACGCCTGGTCCCATGATTTGTGGGCTTTTCGGGTCGTTTCTCGCTTCCTTCGGTGGCGTTGGGTGGCTCCTCCTCTTTCGGGGAGTTCGGGGTTGGCAGGGCAAGCCACTTCTCGTGCGCTCTGTCAGTTCATCTTAGAGTGGGTACGCTAGGGCGTGGTCGAAACGACGACGTCCCTTAGGTGGGTTTCCTGCCTGTTTCCAGTTCCGAAACGCGACTGTGCGGACCTGTGGTTCATTCTGGACTTGTCCCGTTTGAACCCCTGTTTTTTTTGCCTCTCCTTTCGGATGACCACTTTGTTCCAGGTTTGGCTTCTTTTGGAGCCGGGCTCTTGGATGGTGTCCCTGGGCCTCTAGGATGCGTATTTACACTTCCTTATTCATCCGAAGTTCAGGGACTGGCACGGTTTTGTTGTGGGGAGTCAGAGTTACTGCTTTCGTTGTCTCCCATTCGGGTTGAACCTGGCATCTTGGGTGTTCACACGTCTTACCTGGGTCGTTGTGGCCCGTCTGTGTCTGTTAGGTGTTCGGGTGTTGGCTTACCTCGACAACTGGCTGGTTTGGGCTCCCAGTCGATCGGCGTGTCTGCTTGCCAGAGGTGTGGTGCTTTCCCAGCTAGCTGGGCTCAGGTTCCTGGTGAACTGGCGGAAGTTCCATCTGGTTCCCTCTCAGGTTCGGACCTGGCTGGGCCTTGTGTGGGACTCTCGGACCACTTCCTTGTCTCTTCCTCTGGAGTCTCTCCTTCAGCTGTGGTCCCGCATAGACTGGTTTTTTTGGGGCTCCCGGGTCACCCGGCGGTTGCTCGAGGGTCTGTGCGGGAGCCTGAACTTTGTGATGATGGTCTACCCGCCGAGTCTGGTTTGGCTTCATCGGCTGTTCTGGTTCCTTCGGGGACGTCTCTTCCTCCTCTCTCGCGATTGCTGGGTTCGACCCCCGGGGGCCTTACATCGGCTGCTGCGTCGCCGGCTTTCTCTTCGGGTTTTTCAGGGTTCAGTGCCTTGGCGCCTACCCAAGCCCTCGCTCAATGTGTTCACGGATGCGTCGTCTCTCGTCTGAAGCTTTGTGACCAGTTCTCACCAGGCTGGCTAGAGGCAGTGGGGTCCGTCCTTCCGTCAGGCCCACAGTACGGTGCAGGAGTTCGTGGAGGTGTGGTTTGCTCTTCGGAGGGTTCGGGACGCCCAGGGATCGACGATCCGACTCCATTCGAACTGCTTCCCGGTGGTTCATTGCCTGAACCACGGGGGTTCGATGCGGTCCTTGGCTCTTTGGGGCTGGTCGCTTCAGGTGACTCATCTGCTGAGTACCAGGGGTTTGGCTCTCTTAGCAGTTTACGTCTTGGGGATATCCAACGTCCTGACGGACAGCCTGTCCCTGTTCGTTCCCCTGTCCACAGAATGGACGGTCGACGCCGACTCATTCAGTTGGCTCTGCCAGACGTTCAGGTGCCCGGAGGTGGACCTCTTCATGTCGGCGTGGTCGAGGCGTCTTCCGGTTTACGTGGCGCCCTTCCCCGACTGCGATTCTGTCGGGATCAACGGCTTTCGGCAGGACTGGTCGAGGTGGGGGTTCCTGTACCTCTTTCCTCCAGTTCAGCTGTTGCTCCAGGTCCTGGCTCGCTTGAAGACTTACCAGGGGCGAGTTGTCTTTTTGGCCCCATGATGGCCGGCCCAGCCATGGTTTCAAGCGCTGCATGCTCGATGTTCGAACCCGGAGGTTTTTCCGCGGCTCTGCCTCTTTCAGAAGATCGACCCGGTCCATTACGAGACTGGTTCGTTCTTCTCCTCAAGTCTTCGCGTTTGGTATTTTTGACTCGAGTTTATCACCAGTTGTATGGTGATCAGGTGACTTCATTGATAATGTCCCACCTGCGGGCTTCGTCTCAGTGGCAGTATGACGCTTCCTGGCGGTTCTTCCGTTTCATTTTGACTCCTCATCATTGTATTTTGCTTTAGGTTCAGGTGGTGTTCTCCTTTCTCTCGTGGTTGTTCTAGGACCGTCATCTTATGCCGAATACTGTCACCTCGTATCGTGTGGTGCTGGTGGAGCCGCTTCAGCTTGCTTTTGGTATAGATGTTACTTCTGCGCCGTTTCACGAGCTGTCTCGTGCGTTGTTTCACCTCTGGCCTAATCATGCGCTGCCTGAGCCATCCTGGTCTTTGGACAGAGTGCTCTCTTATCGCTCTTCTCGGTTTGTTGTGGCCCCTTCGGTTCAGGATTGGTTTTCGAAGGCTCTTTTCCTGTTGGCATTGGCCTCTGGGGGTCGGGTTCGGGAGCTTCATGCTCTTCTCCATCGGAGGGGTTTCTGCTCTTTCGGTTGTGGAGATAGGTTTGTTCGTCTGCAGCCGTCTCCTTCTTTTCTGGCAAAGAATGAGACTGCTTCTTTCTGGAAGGGTCCTTGGGTTGTTGATGCTTGGTTGGTCAGGCTGGGGGTGCATCATGTTTTGTGTCCGGTTGTGGACCTCCGCCGTTATTTCCTCGCTATGGCTTCTGTGTCCGGGAATGTGCTTTGGGTTGATCCGGTTTCCCTTCTTCTCTGTTCACGGGTACGGGTCTCTCAGGCCGTCTGAAGGGTTATTAAGTCTAGCCAGCTTGTGGTCTATCCCCGTGCCCGTGACGTTCGTAAGTTCACTGTTCTTACTACCGTTTTTGGGACGGTAATGTCCCAAAAACAACATGTCCTGGGCTGACATTCGGGCACGGGGTGTTTGGCGGTCGAACAGGGTCCTGGCTGCATGCTTCCTCATGAACGTTTCTGGGCCTAGTTGGACCTGTGTCGCTTTGGGTCGGCGGCTGCAGCCTGTCTCGACTTTGAGTTGAGGTGTGGAGCACTGACTGCCTTCAAGGTAAGTTCCCTTTTTTCCATAGTCTTTGGTGAAGTGGATCCAGGGAACTGAAGGGGCTCCCCCCAGAAAACCAGCGTTGACTGTAATGAAACGCCATTTTCTGGGTGAGCCCCGGAGGCTCCTTGGCAACACTCCCTCCCTCCAGTCGGCGGTTTTCGCATTTTTTGACATCCAGCCTTGGAACTGGAGGTGTGGATTGCCGGCGTGAGGATCTGGGGCTCCCTTTCCCCCTCCCGCATGTCTGTGCAGAGGGGAAGAGCTGCACAGACATGCGGTGCGGCTTGTGTGACATCATGCTTGTTTGCTTGTTTCCCCTTGGGGGAGTTCTATCGATTTATTTTCGTTGGTTTTACCAGAATAGGGGTTTGTTTTGAGGCGCTTACCTTTCTGGGTGCCTGTCCCGGTCGATGGCAGATATAGAATGCTGTACTCCAAAATCTCATGTGCATTTCTATAGGCCATTGCTCCTCATGCCTCTCTGAGGGGGGCCAGGTTTTGGCTGTGGTCCCCAGTAGGCCTAGAACTCCACCCACATCGACTGATGCCAAAAGTTAGGACTATCCCCATCAGCCTGGATAGCTCCGGGGAGCCTCCGGGACTCACCCAGAAAATGGTGTTTCATTACATTCAACTTTTTTTTTTTTTTTGCGTCTGTGGGTGTTGAAGGTCAAATAGCCCAGAGCAGCTTAGGGGTTAAATACATGGATGGTGAAATAGTAAAGAAATTGTTCATGACTTTTATTAGGCCAAAGCTAGAATATGCAGCGGTTGTATGGTGCCCATATCTTAAGAGGCACAGTCGGTGCTGTAAACTGTAAAAGGTGCAAAGACATGCTACTAAGTGGCTCCCAGAACTGAAGGGCAAGAGCTACGAGGAGAGGCTAGAGGCATTAAATATGCAAAAACTATTAGATAGAAGAAAAAGAGGCGATATCATGCGAGACGATATCAAAGACGAGAGAGATATCAAATAATATACACCTGGAAGATACTGAAGGGCCAAGTACCAAATCTACACAGAAAAATAACAACGTACTGGAGTGAACGGTATGGAAGAAAATGTAGAATAGAACCAGTGAAGAGCAGAGGTGCCATAGGCACAATCAGAGAACACTGTATAAACATCAGAGGTTCGCGGTTGTTCAACGTCCTCCCAGCAAGCATAAGAAATATTGCCGGAACAACCGTGGACATCTTCAAGAGGAAACTAGATTTATTCCTCCAAGGAGTGCCGGACCAACCGGGCTGTGGTGGGTATGTGGGCCTGCGGGCCGCTCCAAGCAACAGCCTGGTGGACCAAACTCTCACAAGTCAAGCCTGGCCTCGGGCCGGGCTTGGGGAGTAGAAGAACTCCCAGAACCCCATCAACCAGGTTTCAACCAGGTATCAACCAGATATGATCACTACGCACAAAATGGTAGCAGGAATTGATAAAATTGATAGGGAAGCCTTCCTGAGACCTGGAACATCAAGAACAAGAGGTCATAGATTTAAACTAACTAAACAAAGCAGTTGAAGAAATATTTGAAAATTAACTTTCCCAAACAGAGTGGTAGACAGTTGGAACAAGTTAGGTGAGCAGGTAGTAAAGGCCTAAACCGTCAGTGCTTTCAAAGCATTATATGACAAATAGTGCTGGGAAGACAGGACACCACGAGTGTAGCTCTCATCCTGTAACTACACTTAGGTAATTACACACACACACACATACACAACAGGGGCCACACAAAATAGTAATAGGATTCGATTAAATTGATAGGAAAAAAATTCCTGAGACCTGGAACTTCAAGAACAAGAGGTCATAGGTTTAACCCCTGGGCTGCTCTTGCAATTTTAGCCTGCCACATGCCCAGGTGCAAGAAAAAAAAATCCAAGAAATTATTTCGTCTTATAAAAGTGTTCATTTGTGTTCCCTGATCACTGGAAAAAAAAAAATTACTTACAATGTTGTAAATGAGCCGACAAGTTGGGCGATGATGTCAGAGCAAGCAGCGTGCTTCCTGGGGGTGTCGCATGCGTGCGGCCTTTAACCTCAAACTGCGCATATCATATATAAATGATATCAGTGACAAAACCGAAACCGCGCACATCATTTATATATGATTTCGTGTCTAGCGCTATAATTTAAACGCCCCGCCTGGGATAGGGGCAGCTATAGTACAGCCACGACCGATAGTTGCCAGATGCCGCCTAGAAAAAAATCCAGGCCAACATTCTTGGGTGTTACAGCGTCAGTATTGAGCAAGCCACCAAGGCTAGCGCACGCTGCACGAGCTCACAGCACCGCTGTTCAGCTTGTGACCACAGCATCGCCTACAAATACCATAATATAAATGATACTGCTATTATTTAGCAGTGATAGTATTACTGAAGCCCCCTGACTGTGATAAAACTGACCAGGATTAGATAATAGCAGGATTGTGGTGATATTTAGCGCTGTGCTCCATGGAGAGAGGAGTAAGGCTGTGGGAGGGAGGGTTGTGGCGTCGTCTTCTGACTGTGGCCACCATTTATTGACTGCACTCACCATACCATCTTAGTGGTTCGCTATGGTGAACACAAATGTAGATACTTATATATAACATGTGTATAGTGTGAGATAACAGCGAGAGGAGAAGGTTGGGAGCCGCCATTTTGGTGAGGGAGGAGCGTCGTCTGCACGACTTGTCATATTATTTACTGGTGGCCACTATGGTCTTTGGGCACCATACCATCTTATTTGTATAGGTATGGTGAATAAAACAGGTAGATACTTATATATAATGTGTGTGTATATAGCGTAATAACACCACAAACAATATTTTTGGAGGAGAAATATTAGTGCGTCTGGCCTTGAGGGTGGCCGCCGTTCAGCTGACTGTGTGAGTAGCTACGTCTTTGTGCCTTTACTCACCATACAAGCTTAGATGTACAGTTATGGTGAACAAAACATGTAAATAGGTATATATAAAGTCTGTGTATAGTGAATAAATGCAAAAACAGTATTGTGAAAGGAGAATGAGGGCGAGTGAGATGGTGTTGAGGGAGGAAGTGGCAGTGAGTGGCTCGCTGGCATGTGGCGGTCACTCCTCGTTGCTTTTTGACTCACAAGACCAGCTTAGTAGTTCGTTATGGTGAACAAAACATGCAGATGCTTATATATAACCTGTGTATATAGTGTAACAACAGCAAAACTATTTGTTTATTGTTTTATGAACATAATAATTGAATCACTAATATGCACACTATAATTTTGAGTACAGCGATGGTTCACACATTTTATTATATAAATATACCACAATTCACTGTATGGAATAATATTATTGCAAAAAACTAAGAAAAAATCAATCAGACACATTGAAATAATTAGGTAATAATATATTTGTGGCAACTGCTGCCTGACCGCTCGAGCGGAGTAGACCTCGTCTGGCAAAGGCTCTGTCAACGCCCCTTTTCTGGGGGGAGCCCCGTCGGCTCCCCGGAGCTATCCCAGGCTGATATGCTAATGTCAGACTTTGGCATCAGTCATGTGTATGGAGTTCTTAGGCCTACCGGGGACCACTGCCAGAACTGGGCCCCCTCAGAGAGGAAAGGAGAGCAATGGCCTATAGAAGCCCCCGTGTGGTTGGAAGCATTCTATGTCTGCCATCGACCGGAACAGGCACCCAGAAAGGTAAGCGCCTCAAAACAAACCCCTATTCTGGTTAAAATTGCTACCAAAAACCGATCTAGTGGATAGAACTCCCCAACCGAAAACAAGCAAACTAGTGTGACGTCACACACCGCTGCTCTGCTGTCTGCGCAGCTCCCTCCTCCCTGGGAGGGGGAAGGGGGAGCCCCAGACCCCCCACGCTGGCTACCCACACCTCAGTTCTTGAGGCTGATGCTATAGGCGATGGTCGTGTGCTCTGGCTCCGGTGTCGCTACTGCACTGTGCTTTGCGTGTGGTGGTGGTTTTGTGGGTGCGAGAGCCAGGAGTTATCTTCAGTACTCGGGCTGCATGCGCCTCGGGCTGCCTTCCCTAGGTGCCCTGTAAGTACTGCCCTTGGGGCTTGGGGCCACCTTCCACAGGCTCCTCGGGGTCTGCCTCTGCTGGTCCGTTTTACCTTTCGGTTTTTCGGCCGCCTGTTGGGCTCTTGGGTGTTCTGTTCTCCCTTGTTACCGGCAGGTAAGAGGCAGTTTGCACTGGTAGGGGCGCAGGGTGCTGCTCAGCTTGTATTTCCCGACATCGCAGCCGGCTCTGTTCCTTGGAGTTCGCTGTCCTCTTGCGGGGTTTTGTTTTTCTTTTTGTTTTTGCCTGGTGGAGGGTTCGGTCATTTTATTCAGTTTGTTTTTGCCCTTCCACGGTTCTCCTCGGTGGCGCCCCCTGCTAGGTCCCCGTGAGTGTACCTCACGGACCTCCTAGGACCTCCTGCGTGACCCGGATTATGCCTTGGAAATGGATCCGTCCGCATTCAGGTTTGGGACTTCGTCCCTGGGGTTCAGTTTTAGAAGTTTTAGAAGTTTGCATGGTAGTTTTGGGTGCCGGTTTGCAGCACCCTGCCTGGGACTACCTGAGCGCGAGTCCTCTTAAAGTAAACGCTCAGGACCCTGGGAATTCCTTAGGGGGCGCGTGGGTCCGATGGATGTGACCCCGGAGTCTCTTGTCGCTGTGTGCGAGTTTGATGGTTGCTCGGTCCCCTTGTCTCAGGGTGACCCTCATTGTTTTTGCCTCTGCCACGCTGCCTGTTGGGTCGGTGATACTTTCGACCCTGAGTCCTGTGAGTGTTGCTGCTTGCTTGTGACTCAATTTACCCAATCCTCTGATGATTCTATTCGGGTACAGGTGGCGCGTGCGTTGCAGTCTAGGTTTCGTCTGTTGCAACGCGCTCGGTTGGTTGCTCACCCAGCTGCCCCGCTTTGTTTTTCGAGACCCGGACTTGGGGGTGGGGGTCGCTTCGATCCTGGTTCAGTCTGCACCTCCTCGTCCTTCCCCTTCTGTTCGTTCTTGTCCCCCCCTCCCCTGCTTCCGGCCCCAAAGCATCTGAGGGTTTCGGGGTCGGAGCAGGGGTTACTTGATCTCGAGACTCGGGCAGCTTCGGGGGGTGCCCCTTCCGGGCGGGGCGGCAGAGGCATTCGAGTCTTGTCTCCCGGCCGAAACTTCTGGGTCTGACCAGTGGGCCCCCATTCCTCCAGCTTTTCCGGCTGCTCCGTCCTTGTCTTGTGGGGTCGGGGCTTGGGGAGAGGACTCGGCCTCGGATCCTGTGGTGAAGGACCTCGAGGCTGTGGAGGGGCTGACTTGGGGGCCTTGGGCCCCGCTGGACCCCGCCTGGGTTTTTCTTCCCTCTGAGCGGGACTTATTGTTACAAGGAGTGGGGTTTTCTTTTCCCCCCTCTGTGTACGAGTTGGATTTGGTGTCGGCCCCTCCCCGGGTTCGGTTCCGTGTTCCCCCGGGTACATCGCTTCCGTCCTTCCGGAGGTTTTCGGCTTATCGCATCCAACCTGGTGTGGTGCGAGCGGCCTTTGCAGCTTACCTCCTGCGTGACCCGGATTATGCCTCGGAAATGGATCCGTCCGCATTCAGGTTTGGGACTTTGTTCCCTTTCTGGCTCCGTTACGAGGTTACGGAGTCGTCCTGGCTAGCAGACTGCCCCTTGTTTGTTCTGGATTCCTGGCATTCCTTCTGTCGTTCCCGCACGCTGGAGTGGCGGGAAGCTTCCACGGTGCTTCAGGTTTTCCTGGGGGGCGAGCTTGAGTACCTGAATAAGTGCTTGTTTGCCTCTGCCCTTTCCTGCGATGTGGGTGTTATTCAGCTCCATGTGCAGGCTCCCTCCCTTTCGGCGGCGCTCGTTGGGGAGGACTTGCGCGCCCGGAGCCTTTTGGCTTCGGCCTTGCGGTTCTTTTCCCTCCTGGAGCTGTCTTCGGATTGGCTCGTGGAGGATGTGAGGACACTTGGGTCCGTCCCGGGGTCCGGTACCTTGTCCTCGGCTGCGCGTTTGTCAGCTGCCTTGTTGAAGCTGTTCACTCCGATTTTGCGGGATGCGGTTTCCCTGTTTTATGCTTCCCGTCTTGCGTGTCGGCAGGCGGTGCTGGGTTCCTCCGTGGAATCTGCTTGGGCTCTGGCTCTTAGGTGTTCTTCACCTTTTTGTCCTCTTCTGTTTGAGGAGTCAGCCGTGGCGCAGTTTATTCGGGCTGCGTCGGCGGCTTGTCGTCCGATGTCGGACTTGTTGGTTTTCCGGGGGTCCCGGGGTGGTGTCTTCCCGGAAAGGTCGTGCCAGGGCTCGGGGTTCCTCTCGTCGTGGTAGGCCTCTGGTGTCAGGTTCGGGGTTGGCTCCTCCTGCGGACCCTCCCTCGTCTGGTCGGCGCGGTGTTCGCGCTGTGCGGGGTTCTGGGTCTCGTAAGGGTCGCTGGCCCTTTCGCGGTGTGCCCCCTTGACGGGGCGATGGGGGGGGCGGCTTGCACTGTTCGCCCGCGCCTGGTCCCACGATTCGTGGGCCTTTCGGGTCGTGTCTCGCGGCCTGCGGTGGCGTTGGGTGGCCCCTCCCCCCTTTGGGGGGTCGGGGCTGGTGTTACGGCCCTATTGGGTCGCAACGGGGTTCTTTCTCTGATCTTAGTAGAGTTTGGGTATCCGGCCCCAAGCTAGTAGTGGCTTTCAAGGGGTGTGCTCCGTAACGCAAGTAAATTAAAGGGGGAAGGGATAAAACTGCACTTAAACTTAAATATATAATTATTCCATCACCAATAAATAAGTATATAAACCGTCACAAGCGGGGTTGCTATTACAACACTTATTTACAATAACTTCTTCTTCGAAGACACGGGATGCTCCACGGTGCTGAACGATGCTTAGCCCTTGATCCTCTTCTCGTGGCCTCTCGACGAATCCTTGGATTCTCCTAGCGAGTCTACCCCGGCCACAGGCCAGCCAAATCACAATCCCACTGGGTGCACCGTCGTGGAGGCCGTCAACCACAAATCTAGCCTGTAGCTGGCAGGTTCCAATCAGCAATGCTGCATAGGCCACTCCACGACCGATACTAGGGTTGCGAGCCCTAGGCAGGAGCCTCGTGTGATTCCGCTGATCACTCTCCTCACCACAACACCCCAGTGGCTAGTCTTCTCCACCAGTCAGCCCTGGGTACGACAATCCCTGGTTCTGCCACCTCACAGGCAGGCTAACACAACAGTGTTCATCCGGGGGGTGACTCACAGCTTCAGCAGCAAATGCGTGGAGGTTCTACGGCTGCCTTGGGTAGACTGATCCAACTTCCATTACAGCAGTCCCAGGTCGACTCTGTAATAAGACACGTCATCAGTACTGGTTACACTCTAGGGCACCTCACTTACAGGCTTAGACGCAAACGCCCACCTATCCACTCCATAGATGGCGTTGCCGTCTAAGCGCCACCTCACCAGAGGTCAGCAGTGGCTGTGTTATGAGCTGATCAGGACGGGAAACCAGCCCCTGTGGCCTGTATATTTCGTCCTCACTAGATGGCGTCGTCCATTTGGAGGGGGTTTCGGGAGCTGACCCACAGATGGCGTGGTCGTCACAGCTCCGTGCTCGGACGCTGGGCTCGGGTCCGTAACACCTCCCCACCAAAAGGAATTTGGTTTGGGGTTCTATAAAGAAAAACACAAACCAAATTAGTATGTGGATACAACTCCACACGGACTTACGTACACTATAAACTGGAATGGCGAGGATGTCTTGTCCACAGAACTGTCCGAACGGGAAATTCTGGCACAGATGAAACTTGAAGATGGTAGGCAATGACCTGCCTGTTGCAACTTCCCACACCTTCACCGAGATGTCAATCAGGAGCATAATCGCACGTGCCTTGAGAAAGGATCGACATCGACGCGATCTGGGGTGAATCGACACTTCCCTGTGTCGTGGCACCGATGATGGCTGGTCACAGACGGTATTTCTGGTACCGGTCCGGCGGTCCTTCAGGGAGACAGGAACCTGGAATATAGGGGTCTGATCATTTAGAGTGACAGCGACAGTAGGCAAGTCAGTACTTACAGCATACTCCTCTACTAGGTCCACACCTAGTCCCAACAGAGCTGTTTGTACAACGAAGATGGCATTCGCTTTGCCACCGTCAGGTCGACCAACGTTCCGTATAACGCTACCTCCAGGCTCAACAATCATGCAGGGAGTGTCAACCTGTCGGAAACACTTATAATATCATCTCTCGTACCTCCTGTATCTATCATCACCTTCCAGGTCCCTCCTTTGACTGCAACACTCGTAGTGCAAATCTCCAAACCCTGGGATCTCTTCACGATGTTCAAGGGAGCCATCATCTGTCGGGTCGTCCACTGGTCCTTACTGAGAACACACATAAGAATAAAACAAAATACCGCTAAGAGACATGTGGCCAACTGAGGGATAAGCTTCCTGAGCCTGTAATGTCCATAACCGGCTATATCCATTAGCCTGGTTTGGACTGAAGAGGGCACTAGAACTTTCGTACATACCTCACATACCTCCGACGTCTGGGGAATTTCTGGCCTGTTCAATGAATGTGGTACTTTGCCATACCGCAAATACTCAGATGCCTTCACTCCAGACGCTAGGATATCCGTGGGTATCCGTACACGAGGCCTTATTCTCGCTCAGTCGCTTCTGCCACCGTAACCGCATGTTCTTCGTCGGGAGAAGAATCAGGAGACTCTGCTATAATGCTGTCGATCTGCGGGTGAGAGGAAGGATTAAACATATTTAATTCCGGGTCTGTCCGTACCTGGATATTACCAATGCCTGCCGTTACCTCGGACCTTGCTGTTCCGGCTGACTCGTCCACAATCTTGGGATGATTGTTGCTCCAATCTGTCACCAAGTCGTTGGCTAGTATCACGTCGATCCCAGCTATAGGTAGGGTATCGACTACTGCCAACGCGCATGTGCCGCTGAAGTAAGGCGAGTCTAGATGTACCGGCACTAAGGGGGCAACATACTGCGTCCTAGGAAACCCGACCAGGACAACCTTTTGTCTCCCATCCACACTCACTCCCTCGGGTAACGAGCTACTCACGATCAGGGACTGGGCTGCTCCACTATCTCTGAGCACTACAACTGATCTACCAGTATGATCACTCGTTACATACCCGCTTGAAGTGTGAGGGGCGAACATTCTTGGTCCTTCCTGACTAGTCATAGACTGGCTTCCTGCTGGTGGTGTTACACAGCTTACCAACATCACCTCCCTACGTGCGCCGCTACCTCTTCTGCCTCGGCACATAGCAGCTACATGCCCTTTCTGCCCACAAGTCCAACACACCATATTCCTCCTCGGACTCCGGTGCTTCGGACTGTTAGGACTGGTCCTTCGAGGGCTACTTGGGGGCGTCTTAGCACTTTGTGGGACGGGGGTCTCCTCTTCGTCATGACGAGGTTTGTCAAACCGGCGTGGGTAATTCCTCGGGACATACTTAGCAGAAGGCCTATGCATCAAGATGTACTCTTCAGCCATGGTGGCTGCCGCACGTAAGGTCTCTACCTGCTGCTCTTCTAAGTATGTCTTCAGGTCTCCAGACAGACAGTCCTTGAAGTCCTCTAACAGTATGAGCTGCTCGAGGTCTTCTTTGGTCTCCACCTTATGAGAGGCACACCACTCTTGGAAAAGCCGCTCCTTGATGGTGGCGAATTCGGTGAATGTGTGCTCAGAGGTCTTCTTCAGGTTTCTAAACTTCTGCCTGTAAGCCTCAGGTACCAATTGGTACGCCATGAGCACTACCTTCTTCACCTTGTCGTAATCGCCGGAGTCATCAAGGGACAACGTGGAGTAAGCGATTTGGGCCTTCCCAGTCAAGACGGACTGTATCATGATGGCCCAATTCTCCTTTGGCCACTCCAAAGAGGCTGCGACTTTCTCGAAGGCTGCGAAGAACTTCGACACTTCCTTCTCATTGAATTTTGGGACCATTTTGATGTTCCTCACCGGATCGAAAACACTTGTTCCTATTGTTTGCCTCTGACCACCGCCTAATCGCAATACTTCTAGCTCATGTTGTCTCTCTTTTTCTTTTTCTTCTCTCTCGCGCTTCTCTTCTCTTTCTCGCTCTTCTTTCCTTTCTTCTAATTCTAAACGCCTCATCTCTAATTCTTTATCTTTCAATTCTCGTTCTATTTCTAATTTCTTCCATTCTATCTCGCGATTTATTTCTAAGGCACGCATCTTTACTGTAAGTAAACTTATATTTAGCTCACCTGCATCGCTGTCAATGTCACTGCCTTTATCTTCCTTTTCAGTGGAAGCTACTTCTTCACCTTCTTTTGTACTTTGTGCCTCATCTTCCTGTTTTTCCTCGGCCTTCAAATGCCGGTGAACCTTTGACAAGATCTCCACACGGGAATCACTGGCACGTATCTTGATCTCCAGATAGGCACTCACTAGTACGAGTTCCTGTTTTCCCAGATATTTTAATCTGGCAAGACAGTCCTCCCTGTTCAGAAAGGCCTGAACATCGTCCAGATCGTCAATGGTCGCTTTTTCTGCCATTGTCACTGAGATGGATCACTATGACTTAACACACCGCTTTCACGTTAGCACTTAACGCACCGAGCACTGTTCTACGTCAATATTGCACTTTATCGCACCTAACACTGCACTTGCCAATATTGCACGTAATTACACCGGGCACCGCACTACACAATATTGCACTGAATCACAGCGAGCACTTCGCTCTACAATATTGCACTGAATCACACCGAGCACCGCACAGGACGTATAACGTCCTAATAGTTGCACACAGGGGGAATTATTTACAGGGATTGCGCCACTTCACCACCCCTGTTAAACATACTTGACAAGGGGTCGGATCCCGCTGGGGATGCCAATTATGTTTCGGCCCTATTGGGTCGCAACGGGGTTCTTTCTCTGATCTTAGTAGAGTTTGGGTATCCGGCCCCAAGCTAGTAGTGGCTTTCAAGAGGTGTGCTCCGTAACGCAAGTAAATTAAAGGGGGAAGGGATAAAACTGCACTTAAACTTAAATATATAATTATTCCATCACCAATAAATAAGTATATAAACCGTCACAAGCGGGGTTGCTATTACTACACTTATTTACAATAACTTCTTCTTCGAAGACACTGGATGCTCCACGGTGCTGAACGATGCTTAGCCCTTGATCCTCTTCTTGTGGCCTCTCGACGAATCCTTGGATTCTCCTAGCGAATCTACCCCGGCCACAGGCCAGCCAAATCACAATCCCACTGGGTGCACCGTCGTGGAGGCCGTCAACCACAAATCCAGCCTGTAGCTGGCAGGTTCCAATCAGCAACGCTGCGTAGGCCACTCCACGACCGATACTAGGGTTGCGAGCCCTAGGCAGGAGCCTCGTGTGATTCCGCTGATCACTCTCCTCACCACAACACCCCAGTGGCTAGTCTTCTCCACCAGTCAGCCCCGGGTACGACAATCCCTGGTTCTGCCACCTCACAGGCAGGCTAACACAACAGTGTTCATCCGGGGGGTGACTCACAGCTTCACCAGCAAATGCGTGGAGGTTCTACGGCTGCCTTGGGTAGACTGATCCAACTTCCATTTACAGCAGTCCCAGGTCGACTCTGTAATCAGACACGTCATCAGTACTGGTTACACTCTAGGGCACCTCACTTACAGGCTTAGACGCAAACGCCCACCTATCCACTCTATAGATGGCGTTGCCGTCTAAGCGCCACCTCACCAGAGGTCAGCAGCGGCTGTGTTATGAGCTGATCAGGACGGGAAACCAGCCCCTGTGGCCGGTATATTTCGTCCTCACTAGATGGCGTCGTCCATTTCGAGGGGTTTCGGGAGCTGACCCACAGATGGCGTGGTCGTCACAGCTCCTTGCTCGGACGCTGGGCTCGGGTCCGTAACAGCTGGCAGGGCAGGTTTCATCCCCTGCGCTCTGTCGAGTCGTCTTGGAGTGGGTACGCTTGGGTGTCGCCGAAATGACGTCGTCCCTCAGATGGGTTTCCCGTCTGTTTCCGGTTCCGAAACGGGACTGCGCGGACCTGCGGTTCATTCAGGACTTGTCCCGTCTGAACCCCTGGGTTCATTGCCCCTCCTTTCGGATGACTACGCTGTCTCAGGTTCGGCTCCTCCTGGAGCCGGGAGCTTGGATGGTGTCCCTGGACCTCCGGGACGCTTATTGGCATGTCCCGATTCATCCACGGTTCAGGGACTGGCTCGGTTTTCTTGTGGGGCGTCTGAGTTACTGCTTTCGTTGTCTCCTGTTCGGGTTGAACCTGGCACCTCGCATGTTCACGTGCCTTACACGGGTTGTGGTGGCTCGTTTGCGTCTCCTAGGTGTTCGGGTGTTGGCCTACCTCGACGACTGGCTGGTTTGGGCTCCCAGCCAGTCAGCTTGCTTGCTAGCCAGGGATTTGGTTCTTTCCCAGCTCGCTGAGTTCGGGTTCTTGGTGAACTGGAGGAAGTCCCATCTGGTTCCCTCTCAGGTTCGGACTTGGCTGGGTCTCGTTTGGGACTCTCGAACCGCCTCCTTGTCTCTCCCTCCGGAGTCTCTCCTGCGGCTGCGGTCCCGCCTTCGTCTGTTTCTGGAGGGCCCTTGGGTCACCCGGCGGTTGCTCGAGGGGCTGTGCGGGAGCCTGAACTTCGCGATGGTGATCTACCCGCCGGGTCGGGTTTGGCTTCGACGGCTGTTCTGGTTCCTTCGGGGTTCCCCCTTCCGCCTCTCTCGCGATCGCAGAGTTCGACCCCCGGGGGCCTTGCGTCGGTTGCTGCGTCACCGGCTTCCTCTTCGGGTTTTTCGGGGTTCAGTGCCTTGGCGCCTACCCGAGCCCTCGCTCGATGTGTATACGGATGCGTCGTCTCTCGGCTGGGATTTTGTGACCAGTGCTCACCAGGCCGGCCAGGGGCGTTGGGATCTGTCCTTCCGTTGAGCTCATAGCACGGTGCGGGATTTCGCGGCAGTGTGGTTTGCTCTGGGAAGGATTCGGGTGGCCCACGGATTGACGATTCGGCTCCATTCGGACTGCTCTCCAGTGGTTCATTGCCTGAACCGCGGGGGTTCGATGCGGTCCTTGCCTCTTTGGGGTTGGTCGCTTCGGGTGACTCGTCTGCTGAGTTCTCAGGGTTTGGCTCGCCTGGCGGTTCACGTACGGGGCGTGTCCAACGTCTTGGCTGACGCCCTGTCTTGCTTCGTTCCCCTCTCCATGGAGTGGACGGTCGACGACGAGTCCTTCCGTTGGCTTTGCCAGACGTTCGGGCGCCCCGAGGTGGACCTCTTCGCGTCGGCGTGGTCGCGGCGTCTTCCCGTTTATGCGGCGCCCTTCCCCGATCGCGAGGCCGTCGGGGTCGATGCCTTTCGGCTAGACTGGTCGAGGTGGGGGTTCCTGTACCTCTTTCCCCCGGTTCAGCTGTTGCTCCAGGTCCTGACTCACTTAGAGACTTACCAGTGGAGAGTTGTCCTTCTGGCCCCTTGGTGGCCGGCCCAGCCTTGGTTTCAGGCGCTGGTTGCTCGGTGTCCGAACTTGAGGGTTTTCCCGCGGCTCCGCCTCTTTCAGCAGATCGGGCCGGTACATCACGTGGCTGGTTCGATCTTCTCCTCGAGTCTTCGCGTATGGTTTTTTTGACTCGAGTCTATCATCATCTCTATGGTGATCAGGTGGCCTCCTTGTTGGTGTCCCACCTGAGGGCTTCTTCTCGGTGGCAGTATGAAGTTTCCTGGCGGTCCTTCTGTTTCTTTTTACGTCTTCGTCGTGTTAGTTCCTTGTCTGTTCGGGTGGTCTTGTCCTTCCTCGCATGGTTGTTTCAGGACCGTCATCTTATGCCTAACACTGTCGCTTCGTATCGTGCGGCGCTGGCGGAGCCGCTTCAGCTTGCTTTCAGTATCGATGTTACGTCTGCGCCGTTTCGCAAGCTGTCTCGTGCATTGTTTCACCTTCGGCCTGCTCATGCGTCGCCTGAGCCGTCCTGGTCTTTGGACAGAGTGCTCGCTTTCCTTTCGTCTCCTCCTTTTGTTGTGGCCCCTTCGGTCCAGGATTGTTTTTCCAAGGCACTTTTCTTGTTGGCTTTGGCCTCTGGGGGTCGGGTAGGGGAGCTTCATGCTCTCCTCCGGCGCAGGGGTTTCTGCTCTTTTGGTCGTGGTGATTGTTTTGTTCGTTTGCAGCCGTCTCCTTCTTTTCTGGCGAAGAATGAGACTGCTGCGTTCCGGAGGGGTCCATGGGTGGTTGATGCTTGGTTGGTCAGGCCGGGGGTGCATCATGTTTTGTGTCCGGTTGCGGTGCTTCGCCGTTATTTGCGCGCCACAGCTTCTGTGCCCGGGGACGCGCTGTGGGTTGATCCGGTTTCCCTTCTTCCCTGTTCGCGGGTTCGGGTCTCCCAGGTCGTCCGCAGGGTTATTAAGTCCAGCCAGCCTGCGGTCTATCCCCGTGGCCATGACGTTCGTAAGTTCGCGTCTCTTGCTGCTGTCTTTGGGAATATGTCTTGGTCTGATATTCGGGCGCGGGGATTTTGGCGGTCTGTTACGGCCCTATTGAGTCGTAACTGGGTTCTTCTCTGATATTATTAGAGTTTGGGTATCCGGCCCCAAGTTAGTAGTGGCTTTCAAGGGGTGTGTTCCGTAACACAAGTAAATTAAAGGGGAAGGGATACAAATACACTAATTTAAATATATATATTAACCACCACCATAAATAAATATCTCACAATCACTCGCTGGGGTTATAACTACACTTATATACAATAACTTGTCTTCCTCTGAAGACACAGGATGCTCTACGGTGCTCAAGATGAGTAGCCCTGGTTCTCTTCTCGTGGCCTCACGATGAATCCTTTGATTCTCTAGGCGAATCTACCCTGGCCACAGGCCAGCCAAGTCACAGTCCCACTGGGTGCACCGTCGTGGAGGCCTTCAACCACAAATCCAGCCTGTAGCTGGCAGGTTCCAATCAGCTCCGCTGCGTAGGCCACTCCACGACCGATACTAGGGTTGCGAGCCCTAGGCAGGAGCCTCGTGTGATTCCGCTGATCACTCTCCTCTCTATAGCACCACAGTGGCTAGTCTCTACCACCAGCTAACCCCCGGGTACGACGATTCCTCGACTCTGCCACGTCACAGGCAGGCTAACACTCTCAGCAGTGTTCGTCTGGGGGCAACTCACAGCTTCTTCAGCAAACACGTGGCGAGACTTTTGGCTGCCTTGGGTAGACTGCCCATCGTCCAATCCAGCAGTCTCGGGTCGACTCTGTAATCAGACACGTCATCAGTACTAAGGACACCCTAGGGCACCTCACTTACAGGCTTAGACACAAACGCCCACCTATCCACTCCATAGATGGCGTTGCTGTCTAAGCATCACCTCACCAGAGGTCAGCAGCGGCTATGTTACGAGCTGATCAAGACGGGAAACCAGCCCCTGTGGCTGGTATATCCTGGCCTCACTAGATGGCGTCGTCCATTTGAAGGGGGTTTTGGGAGCTGACCCACAGATGGCGTTGTCGTCACCGCTCCGTGCTACGACGCTGGGCTCGGGTCCGTAACACGGTCGAACAGGGTCCTGGCTGCTGGTTACCTTGTGAATGTCCCTGGGCCTCGTCGGGCCTGTGTTGCTTTGGGTCGGCGGTTGCAGCCAGTTGTCTCGGCTTCGAGTTAAGGAATGAGCGACGACCGCCTCCCGGGTATGTCCCTCTTTTTTCTGTCTGTGGGTAGTTAGCTCCGGGGAGCCGACGGGGCTCCCCCCAGAAAACCAGCGTTGAACGGTTTTTCGCGTTTTTGACATCCAGCCTCAAGAACTGAGGTGTGGGTAGCCGGTGTGGGGGGTCTGGGGCTCCCCCTTTCGGGGAGGGGGGAGGTGCGCAGACAGCGGCACGGCGGTGTGTGATGTCACACTAGTTTGGTTGTTATCAGTTGGGGAGTTCTATCCACTAGTTCGGTTTTTGGTAGCAATTTTAACCAGAATAGGGGTTTGTTTTGAGGCGCTTACCTTTCTGAGTGCCTGTTCCGGTCGATGGCAGACATAGAATGCTTCCAACCACACGGGGGCTTCTATAGGCCATTACTCCCCTTGCCTCTCTGAGGGGGCCCGGTTCTGGCCGTGGTCCCCAGTAGGCCTAAGAACTCCATACACATGACTGATGCCAAAGTCTGACATTAGCATATCAGCCTGGGATAGCTCCGGGGAGCCTCCGGGACTCACCCAGAAAATGGCGTTTCATTACATTCAACGCTGGTTTTTTGCCACACTTCCCTACCCTATTGCGGCTAAAATATGCCACCTACGGTTTTTTTGTTATTTTTCCGTGATCAGGGAACAAAAATGAACACTTCTATAAGACAAAAGAATTTTTTTGATTTTTTTTTTGTTGCGCCTGTGGGTGTGAATTCCATTTGGGCCACTAGCGGTTTGAGGGTTAAACTGCACATGGCGTATATATACACCATGAGTAACATGTCCCACGGTGCGCATGGCGAATATATACACCATAGGGTGCCAGGCACAATTCAAATGGCCCGCGGCTACACGGGTTCACATTAGCTTCCTCAGGGCTCTTGTAAACAGATGCCATTTTAAAAAAAAATTGTAGGCAATATTCTCCGGTGTGAGAGCCACAGTACTGTTGGAGCAACCAAGGCTGGCGCACGCAGCATGAGCGAACAGCATTGCTGTTCAGCTTGTGACCACAGCATCGCCAAAAAGTGTCAAAATAAATATATAACTGCTATTATTTAGCGATGACAATATTACAGATGACCTCTGACTGTGATAAAAATGACCAGGATTGTGATATTATCAAGATTGTTGTGATAATTAGCGCTGTCGGAGGTGTGATGCTGAGGGACGGAGGGAGATAGCATCGTTTACTGACTGTGTGGCCACCTGTTATTGTCTGCATTCACCATACCAGCTCAGTGGTTCTCTATGGTGAACACAAATGTAGATACTTATATATAATGTGTGTATTAGTGTAACAACAGCAAAAGGATTATGTTGGGAGGAGCCATTTGGGTGACGGAGGTGACGTCGTCTGCATGATTTGTCTGTGTAGAGGGTGGCCACTATGCTCTTTGGGCACTCTACAAGCGTACGTATACAGTTACGGTGCATACAACATGTAGATACTTATATATAATATGTGTATATAGTGTAATAACACTGCAAACAGTATTGTAGGGGGAGAAATTTAGTACGTGTGACCTTGAATGAGTGAGGGAGGCAGCAGCCAGTTGACTGTGTGTAGCAATGACTCTTAGTGTCAGAACAAACTATATCAGCTTAGTTGTACAGTTATGTTGAACAAAACATGTACATACTTATATATAACGTCTGTATATTGTGAATAAAATATAAAACAGGATGGTGGGAGGAGAAAGTGGGCGAATGAGGGAGTGGCAACGAGTGGCTGGTTGGAGTGTGGCGGTCACTCCTCGTTTCATTTTGACTCACAATTCCAACTTAGTGGTTCGTTATGGTGAACAAAACATGCAGATACTTATATATAATGTGTGTGTATAGAGTGTAATTACAGCAAAACTATTTGTTTATTGTTTTATGAACATAATAATTGAATCACTAATATGCACACGATACTTTTGAGTATAGCGATGATTCACCCCTTTTATTATATAAATATATCACAATACACGCTATTGAATAATATTACTGAAAAAAAAAATAAGAAAAAATCAATCGGAGACATTTAAATAATTAGGTAATAATATCTTTGTGGCAACTCCCACCTGTCAGCTTGGGTGACGCTGACCGGCTCTAATGACCGCCCTGTCAACGCCCACTTTTTACCAGACTTCCTCAGTCTATTGCGCCCAAAATATGTCACCTACGATTTTTTTCCCATGCCCAGGGAACACAAATTAACATTTTTAGAAGATGAAATAATTTTTTAGAATTTTATTTTTTCATGCGCACAGAGGTGTCAATCTCCTCAGGACCCCTTAGCAGCTTAACCTTTAAGTTGTGCAACACATCATATGATGGGTTGAGTGACGTGCTATAAATTGCGCATCCCATCATATGATGTATTGGAGTACTACGCAAGATTTAAACAGCCCGCGGATACATGGGGTTCACCTCACCTTCATCAGGGCTCTTGTAAACAGACGCCATTTTATTTTTAAATCGTGGGTCAAATTCCTGGGTGTGAGGGCCTCAGTATTGAGTGAGCCACCAAGGCTCATGCACGCAGCATGAGCTCACAGCACTGCTGTTCAGCTTGTGACCACAGCATCGCCTAAAAATGTCATAATATTCATGTTCATGCTATTATTTAGCAATGATATTACAGAAGACCCCTGATTGTGATAAAAATGACCAGGATTCTGATAATAGCAGGATTGTTGTGATAATTAGCGCTGTAGTGGGAGGAGTAATCTTGGTGGGGAGGGAGGTAGCATTGTTTGCCAACTCTGTGTAACCACCTTTTACTGTCTGGACTCACTGTACCAGCTTAGTTGTTCGCTATGGTAAACAAAACATGCAGATACTTATATATAACGTCTGTATATAAAAGCAAAAACAGTATGGTGGGAGGAGAATGGTGGCGAGTCAGGTGAGGTGAGGGAGGGAGGGAGTGGCAGCCAGTGGCAGGCTGCCACTGGCTGCCACTGCCACTCAGCATACCAACTTAGTGGTTCGTTATTGTGAACATGAATGCAGATACTTATATATAGTGTGTATATACAGTGTAATAACAGCAAAAGGAGTGTGGGGAAGAAACCATTTTGGTGATGGGTGTGGCAACATCTGCATGATTTGTCATGTTGGTAGGGGTGGCCACTATGCTCTTTGGGCATTCAACTGGCTTAGTTGAACAGTTATGGTGAACAAAACATGTAGATACTTTTATATAATGTCTGTATATAGGGTAATAACACCACAAACATTATTGTTGGGGTGAAATTTTAGTGCATCTGACCTTGAATGTGTGAGGGAAGTAGCCGCCACCTGACTGTGTGTAGCGATGTCTCAATGGCCCTGGGCAAGAGCAATGGCCCTGGAAAACCCCATTGTGGTTGATGTTTTCCTTATCTGCCATCGGCCGGGGTTAGGCACCCAGAAAGGTAGGCATAACAAAACAAACCCCACATGGTAAAAAACTAAAACATAAAACTGAACAGAGAGGTAGAAACTCCATACAATCCCAAGGAAACAAGCAAACAAGCAAACATCACACTTTACTGCCGTGCCGATCGTCTGCGCAGCCCTCCCTGCCCCAAGAGAGGGAGGGGGCAGCCCCGGACCTCACCATACCGGCTGCCTAGCGTCAATTCGGAAGCTAAGCTTCAACCAACGTGAAAAAAACGCCGACCGGTGGGAGAAAGGGTTGCCAGGGAGCATCCGGGGCTCACCCAGAAAATGGTATTTCATTACATTCAACGCTGGTTTTCTGTGAGGAGCCCCTACGGCTCCCTGGAGCTTCATACCCAAAGAGAAGAAAAAGAAAGGGCTGACCCGGGAGCTGGCCGCAACAAACTCCGCAACGCGAAGCCGAGAGAACAGGCTGCAACCTGCGACCCAAGGCAACAAGAACGCACAGGAGCAGACACGCGCATAAAGAACGGGCGGCCAGGAACCTGTGCTACCCTCAAATCCTTGCTCCCGAAATGAGGATTTGAGGGTCTGCGCGGACGTTTGTTTTGTTAGGCAAGACAACATCTCTTTCCAGGCGATTAACAATGCATAAGCAACATGGCTCCATTAAGGAACATATAATCTCTTCCCACAACCAAACCATCACCAGAGAAGTCTTAACAAAAACACAGAAATCATCGATAGATACAGCGATAGCAGGCGGCTTGACATCTGCGAGGCACTACACATTAAAAAGTCAACACTAGCAATCAACAGCCAATTAATGCACAACTATATTCTACACACTTCAAGACTCCGTACCAATATAGAAGCATCAAGAGGAAGTATGGGCCAATAGGTCCTTTGCAGTTACTTCCATTCTTCCCTCTCATTTATCCATTTATACCCATTGCACCGTATTCTGTCTTGTGTTGGTCAAAAGTTTGTTCACCTCATCCAAAACTGTTGCAACATATCACCTCACCCAAATGCGAGTATATAAGACAAGCTGTTCAATGTTTGCATTAAGTAAAACTCTGTTTAGTGTTTTCAGGTTACAGTTGTGTGTGTGTAAACTAAAGTCTTTGAAAATGTAATAAGTTATTACGAAACGCGTTTAAGCGTCGCATCAGACTAGAAATAAAAATGAATTTTGGAGAATTGATTTTTCAATTACCATCGACAGTAAAAAGAAACATAAGAAATATTGAGAAAATTCGTGTTAGAATTATTAATCTTACTTTTTTGGTGATATTTAACAACATATATACATATATACATACACACATACATACACACTGTATATTATATTGGTGGTCCTCCACTAGGTCCCCGTGAGTTTACATGTCACAGGGGTTCAGCCCTTAGTAGTTCACTCGGTAGTTTGGGGTGCTGGTTAGTAGTACCTTGCCTGGGCTTTCCTTTGTAGAGCATCTACGGGTCCTGGAAACCCCCATTGGGGCTCAGGGGTCCGATGAATGTGTCCCCTAGCGTCTAGCGTCAATTCGAAAGCTAAGCTTCAACTAACGCGAAAAAAACGCCGACCGGTGGGAGGGAGGGTTGTCAGGGAGCATCCGGGGCTCACCCAGAAAATGGTATTTCATTACATTCAACGCTGGTTTTCTGTGAGGAGCCCCTACGGCTTCCTGGAGCTTCATACCCAAAGAGAAGAAAAAGAAAGGGCTGACCCGGGAGCTGGCCGCAACAAACTCCGCAACGCGAAGCCGAGAGAACTGGCTGCAACCTGCGACCCAAGGCAACAAGAACGCACAGGAGCAGACACGCGCATAAAGAACGGGCGGCCAGGAACCTGTGCTACCCTCAAATCCTCGCTCCCGAAATTAGGATTTGAGGGTCTGCGCGGACGTTTGTTTTGTTAGGCAAGACAACAACATCTCTTTCCAGGCGATTAACAATGCATAAGCAACAGGGCTCCATTAAGGAACATATAATCTCTTCCCACAACCAAACCATCACCAGAGAAGTCTTAACAAAAACACAGAAATCATCGATAGATTCAGCGATAGCAGGCGGCTTGACATCTGCGAGGCACTACACATTAAAAAGTCAACACTAGCAATCAACAGCCAATGAATGCACAACTATATTCTACACACTTCAAGACTTCGTACCAATATAGAAGCATCAAGAGGAAGTATGGGCCAATAGGTCCTTTGCAGTTACTTCCATTCTTCCCTCTCATTTATCCATTTATACCCATTGCACCGTATTCTGTCTTGTGTTGGTCAAAAGTTTGTTCACCTCATCCAAAACTGTTGCAACATATCACCTCACCCAAATGCGAGTATATAAGACAAGCTGTTCAATGTTTGCATTAAGTAAAACTCTGTTTAGTGTTTTCAAGTTACAGTTGTGTGTGTAAACTAAAGTCTTTGAAAATGTAATAAGTTATTACGAAACGCGTTTAAGCGTCGCATCAGACTAGAAATAAAAATGAATTTTTGAGAATTGATTTTTCAATTACCATCGACAGTAAAAAGAAACATAAGAAATATTGAGAAAATTCGTGTTAGAAATATTAATCTTACTTTTTTGGTCATATTTAACAACATATATACATATATACATACACACATACATACACACTGTATATTATTTTGGTGGTCCTCCACTAGGTCCCCGTGAGTTTACATGTCACAGGGGTTCAGCCCTTAGTAATTCGCTCGGTAGTTTGGGGTGCTGGTTAGTAGTACCTTGCCTGGGCTTTCCTTTGTAGAGCATCTACGGGTCCTGGAAACCCCCATTGGGGCTCAGGGGTCCGATGAATGTGTCCCCAGGGTCCCAACTCACTTTGTGTGAGTTTGAAGATTGCTCTGTCCCCTTGTCTTAGGGTGACAATCACCAGTTCTGTTTCCGTTATGCTGCCTGTTGGGTTAGTGACATTTTCGACCTGGAATCTTGTGAGTGGTGTTCCTTGCATGTACTCCAATTAAAAAATCCACTGATCTTGATATTTAGGTGCATGCATCTTCGGCGTTGCATGCACATTTTAGGTTGCTGCAGTGCGCTAGGTTGGTTGCTCACCTGGATGCTCTGTGGCTGCCCTGTTTTGGTTATAGGGACCCGGACTTGGGGATGTTAGTCGCCTTGACTTTGATTTCGTCCGCCCACCTTGTCCTTCCCTTGCTGTTGTTTGTCCTGTTCCTTCCTCCCCTGCACCTGGCTCCGAAGCGTCTGATGGTTTCGGAATCGGGGCAGGGTTTAGTTGGTGGTGAGACTCAAGCAGTTTCAGAGAATTCCCCATCCGGTGTGGCGGCGGAGGCATTCGTGCCAGTTCCTCCAACCAGTGCTTCTGGGTTCTTCTCCCCTCCTTTCCAGCTTTTCCGGTGAACTCTGCTTTTCTTTTGAGGTGGAGGATTTGGAGGACGGCTCGGCCCCGGTTCCTGGTGTGGAGGTTCCTGAGGCGGGGGAGGGACTTGAGCCCCATTTGATCCTTCTATGATGTTGGTACCCTCTAAGCGGGGCTTGTTGTTATAGGGGGGCGGTTTTTTTTTTGTCCTTCCTCCCTGTACGAGTTTGATATGGCATCAGCTCCCCTGGTTCGGTTCCAGGTTCCCTTGGGCTCTTCGGTCCCTTCCTTCTGGAGGTTTTTGGTCTCCCGCATCCCACCTCATGAGGTGTGGGAGGCCCCTGCAACTTCCTTGCTTTGTGACCTAGATTACTCCTCGATAATGGTTCCTGCTTCTTTCAAGTTTGGTTCGTCCTTTTATTAGTGGGTTTGTTACGAGGTTCCAGAGTCATCCTGGTTGACAGACTGTCCTCTCTTTTCGTTGGGGGTGTGGCATAAGTTCTGTCGGTCCCACATGCTTGAGTGGCAAGAGGCTCTCGCAGTTGTTCAGGTTTACCTGGGTGGTGAAATTGAACGCCTCAATGTGTGTTTGTTCACCCCTGCCCTTTCTCGGGATGTTGGCCTGGTGCAGCTTCACGTGCAGGTTCCCTCCCTTTTGGCGACCCCTAGTAGCTGAAGACTTGCGTACCCATGGCCCTTTGGCTTCGGTCCTGCATTTCTTTTCCCTTCTTGAGTTGTCTTCAGACTGGCTTGAGGAGGATGTGGGTGTGCTGGGTGACGATCCTGGTTCTGGTGCGCTGGTCTCGGTGGTACAGGTGTCGGCTGCTCTGTTGAAGCTGTTTGCGCCGATCCTGTGCGGAGGCAGTCTTTGTTCTTTGCTTCTTGTCTCACGTGCCATCAGGCAGTGCTCGCTCAATTCTTGGAATCCGCTTGGGCCCTGGCTCTTAGGATCTCTATAGCTTTTTGTCCTTTGCTGTTTGCAGAGTCTGCGGTGGTGCAGTATCTGCGGGCAGTTTCTTCTAGTTGTCAATCCCATGTTGGATTTGTTAGTTCTTTGCGGGACCCATGGGGGCTCTTTCCAGAAGGGTCGTGCCTAGGTTCGGGGCTCCTCCCGTCATGGTAGACCAGTGGTGCCAGTTTCGAAGTTGGCGCAGCCTTTAGAGCCTAAGACATCTGGTCAGCGTGGTGATCTCTCATTCTTCGGACGTCGTCCCTTACACAGGTCCTGCCATTGATGAGGCGATGTGGGGAGGGAAGGGGGGGGAGGAAACTCACTCTGTTTACTCACACGTGGTCCCACAATTTGTGGGTGTTTTGGGTCGTTTCTTGCGGCCTGTGGTGGCATTGGGTGGCCCCTCCTTCTTTGGGGGGTTCGGAGCTGGTGGGGCAGGCCTCTTCCCCTGCGCTCTGTCAGATCATCTTGGAGTGGGTTTGCTTGGGTGTGGTCGAAATGTCCTCGTCCCTCAGGTGAGTTTCATGCCTTTTCCCAATTCTGAAACGGTACTGCGCAGACCTGCGGTTCATTCTGTACTTGTCCCATCTGAACCCCCGGGGTCTTTTACCCCTCCTTTTGGATGACTACTCTTTCCCAGGTCCATCTTCTTTTGGAGCTGGGCACTTGAATGGTGTTCCTGGACCTTCAGGACACGTATTGGCACATTCTGATTCATCAGGGGTTCAGGGACTGGCTTGGTTTTGTTGTGGGGCATCAGGCTTACCACTTTCGTTGCCTTCCATTTGGCTGCCTGCCAGCCTGCCAGCCAGCCTGCCAGCCAGCCTGCCAGTCAGTCTGCCTGCCAGTCTGCCTGCCTGCCTGCCTGCTAGCCAGCCAGCCAGCCAGCCAGCCAGCCTGCCTGCCAGCCAGCCTGCCTGCCTGGCAGCCAGCCTGCCAGCCAGCCTGCCTGCCTGCCTGCCTGCCTGCCTGCCTGCCTGCCTGCCCGCCCGCCTGCCTGCCCGCCCACCTGCCTGCCTTCCTGCCTGTCAGCTCACCCACCAGCTTTCCTTCCTGCCCGAAAGCTCACCTGCCTGCCCACTCGCCAGCCTTCGGCCAGGCAGCCTTCTAGCCATCCATCCATCCATCCATCTTGTCCACCACGAACCGGTCTGTTGTTCTCCCAGATATGACTAAAAAGTTGCCAACATTCTAGCACTCCGGATTTAGTGGAGTCCCAGTTTTAACGAGCAGGGTTTAACCCCATATAGGTTAAGTCGGGTGGATACTGTATAAACTAAATATTTTCCAACTAATACTTCTAGTGCTAAATGCTTATCTTTAATTTTGCAATATTATTGTATGCTGAAAGATGGAAATAATTATAAGGAGCCCATTAGTAAATACTTGAATTACACATTCATGATATGTACAGTACCTCATTTCAACTGTGTGCTGATGATTTGTTTTCTTTTCAGGTGTCTGTAATGGAAAGAAAATCTAATACTGAGGAGAAGAATAATAGCATTTATCTGAGGATGTTGGCTGTATCCACACGTACAATTCACCGACTTCTACTGGTATGTTTCAAGTTATTGATTTCTGTAATGACTTGTTCTATCATATGCTGGTCATGTTTAGTATAACATGATTGTTAACAGCATTTTATGACCTTAGTTGTTACCCCTGAGCCAAAACCTAAAGTATAAAGATTTAATACTGCATCTGGTGATCTCAGGATTTGTAAACAATGATATAATAGATTACAAACACTTTAAATTTATAATAATAATTGTAGAGCAACTATTCCTATGGAGTTTACTAATTGAAACTGTGATAAATGAACTCCCCAGTTATTACTACTTAATAACACTAAAAAAATCAACAGTTATTTTGCATAGCTACTCAGTCTTGGATGCGTTTGCAATAAGATGCCTTACATTCCCACCATGTTAAGTTTGAAACTTTAAACAGAATCATGTATGTGCTGTAGAAAATTGAATACCTCCCTGCAGAGAATAAAATATTTTACAACACATTTAAGATATCCTACTTAAAACTTAGGTTAAGAAGCAAGACTAATGAATTGAAGTTTAATCCCGACGAGCATAATTATGTGTGTGTTGATCAGCATTGGGTGGTAGTTGGAGTGGGAGGTTATCTTGAGACGATTTCGGGGCTTTAGTGTTCCCGCGGCTTGGTCCTCGACCAGGCCTCCACCCCCCAGGAAGCAGCCCGTGACAGCTGACTAACTCCCAGGTACCTATTTACTGCTAGGTAACTGGGGCATCAGAGTGAAAGAAACTCTGCCCATTGTTTCTTGCCGGCGCCTGGGACCACAGGATCATGCGTCCAGTGTCCTGTCCGATCAACCGCCGAGAGGGGTGGAAAAGGGGGTTTATGAGAATGGGGGTTGGTGGATCATGAATGCACGAGGGCAGGGGTGGGTTGGGTTGAGATTGGGTGGGGATACGGTTCATAATAGGTAAGATAGAGTTTGTCAGGAGTGTTATAACCAGGGTGGTCTATTTAAGAGAAGCAAAGAGTTTGTAAAGATAAGTACAGTATGTCCATTGAGTTTATTTTATATTATAGTTATTTTGTAGATTGTTTAGAATATGAGCAGAACAGATTAACCCTTAAATTGCACATGGTGTGTATATAATATATATATATATATATATATATATATATATATATATATATATATATATATATATATATATATATATATATATATATATATATATATGTCGTACCTAGTAGCCAGAATGCACTTCTCGGCCTACTATGCAAGGCCCGATTTGCCTAATAAGCCAAGTTTTCCTGAATTAATATATTTTCTCTAATTTTTTTCTTATGAAATGATAAAGCTATCCATTTCATTATGTATGAGGTCAATTTTTTTTTATTGGAGTTGAAATTAACGTAGATATATGACCGAACCTAACCAACCCTACCTAACCTAACCTAACCTATCTTTATAGGTTAGGTTAGGTTAGGTAGCTGAAAAAGTTAGGTTAGGTTAGGTTAGGTAGTCAAAAAACAAATAATTCATGAAAACTTGGCTTATTAGGCAAATTGGGCCTTGCATAGTAGGCTGAGAAGTGCATTCTGGCTACTAGGTACGACATATATATATATATATATATATATGTCGTACCTAGTAGCCAGAACGCACTTCTCAGCCTACTATGCAAGGCCCGATTTGCCTAATAAGCCAAGTTTTCCTGAATTAATATATTTTCCCAAATATTTTTCTTATGAAATGATAAAGTTACCCATTTCATTATGTATGAGGTCAATTTTTTTTTATTGGAGTTAAAATTAACGTAGATATATGACTGAACCTAACCAACCCTACCTAACCTAACCTATCTTTATAGGTTAGGTTAGGTTAGGTAGCCGAAAAAAGGTAGGTTAGGTTAGGTTAGGTAGGTTAGGTAGTCGAAAAAACATTAGTTCATGAAAACTTGGCTTATTAGGCAAATCGGGCCTTGCATAGTGTATAGTAGACTGAGAAGTGCGTTCTGGCTACTAGGTATGACATATATATATATATATATATATATATATATATATATATATATATATATATATATATATATATATATATATATATATATATATGCGAACAAGCCTGAATGGTCCCCAGGACAATATGCAACTGAAAACTCACACCCCAGAAGTGACTCGAACCCATACTCCCAGGAGCAACGCAACTGGTATGTACAAGACGCCTTAATCCACTTGACCATCACGACCGGACATAATGAGGTGAGAGCCGAGGCTATTTGAACCACCCCACCGCCGGCACTCGGATAGTAATCTTGGGCATAGCATTTTACCAAATCACCTCATTCTTTGGGGCACACGTGAGGAACACAAATGTGAACAAGCCTGAATGGTCCCCAGGACAATATATATATATATACTGGCATACCTCAGTTTAAGAGTTTAATTGGTTCCTGGAGACGCCTCGTATTCCGAAAACTCGCATTCCGAAGCTAATTTCCCCATAAGAAATAAAGGGAAATGAATTAATCTGTTCCTGACTACCCCAAAAACCCCACATCAAACTAAATTTTTATACCTAATTCATCTAAATAAACCTACAAAACTATGTTCAAGTTATTACTTACCTTGCTGTTGAATGCTGTAGGCGTATGGAAGATAGTGAGGAGGTGGGAGGAAGAGAGGAGTTACTGTTTGGAAGGGGAGTCCCCTTCCATTATCACATCAGGCAGTGAGGACTTCACTGGTATGCACACTCTGGCACATTTTGCCTGCATACCACTAGGACTTGCTTGTTTTACTAAGAATTTGTCTAATGACACTTGTTTTTCCCTACATTTTAACACTTGTCTGTAGTAAGACATCACATTATCATTTAAAAGGTCAATGCAATGGCCTGCTACAGCTTTATCTGGGTGAGTTTTTTCAACAAAACTTTGCAGTTCTTCCCATACTTCACACATTTTCTTAATCAAGAAGGGACATCCTCTACTGCCTCTACTCACAGCTATTTTCTTAGGTTGAACCTTACCAATGGCTTTCTTGAGACCCATGGCAAGATATATAATGACAACTTTTATGCTCAAATGGCCAAAAAAAACGATAAAAAACTGTAAATCCTTGTGAAGAATTCAGGTGGGATAGTCACTGGACACGAGACACTGGTAAACTGAGGCGCGATCGCCATGCCACCACGCGCCAGTCGGCCTGTACACGTGTCAACAAACTCGCGTTCCGAGGTAACCCTCGCCTTCCGAGACATATTTTCCGAGGAAATCCTGCTCGTCTTCCGCAAAACTCGCATATAGGGACACTCGCATTCCGAGGTACCACTATATATATATATATATATATATAAGCCTATACTTGCATAAACCACAAGTGAAGATAAACAATCTTTGGACAACACCCACCAGTGGGACTCGAACCCAGAAAGCACAACTACCTTCCAGTAGCTGGCATAACTAGTATGCTTTAACCCACTACGCCATCAGACCTTACAAAAGAAGTAGATAGTTCGAGATATATATATCTCAAACATCTCTACCTCCCGAAGGCACCAGATGAGTGAGGGGTCAGTCTGCAATTTTCGTCAAGCCACTGTCAATGTGAGAGAACTCGTGTCCAGCTTATAAGCCTATACTTGCATAAACCACAAGTGAAGATAAACAATCTTTGGACAACACCCACCAGTGGGACTCGAACCCAGAAAGCACAACTACCTTCCAGTAGCTGGCATAACTAGTATGCTTTAACCCACTACGCCATCAGACCTTACAAAAGAAGTAGATAGTTCGAGATATATATATCTCAAACATCTCTACCTCCCGAAGGCACCAGATGAGTGAGGGGTCAGTCTGCAATTTTCGTCAAGCCACTGTCAATGTGAGAGAACTCGTGTCCAGCTTATAAGCCTATACTTGCATAAACCACAAGTGAAGATAAACAATCTTTGGACAACACCCACCAGTGGGACTCGAACCCAGAAAGCACAACTACCTTCCAGTAGCTGGCATAACTAGTATGCTTTAACCCACTACGCCATCAGACCTTACAAAAGAAGTAGATAGTTCGAGATATATATCTCAAACATCTCTACCTCCCGAAGGCACCAGATGAGTGAGGGGTCAGTCTGCAATTTTCGTCAAGCCACTGTCAATGTGAGAGAACTCGTGTCCAGCTTATAAGCCTATACTTGCATAAACCACAAGTGAAGATAAACAATCTTTGGACAACACCCACCAGTGGGACTCGAACCCAGAAAGCACAACTACCTTCCAGTAGCTGGCATAACTAATATGCTTTAACCCACTACGCCATCAGACCTTACAAAAGAAGTAGATAGTTCGAGATATATATATCTCAAACATCTCTACCTCCCGAAGGCACCAGATGAGTGAGGGGTCAGTCTGCAATTTTCGTCAAGCCACTGTCAATGTGAGAGAACTCGTGTCCAGCTTATAAGCGGGTTAAAGCATACTAGTTATGCCAGCTACTGGAAGGTAGTTGTGCTTTCTGGGTTCGAGTCCCACTGGTGGGTGTTGTCCAAAGATTGTTTATCTTCACTTGTGGTTTATGCAAGTATAGGCTTATAAGCTGGACACGAGTTCTCTCACATTGACAGTGGCTTGACGAAAATTGCAGACTGACCCCTCACTCATCTGGTGCCTTCGGGAGGTAGAGATGTTTGAGATATATATATCTCGAACTATCTACTTCTTTTGTAAGGTCTGATGGCGTAGTGGGTTAAAGCATACTAGTTATGCCAGCTACTGGAAGGTAGTTGTGCTTTCTGGGTTCGAGTCCCACTGGTGGGTGTTGTCCAAAGATTGTATATATATATATATATATATATATATATATATATATATATATATATATATATATATATATATATATATATATATATATATATATATATATATGTCGTACCTAGTAGCCAGAACGCACTTCTCAGCCTACAATTCAGGGCCCGATTTGCCTAATAAGCCAAGTTTTCCTGAATTAATATATTTTCTCAAATTTTTTTCTTATGAAATGATAAAGCTACCCATTTCATTATGTATGAGGTCAATTTTTTTTTATTGGAGTTAAAATTAACGTAGATATATGACCGAACCTAACCAACCCTACCTAACCTAACCTAACCTATCTTTATGGGTCAGGTTAGGTTAGGTAGCCGAAAAAGCTAGGTTAGGTTAGGTTAGGTAGGTTAGGTAGTCGAAAAACAATTAATTCATGAAAACTTGGCTTATTAGGCAAATCGGGCCTTGCATAGTAGGCTGAGAAGTGCGTTCTGGCTACTTGGTACGACATATATATATATATATATATATATATATATATATATATATATATATATATATATATATATATATATATATATATATATATATATATACATACATACATACAGGCATACCTCAGAATAAGAGTTTAATCCGTTCCTGGAGACGCCTCGCCTTCCGAAAACTCGCATTCCGAAGTTAATTTCCCCATAAGAAATAAAGGGAAATGAATTAATCCGTTCCTGACTACCCCAAAAACCCCACATCAAACTAAATTTTTATACCTAATTTACCTAATTCATCTAAATAAACCTACAAAACTATGTTCCAGTTATTACTTACCTTACTGTCGAGTGCTGTAGGCGTATGGAAGATGGTGAGGAGGGGGGAGGAGGAGAGGAGTTACTGTTTGGAAGGGGAGTCCCCTTCCATAATCACATCAGGCAGTGAGGACCTTTCTGGTGTGCTCTCCCTGGGACGTTTAACCTGAGTGCCACTAGGTCCTGGTTGAGGCTCACTGCTCGATTTCCTCACCACAAATTTGTCCATGGAAGCTTGCTTTTCCCTTCTTCGCAAGCTCTCTCTGTAGTAAGGCATCACATTGTCATTGAAAAGATTAAGACAACGGCCTACTACAGCTTTGTCTGGGTGAGTATGTTCAATAGTTGTTTGAATCTCTTCCCACATCTGACACACCTTCTTAATTACTGCAGAAGGGACATTCGCTGGTGCTGTTGGTGCTGCTGCCACCTCCTCCTCCACTGCAGAATCATTTGCTGCTGTGTTGGCTTGCTGTTCCTGTTGAAGGGCTAGGAGTTCTTCGGTGGTCAGTTCTTCGTTGTGTTCTTCCACCAACTCCTCCACATCATCACCATCCAATTCCAAGCCCAATTGCTGGCCTAGACTAACAATTTCCTCAACAATAGGCGCATCATTTATAGGCTCAAACCCCTCAAAGTCTAGTTCTCTCACACCTTCAGGCCACAATTTTCTCCAGCCAGAGATCAGGGTTCTTTGAGTCACTTCTTGCCAGGCTTTGTCAACGAGTTTTAAAGCACTACAAATGTTAAAATGCTCTCTCCAGAACTCTTTGAGGGTGAGGTTTGTGGCTTCAGTCACTTCAAAACATTTCCGGAAAAGTGCCCTTTCATACAGTTTCTTAAAATTCGCTATGATTTTCTGGTCCATAGGCTGAATTAGAGGAGTGGTGTTAGGAGGAAGGAATTTAACTGTGAGGAATTTATTGTATTGAGGCATCAAATCATCTTCCTAGCCTGGAGGATGAGCAGGAGCATTGTCAAGGAGAAGCACGGCTTTGAGTGGCAATTGTTTCTCCTGCAGATATTTTTCTATGGCAGGGCACAGCACTTCATTCACCCACTCCGAAAAAATAAGCCTAGTGACCCATGCTTTTTTATTAGACTTCCACATCACAGACAAACGGGTTTTCTGCACATTATACTGTTTGAAAACCCTTGGATTTTCAGAATGATACACTAGCAAGGGTTTAATTTTCAAATCGCCACTCGCATTTGAACACAGCACAAGCGTAAACCTATCTTTCATAGGCTTGTGTCCAGGCAAGGATTTTTCCTCCTTGGTAATGTATGTCCTCTTAGGCATTCTTTTCCAAAACAGTCCTGTTTCGTCACAATTAAACACTTGTTGCGGTAGGTATCCCCCAGTCTCTGCAAACTCTTTAAATTCGTCAATAAATCGTCCAGCGGCTGGTTTGTCTGAGCTGGCTGCCTCCCCATGCCTTGTAACACTATGGATACCACTTCTCTTTCTAAATTTTTCAAACCAGCCCCTGCTTGCCTTAAACTCTTTCTTATCTGCATCACTCGTTGCAGGGGTCTTCTTTAGAAGGTCTTCGTGCAACACCCTGGCTTTCTCACAAATAATGGCCTCCGAAACACTATCACCCCTCAACTCCTTGTCGTGTATCCAAATTAATAACAACTTTTCCACTTCTTCAAGTATTTGTGGTCTTTGTGTCGTTAATGTTCTTACTCCTTTTGCCACATTAGCACTCATAATCTTATTTTTCTTCTTAAGTATAGTGCATATTGTTGATGTGGCTTTCTTGTACTGCCTACAAAGATCAACAACACGTGTACCGTTCTCATGCTTCCGAATGATCTCTTGTTTCTCCTCTATTGTCATCCTCACATGAGCTTTCTGGCCTTTATCCTTACCACTGGCTTTCTTGGGACTCATGGTGAGATATATAATAACAAATTGTATAGACAAATCACCAAAAATCCAACAAAACACTGAAAATCCACGACAAGAATTGATGTGGGGGTAGTCACTGAGCGCGAGACAATGGTGAACTGAGGGGCAGCGGGGCAGAGGGGCGACGATCGCCGAACGACCACGCGCTAGGTCGGCTGTACGCGTATCAACAAACTCGCGTTCAAACTCGCCTCCCAAAGTAACCATCGCCTTCCGAGACAAATTTTTGGAGTAAATACACCTCGCCTTCCGAAAACCTCGCATACAGGGACAATCGCATTCCGAGGTACCACTGTATATATATATATATATATATATATATATTGTGACGGTGTTCCCCCCCCTTATATTTCTCCCACGCCTGCTGTAAGAGTCATGTCCACTTTACCCGAGCGTTCTCTACGTCGCAGGCATCAGTTTGATATATGTGGAAGAGTGTAGTGTTCTCGCCTTGCCGAGAAATTTGTAAAAGAAGAGTATTTTAGCCTGTGGTATAGGCCCTTTAGGAAGCCAATATGGCACTGGCCCCTCCGTTTTGCCGCCAAAACTGTGTGACGTCAGTGGCGCCAGATTGGTCACCGACAGCGACGTGGCACAGGGAGCCAATGAAAACCTCTCTTGGCAAGTATGACGTCACGAAGGAAGGGGGGTCCAGTCATCGCGCTGCGGTGGCACCACCAGTCTAAGACAGCACGTCAAGGAGGTCGGACGTGCGCTGGGGGGTCCTGTCAGTTGGACAGTTTACCCCGTCTCCGGGGGATTTACGCATCACCCGTGGTCTGCCAGCACCTGTGGGGTCTTCCTTCGTTCATGTGTTGGACCGAAGAGGGAATTGACAGAATATTGAGCATCAAGTGCTCCATGGACAGGTGTTGTGCAAGAGTGGAGTCTAGGCAGCGACGTATGCGACGGCTGATAGCTTCACAGTGATGACGTAGTGGCTGGGCCAATCCTCCGTGAGGGAATCAGTCTGACACGACACGTCAAGGTGGACGGATGTGTGAAGATTGTTCCTGTCAGTTTGACAGTTGAACCCCGAACCTGTGGATCTTACGCGTCACCCGTAGTCTGCCAGTATGCTGAGAGGTCTCCCTTCATTCCATGTGTGGACCGAAGAGGGAATTGACGAGGTATTGAGCATCAAGTGCTCCAGGGTCGGGTGCTGAGCAGGTGAAGTCTAGGCAGTATCGTCTGGGACGTCTGATAGCTTCACATTGACGACGTAGCGGCTGGGCCAATCCCATGGGAAGCAGTGAAAGAAGATACTAATTGGGAATCCGTACGACTGCAGCCGAAACGTAGGTTGGCAGCCGTAGATGGGAGGAGAAGTTGACGGCCGGGAGACCAACTCCAACCCTACAAGACGTGGAGGAGGAGCACGAACCCGCGGAGGACAGAACGCGGAGACGACGTGTTTATTTTGGGACGTTGATTGGGTTCCTGGAGGACACGACAGGGTGTGTGTGGGGGCGTTCCCTACACGAGGCAAGAGCCTGGAGCAGGAGCTACAACTCAACTCTCACCGGAGGATAGGTGGAAGTAGGTGATTCTAGTTTCCCTCCCAATTCCCCTTTAGTCAGCTATATATATGTGGACTGAGTATCTTTCATGTAGTAAGCAAGTCTCACCTAGGTCTATGTCATAGTAAGGCACAAGTGTGCAGAGTGGGGCTACATAGAGCACTCACGGTATCTATTATTATTATTGGTGTGTGCAGGCACCCGGAGTAATTGATGAATTTACTGTGTTGATAATATCTTTCATGAGACTTTAATATGATCATTTAGTGAGAGAATATATACAGTGGTACCTCGCATAACGATTGCCCCAAAAGACGAATATTTTGAGTAACGAACGGCCCGATCGGCGTCAAATCGTCCCGTATGACGAACGCTGGTTTAAGTAACGTCAACACCACATGGTGGGGTCGCGCTGCTTCTTGCACATTCTTAGACGCCTCCGACGACGCACATAAATTATGTTGTTCTTGTTTAAAGATGCTAATGATGCTGGGATATAAAAGGGTGACTGCTGAGATGTTGCAAAGCATTGACGTTTTTGTAGGAAAAAAGAAATGAAATGTCTGATATACAACAAATGTCAAAAAAGTTCGTTCGGTGTTCGGCAGGTAGGCTGCTCCATTATAACAATCTTTGTTTCAAATGTGTTCCATTTGTTTTTTATTTGTCATTTGCGTCTCAATAATGGAGAAGCCTACCTTACATACACTGAATAAACCATTATGACATTTTCCTTTCTTCAAATGTGTTCAATATTTATTTTTCAATTGTCTTATAGCAAAAGGTTTGTTCGGTGGTCGGCTGGTAGGCTGCTCCATGTTTCTTACATACAAAAAACGTAAATAATAAAAAAAATGAAGAACTTTGAAAACCAGTACAAATGTCAAAAAGGTTCGTTCGGTGGTCTACAGGTCGACTGCTCCATGTTTCTTAAAAAAAAAAAAAAAAATGAAAAATAAAAGAACTGTTGAAACAATTTGAAAAATGGACAAATGTCATAAAGGTTCGTTCAGTGTTTGTCGGGTAGGCTACTCCATTATTGAGACGTAAGTGACAAATACAAAACAAATGGAACACATTTGAAACAAAGAAAGATTGTCATAATGGAGCAGCCTACCCAACAAACACTGAACGAACCTTTTGCTATAACGAATATGAAAGACAAGGGCTGCTGGCTGGGTTAGTACTGCGTGAGCAACCATTTGTGGCACATGTGCCTCTGGCTCTCAAACACCTGTCCCACACGGTGTTGAAAGACTGTGCTCAGTCAGTGCAATTCAGACCCTATTGTTTGAAGAACATAAGGGTCATAACATTGGTGAAGCTAGGCGCAATAAGGGCTTAACACAACGGTCGGATGCCAGTGATACAGCACCTATGAGGATGATACAGCGAGCGTATCCAGGTGTAGCTCTGAGCCCCAACGTTGCCATCTCAAATGTATATAGATGATACATAGATGAATCGTTTTCTGCGTTCAGTGATGATGCATCTGATACAAGTAGCATAGATGAACATTGTTAGCGGCTTCCATGGTGGTGATGTTCATTGATATTTTCAAGAATACTGTCTCCACTCGATCATCCGGACTATATGGGAAGGACCCCCAGCCGGATTATCACATTTTTCGGATAATGGTACTTTTTCACCTACGAGTCCAAAAGTGACCATTTCCAACTATTTTTATACTACAAACAACATAATTTGAATTGCCTTGCCACATACAATTATTAAATATTCAACTAGAAACCTCAACTTACCTTGTTGGTGTTCGTCTTCTTGATTGATGCCACACATCTTGAAGTTAAAAATTCTTAACAATTTACGTAACCTATACTAACACAACACTAAAATTAACACTTAAAATTACTGTACAGTTCATTAAGCTAAGTTAGTTTTGACTGCCAGCTGCTGAAGCCTCACTGGTTGAGGGCATTTGGGTTGCCTGTGAGGCCTCACTTGTTGAAGGTGCTTGCTTGCACCTCACTTGTTGAAGCGCTTGCATGCCCTCACTTGTTGAAGGCGCTTGGCTTGCCTGTGACGCCTCACTTGTTAAAGGCGCTTGCTTGCGCCTCACTTGTTGAAAGCGCTTCGGCTTGCCTGTGGCGCGTCACTTGTTGAAAGCGCTTGGTTTGCCTATAATGCCTCACTTGTTGAAGGAGCTTGGCTTGCCTGTGGGGCCTCACTTGTTGAAGGCGCTTGGCTGCCTGTGACGCCTCACTGTTTGAACAACACGTAACTTGTCTTTAATTGCTAGGACAATCTTCTTCCTCTTAACACTTCCAGAACGATTGATGCTGCTACCAGACATATTCTTGGCCAAAAATGTTCAAAATTACTATGAAAATTAAGAAAGTTATTTAAAAAAATATTTCACTAATGGCGCAACACTGTGAGGCCGCACTGGTTGAGGTGTATAACAGTGACTTGTCTTTAATTGTTAGGACAACTTTCTTCCTCTTAACACCTCCAGAACGATTGATGCTGCTACCAGACATAGTCTTGGCCAAAAATGTTCAAAGTTACTATGAAAATAAAAAAGTTATTTAAAAAAATATTTCACTAATGGCGCAGCACTGTGTATAACACGAGGGACGGACGCACATGGGTTGACCAGTGTTGGACAGGTCCACTTGGGGCAGCCATAGCGTTACGTAGGCCGCCAGGAGGAAAAAAATTCACAATATTTTTTAAGGAAACTTCAGCCTGTGCACAATGCTTTTAGGAAACTTATTTATTTGTTATTACATAATTACTAGTAGTTATTTTATTTGTTTTTGGCTATGATTAATTGTTCTAAAATTAATGGTAATTCCTGTACCCAGGTAGTCCCTCCTGACGCACCCCTCCCACCCTCCCAACACCACCCACCCTCCAACCACCCACCCACCCACCCCCACCTACACCATGCGCCTCGAGTCTCGGGCAGACGGGATTAATACCGTATGGCCCGCCTCATGTTTTCATATACGGACAAAGGCATGATTATCCGGGGGACTGACCGGATAGTGTAATTTCTGCAGAAAACCTGCTTTAATCCGGTCCCTGTGGCTATTTTGGCCGGATATTGTGATAACTTTATCCGTTCACGATTTTGGCCGTATAAGGGCGTTTTTCGGATGTTCGAATCCCGGATAATCGTGGGGTTACAGTACCTGAATCTTTTCCTGACTGATGGACACTCTTTGAGGCTAGCTGAATCTCTTCCTGACTGATGGACACTCTTTGAGGCTAGCTGAATCTCTTCCTGTGTGGGATCTTACAAAGCGATCTTTTCAAGACTACCTTACAATTTGAGCTTTTCCTATAATCGTCTCAATACTACCTTATGCTTTACAAGCTTGGCTACATACCACCCACAAGTACTAAAGCCAAGGGTGCACGCGAGTGGGTTTTTTGCACGCACACAGAACGATGAAACAGGAAGCGAAAATCTATCTGTAGCTGGTGCAATGAGAGCAAAGTCGTGCTGTGTACCATGGACTACTTCGTTGACTATTATGCACCTCCAAAGTACTGAGCGTGTAATACAGTGTGTTACTGTGTAAATAGTATGTGAAACTGTACATATTGTAATATTAGTGAATTTTTACCACGTAATATTGTGACAATAAACATTTATTGTGAACACATTACCGACACATGTATCACAGTTTCATGGAACATTATGAACATTCTGCTGTATACATATTGTAAAGGTCACAAATATGCATCATATACGATAAAAGAAACAAATAAAACCGCATTGGAAATGCATAGAAAAAATATTTGAAAATATATTTGTGGCAACACGCGGTGCTTGAATGGCCTGCGCGACCGTGTCTGGGAGCTTCACACACGGGCGACCAGCCCCTGATGACGTCACAGCGCAGTCTCGTCACAATTAAAAACTTGTTGGGGCAAGATCTCCTCTTTAGCAACAAATTCCTGGAACTCTGGCACAAATTTCTTGGCAGCAGCTTTATCAGAGCTGGCAGCCTCCCCATGTTGCACAACACTGTGTATACCTCTTCTCTTCCTAAACGTCTAAGACCATCCATGGCTTGCCTTAAATATCTCCTCATCTTCAGATAACGCACCTGGTGTCTTCCTGACAAGGTCCACATACAGCTTCTTTGCTTTAGCACAAACAATAGCTTCAGAGACACTATCGCCATGTAATTGCCATTCATTCATCCAGACCAGCAGTAACTTTTCAATCTCTTTTTGGATTTGTGGACATTTCTTGGTAACCTTGGTAACTCCTTTAGCCACTTCAAGCATCTTAAATTGCTCCTTCCTCTTCAAAACGGTGCATATAGTTGAGGAGGACCTGCCATTTTCCTGGCGAGATCAGTCACACGAACACCACACTCGTACTTTGCTATGATTTCCTTCTTCACTTCCACGGTAATTGTCTCTTTCTTTCCCTTGCCAACACTGTCTTTAGTAAGCAGCTTCTTTGGCAACATCATGTTACAAATTGTAGTCACAAAACCACAAAAAAACAAAAACAAAGGAAAGCACAAATAAATGCAGATGGATGCTTGTCCTGTGCGATACAACAACAACACTGTCGTCGGAGGCGTCCGAGAATTTGTGAGAACCAGTGAGAATGCTAAGGAGCACCATGTGGTTTCGTTCGTTAATAGAGCGAAAGCTCATCAGTCGAGACAAATTTTCGGTGAGTGGCTCGCTCGTTACTCGAAATGCTCATAGATAGAGCCGCTCGTCACTCGAGGTTCCACTGTACTACATAATTAACTCCATGTAACCTTCCTTACCTCCTAAATGCCAACCCATGTCTTGCTATTTTAAACAATGCTGTTTGTTGACCAACTTGTATAATTGCTGATTTCTGCCATGTTCCCCCCCCCTTATTTTTTAATTCCTTTTTTCAACCCAATTTATACTTTAATCTCAATTACTTCTTAAGTTTTAGTCTAATTGTTCCCACCTCCCCCCATACACCTTGCCCAAAACACTAAGCGTATTAGTGGCTTTAGGTATTGTATGTACTGGCTGTATCTATAAATCCAACATTGTGTTTGTAACTCATCTTCTATGTATGTACTTTTACCTGAATAAAAATTTGAATTTAAATGCCTCTCTAAGGTGGGGGGGGGGGGGCAGGTTCTGGCTTGTTCCTAGTAGGCACAAAGAATCTCTGCAACTGATGATGCTTGGTAGTATGGCACTTAACCACTGTGCTGCTCGGGCTCCAAATAGGGCACCCCTTCCCTCTGTGCAGGAAATAAATTTTTGGCAAAATTTTTTATTTTGTTTTTGAAAAGGTTAATACTCTGATGCTCTGGGCGCACGAGCTCTGTACTATCCCAGGTGAGTTTGGGCATTCCGCGGGAGTGCGCAGTAATTCTGAAAAGTGTATACTCTTTTCAACTTTGTTACCTCAATTCTCGTCCAAGGTTTTCCAATTTTATATCATTATGTTTGCAATAGAATTCTCTGCAGGACTAAAGGCATATAAAGTCCAAAAGCCCTGCGTACCATCCACAACAAACAGAGAAAGTGAGCGCATGTTACCTGGGAGCACGCAAAAGCGATAAAATGTTTTCACTCTTTTCACTTTGGTCACCTCAATTCTCGTCCTAGGTCTTTCATTTTGGTATCAATGTGTTTTCAATAGAATTCTCAACAGGAGTATATGCATATAATGTAAAAAACCGCAGCGCGCTCCACCCGCCGACGTGACAAAAGCAGGCCGAGGTTACCCAGAAGAGAGCTCCCCGCCAACCCCTAGGGGCGGGGCGCCCTAGGGGTGCCCTAGGGGCGCCTTGCCTTCCATTAGAAAGTGCAGTAATACTGAAAAGTTTATACTCTTTTTCAATTTTGTCATTTCAATTCTCATCCTAGGTTTTTCAATTTGATATCAATGTGTTCACAATAAAATTCTCTACAGGACTAAATGCATATAAACTCCTAAAGCCTGGCTTACCACCCGCAGCAAACAGAGAAGGTGAGAACGAGTTATCTGGGAGCGTGCAAGAGCAATGAAATGTGTACACTCTTTTCACTTTTGTCACCTCAATTCTTGTCATAGGTCTTTCATTTTCGTATCAATGTGTTTGCAATTGAATTCTCTACAGGACTAAATGCATATAAACTCCAAAAGCCCGGTGTACCACCCACAGGAAACAAAGAAAGTGACATTGCGTTACCCCCATGAGCGCTAATCAAGCTCAATAAAGTGTGTGTACTCTTTTCAACTTTATATATAAGGCATATAAGGTCCAAAACTGCATCGTGTCCCTCCCCACAGCCAAGTGTGAATGCTGGGCACAATTTTTAATGGATGACTCAATGCTGAGTCGTTACCGGACTTCCCTCTATTGACCCTTAAACTGCGCAACACATCATATGATGTGTTGAGTAACTTGCAATAACTTGTGCTCCACATCATATGATGTTTTGGAGTACCGCACAAGATTTGAACAGCCCGTGGGGTAGAGGGGTCCCCCATACGCTGCCCAGGGGCTATAGTAAACAGCCGCCATTTTGTAAAAAAATCCAGCTCGCGCTACCATCGCATGGGAGGCATCAGTTACTCAGCAGCCACCATGTCAAGCACACGGCCGAATGCCTCCTGGGAGCACACCACGCAATCACTCACCCAAGAGCAAATAACTAGTGAATTATTTTCTGATGGTGAGGAAAGTGATTTTGATGACTCTTACAAGGATAGGGACTAGGATAGGATCAGATAGGATAGGATAGGTTCTTCAAACAAACTGTCCATGACACCAAGGTACAACCAGACGCGGTGCAGAGCTCGGTGTCAGCGGCGCCTGAGCAGAGCGCGGAGTCGGGGATGCCTGAGCAGAGCGCAGAGTCGGGGACGCCTGAGCAGAGTGTGGAGTCGAGGACGCCTGAGCAAAGTGAGGAATCGGGGACGCCTGAGCAGAGCGTGGTGTCGATGGCGCCGGAGCAGAGCGTGGTGTCGATGGCGCCAGAGCAGAGCACAGTGTCGGGGGCGCCGCAGCAGAGCACGGTCCCTGGCAACGGGAAACAAACAAAACAAGGACCCAAAATCTGTTGGTATTACAAATGGGGTACCTGTAAGCATGGGATATCAGGAAGAACAAATGGGACATGTAAGTACGATCACCCTAGAAAGTGCAGAAACCTCCTCAGTACAGGTAAATGTACCAAAAGCTGTGAATTATTTCACCCAGAAATTTGCAAAAACTCTTTAGACAGGAAAGAGTGCTTCAATGCTGAATGTCCAGCTTTTCATATAAGAGGTACCAGGCGAATAAAACCGACAGACCGCCACTATGAAAACAGTCACAACTCCATCAACCGGGATGATTTTTTAGCAAGAGATAGAGGAGAAGAATGGCTAAAAATAACCAGACTCTACCACCATCTCGGTCAAATGCTAGAGAGGACGCAAACACAGTGGCCTCCCTACCAGAGCCTCAGATATTAACACCAAGTAAAGCATCCAGCACTTCCACAAACACGATAACATCATTTATATTTGCCAGTATTCAGGGTATAAAAACACGCAAATCCAACAAAGTTCATTTAATACATGGTCTCCTTCATGAGGCAAATGCAGTGTTTACAGCCCAAACGGAAACTCTCACAAAGGACTACCATAATGGTGAAATATGGATCTCAGAGAACAATCTTTTCAGATGTGACAGGAAACACCGGCTACAGGGTGGGTTCACCCTCTACATCAAAGACACACTTATCTGTACTCAGCTGCTAAACACCTCAAATGATATGGTGGAAGTGCTGATAATCAAAATAGAGATACTAAATGTAGTTATTGTCCTTGTATATAAGTCACTGGATGCAAACCCTCAACAGTTTAAAGACCAACTAATGAAAATAGAACACTGCTTGGAAAACCTCACAAATCCAGCCCCGAACATCATCCTGCTTGGGGATTTCAACCTACAGCACCTGAAATGGAAGCACCTGGCTAATATAGTAATATCAGAAAGAATACCAGGATGTATTTTTTAATACTAAATGAACAGGCACATGCAAATGACCTACAGTTCTATGGATGTGCGACAGGTTTGCCTTAAACCAGCAAATAGTACAACCAACTAGGAAGGAGAACACGCTGGACCTCATTTTCACCAATAATGATTAATTGATCAGAAACATAATGATTTCAAATACCCGTTACTCAGATCACAATTGAAGTTCTGACAAGCATCGGGACCTTCAAAACCTGTCCCGATTCCCGGTGGAGGAGATTTCAGCAAATTCAACTTCAATAATAAACAGATAAACTGGGTGCAAATAAACCAGGACTAAACAGAAATAAACTGGGAAGAACAGCTAGAAAATGCAAACCTGAACCAGTGCCTGGAAAAAATAAGCTCAATAGCACTAGAAGTATGTTCAAACCGCATACCCCCTAAGAAAAAAGAGGAAGAGATGCAGATTGGAACGGGAATGTCGTTCCCTCTATAGGCGAAGAAAATGAATCGCAGAACAAGTTGAGAATTGCACCCTATCTCAAGAACGGCAAAGAAGGTTAGGTAGAGAAATAGAAACAATTGAACTCAAGCTACAAGAATCATACAAAACCTAGGGGAGGCAAAGAGAGGAAAAGGCCATCAGTGAAATAGAGAGAAATCCAAAATATTTTTTCTCCTATGCAAAATCAAGATAAAAAATCACATCTAGTATTGGGCTCCTGCAAAAGGTAGATGGAATTTTCACCGATGACAACAAAGAAATGAGCGAGTTACTGAGGAATCAGTATGACTGTTTTCAGCGAGCAACTAAACACACTAAAGATTGATAACACAAATGAATTTTTCATGGATATGATACCAACATCAAATCATATATCAGACGTCACCCTATCCCCTCTGGATTTTGAAGAAGCCATAAACAGTATGCCTATGCACTCTGCACCAGGCCTAGATTCTTGGAACTCCATATTCATCAAGAACTGTAAAAAACCACAATCACAGGCCCTTCACATTCTTTGGAGACAAAGTCTAGATACTGGCATTATCCCTGACATACTAGGTAGGTAGAGAAATAGAAACAATTGAACTCAGGAAAGAGATGGCTGGGTTGACTGCATCTATCTGGACCTAAAAAAGGCTTTCGACAGAGTTCCACATAAGAGGTTGTTCTGGAAACTGGAAAATATTGGAGGGGTGCCAGGTAAGCTTCTAACATGGATGAAAAATTTTCTGACTGACAGAAAAATGAGGGCAGTGATCAGAGGCAATGTATCGAACTGGAGAAATGTCACAAGTGGAATACCACAGGGTTCAGTTCTTGCACCAGTGATGTTTATTGTCTACATAAATGATCTACCAGTTGGTATACAGAATTATATGAACATGTTTGTTGATGATGCTAAGATAATAGGAAGAATAAGGAACTTAGATGATTGTCATGCCCTTCAAGATGACCTGGACAAAATAAGTATATGGAGCACTATTTGGCAAATGGAATTTAATGTTAATAAATGCCATGTTATGGAATGTGGAATAGGAGAACATAGACCTCACACAACTTTGCACTGGAAAAGGTGCAAAGACATGCTACTAAGTGGCTCCTAGAACTGAAGGGCAAGAGCTACGAGGAGAGGTTAGAGGCATTAAATATGCCAAAACTAGAAGACAGAAGAAAAAGAGGTGACATGATCACTACATACAAAATAGTAACAGGAATTGATAAAATCGATAGGGAAGATATTCAGAGACCTGGAACTTTTAAGAACAAAAGGTCATAGATTTAAACTAGCTAAACACAGATGCCGAAGAAATATAAGAAAATTCACTTTCGCAAACAGAGTGGTAGACGGTTGGAACAAGTTAGGTGAGAAGGTGGTGGAGGCCAAAACCGTCAGTAGTTTCAAAGCATTATATGACAAAGAGTGTTGGGAAGACAGGACACCACAAGCGTAGCTCTTATCCTGTAACTACACTTAGGTAATTACTAAAAACAGCAGAGATAGCACCACTCCATAAAGGAGGAAAAAAGGCAGAGGCAAAAAATTAGAGACCGATAGCATTAACGTCATACATCATAAAAATCTTTGAGAGAGTGCTAAGAAGTAAGATCACAAAATACATGAAATCACAGCATCTCCATAATCCCGGACAACATAGTTTCAGAACAGGGCGCTCTTGCCTGTCACAGTTGCTGGACCACTATGACATGGCATTAGATGCCATGGAAGACAAACAAAATGCTGATGCAATTTACACAGATTTTGCAAAAGCCTTTGACAAATGTGACCATGGTGTTATTGCACATAAAATGCGTTCGAAAGGAATTACCTGAAAAATAGGCAGATGGATCTACACTTTCCTGACTAACAGAACCCAATGTGTAATAGTCAACAAAATAAAATACAGCCCATCAACCGTGAAGTGCTCAGTCCCCCAGGGGTACTGAGCACTTCACATACTTTTTCTCATTCTCATATCGGACATAGACAAGGACACAATCTATAGCACTGTATCATCCTTTGCAAATGACACTAGGATTTTCATGAGAGTAGGCAACATAGAGGACACGGCAAACCTCCAATCAGATGTAGATCAGGTGGCTATGGGCTACAGAAAATAATATGGTGTTTAACGAAGATAAGATCCAGCTCATGCGCTATGGAAAAAATGAAAATATAAAAACAGAAACCACATACAAAGCTCAGGCAAATCATAACAGAACGAAAAGGCAATGTAAAGGATCTGGGTGTACTCATGTCGGAAGACCATACCTTTAAAGAACACAATAAAGTAGCCGTCACAACTGCAAGAAAAATGACAGGTTCGATAACAAAAACTTTTCACACTAGAGATGCTGTACGGATGATGATACTTTTCAAAATGCTAGTGCTCTCTAGAGTGGAGTACTGCTGCACAATGACAGCCCCTTTCAAAGCTGGAGAAATTGTTGACCTGGAGAGCGTGCAGAGATCCTTTACTGCTAGAATCCACTCGGTAAAACATCTAAACTACTGGGACCGACTAAAGAGCCTAAATCTGTATTCCCTTGAGTGCAGGCGGGAGATACATAATAATTTGCACGTGGAAAATAATAGAGGGGCTGGTCCCAAACCTGCACACAGAAATAACATCACATAAGACCAGGAGGCATGGCAGGATGTGCAGAATACCCCCGTTGAAAAGCAGAGGTGCAACAGGTACTCTGAGAGAGAACTCTATTGACATCAGAGGCCCGAAACTGTTCAACACGCTTCCACTACACATACGGGGCATAACTGGCCGACCCCTCACAGTGTTCAAGAGAGAACTGGATAAACACCTTCAAAGGATACCTGATCAACCAGGCTGTGACTCGTACGTCAGGCTGAGAGCAGCCACGTCCAAGAGCCTGGTTGATCAGTCCAGCAACCAGTAGGCCTGGTCAACGGCCAGGTCGCGGGGACGCTAAGCCCCGGAAGCACCTCAAGGTAAGGTCAAGGTAAGGCAAGGACTACACACAATTGACCGATGATAGTAGCACCGACAGTGAAAATGAGATACAGCCGCCTCCCATGGCGAGGCCTATACGCTCACCCATGCCACCTCGCCCAGTGTCTACTACAATTCACCCACGACCACACAGTTCCTGTGCTTATTTAGAATCTGAGGATATTTTAGGTGACGAGTCAGAGGAAGGTGACTCTTTTTCTGGTTTTAGTGAAGTGGAATCAGAGCATAGTGTTACCGAGCCTGGTGCCAGTACCAGTGGTGTTACTGGGCAAGAATGTCTCGTCAGCAGCATCTCGGCCAGCCAAGCGCCACCGCATGGAACAACACGAGGCACCAAGAGCCTCATGTTCACGTGCTTCCACCTCATGTGCACATAGCGGCCGTACTGTGTGTAGATGGGCTACAGCTCCTGGTCCACGGTGTGCATCGCTTCCTTGCCGTCGTACCCCTGTTGTGTCTCGCAGGACACCAGGTGTACTAGTGTGGAGTGATGGTGCTGGTCTTATTCCTCAAATTCCTGCCTTTGACAATAAAGACGTTGGGATTACAGAGCTTTTCCCTGATAATGGAGAGGACATGTGTGAATTGGATCATTTTACAGCATTCTATGATGAGCCGCTCATGGAATATATTGTACACCAAACGAACCTTCATGCGGCTCATCTCATTGGAAAAGAGATAACAGAATTTTCCCAATTGCAGCGTTGGAAAACCACCACTGTAGGTAAAATATATGTATTTTTAGCAATATGTATGCTGATGAAGCACTGTGTCAGAAATGCTATCACAGATTATTGGAGCAAAGATCTGACTATTCCAAAACCTTTCTGTAGGAAATATGTCCCGAGACAGGTTTCAGATACTACTCAGGTGTCTGCAGTTTGCAAGTAATGAGAACCAGACAGAGGATGATAGACTTTGGCGAGTGAGGCATTATATGAATGAAGTGATTGGAAAGTTTAGAGATTTTTACATAAGCACAGAAGCTGGTGATTGACGAATCCCTTGTGCTTTTCAAAGGACGTGTTTCATTCAAGCAGTATATTCCCTCCAAACGAAACAGATTTGGATTGAAATTCTTTGTTCTTTGTGACTGTGAAACAGGATACATGTTACACATGATTCTGTATTCAGCTAGTGATGTAGACATTCCCAGTAATGATGAACATGATTTTTCGGGTAGTGTGGTGAAGTCACTGATGGCACCATGGATGAACAAGGGCCACATCTTATACACAGATAACTACTAATACAAGTCCATTGCTAGCTAGGTTCTTGATTGAAAATAGAATTAGTTGGCACAGTAAAGCCACGAAGAAGGGAAATGCCAGTGTTTGACGGTAGACTTGCAGTTGGTGAGTGCCAGCTACGAAAATGTGATCAAATACTCTCGGTTCGGTGGAAAGACAAGAGAGAAGTGAACCTGCTGACAACCGTTCATGATGGTACAATGGTGAACAGTAGCAAGGTGAAGAAAGAACCAGTATATAAGCAAGATTGTGATCTTGACTACAATATCAACATGCGTTGATTGATAAATCTGACATGATGGCGGGCACTATCGAGTGTGTGCGGAAAACATTGAAATGGACGAAAAAAGTGTTTGCCATCTTGTTGACATGAGCATGCTAAACTGCTATAATATGTATCTGGTGAAAACTGGATGTAAACCTAGTTTCTGTGCGTTTGCTTTTACACTAGCGACAAAGTTATTAGCGAAGTTTGGCAAAGATGTCCCTGGCATACAAAGACCCATCATGAACCCAGTGTTGCAGCATGCTGCTACACCCAGGCTCACATACATGGAGGCCTTTCAAGCACACAGACTAAAACATTTGCCACAAGTTGGGAAGCATGCCTAGTTTGTAAAACAATGCCTAGTTTGTAAAACAACAAAAAGGAGAGATCAGAAACATAAAGTGGTCAGTCCTGGCCGGGGAGGGTTGACCGGGCGCCAATCCTTGACTGTAGCCTCTGTTCACCCAGCAGTGAATGGTTACCTGGTTGTTAAACAATTCGACGGGGTCGTATTCCAGGGAAATTAGGATTAAGGACCTGCCCGAAATGCTACGCGTGCTAGTGGCTTTACAAGAATGTAAATCTCTTATATATATTAATAAACCCCCTTGATGCAAACATGGTGTAAAGCGTGTACAGTTCCATTGTGTGCTGTTGATTACTTCAACAAGTACCACTCTCTCCAAGATTTCTAAATGTGCAATAATAGTGCAAAAACCTCTACATAGTGCATGCATGTGTGTAAATATAATAATGAATATTGTGATTACATAATATATTGGTGTAATGAAAACATTTGTGCACGCATGTGTATACTGGATGTATGCAACATTTATTGACAATGACCATGATGTAACATTATATGCAACACAATTAGTGACTAATATTAGTGATAAAATACGCCTAGACACTGTAAATAATGACGCGAAAATAAATTCGTGGCAACTGTGGCTGCTTGAAGACCGCACACGATGCCTCTAGGACGCACCGTGCATGAGCGATCATTCAGGGTGTGATGTCATCGCTCATATCGTCGGCTCAAATACGTCGTCAGTAAGTACAATTGATTTTTTTTTATTTTTCTTGTGGTCAGGGAACACGACTTAACAGTTTTTTTTTTTTTTTATGCGCCTGTGGGTGACAAATGCTAATTAGCCCTGAGCAACACAAGGGTTAAACGGACGACTCAATGCCGAGTAGTCGCCGTACGAAAGTGTTAATTAAATACCCTTCCCTGATCACAAATATGTAAAAAAAAAAAAATCAAAATTGTACTTTGGCCGCAGTGGGTTTCGGAAAATGGCATGTGACATCACGATTTGGTGGTTGCCTGTGGCGTAGACTCCCGGAGCCAGTCGCAAGCCAGCTTCAATATGCACAAGCTGCCACAAATAATTTTTTGCGTACATTTCCAAATACAGTGGTATCTCGAATAACGAATTTAATTCATTCCGGCGCCGTGTTCGTTATGTGAAACGGACGTCATTCAAAACGAATGTCCCCATTTAACCACTGTGATGCACTGTGTTTATTGTGAAATTCCCCCAGTGTGCATGACTAAGTTTTCCCCAAAAATCATTTTTCTTTGTAAAATGATAAATTCCTTTCTCTGAACATGTCTATGTAAAAATAATTACCAAATTCCACTTACTTTGGCTGTGAGGACATGGACAAGGTGCTCTGTGACGTCATCAGGGGCGGGTCGCCCGTGTGTGAAGCTCCCAGACACTGTCGCGCAGGCCATTCAAGCACTGCGCGTTGCCACAAATATATTTTCAAATATTTGTTCTATGTATTCCCAATGCGGTTTTATTTGTTTCTTTTATCGTATATGATGCATATTTGTGACCTTTACAATATGTATACAGTAGAATGTTCATAATGTTCCATGGAACTGTGATACATGTGTCGGTAATGTGTTCACAATAAATGTTTATTGTCACAATATTACGTGGTAAAAATTCACTAAAATTACAATATATACAGTTTCACATACTATTTACACAGTAACACACTGTATTAAACACTCAGTACTTTGGAGGTTCATAATAATCAACGAAGTAGTCCATGGTACACAGCACGACTTTGCTCTCATTGCACCAGCTACAGATAGATTTTCGCTTCCTGTTTCATCGTTCTGTGTGCGTGCAAAAAACCCACTCGCGTGCACCCTTGGCTTTAGTACTTGTGGGTGGTATGTAGCCAAGCTTGTAAAGCATAAGGTAGTATTGAGACGATTATAGGAAAAGCTCAAATTGTAAGGTAGTCTTGAAAAGATTGCTTTGTAAGATCCCACACAGGAAGAGATTCAGCTAGCCTCAAAGAGTGTCCATCAGTCAGGAAGAGATTCAGGTATTCTTGATAATATCCATGGAAAACACCACCATGGAAAACACCACCATGGAAGCTGCCAACACTGTTCATCTATGCTACTTGTATCAGATGCATCATCACTGAATGCAGAAAACGATTCATCTATGTATCATCTATATACATTTGAGATGGCAACGTTGGGGCTCAGAGCTACAACTGGATATGTTCGCTGTATCATGCTCATAGGTGCTGTATCACTTGCATCCGACCGTTGTGTTAAGTCCTAATTGCGCCTAGCTTCACCAATATTATGACACTTATGTTCTTCAAACAATATGGTCTGAATTTCACCGACAGAGCGCAATCTTTCAACACCGTGTCGGACAGGTGTTTGGGAGCCAGAGGCACGTGTGCCACAAATGGTTGCTAACGCAGTACTAACCCAGCCAACAGCCCTAGTCTTTCATATTTGTTATAGCAAAAGGTTCGTTCTGTGTTTGTCGGGTAGGCTGCTCCATTATGACAATCTTTCTCTGTTTCAAATGTGTTCCATTTGTTTTGTATTTGTCACTTACATCTCAATAATGGAGCAGCCTACCCGACAAACACTGAACAAACCTTTATGGCATTTGTCCATTTTTTAAATTGTTTCAATTATTTTTTTATTTTTCGTTTTTTTTTATTTAAGAAACATGGAGCAGCCTACCTGTAGACCACTGAACGAACCTTTTTGACATTTGTTCTGGTTTTCAAAATTCTTCATTTTTTTTATTATTTACGTTTTTTTTTTATATAACAAACATGGAGCAGCCTACCTGCCGACCACCGAACGAACCTTTTTGACATTTGTTGTATTTCAGAAATTTCATTTCTTTTTTTTTCTACAAAAATGTCAATACTGTACTTTGCAACATCTCAGCAGTCACCCCTTTATATCCCAGCATCATTAGCATCTTTAAACAAGAACAACATAATTTATATGCATCGTCGGAGGCGTCCGAGAATGTGCAAGAAGCAGTGCGACCCCACCATGTGGTGTTGACGTTACTCAAACGAGCGTTCGCCATATGGGACGGGAAGGTTTTCGCTTCTTCCCATAATATTGGAACGTCTGTCGTTGTCCAGTGTGGCTTCCTCCAGTCCTTTCTAGGGCTTGTTGGTCTTCTTCTGTGCTTCTTTTCGGTTTTTGGTCCTGTCTCGTTCTTTTGTAATTGTTTCTTCTTTCGTGCTCTGTCTCGGCACTGCTCGTTTTCTTTATTCGGCCTCGTGTCCTGCGCATGCACAGTGGGAGTTTGTTTTGATCTGGGCAGTGTACACAGGTGCTGGTATTTTGCATCCTTTTCTCTTGGGTGCTTCGCCTCTCACTCCTCTCAGTTCTCCAGTCTGTGCACTAGAGCTATTGGGGGGGGGGGAGTTCTGGATTGCCTCTATGGGAAGGACGCCGGGTTTTCCCTGCGTTTGGGTGTAATTACCTAAGTGTAGTTACAGGATGAGAGCTACGCTCGTGGTGTCCCGTCTTCCCAGCACTCTTTGTCATATAACGCTTTGAAACTACTGACGGTCTTGGCCTCCACCACCTTCTCACTTAACTTGTTCCAACCGTCTACCACTCTATTTGCGAAGGTGAATTTTCTTATATTTCTTCGGCATCTGTGTTTAGCTAGTTTAAATCTATGACCTCTTGTTCTTGAAGTGCCAGGTCTCAGGAAATCTTCCCTGTCGATTTTATCAATTCCTGTTACTATTTTGTATGTAGTGATCATATCACCTCTTTTTCTTCTGTCTTCTAGTTTTGGCATGTTTAATGCTTCTAACCTCTCCTCGTAGCTCTTACCCTTCAGTTCTGGGAGCCACTTAGTAGCATGTCTTTGCACCTTTTCCAGTTTGTTGATGTGCTTCTTAAGATATGGGCACCACACAACAGCTGCATATTCTAGCTTTGGCCTAACAAAAGTCATGAACAATTTCTTTAGTATATCGCCATCCATGTATTTAAATGCAATTCTGAAGTTAGAAAGCATAGCATAGGCTCCTTGCATAATATTCTTTATGTGGTCCTCAGGTGATAGTTTTCTATCTAGAACCACCCCTAGATTTCTTTCTTTATCAGAATTCTTTAAAGATTTCTCACATAATATATAGGTTGTGTGGGGTCTATGTTCTCCTATTCCACATTCCATAACATGACATTTATTAACATTAAATTCCATTTGCCAAGTGGTGCTCCATCTACTTATTTTGTCCAGGTCTTCTTGAAGGGCATGACAATCATCTAAATTTCTTATCCTTCCTATTATTTTAGCATCATCAGCAAACATGTTCATATAATTCTGTATACCAACTGGCAGATCATTTATGTACACAATAAACATCACTGGTGCAAGAACTGAACCCTGTGGTACTCCACTTGTGACATTTCTCCATTCCGATACATTGCCTCTGATTACTGCCCTCATTTTTCTGTCAGTCAGAAAATTTTTCATCCATGATAGAAGCTTACCTGTCACCCCTCCAATATTTTCCAGTTTCCAGAACAATCTCTTATGTGGAACTCTGTCGAAAGCCTTTTTTAGGTCCAGATAGATGCAGTCAACCCAACCATCTCTTTCCTGTAATATCTCTGTGGCTCGATCATAGAAACTGAGTAAATTCGATACACAGGGGTCTTCCAGATCGAAAACCATACTGTCTGTCTGATATTATATCATTTCTCTCTAGGTGTTCTACCCATTTAGTTTTGATTAGTTTTTCCAATACTTTCACTATTACACTTGTCAATGATACAGGTCTATAATTGAGGGGGGGTCTTCCCTGCTGCCACTTTTGTAGATTGGAACTATGTTAGCCTGTTTCCACACGTCTGCTACGATTCCTGTACACAGGGATGCCTGAAAGATCAGGTGAAGTGGAATGCTGAGCTCAGATGCACATTCTCTCAGAACCCATGGTGAAACGCCATCTGGGCCAGCTGCTTTGTTCTTACCGAGCTCCTTGAGCATTTTTTCCACTTCGTCTCTAGTCACCTCTATGTGCTCTATGTTGTTCTCTGGAATTCTTATTGTATCTGGTTCCCTAAAGATTTCATTTTGTACAAACACACTTTGGAACTTTTCGTTTAGTGTTTCACACATTTCCTTTTCATCTTCCATGAATCTATTTCCCATTTTCAACCTCTGAATATTATCCTTTACCTGCAATTTGTTATTTATGAATTTATAGAATAGACCTGGTTCTGTTTTACATTTGTCTGCAATCCCTTTTTCAAAATTTCTTTCTGCGTCTCTCCTCACTGCCGTGTAGTTGTTTCTCGCATCTTTGTATCGCTGGTATGTTTGGGGGTTCGGCCTCTTCCTGTATTGATTCCATTTTTGTGTCTTTTGGTCTCTAGCCCTCTCGCAATTTCTATTGAACCAATCCTGTTTCCTAGTTCTGCATCTCTGTGGGGCTCCTCCTTTGCCTCTACCTTCTTCTTCTCCTCTACCCTCTTCTTCTCCTCTAACCTCTTCTTCTCCTCTAACCTCTTCTTCTTCTGCATGTGCGGCTCTTGCCTTCTTCCACTGGCGGTGCTCCCAGATTCTTCTCGGCTATGTTGTGTCGTCGTACGTTTGTGCCTCAGTTCTTCAGGCCGTAAGAAGATGCGCTCTGGCATCTCTTACGGCCAGGCGCTGGTGCATGGTTTTTGGTTACGAATGTATGAGCATTATATTCATATCCAAATATCTTGCCCCTTATGTGTAATAAGAACATCAGAACACAGGTGACCACAGAAGGCCTATTGGCCCATTCAAGGCAGCTCCTATTTATACCCATCTAGTCCCACTCGTATGCATGTCCAACCCATGCTTGAGTCCAGCAAGGGGCCTAACCTCCACCATGTTACGAGGTACACTGGTGGGGGTGCATGTTCTGGGGTACATGTTCCTGTGCCAGGATGTTCTGTAGTGACATTTTGCTGCAGTTTTTATACTGTGGATGCATGTTGGGGGTTTGTGGCATTTTGTTTGGTCCTTTCGTGCTTCTTCCTGGGGTCTTCTTTGTTCGTCTGTGTTCCTTGTTACACAGAGGGCCACTCATTCCTTGCCAGTCTTGCAGTGCCTGGCTTAACCCTTTCGTACATTGGTTTCTCTGTACTCATCAAGTTGTCCTCACCTAGTTGTGCTTGCTGTGGTTGAGCTTTGGCTCTTTAGTCCTGGCTCTCACCTGTCACTCGCTTGACATCTTCATGGCCTCGGTACTCACCTCGTTATACTTACCTAGTTGTCTTTGCGGGGGTTGGGCTCTGGCTTCTTGATCCCGCCTCTCACCTGTCACTCGCCTACTGTGGAGGTTCCTGCGCCTCCTGGGCTCTATCGTATCTACGCTTGACGCTGTGTGTGGAGTCAGCCTCCACCACATCCCTTCGTGCATTCCAATTGACTGCTACTCTGACACTGAAATACTTCTCTCTAACTTCTATATGGCTCATTTGGGCGCTCATTTCTACCTGTGTCCCCTGGTGCGAGTTCCCCTTAGGTTCTGTATTCTGTCTTTATCTTCCCTATCAATTCTTCTGAGAATCTTGATTGTGGTGGTCATGTCCCATCTAGTTCTTCTGTCTCCCAGTTACGTGAGGTTTAATTCCCGTCGTCTCCTTGTAGTTCGTACCCCTCGGTTTGGGTACTGGTCTGGTGGCAAACCCTTGCACCTTTTTCAGTTTAGTCTTGTGTTGGGACATGACCGCAACTGTGTGTTGTTGGCGTGACTTGGTGGACTTGACCTGCAGCTATGTGTGTTGTTGGTCATGTCCCTTTCGTTCCCATTTGCTTCTTGCCTTCTTTGTTCCTCATCTTCCTTCTACACTCTTGTCCCTTGCCACTGGTGTCTCACCCAGAAAAGGGTGTTTCATTACATTCAATGCTGGTTTTTTGATTGGTCTAGATGAGATGTAATACAGTATCAAGCTTTCTAAACTATTTTTAATTATTGTATACTCCATGTTATTTATGAGTAATTAAGCTGATATGAGTTAAAAATCAATGTATTGTACCTTTATGTTTCAGGCACTAAAGACACATTCAGAAAATGCATTCGTGTCAACTCCTGGAAAGAAGCTGTTTGTTGAACTGATTTCTATAACAGAGAGAATCTTTGCACTTGTCTATACTATTGGAGTTAGACCTCCCAGACTGAATGTACAGGTTAGTTTAAAGTTTCATCTCATTAATTATTTGTTTAAAAATATCAGGATTTAAAGACAAAATTTTATTGGTAGATGGTAGACATTAGACCATCTTGCCTCAGTCATTACAAAAGCACTACCTCAAAACAAAGGGATTATAGGACGGTTTCTTTCTGGGAGAGTCTCCAGTGACTCCCTGAAGGTGTGTTGCTGAGATGGCTTCATGCACATGGGTCACAACAGATGCAGCAATTATGTTTGGCCTCTAGGGACCAGAGCCAAAACTTTGCCCCCTCACAGCGGTGCTGAGAGCAAGTGACAATTTGCCACCTCACTGGGAAAGCATCCAGAAAGTCAGTGAAACTTTACAGACAACTGGAGGATTAACAAGCACTAAATCCTCAAAATCGCCAAACAATTCTGCAAACAATTCACACAGAACAAGAGAAACGTTCAATGTTAATGTGAAACTCACAGTACCAAATGATCACTAAAAACACTAAGACAAAAACTTAATACAGTGGAACCTCTATTAACGAGTTTAATCCGTTCTGGCACCGAGCTCGTTACCTGGAAAACTCGTCTTAAGAAACAAATTTCCCCATTTAAAATAAAGGAAATAAATTTAATCCGTTCCACTCCCAAAAACATCCATACTTGTATGACTTTTTTTTATGTAAATATAATACTGCTCATGTAAATATAAATGTTTTGTTGTAGTGTTTTAATATTTACTTTACCTTATGAAGAGTAGTTGCTGGCTTGAGGGAGACGATGGAGAGGTGGGAAGGAGGAGAGGGGTTATGGTGTGGAAGGAGAATCCACCTCTGAGTCAGGCGGACTCTCTCTTCCTGGGAATTTCACTCAAATTTCATTTCAAATGTCACACAAGGATGCGTTAGACCAGCACCAAATAAAAAACTACGTCGATTACACTCGTTGTCAACAATATAATAGTCTTACCACGAAGATACAATACAATGCCGTTTTCTCAAATAGGCAATGTGGTTATTAAAGAAAACAGAAATTTCATGGCAAACATGTATACAATCCCCAAGTCGATCGGATAAGAATTGGATTTTATAGAAATATTTGCTCAAATGACGCTTGAGCGCGGTGTTTGGGTGCATTCAAGAGAAAAAAGTGTGTCACGTTCAAGCGACATATACCTGCAAAAGTGATAACACTTTCATAAAGTGTTATCACAAAGTGATAAATTAATTAAACATTTTCACACACCGGGTTGTCACTGCTTTATCAGGGCAGCTTTTCCAAGAATGTGTTCACCTTTTCAAACATTCCAAACACTTCCTTGATCTCAGTGGAAGAGGCAGCATCCTCCCTTACCTCCTCATTCCCTTACTAATGGTGTAAATTGTTGATGAGGACCTGCCATACTCCCTTGTGAGATCAGTCACACAGACACCACACTCATGCTTTGCTATAATTTCCTTCTTTAAATCCACAGTAATTGTGTCTTTCTTCCTCTTGACAACACTATCTTTAGCAAGCAGTTTGTTTGGAGATATCATGTGTTACAAATTGTAGTCGCAAAACCACTAAAAACCCAAAGAAAAGCTCAAATAAATCCAGAGGGATGCTTGTCGTGTGAGATACAACAACAACACTGGCGTCGGAGGCGTCCGAGAATTTGCGAGAATCCGCGAGATGCTTAGGAAGCACCATGTGGTTTTGCTCGTTAATAGAGGTGAGCTCGTCAATAGAGACAAATTTGCTGCGAGTGGCTTGCTCGTTACTGGAAAACCTCGTTAATAGAGCCACTCGTTAATCGAGGTTCCACTGTACTAATTGAGATTAAAGTATATATTGTGTTGAGAAAAAGAGGGGGAGGAGGAATATGGCAGAAAAAATAGCAAATATACAATTTGGTCAACAAACAGAATTGATTAAAATAGTAGACATGGGTTGACATTTTAGGGGTGAGGTAAGTTACATGGAGTTAATTAAATAGGACTTAGTTTTTATCTTAAACTGGTTGGGAGAGGTACAGTCTTTAACATGATTGGAAAGGTCATTCCATATTCTGGGTCCCTTGATTTGTAAAGCATTTCTAGTTTAAGTCATACTCTTGGAATACCAAATAGGTATTTGCTTCTGGTGTGGTGCTCATGGGATCTGTTACAACCTTCTAGGAAGCTTTTAAGGGATTATAGGTGATATTACAGTTCAGGATTGTAATTGACATTACAAGTTCAGCATTTTATATATATAAAATACACATGAAAGGATGTGCAGTGACTTAATATCTAACATATTCAGAGATTTGAGGAAGGTACCGAGTGATGTCTGGGGCCAGAGTTAGATATTGTTCTAATAGCAGCTTTGTGTTGAGTAATTAGAGGATGTAAATGATTTCAGGTAATAGAACCCCAAGCACAAATACCATAGCTGAGATAAGGATAAATGAGAGAGTAATAGAGTGTCACCAGGGCAGGGCGAGGTACATAATATCTGATCTGAGTGGTAGACTAGCAGCGGCTTGACCTTGCAATCGCCACTTGCATTGGCGCAGAGGACGAGAGTACGCCGATTGTCCTTCACTTCCACAGTAATTGTCGCTTTCTTTCCCTTGCCAACACTGTCTTTAGCAGCCAGCTTCTTTGGTGACATCGTGCGTTACACATTGCAGTCACAAAACCACAAAAAAAACAGAGAAAAGCGCAAATAAATCCAGAGGGATGCTTGTCGTGTGAGATACAACAACAACACTGGCGTCGGAGGCGTCCGAGAATTTGCGAGAACCCGCGAGATGCTAGGAAGCGCCATGTGGTTTCACTCGTTAATAGAGGCGAGCTCGTCAATAGAGACAAATTTGCTGCGAGTGGCTTGCTCGTTACTGGAAAAACTCGTTAATAGAGCCACTCGTTACTCGAGGTTCCACTGTATTTGTGAAATTTATGTAAGGAATTGCACGAAGTCTTTTGCACTCTCCCTTAGTGGTTTATCATGGTCTTTGTGTGTGATTAATATGAGACTTACATCTTAATGTCTAATGAGACTGCTATCCTGGGCCAATCCTCCTATTGTTCTTGACTGCCTGACCATGTCACCTCTGTTCCCAACTGGCAATGTACTTGTGATAATGCCTTCTACAGAAATATAGTTATGTGCCCTTTCTGTAATCCTGCTACTCTGGGAACTGGAGTTGTTATTAATAGAGCAGTTCATCTGGATGCTATCCCTCATAGCACTCTCCATACCCCCAAGGAATGCAGCTAATGGGGCTACTTTCATTTATCCATTTATTGAGATCTAATTTTAATTCACTCAGAATCATTTTCCTAGTAAAGCTATCCTCTGAAGTAAAGCTTTTGTTAACAAAAGTATTCAGAGTATTTATTAGAACCCCTTCCGCTACCCTTCTAGTTTTAAAATTATTACTTTCATTTATTATTTCACATTTCATAAAATTATTATTGTGATCCTTCTCCCAACTATGGTTAGCTACAGCACTGTTACCAGCCATAATTCTACATGCTTTGACACCACCAGACTCCTCTTGACACCTTCCCCCCACCACTGACACCATCCCCCACCACTGACACCACCAGACTTCTCTTGACACCATCCCCCAGCACTGACACCACCAGACTTCTCTTGACACCATCCCCCAGCACTGACACCACCAGACTTCTCTTGACACCATCCCCCAGCACTGACACCACCAGACTTCTCTTGACACCATCCCCCAGCACTGACACCATCCCCCAGCACTGACACCATCCCCCAGCACTGACACCATCCCCCAGCACTGACACCATCCCCCAGCACTGACACCATCCCCCAGCACTGACACCATCCCCCAGCACTGACACCATCCCCCAGCACTGACACCATCCCCCAGCACTGACACCATCCCCCAGCACTGACACCATCCCCCAGCACTGACACCATCCCCCAGCACTGACACCATCCCCCAGCACTGACACCATCCCCCAGCACTGACACCATCCCCCAGCACTGACACCATCCCCCACCACTGACACCATCCCCCAGCACTGACACCATCCCCCACCACTGACACCACCAGACTTCTCTGACACCATCTCCCACCTCTGACATCATCTGTGGTTCATTATCTCATTTGTGGGGGGCCTCTGCAGTCCATGGCTCATTGGGGCTGGTTGCTTAGGGTAGCTTTTCTGTTGAGTTTTTGGGGTTTAACTCTCCGCGCTGTTCCTATTCGGAGAGTGTGCAATGTCCTGGCAAACGTCTTGTCGCTCTTCATTCTCCTTTCCATGGAGTGGATGGTTGACACTGCCTCCTTCCTTGGCTTTGTCGGACGTGCGGATGCCCAGAGGTGGACCTCTTCTCGTCGACATAGTCTCGGTGTATCCCCGACTGTGAGGCCTTTGCGGTAGACGCTTGACGGCAGGACTGGTCGAGGTGGGGGGTTCCTGTTCCTTTAGACCCCGGTCCAGCTGTTGTTTCAGGTTCTGATTTGGCTTGAATCTTATCAGGGAAGGTTGCTTCTCATAGCCCCATGATGACCGGCCCAGCCATGGTTTTAGGCGCTGCGTGCTCAGTGTCCGACTAGAAGTCTTTCTTCAGCTCCGCCTCTTTCAGCAGGTCGAGCCAGTGAGGTACCTTGATGGTTCGACTTACTCATCCACTCTTTGTGTCTGTTTTTTCTGACTTGCATGTATTGCCACTTATATGGTGATCAAGTAGCTTCTCTGATGGTCCCACTTGTGGTCCTCATCTTAGCAACAGTATGTAGTCTCCTAGCGGTCTTTCCGCTATTTCCTTTCCATTTGGAGGATTTTGTCAGTGTCTGTGTGGGTGGTTTTGTCCTTCCATGGCTTTTTTGGGACTGGCATCTCGTGCTGAATACAGTACTGTCGCTTCTTATCGTGCGGCATTGGCGGAACCGCTCCAGCTTGTGTTCGGGGTTGATGTCACTTCTGCTCCATTCCACAAGCTCTCTCGTGCACTTTTTCACCTCTGGCTTGCTCATGCACTGCTTAAGCCATCTTGGTCTTTGGACCGGGTGCACTCATTTGTTTCCTGCTCTCAGTTTGTTGTTGCCCCCCTTCGGTTCGGGATTGTTTTCTGCATGCCTTGTTTTTATTGGCTTTGGCTTCTGGGGATCGGGTTGGAGAGCTTCATGCTCTTCTCTGGCACAAGGGGGTTCTCTTCCTTTGTTCCTGGGGGTTATTTTGTTCGTTTGCAGTCCTCTCCTGTTTTTGTGGCAAAGAATGAGATGGCTTGCTTCCAGAGGGATCCGTGGGTTGTTGATGCTTGGATCAGCCGGGGGTGCATCTTGTTTTGTGTCTGGTGGCGGCTTTACGTCGCTACCTGCGGGCTACTACTTCAGTACCAGGGGACGGGCTCAAGGTTGTTTCGGTTTCCCTGGTTCCCTGTTCCAGCGAATACCCCTGCATGCAAACCCTCAGCTGGGGGTGCTTCTTGTTTTGTGTCCGCTGGCGCCGCTTGCCCCATCCTGGTTCTTGGTTGGTTGCTCTCTTCTCTTCTCCTCAGTTTGTTGTGGCCCCTTCGGTTCTGGATTGTTTTCTGAGGCTCTTTTCTTGTTGGCGTTGGCTTCTGGGGGTCGGGTCGGGGTGCTTCATGCTCTCCTCCGGCTCCGTTGTTTCGGCTCTTTTTGGTCCTCGTGTTAGGTTTGTAAACTTGCAGCCGTCTCCTTCTTTTTTGGTGAAGACTGACACGACTGCATTCTGAAGGGGTCCTTGGGTTATTGATGCTTGCTTGGTCTGGCTAGGGGGTGCATCATGTGTTGTGTTCGTGGCGGCACTATGCCGTTCTTTGCGTGCTGCGGCTGCCGTGACCGCGGCCACGCTTTGGGTTGTTCTGATTTCCCTTATTCCCTGTTCTAAGGTGAGGTTCTCTTGGGTCATCCACGGGGTGGTTTGGTCCAGCCAGCCTGTTGTCTATCCCCGTGCCCGCAACAATCATCTGTGGGCTATGCGTTCATTCGTTGATGATCCTTGACCTTGTCGGGCCTGTGTGACCTTGGGTATGCGGTTGCAGTCTTTTGTCTCCGCTTCGCATTGCGGGGTGGGTGACATCCGCCTCCTGGGATAGGTCCCTCATGTTTCATCTTTGGGTAGGTAGCTCCAGGGAACCAACGGGGCTCTCAACAGAAAACCAGCGTTGAATGTAAAGAAACGCCATTTTCTGGGTGAGACCCGGAGTCTCCCTGGCAACCCTTCCTCCCTCTGGTCGCCGTTTTTTACACGTGTTTTGATATCCAGCCTCAGAACTGAGGTCTTGGGTTGCCGGCGCAAGGGGTCTGGGGGCTCCCTCTTCCTCCCCTCCCAGGGAGGGGGGAGTTGTGCAGACGGCGGCGACGTGGTGACGTCATGCTCGTTAGCTCGTTTTTATTTTGGGGGTTCTGTCCACTAGTTTCTCTCAGTAGCAAATTCTTAACCAAAATAGGGGTTGGTTTTGGGATGCTTACATTTCTGGGTGCCTGGCCAAAGTCTGACATTAGCAATATCAGCCTGGATAGCTCCAAGGAGCCTCCAGGTCTCACCCAGAAAATGGCGTTTCATTACATTCAACGCTGGCTTTTTGCCAGACTTCCCCCCGCCCTATTGTAGCCAAAATATGCCACTCACGAGTTTTTTCTGGGGGGAACCCTGTCGGCTCCCCGGAGCTATCCAGGCTGAATGGATATGTATAACTTTCTGGCATCAGTCAAAGTGCTGGGAGTTCTTGCCTACCGGGGACCACGAGCCAGAACCTGGCCCCCCTCAGTGAGGCACGAGGAGCAATGGCCTATAGAAACCCCCTTGTGGTTGGGAGCATTCTGTGTCTGCCATCGACCGGGATAGGCACCCAGAAAGGTAGGCGCCCCAAAACAAACCCCTATTCTGGTAAAAATATTGCTACCGAAAGCCGAAGAGTGGACAGAACTCCCCAAACAAAATTATCTAACTAGCATGACGTCATCACGTCGCTGCGCCACCGTCTGCGCAACCCCCCCTCCCTGGGAGGGGGAAGGGGGAGCCCCAGACCCTCCACGCCAGCGATCCAACTGGCAGTTCTTGGCTGATGGAATTACTGGCTGGTCGAGTGCCTCTGGCTCCGGTTTTTGTTTCAGTTTCTGTGCCTTGTGGTGTGGACTGTCTCTACTGGTGAGATTCCATGGTACTCGGGCTGCATGCATCTAGGGCTATCTTCCCTAGGTGCCCTGTAAGTACTGCCTTTGGGGGCTTGGGGCCACCTTCCACAAGTCACCTTGGGTTCTACCTCTGCTGTGTCCTTTACTGCTCGGTACTGGGCCGCCCTTGGAGTCGGCTGGGGGTTTGTTGCCCTGGTTGTCTCTGGGTAGGTGGTAGTTTTCGTCACTGGTAGGGGCGCGGGGTACTGCACAGCTAGTTTTCACCATAACAGCGGCCGGCTCTGTTCCGCCTGGGTACATTGTCCTCTTGCAGGGTTTTTCTTTTGTTTTTGTTTTTACCTGGTGGGGGGGGGGGTCTGCCTTTATGGTCCCCCATTCCTGTTCTAGGTGATTTCTTTAGATTCCTTCTGTTGGTGGTACTCCCCGCTTGGCCCCCGTGGGTGGACACGTCCCTGGGGTTCAGCTTTAGCAGTTTGTTGGTAGCATTGGGTGCCGGTTCATGGTACCCTGCCTGGGCTTCCCTTAGCGTGTACCAACAGTTAAGGGCCCTGGAAAACCCCACGGGGGCTCCGTGGTCCTATAGGTGTGTCCCCGGATTCCCCCTCGCGTCCTGCGAGTTTGACGGTTGATCTGTCCTCTTGTCTCAGGGTGACACTCACCGGTTGTGCCTCCGCCATGCTGCCTGTTGGGTTATTGTTCTTGTGACCCAGAGTCATACGATGAGTGTTGTCGGTACGTGCTCCCTTTCACCTAGGCCACTGGTCATGATAATCGGATGCAGGCGGCTGCGGCGTTACATGCTGGTTGTAGCTTGCTGCGATGCTCTTGGTTGTTTGTGGCTCCAGATGCCCCGAGGCTGCCCCGTTTTGGTGGTTAGGGTCCGGACTTGCGGGTGGGGGTCGCTTCGGCTCTGGCTCCTTCCGCTCCTTGTCCTTCCCCTTCTGTTCTACACACTTCCTCCCTTGCTTCCTGCTCCGAACCATAGGAGGGTTTCGGGGTTGGGGCAGGTTCTGGTTGGGTTGAGACTCGGTTGGTCTCTGGGGTTTTCCTCTTCTGGGGTGGCGGCGGAGGCATTCGAGTCAGTTCCTCCAGCCGAGCCGTATGGGTCTGACCAGTGGGCTCCCTTCCTTAGTGTTTGCACGGCTGCCCTGGCTTTTCCTTGTAAAGCTGGGGCTTTGGGGGGATGCGGCTCGGCCCCGGGTCATGTCGTCGAGGTTCCTGGGGTTAGGGAGGGGTTGCCTGAGGGGCCTCGGCCCGGTTTGCCCCTCTTGGATCTTTGTACCTTTGGTGTGGGGGCTGGCAGTTCCTCAGAGTGGGGTTGTTCCTTCCCTCTTTGTGTTCCTGTTGTTTTCGAGTGTACCCCTCCCTGGGTTCAGTTCCATGTTCCTTCGGGTTCGTCAGTCCCGTCGTTCCTGGGGGTGTGTTTCGCCCCCTTTTCCTTACCTTTTTCGCTCTTACGTTGCGATACTGTTCGGGGGAAAAAAAAAAATTGAATGTTTATTCAGGTAAGGTACATTCATACAAGGTGTGAAACACGCGTTGATGGATTTATGTATTGCCTAGTACATACAATGCCTAAACCACTTCGTATTGTTGTCCCTGCATGTTCCTTGGTCAGGGGTGCTTGTCGTGGTTCTCATTGGTTCGCGAGTCTCTTCGTACCTTCCAATATTATTAGAACGTCTGTTGATTTTCGATGAGGTTTTCCTCTGGTCTTTTGTCGGCCTCGTTGGTTATCTTCCGTCATCTGTTTTCTTTTGCTTCATTTTCGCCTTGTTTTGTTTTGCGTCGTCTCTACTTACATTTTTGGCATTTTTCGTCTTCGTTACGCACGCCTTCCTGGTGTTTGTACCATGTGTGTTACATTGTATCTGTACGTCGTGTGTACGATATGTGTCCGCCTGGTGTACGAGCCACGCCTCCCGGTGGACGGGTGGTGCGTTCGTACTTTGTGTGCTGTGGCCGCAGTGTGCGTTTTGTTTATGGGCGGTATGCTCGTGTGTTCGCGTCGTTTCTCGTGGTTTTTCTACGGCCTCTTGCCTGTTTTCTCCCTCCGGTCGTAGCCCTCTGGATGCTGAGCGTGTTCTGGATTTATATCTGGGGGTGTCACTTCGTTCTTCCTCTGCCTCCAGGTGTGGGATGGCTCGGCATGGTGCCGCTTCCTCTCACTCTGTCCTGCTCTGTCTTCTGCAGGGTGCGCGCCTCTGGATGTATTTCTCCTTCGACTTCCGAATTTTATTCAGGTAACGGTACATACCATGCCTACTGCCTCGAATATGCTTGGCTTTCGGGCACACCATTAGCGCTCTCCTGGTATGTTACCTGGATCGCCTGTGTTGTAGCACGGTCGTGTGTCTGCTCTGCAGGTGAGGCTGTCATGTCTGGCGCTTCTGTCAGCCTAGTGCTGGTTCTCGTTTTTGGTGGGGTGCTTGCCTAGTTGTGCTTGTGGGGGTTGAGCTCTGGCTCTTGGGGCCCCGCCTCTCCTGTCAGTTGACAGTTGTGCAGTTTCCTGAGCCTCCTGGGCTCTGTCTTCTCTACGTTTGCTCCTGTGGGTGGAGTCTGCCTCCACCACATAGCTTCTTAGTGCTTTCCGCTTCCTTTCCCCTCTGACATTGATCAGGTTCTTTTTCGTGTCTGTGGCTCCTTTGGATACTCGGCTTCCTCCTGTGTCCCCTTGTACATACGACCATACGGACATAAGACCAGAGGAACTGCAGAGGGTCTATTGGCCCGTACGAGGCAGCTCCCATTTCTTCCCACCCATTCTTGATCATATACATGTCCATCCCACGTTTGCACAAATCGTGGGGCCCCACCACCACGTTACGCGGTAATTGCTTCTGCGAATCACCGAACCTGTTACCGTGCCGGTCATTCCTCAGGTCTTTCCTGATTCTACACTTCTCCCTTTTATGCCCATTATTTCGTGTACAAAATGTGCTGCAAGGGTGGCGTGTGCCTCTGTCCCAGTTCTATTGTTTCATGATGATTGGTGACAATAAACACAACCACTCAGAGGCTACATATGTTTTGTTGCGTATACAGTGGTATGTGGGTGTTATTTTGGCGGGCAATGGTGCGAGTTTAGAGCACTGGGAGTTGGTACGGTTTCTCGCAAGTGTCTGTTCTAGACCACACTTGCAGGTTGACTAGTTATTATTCGCTACTCTGCTGCTTCTGTGCTCGGGCGATACCTCGCCATTCTCCAAAAATTGGCAGGCATATTAACTGGAAGTTTGGAACAGTTTGAGTTCCATTATTGGTCCTCCATGGAGCTTTGCTTCTCTCGTTAGGGTAATGTGTTTGGAGCGAGTATCTTATTAGGATAATCTGCTCACTCCACCACCCTTGTTCACTGCTCCATCCTTGTTTACTCTTCCCCGCTTGGCGGGATTGAGTCGATGGCTCCTAAGAGGGGTGTTTGGTGTGGTGTGTTGTTTGGTCACTTTGTGTGGGTCTTTAGTGACTTTTGTCTCTGTCTTTTGTTCTTTGTTGTCCTGTGGGGCTCTGCCCCGCAATTCGGCGCTTTTGGTTTCGTTGTCGACACCTGGGTAGTTTCCCTCTCGGGACACTCATTCCTTGCCTAACTTCGGTGCCTGATTGCACCCTGCTGTTCATGAGGTCCATAAGGTATGTACGCCCTCCTCTACACATTTTGTGGTTGGTCGTGTTCCTTACTTCTCGGCTGCACCTTGGGCCGTATTCGGGGTGTTCCTTACCTATTTCCGTTTTTCCTCCTCACATGCTCCACCTATTTGTGTATCTGGGTCAGTGCTTCTGGCCTATCCTGTTGTTTGGGGCTCAGGTGGGCCTCTGTCCATGTTAAGTTCCCTGCTTTTGGACTTCTCCGGTGTTCCGTTTTGGTACCGAGTTCCTGCGATTTTCTGTGTGGTTTTCTGCAGACTTTGGTGTTGCGATGTCTGTTGGGGGGGGGGGGGGTTGTGGACTTTTGGTCTGCCGCTCCTGCCTTTCTGGTTCCTTTTCCGGACCGGGTATGTTTGCTTTCCTGCGGTTCACGTCCTAGGTAGTTCTCCTCTTGGATGCTTCTGGGCCGCGTGCGTCTTTCTTCCTTGTTGGAGCTGGTTATCTTGCTCCTTTGGGTTGCAGGGTTGCAGTTTTTCGATTCGCATTTTGCGCTTTCGTTCGTGGTGCTGGTTTCTCCTCGTTTATGTCGGCACTGGTGGGTTCCTTATTGGTCTCCCACCTGCATGTTTCGTCTCGGGGGCGGTGTGTGGTTTTCCTGGCGGACCTTCCGGTTTTCGTATCACTGCGACGGGTCCTTCGGTCTTTGATAGGGTTGGCTTGTCTTCCCTTCGGGGTTGTTCCAGGTCCGTCGTCTGGGCTCGTGTACTGTCACCTCGTATTGGGTGGTGCTGGCGGAGCCGCTCCTGCTTGTGTTCAGTGTTGCAGTTCCTTGTGCTCCGTTTCACTTGCTGTCCTGGGCGTTGTTCCTCTCTGGTCTGCTCTTGAGTTCTGGTGCCGTCCTGGTCGTTGGCCTGGGTGGTCTATTTCTTCTCGTTTTGGTCTTGGTTTTTAGGTTAGGGCGCGTAGCATCCGCCTCGCGGTTCCTTCCCTGTTTTCCTTATCTGTGGTGAGGTAACTCAGAAAACCAACGTTGAATGTAATGAAACGCCATTTTCTAGGTGAGTCCCGGAGGCTTCCCGGCATCCTCCCTCCCTCCGATCGGCAGCGTGTTTCACGTATTTTGACATCCAGCCTAAGAACTGCCAGTTGGATCGCCAGCGTGGAGGGTCTGAGGCTCCCCCTTCCACGCAGTTGCGCAGACGGTGGCGCAGCGACGTGATGACGTCATGCTAGTTAGATAATTTTGTTTGGGGAGTTCTGTCCACTCGTTTGGCTTTCGGTAGCAAACCAGAATAGGGGTTTGTTTTGGGGCGCCTACCTTTCTGGGTGCCTATCCCAGTCGATGGCAGACAGAATGCTCCCAACCACAAGGGGGTTTCTATAGGCCATTGCTCCTCGTGCCTCTCTGAGGGGGCCAGGTTCTGGCTCATGGTCCCCGGTATGCAAGAACTCCTAGCACTTTGACTGATGCCAGAAAGTTAAACATATCCATTCAGCCTGGATAGCTCCGGGGAGCCTCCGGGACTCACCCAGAAAATGGCGTTTCATTACATTCAACGCTGTTTTTTTTTTTTTTTCCCCATGATCAGGGAACACAAATGAACACTTTTATAAGACAAAATAATTTTTTAATTTTTTTAATGTGCCTGTGTGTGTCAAAGCCCAAATAGCTCAGAGTAGCTTTGGGGGTACCCTGGCATAATGCAGGGTACAAAACACAGTCAAATTTGCCTGTAGTAGGAAAGCAGCATGTAAAGGATTTGGGAATCCTTTGGTCTTTGAAAATTAGGTCTGACAACCTAATGTTTAACCCTTAACATGCTCGGGGTCTAATATCCTGCTATCCACACAGGCGCATGTCATTTTGAAAAAAAAAAAAATTTTTTTTTTTTGCTAATCTGTTAAGTTCTGTTCACTGATCACGGGAAAAATAAAAAAAAAATTCTATTGTACTTACTTTTGTTGCAATAGAGCCGAGAAGCTCTGCGATGACGTCACAATCTGCATGGTCGCTCATGCAGTACACGCCCGGGAGATGTTGCGCGCGGTCCTCAAACAGCCAGAGTTGCCACAAATATATTTTCGCGCTATTTATTTACAATGTCTAAGCGCATTTTATCTAATTTTTTTTCACTAATTGTGTTTCAAATACTGTTTGAACATATTTTGTATCAATAATTGTTGCATATTTGAGTATACACAGGCGCACACAAATGTTTTCAATTACGGCAATATAATATGTCATTACAGTCTATTATATTATATGTTCTGCTTATATGTTTACATATTTACACACTCGCACATGCTATACACACTTTGAAGCACACTTAGAAGATTTCTAGACTGTGGTAGTCATTGAAGCAGTCGACAGCACATAATGGGATACCACACGTTTCACACCATGTTTGCACAAGCTTCCGTTTCTTGTCTCTACGTGTCGTTGTTTTACACACCAAGCAATCACGTTGGGCTATTGCACGCTTCACACCAGGTGGCAAATACTTAAGTTTGTGTGCTAGGAAGCCTTCAGTGTGAGCGAGGCGTGGAGTACCAGCATGCTGCAACAGTGGGTTTATGATGGGCCGCTGAATACCTGGGACATCTTTTGCAAACTTTCATAATAACTGTATTGCAGCATCAAATACAAAGTCACGGAAAGTGGGCTTACATCCAGTTCTCACAAGGTACATGTTGAAACAGTTCAGCATGCTCATGTCCACAAGATGGAAGAACACTTTTTTCGTCCACCTAATAGTGGTGCGTTTGTTTTATGGCTCACTTTCCCACTGTTCACCATTGTTCCATCATGAATTGTTGTCAACAAGTTCACCTCTCTTTTGTCTTTCCACCGAACTGACAGAATGTTATCACTTTTCCTTCTCTGACACTCACCAACTGCAATGTCGTTGTCAAACACAGGCATTTCCCTTCGTTGTGGCTTTACTGTACCAACCAATCCAGTTCTATTTTCTAGCAAGAACCGAGCTAGCAAGGGACTTGTATAGTAATTATCTGTGTATAAAATGTGTCCCTTGTTCATCCACGGAGCCATGATGGTCTTCACTACACTCCCCGAGAATCCATGTTCGTCGTTACCGGGAATGTCTACATCACTAGCCGAGTACAGAATCATGTGTAACACGTATCCTGTCTCACAATCACAAAGAACCAAAAATTTCAGGCCAAATCGGTTTCGTTTTGAGGGAATGTACTGTTTGAATGGAACACGTCCCTTGAAAAGTATGAGAGATTCATCAACCACCAGCTTCTGTGCTGGTACGTAAAAATCTCTGAATTTTCCAATAACATCGTTCATGTAGTGCCTCACTCGCCACAGTCTATCATCAGGTGTTCGGTCCTGAACACTTCCAAAATGTAGACACCTGAGGAGTATCTGAAACCTGTCTCGTGACATATATTTCCCGAATAAAGGTGTTGGTATTGTCTTGTCCTTGCTCCAATAGTCATTTATTGCATGTTTGTGACAGTGCTTCATCAACAAACAGAGTGCCAAAAACACATACATTTCCGCCACTGTGGTATTTTTCCAACGAGGAAGTCGTGAAAATTCTGTGATTTCCCTCTCAATCAGGTAAGCAGCATGCAGGTTCGTTTGGTGTACAATGTATTCCATGAGTGGTTCATCATAGAATGCTGTAAAATATTCCATCTCAGCCATGTCCTCACCTTGATTAGGGAAAAGGTTTGTAATCCCTACATCTTTATCGTCAAAGTGAGGAATATTAGGAATAAAATCGTCACCATCACTCCACTCAAGTACACCAGGCGTCCTGCGAGATGCAGAGGAAAGACGGCGAGGAAGCGATGCATACCGGCGACCAGGAGCTGAATACCGTCTGCGAGAAGCACGGCGGCTACGTGCACGTGAGGTGGGTGCACGTGAACACGAGGGTCTTGGTGCCTCATGTGGTGCCATGCGGTGGCGCTTGGCTGGGCGAGATGCTGCTGACGCGACAATTTCTCGCCCAGTTACACCACTGGTACCAGCCACAGGTTCAATAAAACTTTGATCTGAGTCACTAAACCCAGAAAAGGAGTCACCTCCCTCTGACTCGTCACCCTCAAACAGAAAATATCCACAGGAACTGTGAGGTCGTGGTAGAATTGGGGTAGAAAATGGGCGAGGAGGCATGGGAGAGCGTATAGGCCTCGCCATGGCATGGCGGTCATTCTCACTTTCACTGCTGCTGCTACTATCTCCCGACAACTGTGTATAATCCTCATCGTTGTCTGAATCGTCAAACACACTTTCTTCACCTTCAGAGAATAATTCGTGGGCTATTTGCTCTGGGGTGAGGGACTGAGTGATGCGTGCTCGTGAGGCGTTTGACCGTGCGCTCGCCATGGTGACTCTCGCTAAACTGAGGCCTCCCATGCCATCGGAGCGTGAGCTGGATTTTTTTTCAAAATGGCCGCTGTTTACTAGAACCCCTGGGCAGCGTATGGGACCCCCAGCTACACCGCGGGCCATTCAAATCGTACGCGGTACCCATACACTTCATATGAAGTGAAGCGCAGTTGACTGGTAAAACGATTTACACTTCATATGAAGTGATGCGCACTTTAAGGGTTAAGGAACATAACCAAGCAAATATTGCGTTAGCCAGAAAATAGATAGGATGGATTATGAGAACGTTTAAATCCAGGAATCTCATCACAATGGTTGTACTATTCAAATCACTTATGTACTGTCCTATCTTGAGTATTGCTCAGTACTCAATTCCTCCTTCAGAGCAGGGGAAGTTGCTGAAATAGAGGGAATTCAGAAAACATATGTGGCATACATAGACGCAATAAAGCACCTAAATTATTGGGATCGTCTCTAATTTCTCCAAATGCACTTACTAGAAAGGAGATGAAGGAGATATCAAATAATGTACACGTGGAAAATACTGGAGGTACAGGTCCCAAATCTACACAGAAAAATAACATACTGGAGTGAACGATATTGAAGAAAATGCAGAACAGATCCAGTGAAGATCAAGGGTGCTATAGGCACAATCAGAGAACACTGTATAAACATCAGAGGTCCATGGTTGTTCAACATCCTCCCAGCGAGCATAAGAAATATTGCCGGAACAACCGTGGACATCTTCAAGATAAAACTAGATAGTTTTCTTCAAGAAGTGCTGGACCAACCGGGCTGATGTAGATATGTGGGCCTGCGGGCTGCTACAATCAACAGCCTGTTGGACCAAGCTGTCACAAGTCAAGCGTGGTCTCGGGCCAGGCTTGGGGAGTACAAGAACTCCCGGAACCCTATCAAGCAGGTATCAAGCAGGTATCACATATTTCCTTTTCATTTTCTGGGAATCTGTTTCCCATTTTCAATCACTGAATATTATCCTTTATTTTTAATTTGTTGTTGATGAATCTATAGAATAGGCCTGGTTTTGTTTTACATTTGTCCACTATACCTTTCTCAAAATTTCTGTCTCTCTCCTCGCTGCTGTGTAATTGTTTCTCGCATCTTTGTATCACTGGATGTTTGGGGGGTTTGGCCTATTCCTATATTTATTCCATTATTGTGTCTTTTGGTCTCTGGCCCTCTAGCAATTTCTGTTGAACCAATCCTGTTTCCTAGTTCTGCATCTCTGCTTTGGTATAAATTTTGTTGTGTTTTTATCATATATGTCACAAAACTTGACATACTGTAAATCTCATTTACTTCCTTGGCTAATAGCAAGTCTTTCCAGTCAAATTCCTTAAAGAAATTTCTAAATTCCTAATAATGTCCTCTCCTAAAATCAGGTTTTTCAACTGCCTCAACCTCATTTGCTTCCTGATTGTAATGCATTGTATACTATATTCCCAAAAAGACATGGATCACTTTTACCCAAGGAAGGAAAGTACTGAATGTTAAATATCTCTTCATCTTTCCTGGTAAATATCAAATCCAGTATGGAGGGAACATCCCCTTCCCTCATCCTTATAGCTTGTTTAACGTGTTGATACACGAGTGTTTCCAGGATGAGGTTTATGAATCTACAGGTCCAAAAGTCCTCTGCTCCAGCTCCATATGCCGCCCAGTCTATGGATTTTATAGTACATTAAATTTCTATGTCTATGGATTTCTATGGTGTACAGATTCTTGAGCCTATTGGGCTCTATCAAATCTAAATTTGAAACTGTGTATAGTCTGCCTCCACCTCATCACTGCCTAATGCATTCCATTTGTTAACTACCCTGACACTGAATTTTTTTTTCAAATGTCTCTGTGGGCTCATTTGGGAACTAAGTTTCCTCCTGTGTCCCCTTGTTCATGTTCCACTCATGCTAAATAATTTACCTTTGTCCACCCTGTCAATTCTTCTGAGAATTTTGTAGGTGATGATCATGTCTCCCCTTACTCCTCTGTCTTTCAGGGACGTGAGGTTTAGCTCCTGTAGCCTTTCCTCGTTGCTCATACCTCTTAGTTCTGGGACTAGTGTGGTAGCATACCTCTGAATTTTCTCTAACTTGGCCTTGTGTTTAACTAGGTATGGACTCCAGGTTGAAGCTACATACTCCAGGATTGGTCTTACATAGGTGGTATACAAGGTTCTGAATTATTCCTTACACAAGTTTCTAAAGGCAGTTCTTATGTTGACCAATCTAGCATATGCTGCTGATAATATCCTTTTGATGTGGGCTTCTGGGGATAGGAGGGGGAGCCGGTCGGCCAAGCGGACAGCACACTGGACTTGTAATCCTGTGGTCCCGGGTTCGATCCCAGGTGCCGGTGAGAAACAATGGGCAGAGTTTCTTTCACCCTATGCCCCTGTTACCTAGCAGTAAAATAGGTACCTGGGTGTTAGTCAGCTGTCACAGGCTGCTTCCTGGGGGTGGAGGCCTGGTCGAGGACCGGACCGCGGGGACACTAAAGCCCCGAAATCATCTCAAGATAACCTCAAGCTCTTAAGATAACAAGTTAGGATAGGTGTGATATCAACCCCCTAGATCCTTAGTATGTAGCAATCTCAGCAAGATAGCTTCAGGGAGCCACTGGGGCTTCTCCAGAAAGAAGTGCTTCATTACATTCAACACTGGATTTTTCCAGGCACCAAGGCATTGTCTAGTATAAACAGGCACAGGCCAAAAGTTACAGCATAATGATAAGTGTAGAAAATGTAAGGAACCATCTGAAAATTACTGAATATTTAACAAAAAGTTTCATAAGGAGGAGGATTAGGAGATTAGAGTGAATGTTCAATTTCGATTTATTGTGGAATTATATAAATAATACAGTATCCACTCGATTTAACGGTCAATATGGGGCTGTACCCAGGTCGTTATTTCTGGGGCTCCGGTATTTCCGAAGATGTTGAAGTATCAGTAATATTTTGAATAACATTCAGGTAAGATATATTTAATATAACTAAAATGAAATAAAGTTCATTGTGTAATTGCGTTCCAAGTTAGTTCCTGTGTTAGTGTCCATTCTTGGTAAATTCCAGGTTACAATTAATAATTCCTTCATATGACAAGTTGGATCACACAATTGGATAAGTGAATCACACAACAAGTGAACCATATTAACCAAACACCTCCCTCCCTCACCCCCACTCTTCCCTCACCCCCACTCTTCCCTCACCCCCACTCTTCCCTCATCCCCACTCTTCCCTCACCCCTCACTCTTCCCTCACCCCCCACTCTTCCCTCACCCCCACTCTTCCCTCACCCCCCACTCTTCCCTCACCCCCACTCTTCCCTCACCCCCCACTCTTCCCTCACCCCCCACTCTTCCCTCACCCCCCACTCTTCCCTCACCCCCCACTCTTCCCTCACCCCCCACTCTTCCCTCACCCCCACTCTTCCCTCACCCCCACTCTTCCCTCACCCCCCACTCTTCCCTCACCCCCCACTCTTCCCTCACCCCCCACTCTTCCCTCACCCCCACTCTTCCCTCACCCCCACTCTTCCCTCACCCCCCACTCTTCCCTCACCCCCCACTCTTCCCTCACCCGCACTCTTCCATCACCCCCCGCTCTTCCCTCACCCCCCCACTCTTCCCTCACCCCCACTCTTCCCTCACCCCCCACTCTTCCCTCACCCCCCACTCTTCCCTCACCCCCCACTCTTCCCTCACCCCCACTCTTCCCTCACCCCCACTCTTCCCTCACCCCCCACTCTTCCCTCACCCCCCACTCTTCCCTCACCCCCACTCTTCCCTCACCCCCCACTCTTCCCTCACCCCCCACTCTTCCCTCACCCCCACTCTTCCCTCACCCCCCACTCTTCCCTCACCCCCCACTCTTCCCTCACCCCCACTCTTCCCTCACCCCCACTCTTCCCTCACCCCACTCTTCCCTCACCCCGACTCTTCCCTCACCCCCACTCTCCCCTCACCCCCCACTCTTCCCTCACCCCCACTCTCCCCTCACCCCCCACTCTTCCCTCACCCCCACTCTTCTCTCACCACCACCACTCTCCCTCCCTCACTGTTTCTATCCCTCCCTGCTTCTCCCCCTCAATGCCTCCCTCCATCACTGCCTCTCCCTCCCTCAATGCCTCCCTCCATCACTGCCTCTCCCTCCCTCAATGCCTCCCTCCATCACTGCCTCTCCCTCCCTCAATGCCTCCCTCCATCACTGCCTCTCCCTCCCTCCATCACTGCCTCTCCCCCCTCAATGCCTCCCTCCATCACTGCCTCTCCCTCCCTCAATGCCTCCCTCCATCACTGCCTCTCCCCCCTCAATGCCTCCCTCCATCACTGCCTCTCCCCCCTCAATGCCTCCCTCCATCACTGCCTCTCCCCCCTCAATGCCTCCCTCCATCACTGCCTCTCCCCCCTCAATGCCTCCCTCCATCACTGCCTCTCCCCCCTCAATGCCTCCCTCCATCACTGCCTCCCATCCCTCCCTCAATGTCTTCCAGCCCTCGGATTTTTTTTCAGTTACTGTCCCGCTCCTGTTTCAGGTAAGTCCACCACGGGCTCACCATAGCCCGTGCTACTTGGAACTTTTGTTCTGAGTAGCTGAATCTAAAACAATAACAACATTCCATTCCTCCCTCATAACATGAGAACAGCAGGCTATGGAGGAGGGAGCTACTAACGGGGTCGGGGCTAGGGGTAGATACGGACATCTGTCAGCTCCTGCTCACAGATGCCAACTGTGTATAATTCATAAATAAAACTATATTTGTTTAATAAATAAGAAGGAAACTATAAAACATGTTAATGATTAATTATGTATAGTAATATACAAAAATTAACATATTTTGGCATAAATATTTTACAACTAAGATTGAAATTTTAATACAGTATGGGTGAGAGGTTTGGCAACCATCACGTGGTCAGCAAGCCTTCCCCCCTCCGCCTCCCTCTTCCACCACCACCAACAACACTCTCCCTGCCTCTCTCCCTCAATGCCTCCCTCCATCAATCACTGTCTCCCTCACAACCACCACCAACACTCTCCCTCCCACACCACCACCACCAACAACACTCTCCCTCCCACACCACCACCACCACCAACACTCTCCCTCCCACACCACCACCACCAACAACACTCTCCCTCCCACACACCACCAACAACAACAACAACAACACTCTCCCTGCCTCTCTCCCTCAGTGCCTCCCTCCATCAATCACTGCCTCCCATCCCACCCTCAGTGCCTTCGAGGTCAGTGGCCTGTTGCCATGTGAGGGGCCGCCGATGCCAAAACAAACCCAATACTGACCTTCGGTAATATCGACCACCAGACCGGTATATGAGGCTCCAGATACCGGTTTCCCAAACCGGTTGTTATTACCGGCAGATCGGTATAAAAGAGGCCGTTAAATTGAGTGGATACTTAGTTTATAATTCTGATAATTTTAAGTGACAGCATATGTATATTGTAGTACTCCTACGTATATTTTAATTGTGAAGGAATGGCATAATGATTTTATTTACTACTATGTTCATGCATGTGCTGATAATTTTACTTTGTTTTTTATTTTCCAAGATAAGACCAGAAACAGCTGAGAATTTTCCACTAGACAGCAGCACAGAGTCATCTGAGGTAGCAACATCAGACATTGATGCTGATGCCCTTACCATTTTACAGCCAAAGTCTGTGCAGGACAGAATAGCTAAGCTGGCATTTCACAGATTTAAAAAGAAACGGAAAAAAACGGTATGGTACTGTACAGTATATGTATGAAATTACCTCTAAGTGTAGTTACAGGATGAGAGCTACGCTCGTGGTGTCCCATCATCCCAATACTTTTTGTCATATAATGCTTTAAAACTACTGACGGTTTTGGCCTCCACCACTTTCTCACTTAACTTGTTCCTACTGTCTACCACTCTGTTTGCAAAAGTGAATGGTCTTATATTTCTTTGGCAGCTTTCTTTAGTTAGTTTAAATATATGACTTCTTGTTCTTGAAGTTCCAGGTCTCAGAAATTCTTCCCTATCAATTTTATCGATTCTCATTACTATTTTGTACATAGTATCCACTCAATTTAATGACCTATATGGGGCTGTACCCAGGTCGTTAAATCCAAAGGTCTGCTAAATTTGGAGGTTTTAAAATGTCGGTAACTGTTTGGTCATATAGTATTTGGGAGAGCAACAGGATGGATGGTGGGGTGGGCAGGCTGGCTAACTGGCTGGTAGGTGGGCTGGCTGGCTAACTGGTTGGTAGGTGGGCTGGCTAGCTAACTGGCTGGTAGGTGGGCTGGCTGGCTAACTGGCTGGTAGGTGGGCTGGCTAGCTAACTGGCTGGTAGGTGGGTTGGCTGGTAGGTGAACTTCGGTGGATTCGGGCAGGTGGGTTTTGCCTTTTGGATGTGCTTTAGGTTGTCTTGTGTGGGTTCAGACGATTGGGCGGTCTTCGGTGGGATCGGGCAGGTTTTCAGGAGGGTGGGTGTTCTTTTGGGCAGGCTTGGGTTGTTTCAGGCAGGTGGGCAGTCTTGGCTGGGTGGGTGGGAAATTTTTGGGTGAGTTCAGGCAGTTGGGCATTATTAGGGTGGGTGCGCTTGGGTTGTTTCAGGCAGGTTAGGGTGGGTTCAGGCAGGTGGGTGTTCTTGGATGGGCAGGCAGTGTTGGGTGGGTTCAGGCAGGTGGGTGGTCTTGGGTGGGCGTTCTTGGATGGGTTCGGGCAGGTTTTCGGGCTTGGGGGGGTTCAAGCAGGTGGGTTCGAGCGGGTGGGCGGGCTTTGGCGGGCTTGGGTGGCAGGCGGACTATCACAGACTGGCTGCTATCACAAACTGGCTGTGGTCATGCCACAGCTGGGTGGACAGCGCTTTGGATTTGTAGTCCTGAGGTTCCGGGTTCGGTCCCCGGTGGAGGCGGAGACAAATGGGAAAAATGTTTTTTTTCACCCTGATGCCCTTGTTACCTAGTAGTAAATAGGTACCTGGGAGTTAGACAGCTGCTAGGGGCTGCTTCCTGGATGGGGGGTGTAACAAAAAGGAGGCCTGGTTGAGGACCGGGCCGCGGGGACGCTAAGCCCCGAAACCATCTCAAAATAACCTCATCTCAAGATAACGCCACATCCCCTCAACTCCCCTAAACCAGCTACATTCTAACCCCCTCCCCATCCCCATGCCGGACCCACCCAGATATATCCCCCACCCCTCCAGGTGCATATAGATGGTCCGTACGGTATTAATACGGTTCAGATTCTCGGCTATTGTCCTACCATATTGTGGCCTTGGAGGTAGACTGCACTGATTGACTGACTGAACTGACTGACTTGACTAACTGACCTGAATGACTGACCAGGCTGATCTGAATGACTGATCAGACTGATCTGACCTGACTGACTGACATGACAGCCCTGACTGACTGGCTTATATACAAAAAGGTACATTGGGTTTGTGAGAGTACATAATGTTGGTGTTCTGTAAACAACATCAGACTCATGTTGTTTACAAACTGAGTGGTTGCTACCACAACTGTGAATGCCTAACTGCCTTTGACTTAGAATGTCTGACTGACGTGTGACTGTGAATGCCTGACTGACGGTGACTTGACCATGGCTGCTTCTGACTAGTTGTAACTGTGACTAGCTCTGACTACATGCTGCACAACAGAAGTAAAATCTGTGAAGGTAAAATGTTACCACTGGCCTAGCAAGGGCAAGGTTGTCACAACAAACACAATACTGGCCTCCAGTTTAACATAATGGACTCTGTAAACTCAATACTGTACCATATTCCGATTTAACGGCCAATGACTTTGTAAATAAGGCGTCGCCAGTAAACGATCTAAAAATTGGTCATCAGAACAGGCGTAATAGTAAACTTGAGGTCGTTAAATCAAGTGGATACTGATCATATCGCCTCTTTTTCTTATATGTTCTATATTTAGTGCCTCTAAACTCTCCTTGCACTTGCCTTTGAATTTTGGGAGCCATTTAGTTGCATGTCTTTGGACTTTTCAAGTTTATTGATGTGCTTCTTAACCCCTCGACTGCTCGGCTTCCAAATATGGCACCCCCTCCCAGTGCTCAGGAAATAAATTCTCTGGAAAAAATTCTCAGTTTTTCTGGGGGGAGCCCTGTCAGCTCCACGGAGCTTTACCAGGCTGATATGCTAATGTCAGACTTTGGCATCAGTTATGTGTATGGAGTTCTAGGGACTACCGGGGTCCACGGCCAGAACCTGGCTCCCTCAGAGAGGCAAGGGGAGCAATGGCCTATAGAAACCCCTGTGTGGTTGGAAGCATTCTGTCTGCCATCGACCGGGTCAAGCATCCAGAAAGGTAAGCATTCCAAAACAAACCCCTATTCTGGTGAAAATTGCTACCAAAAGCTGAACTAATGGATAGAACTCTCCAACAGAAAACAAGCAAACTAGTATGACGTCACACGTCGCCGCACCGCTGTCTGCGCAGCTCCCCCCTCCCCGGGAGGGGGAAGGGGGAGCCCCACATCTCCCACGCCGGCTATCCACCCATCAGTTCTTCGGCTGATGCTGTAGGCACCGGTTATATGCTCGGCTCCAGTAGTTGTTTCAGCACTGTACCTAGAGTGTGGTGTCTGTCTTCTAGGTGCTGCGTGAGCCGGGAGTGAGTCTCCAGTATTCGAGCTGCATGCGCCTAGGGTTCCCTTCCCTAGGTGCCCTGTAAGTACTGCCCTTGGGGCTTGGGGCCACCTTCCTTGGTTTTCGCCCGCTCTTTGTGTGCTCGGGTGTTCTGTCTCCCTTGCTTGCCTTAGGGTAATGGGCAGTTTTGCACTGGTGGGGCGCAGGGTACTGTGCAGCTTGTCCCCACCAATCATGGCGGCCGGCTCTGTTCCCCTTGGGTACGCTGTCCTCTTGCGGGGTTTTCTTTTTCTTTTTGTTTATCTACCTGGTGGGGGGGGGGGGCCTGCCTTCGTTCTTGCCCCTTGTGTCCCTTGTGTTCTGAGTATTTTTCTGGTGGTACCCCCTGCTAGGTCCCTGTGAGTGTACACGTCCCGAGGGTTCAGCTCTTAGAAAGTTGTTTGGTAGCTTTGAGCGCCGGTTAGCAGTACCCTGCCTGGGATTACCTGAGCTCGAGTCCTCTTATAGTAAACGCTCGAGACCCTGGGGGCGCGCGGGTCCGATGGATGTGACCCCTGAGGTCCCCCCTCACTTCCAGCGAGTTTGCGGGTTGCTCTCACCCCTTAGTCTCAGGGTGACTCTGTTTTGCCTCCATCTGCTGCCTGTGGGGTCAGTGACACCTTCGACCTGGAGTCCTACGAGTTTTGTTGCTCGTTGTGGCTCGGTTACCCAGTTGTGCTGACTAAGCGGGTGCGGGCAGCAGGGGCGTTGCACTTTGAGCCTTGGTGGTGGCAACGCTCTCATTTGTTTGCTCCCCGGGAGCCCCTGGGGCTGCCCCGTTTTGGTTTGTGATGGCACTTGGGAGTGTAATTACCTAAGTGTAGTTACAGGATTAGAGCTACGCTCGTGGTGTCCCGTCTCCCCAGCACTTTTTGTTGTATAATGCTTTGAAATTACTTACAGTTTTGGCCTCCACTACCCTCTCACTTAACTTGTTCCAACCGTCTACCACTCTGTTTACAAAAGTGAATTTTCATATATTTCTCTGGCAGCTTTGTTTCGTTAGTTTAAATCTATGACCTCTTGTTCTTGAAGTTCCCGGTCTCAGGAATTCTTTCCTTTCAATTTTATCGATTCCTGTTACTATTTTGAACGTAGTGATCATATCGCCTCTTTTTCTTCTATCTTATAGTTTTGCATATTTAACACTTTGGTGTGCCCCACGCGCCACCCCTCAACTGTGCGATTTGGGTCCCAGCGTTTCACGGGAGCGCGCTTTAATTCTAAAAAGTGTATACTCTCTTTGTCACCTTAATTCTTGTCCTATGAGATTAAATTTGGTATCATTGTGTTTGCAATAGAATTCTCTACAGCACTAAATGCATATAAACTCCAAAAGCCCAGCTAATTACCCGCAGCAAACAGAAAGTGCGAACGAGTTACCCAGGAGCGCGCAAAAGCGATAAAATGTGTTCACTCTTTTCACTTTGGTCACCTCAATTTTCGTCCTAGGTCTTTCATTTTGGTATCAATGGGTTCGCAATAGAATTCTCTAGAGGACCATTAGCATATAAAATAAAAAACCTGGTCACGCTCCACCCGCCGACGAGTTGAAGACGGGCCACGCGTTAACCGTGAGTGAGCGCCCAGATGCCTTCCAGCTACACTCCCAATTCCTGCCCACAAATGTTTAGTATTTAGTATTTTAGTATATGTAGTATTATAGTTTAGTATTTTTTGTGTAGAAGTTGTACATCACATAAGCATTGTAGATAGCCATTTGCACAAAATAGATGGTCATTTTCTTCGTCCATTTGTGAGTTTTCCTTATGAAGTGATAATATTTGATCATTTGGTCAAAGTGATCAACACCTTTCATGTTTGTATTGTAGTCACAGATTGCATTCGGCTTGTTGACAGTTACCAAACAGTCCCCAAAAAATTGGATAAAAACCTGATTTTTGGCAATTATTTTAGTGGATGACGCAATGCTGCATCATCCCCGAGATTACCGACAGTAAACGGATGACGCAATGCTGCGTCATGCCCGGGCGAAAGTGTTAATGCCTCTAACCTCTCCTCGTAGCTCTTGTCCTTCAGTTCTGGGAGACACTTAGTGGCATGACGTTGCACCTTTTCCAGTTTGTTGATGTGCTTCTTAAGATACGGGCACCATACAACCGCTGCATATTCCAGCTTTGGTCTAATAAAAGTCGTGAACAGTTTCGTTAGTATTTCTCCATCCATGTATTTAAAAACAATTCTGAGGTTAGAAAGCGTAGCATAGGCTCCTCACACAATGTTCTTAATGTGATCCTCAGGTGACAGTCTCACAAGACAAACAATTGTCTTGCGAGTCTGCCAGTGGTTGGTTGCTTCAGTTCCTTCCACGCCCCCCTTATCTTTCCCCTGGATCCCCCCTTCCTGCCTACATCTGGTTCCTTACCATCTGTGGGTTTGGGGCGGGGTTTGATGGTTTTGAGACTCTGGCAGTCTCGGGGAATTTACCTTCTGGGATAGTGACGGGGGCATTTGAGCCTGTTCCTCCAGCCGTGTTGTAAGAGTCTGCCAGTGGGCTCCCTTCCTTAGTATTTTCGTGGCTGCTCCGGTTTTCTGGTACGGCCAGGGCTTTGGGGGGACAGCTCAGCCCCGGGGCCTGTCGTGTGGGTTCCGGGGCTGGGGAGGGGCTGACTTGGAGGCCTTAGCCCCATAGGACCCCGTGGGGGTTTTTTCTCCCCCTCTAGGCAGGGTTTGTGGTTATGCGGAGTGGGGTTTTTCTCCCCCTCTAGGGTGGTTACACGGAGTGGTGTTTTTCCTCCCCACTCACCGTACGTGTTGTTGGGCGTCGGCCCCTCCCCGGGCTCGGTTCCTTGGCCTTTAAGTCGGTTGGTACCGTCCTGTGGGTGGATGCTCCCCCCTTTTTGGGATGGTGTCTTCGTCATGTTTCCCCGTTCTTGGGGTTCTACGTGACTTCTGGTCTCGGGTGCAACTGTGCCTTTGTGTGCCTTCGGGACTGGTGTTTGCTTCTCTGTTCTCGAGGGTTCAGAAAGGTTGTCGCTACTTCCCGTATTATTGGAACGTCTGTCGGCTTCTAGTCCGGGTCGCCGTATTGGGCTATTTGTAGCCTGGTTGGGCTGCTTGTGACCCGGTTGGGCTGCTCGTAGCCCGGTTGGGCTGCTCGTAGCCCGGTTGGGTTCCCTTTGGGCTCTTTGTCTTCCCTTAGTTGGCCGGTTTTGTCGTTACTGCTTCCTCTTCTGGCTACTTTTCTTGTGCAGTAATCCTGGTTGGCTCCTTCCTGCATAGCGGGTTGTGCCGTTCGGCCAGTGTGTCATACGCATGCGCCATGGAGTTTGTTTTGGTCTGGGTGGTGTGTTTCAGTGCTGGTGTTTTGCGCCCTTTTTTCTCGGGTGCTTCGCCTCTCGCTCTTCTCCCTTGCTCCGGTATGTGCCTCTTCGTTCTGGGGGTGTCCTGGATTCCTGCTGTGGGGAGGATGCCGAGGTTTTCCCTGTGTAATGGGTGTGGGCCTCCTCCTTCGCCTCTACCCTGCTCTCCTGCGTGTCTGGCTCTGGATTCTTCACCTGGCTGTGCTCCCGGGATCTTCTGGGCACTGTTGGGTCGTGTCACGTTCGTGCTTCCGTTCGACAGGTGAGTTTCTGCGATCTGGCGTCTTTTGGCCGGGCGCTAGATGCGAAGATGTTGATATACTTGAATTTATTTAGGTATATATATGTACGAATGAGACCGTTGGCACACCGGTGACTCTCCCTTTTCAACCCTTCCAGTCCCACTCATGTGCATGTCCAACCCATGCTAGAGTCATTCAGGGAACCCACCTCTTTTGTGTTATGAGGTAATTACCTAAGTGTAATTACCTAAGTGTAGTTACAGGATGAGAGCTACGCTCGTGGTGTCCCCGTCTTTCCAGCACTCTTTGTCATATAACGCTTTGAAACTACTGACGATCTTGGCCTCCACCACCTCTATCCGGCAACCAGGAGGCCTGGTCGACGACCGGGCCGCGGGGACGCTAAGCCCCGGAAGCACCTCAAGGTAACCTCAAGGTAGGTAACCTTCTTACCTAACTTGTTCCAACCGTCTACCACTCTATTTGCGAAAGTGAATTTTCTTATATTTCTTCAGCATCTGTGTTTAGCTAGTTTAAATCTATGACCTCTTGTTCTTGAAGTTCTAGGTCTCAGGAAATCTTCCCTATCGATTTTATCAATTCCTGTTACTATTTTGTATGTAGTGATCATATCACCTCTTTTTCTTCTGTCTTCTAGTTTTGGCATATGTAATGCCTCTAACCTCTCCTCGTAGCTCTTGCCCTTCAGTTCTGGGAGCCACTTAGTAGCATGTCTTTGCACCTTTTCCAGTTTGTTCATGTGTTTCTTAAGATATGGGCACCACACAACAGCTGCATATTCTAGCTTTGGCCTAACAAAAGTCATGAACAATTTCTTTAGCATATCGCCATCCATGTATTTAAAAGCAATTCTGAAGTTAGAAAGCGTAGCATAGGCACCTCGCACAATATTCTTTATGTGGTCCTCAGGTGATAGTTTTCTATCTAGAACCACTCCTAGATCTCTTTCTTTATTAGAATTCTTTATGTGTGGGTTGTGGTGCTGGCTGGCACAGCCAGGCTCTCCTGGCTGTGATTGCAGGGTTTGAGCTCTATCTCTTGGGTCCCTCCTATATGGAAGAACTTGCGGGATAGTACCAGTGGAGTGCAGTGGTGCAATAGGCACAATCGGGGAACACTGTATAACCATCAGAGGTCTGCCGTTGTTGCATCTCCTGCCTGTGAGCATACGCCATGTTGCCGGTACATCCGTGGACTTCCAGGGAACACTAGCCTGTTTTCGAATAGGGGTTCCGGCCCATCCTGGCTGTGGTGGGTATGTGGGCCTGCGGGCCGCTCCAAGCAGCAGCCTGGTGGACCACCCTCTCACAGGTCTAGCCTAGCCTATGGCCGGGCTTGGGGTGTGAATGAACTCTCAGAACCCCATCCAGCCGGTATCGAGCAGGTTTCTCCGCCATCGGTTGCCTGGTAATTACCTAAGTAATTACCTAAGTGTAGTTACAGGATGAGAGCTACGCTCGTGGTGTCCCGTCTTCCCAGCACTCTTTGTCATATAACGCTTTGAAACTACTGACGGTCTTGGCCTCCACCACCTTCTCACTTAACTTGTTCCAACCGTCTACCACTCTATTTGCGAAGGTGAATTTTCTTATATTTCTTCGGCATCTGTGTTTAGCTAGTTTAAATCTATGACCTCTTGTTCTTGAAGTGCCAGGTCTCAGGAAATCTTCCCTATCGATTTTATCAATTCCTGTTACTATTTTGTATGTAGTGCTCATATCACCTCTTTTTCTTCTGTCTTCTAGTTTTGGCATATTTAATGCTTCTAACCTCTCCTCGTAGCTCTTGCCCTTCAGTTCTGGGAGCCACTTAGTAGCATGTCTTTGCACCTTTTCCAGTTTGTTGATGTGCTTCTTAAGATATGGGCACCACACAACAGCTGCATATTCTAGCTTTGGCCTAACAAAAGTCATGAACAATTTCTTTAGTATATCGCCATCCATGTATTTAAATGCAATTCTGAAGTTAGAAAGCATTGCATAGGCTCCTTGCACAATATTCTTTATGTGGTCCTCAGGTGATAGTTTTCTATCTAGAACCACTCCTAGATCTGTTTCTTTATCAGAATTCTTTAAAGATTTCTCACATAATATATAGGTTGTGTGGGGTCTATGTTCTCCTATTCCACATTCCATAACATGACATTTATTAACATTAAATTCCATTTGCCAAGTGGTGCTCCATATACTTATTTTGTCCAGGTCTTCTTGAAGGGCATAACAATCATCTAAATTTCTTATCCTTCCTATTATCTTAGCATCATCAGCAAACATGTTCATATAATTCTGTATACCAACTGGTAGATCATTTATGTAGACAATAAACATCACTGGTGCAAGAACTGAACCCTGTGGTACTCCACTTGTGACATTTCTCCAAGTGTGTAATACAGTGTGCTACTGTGTAAATAGTGTGTGAAACTGTACATATTGTAATTTTAGTGCATTTTAAACAGGTAATATTGCAACAATAAACATTTATTGTGGACACATTACTGACACACATATCACAGTTCCATGGAACATTATGAACGTTCTACTGTACACATATTGTAAAGGACACAAATGTGCATCATGTACGATAAAAAAAACAAATAAAACCGCATTGGAAATACATAAAACAAATAATTGAAAATATATTTGTGGCAAAACCTGGTGCTTGAATGACCCGTGCGACCGCGTCTGGGCGATTCATGCACGGGCGACCAGGCCCTGATGACGTCACAGGGCACGTTGTCCACGTCCCCACAGCCAAAGTAAGTGGAATTTGGTATTTACTTTTACATAGACATGTTCAGGGAAGGGAATTTATCATTTTACGAAGAAAAAAGAATTTTTTGGAAACACCTTATTTCATGCCCCCGGGGGAATTTCACAATAAACTCGGCACAGCATGGTGGTTAATATGCTTCACTTGTTGTGTGGACCATTCTGGCTGGTGTTTGGTTCATATGGTTCACTTGTTGTGTGGTCCACCTGTGTTATCCAACTTGTCATATGAAGGAATTATTAATTACTGTCTCCACTCGATCATCCGGACAATATGGGAAGGACCCCCAGCCGGATTATCACGTTTTTCGGATAATGGTACTTTTTCACCTACGAGTCCAAAAGTGACAATTTCCAACTACTTTTATACTACAAACAACATAATTTGAATTGCCTTGCCACATATAATTATTAAATATTCAACTAGAAACCTCAACTTACCTTGTTGGTGTTCATCTTCTTGATTGATGCCACACATCTTGAAGTTAAGAATTCTTAAAAATTTTCGTAACTTATACTAACACAACACTAAAATTAACACTTAAAATTACTGTACAGTTCATTAAGCAAAGTTACTTTTGATTGCCAGCTGCTGAAACCTCACTGGTTGAAGGCATTTGGGTTGCCTGTGAGGCCTCGCTTGTTGAAGGCGCTTGCATGTGCCTCACTTGTTGAAGCGCTTGCATGCCCTCATTTGTTGAAGGCGCTTGGCTTGCGCCTCACTTGTTGAAGGTGCTTGGCTTGCGCCTCACTTGTTGAAGGCGCTTGGGTTGCCTGTGAAGCCTCACTTGTTGAAGGCATTTGGCTTGCTTGTGACGCCTCACACTGAAGGCTAGGAAGCCTTCAGTGTGAGCGAGGCGTGGAGTACCAGCATGCTGCAACAGTGGGTTTATGATGGGCCGCTGAATACCTGGGACATCTTTTGCAAACTTTCCTAATAACTGTATTGCAGCATCAAATACAAAGTCACGGAAAGTGGGCTTACGTCCAGTTCTCACAAGGTACATGTTGAAACAGTTCAGCATGCTCATGTCCACAAGATGGAAGAACACTTTTTTCGTCCACCTACATGTCTTCTGCACACACTCTGCAGTGCCAATCATCATGTCTGATTTATCAATCAACCGCATGTTGATATTATAGTCTAAAACAGTCTGGCTTATATAGTGGTGCGTTTGTTTTATGGCTCACTTTCCCACTGTTCACCATTGTTCCATCATGAATTGTTGTCAACAAGTTCACCTCTCTTTTGTCTTTCCACCGAACTGACAGAATGTTATCACTTTTCTTTCTCTGACACTCACCAACTGCAATGTCGTTGTCAAACACAGGCATTTCCCTTCATTGTGGCTTTACTGTACCAACCAATCCAGTTCTATTTTCTAGCAAGAACCGAGCTAGCAAGGGACTTGTATAGTAATTATCTGTGTATAAAATGTGTCCCTTGTTCATCCACGGAGCCATGATGGCCTTCACTACACTCCCCGAGAATCCATGTTCGTCGTTACCGGGAATGTCTACATCACTAGCCGAGTACAGAATCATGTGTAACACGTATCCTGTCTCACAATCACAAAGAACAAAAAATTTCAGGCCAAATCAGTTTCGTTTTGAGGGAATGTACTGTTTGAATGGAACACGTCCCTTGAAAAGTATGAGAGATTCATCAACCACCAGCTTCTGTGCTGGTACGTAAAAATCTCTGAATTTTCCAATAACATCGTTCATGTAGTGCCTTACTCGCCACAGTCTATCATCAGGTGTTCGGTCCTGAACACTTCCAAAATGTAGACACCTGAGGAGTATCTGAAATCTGTCTCGTGACATATATTTCCCGAATAAAGGTGTTGGTACAGTATTGTCTTGTCCTTGCTCCAATAGTCATTTATTGCATGTTTGTGACAGTGCTTCATCAACAAACAGAGTGCCAAAAACACATACATTTCCGCCACTGTGGTATTTTTCCAACGCTGCAGTCGTGAAAATTCTGTGATTTCCCTCTCAATCAGGTAAGCAGCATGCAGGTTCGTTTGGTGTACAATGTATTCCATGAGTGGTTCATCATAGAATGCTGTAAAATATTCCATCTCAGCCATGTCCTCACCTTGATTAGGGAAAAGGTTTGTAATCCCTACATCTTTATCGTCAAAGTGAGGAATATTAGGAATAAAATCGTCACCATCACTCCACTCAAGTACACCAGGCGTCCTGCGAGATGCAGAGGAAAGACGGCGAGGAAGCGATGCATACCGGCGACCAGGAGCTGAATACCATCTGCGAGAAGCACGGCGGCTACGTGCACGTGAGGTGGGTGCACGTGAGGTGGGTGCACGTGAACACGAGGGTCTTGGTCCCTCATGTGGTGCCATGCGGTGGCGCTTGGCCGGGCGAGATGCTGCTGACGCGACAATTTCTCGCCCAGTTACACCACTGGTACCAGCCACAGGCTCAATAAAACTTTGATCTGAGTCACTAAACCCAGAAAAGGAGTCGCCTCCCTCTGACTCGTCACCCTCAAACAGAAAATATCCACAGGAACTGTGAGGTCGTGGTAGAATTGGGGTAGAAAATGGGCGAGGAGGCATGGGAGAGCGTATAGGACTCGCCATGGCATGGCGGTTATTCTCACTTTCACTGCTGCTGCTACTATCACCCGACAACTGTGTATAATCCTCATCGTTCTCTGAATCGTCAAACACACTTTCTTCACCTTCAGAGAATAATTCGTGGGCTATTTGCTCTGGGGTGAAGGACTGAGTGGTGCGTGCCCGTGAGGCGTTTGACCGTGCGCTCGCCGTGGTGACTCTTGCTAAACTGAGGCCTCCCATGCCTTCGGATCGTGAGCGGGAATTTTTTTCAAAATGGCCGCTGTTTACTATAGCCCCTGGGCAGCGTATGGGACCCCCAGCTACACCGCGGGCCATTCAAATCGTGCGCGGTACCCATAATCGTCATGTGCCACAGGGCAGCATCTTGGGACCTCTTCTATTTCTTATATACATCAATGATCTGCCTAATGTCTCTAACATTCTGAAACCTATTTTGTTTGCTGATGATACTACCCTCATCTACTCCAACCCCAACCCACATACACTAAATGATGTTGTTAATAATGAACTAAAAAAAGTCCACTTATGGATGTCAACCAACAAACTAACACTTAACATAGAAAAGACCTACTACATCGTATTTGGAAGCAAATCTACAAATGCAATTCAGCTTCAGATAGACAATGTAAACATTAGCAATAAAAATGATGGAAAGTTTCTTGGCATATTCCTAGACAAGAGACTCAACTTCAGTACCCACATACAACACATAACTAAGAAAGTCTCTAAAACAGTTAGTATACTCTCCAAAATCAGATATTATGTACCTAACTCTGCTCTCATCTCTCTATATTATGCACTAATCTATCCCTATCTCAACTATGGTATCTGTGCATGGGGTTCAACCACTGCAAACCACCTCAAGTCCATCATCACCCAGCAAAAATCTGCTATCAGAATAATATCAAATTCTGCTTTCAGACAACACACAGCCCCCTTGTTTAACTCCCTAAACATGCTAAACATAATCTCACTCCATAAATTCTCTTGTGTCAACTACATTTACAAAACCCTGTTCTTAAATGCAAATCCTTGTCTGAAACTCTTCCTGGACAGATGTAATAGGACCCATTATCACCACACCAGAAATAAATATCTCTTTGATATCCCCAGAATTAAACTTAATCTGTGTAAACACTCTATGCAAATAAAGGGACCCAGTTTATGGAATTCACTCCCTACTGAATTGAAAAGCTGTCCAACTTTTGCATCATTCAAAATCAATACTAAAAAGTACCTAATTTCATCTTCATAGTTTTTCACTTTTTGCCTTAAAATTTCACTGTATCTATTGCTACCCAATCTCCCAACCTTTATGTTCCCAATTTGAACATCTTTATCATTGTGATCATTGCTGTCTTCTTATATGTGCTGCCAATCTGTTGTATGGTGTTTATAAATCTTGTTTATCTGTATCTTTTGCTACCCAGTCTCCCAATCTTTACGTACCCAATCTGAACATCTTTACCATTGTGAGCATTGCTGTCTTATATGTGCTGTCAATCTGCTGTATGGTGTCTATTAATCTTGTTTAAATTACTAATCAAGCTGTCAATGTAATCAATCAGAGCTTTAATATAACAATGTGCTTTAATATACTTACTAAGCTCTCTCATCTCATTTTTCTCTTGCAATGTATCTTTATCATTTATCAATTCTGATAGAAATTACCTACTTAAAATTATCTGCTAGATTAAGGACCTGCCCGAAACGCTGTGCGTACTAGTGGCTTTACAAGAATGTAAATACTGTACTATCCAATGTATTCTCACAAACCCAATGTACCTTCTTGTATATATATAAATAAATAAATAAATAAATAAATGACGTGAAGCGCAGTTGACTGGTAAAACGATTTACACTTCATATGACGTGATGCGCACTTTAAGGGTTAAAAAACTTTCTATTATCTGTGGAGAGCCCCTTCGGCTCCCCGGAGCAATACTAGGCTGATGTGTATATATTAGATCGTGTCAACAGTCAATCAAAGGAGTTCTAAGCCTACCGGGGACCAGAGCCAGAACCTGGCCCCCCTCAAGAGAGGAACGAGAAGCAATGGCCTAAAAATACCCTCGTGTCATTGGAAGCAGTCTTTGTCTGCTATCTACCAGTTCAGGCACCCATAAAGGTAGGAATTTCAAAACAAACTACTGCTGGTCAAAAATTGCAAACCAAAAGCTGAACTAGCAAACAGAACTCCCCAATCAAAAACAATTAAACAAACATGACGTCACCACAACCGCCGCGCATCCCTCTGTGCAACCCCCCCTTCCCGGGAGGGGGACAGGGGGGGGGGGTTCCAGACCTCCTCGCCAGCAACTCTCCTCAGTTCAAGAGGCTGTTGTGTTGGTGATGGTCGATCGCTCTGGCTCCACTCTTTGCGCAGTGGTGCAGTGCGGTGTTGTTGCTCTGTTTTGGTGGTGTGTGAGCCAGATGTAATACAAAAGTACTGGGGCAGCATGCACCTAGGGCTACCTTCCCTAGGTGCCCCATAAGTACTGCCTTTGTGGCCTCAGGGTTATCTTCCATGAGCCGTTCAGGAGCAGCTACGTCCGTGTGGCTCTGTCGCTACTCGGTGATTGCCCTTCCTTGGGGGTTCAGCTGGGGAGGGTCTTACACCTGTTTGCCCTTGGGTAGGAGGTAGTTTCGTCACTGGCTGGGCACGAGGTACTGTGCAGCTGTCTGTTATAAGCATAGCGACCAGTTCTGTTCACCTGGAGACGTTGTGCTTTTGCTGGGTTTTTCTTTTGTTTTTGTTTTGTGTTGCCTGGCAGGGATCTGCCAGGTGTGGTGGTCTTACCACAAGTAGGTTTTTGGTGGCCCTCCACTAGGTCCCCATGCTTGCACACGTCACAGGGGTTCAGCTTTTAGTTGTTTGCTTGGTAGCTCTGAGATAACTGGTTAGCAGTTCCTCGCCTGGACTTCCCTTAGCATTTAGCCTAAGGGCCCTGGAAACCACCTTTGGGGCTCAGTGGTCCAGTGTAGGAGACCTCTGAGTCCTACCTCGCCTTGTGCGAGTTTGAAGGTTGCTCTGTCCCCTTGTCTCAGGGTGACACTCACTGTCTGCCTCCGCCTTGGTACCTGTTGGAGTCAGTGACACCTATGACCCGGAGTTCTGCGAGTGGTTTTCTTTGCTTGTACTCCATTCACCCAGTCCACTGAGACTGTTATTCAGGTGCAGGCAGCTTTAGTGTTGCATGTGAGATTTAGGTAGCATCAACGTTCGAGGTTGGTTGCCTTTCCGGATGCCTCACAGCTACCCCGCTTTGATTATACTCTTAGTGAGACTTGGGCAACTTCGAGGATTGCCCCTTCCGGATCAGCAATGGAGGCATTCGAGCCTGGTCCTCCTTCTGGAGCTTTATGGCCATGCCAGCGGGCCCCCTTCATCCCTGCTTTTCCGGTAGACTTTGCTTTTTCACCCAAAGGCAGAGGGTTTGGAGGACGGCTCGGCCCCGGGTCCTGACGTGGAGGATTCCGGGGCTGGGGAGGAGTTGACTTGGGGGGGCCTAGGGCCCCACTTGTCCCTGCTTGGGTGTTTGGTACCTTCGGTGGGGGGATTGCTGTTACAGGTGGAGGGGTTTTCCTATCCCCCTCACTGTACATTTTTGTTATGAGTTCGACTCCTACCCGGGTTCGGTTTCGAGTTCCCTTGGGTTCTTCGGATCCCTTCTTCTGGAGGTTTTTGGCTTCCCGCATCCCACTGAGGAAGGTGTGGGAGGCCCCTTGCGGCTTACCTCCTGCAAGACCCAGATTACGCCTAGATATTGGAGCATTCTTTTGAGTTTGGTTCCTCTTTTCCTTATTGGGTGCGTTACAAGATGCCGGAGTCTTCCTGGCTAGCAGACTGCCTTTTCTTTCGTTGGGGGGCTTGACATTCGTCCTGTCGGACTGCGCACTTGTATGGCGAGAGTTGGCTAGTGTCGTTCAGGTTTTCCGGTGGGGGAGGGGGGGGTTGAGTTGGAGCACCTCAATGCATGCTTGTTTGCCCCCGTCCTTCCTCATGATGTCGACCAGGTGCAGCTTCACATGCATGTTCCCTCCCTTTCAGCTCGTGTGAAAAGCATGACATCACATGAGCCACGCCACATGTCTGTGTAGCAGGGAGGGGGGAGGAGGAGCCCCAGACCTTCGCGCCGGCGATCCTCACCCCAGTTCCTCGGCTGATGGGATCATGCACAGTCGTGTGGTTCCAGCTCCAGTCTTCTCTAAGTGCTGTTACTTGTTTTCAGTGTTGCTCATACAGTGATCGTGTGAGCTGGGAGTAATATTCTCAGGTACTCGGGCTGCATGTGCTTAGGGTCACCTTCCCTGAGTGCCCTGTAAGTACCGCCCTTGGGGCTTGGGGTTCCCTTCCACAAGTCACCTTGGGTCTACCTCTGTTGGCCTTTCGCTGTTTGGCCACCCCCGAGTGTGTGGGGGTTTCCACCCTTGTTGCCATGGAGTAAGTGGTAGTTATTGTACTGGTGAGGCGCAGGGGTACTGCATAGCTAGTTTTCACCTTTAACCCTTAACATGCTCGGGGTCTAATATCCTGCCATCCGCACAGGCGCATGTCATTTTGAGAAAAAAAAAAAAATTTTTTTTTTTTTGCTAATCTGTTAAGTTCTGTTCACTGATCACGGGAAAAATAAAAAAAAAATTCTATTGTACTTACTTTTGTTGCAATAGAGCCGAGAAGCTCGGTGATGACGTCACAATCTGCATGTTCGCTCATGCAGTACACGCCCGGGAGGTGTTGCGCGCGGTCCTCAAACAGCCAGAGTTGCCACAAATATATTTTCGCGCTATTTATTTACAATGTCTAAGCGCATTTTATCTAAATTTTTTTCACTAATTGTGTTTCAAATACTGTTTGAACATATTTTGTATCAATAATTGTTGCATATTTAGTATACACAGGCGCACACAAATGTTTTCAATTACGGCAATATAATATGTCATTACAGTCTATTATATTGTATGTTCTGCTTATATTTGTATATATTTACACACACGCACACGCTATCTGCTTATATGTTTACATATTTACACACTCGCACACGCTATACACACTTTGAAGCACACTTAGAAGATTTCTAGACTGTGGTAGTCATTGAAGCAGTCGACAGCACATAATGGGATACCACACGTTTCACACCATGTTTGCACAAGCTTCCGTTTCTTGTCTCTACGTGTCGTTGTTTTACACACCAAGCAATCACATTGGGCTATTGCACGCTTCACACCAGGTGGCAAATACTTAAGTTTGTGTGCTAGGAAGCCTTCAGTGTGAGCGAGGCGTGGAGTACCAGCATGCTGCAACAGTGGGTTTATGATGGGCCGCTGAATACCTGGGACATCTTTTGCAAACTTTCCTAATAACTGTATTGCAGCATCAAATACAAAGTCACGGAAAGTGGGCTTACGTCCAGTTCTCACAAGGTACATGTTGAAACAGTTCAGCATGCTCATGTCCACAAGATGGAAGAACACTTTTTTCGTCCACCTACATGTCTTCTGCACACACTCTGCAGTGCCAATCATCATGTCTGATTTATCAATCAACCGCATGTTGATATTATAGTCTAAAACAGTCTGGCTTATATAGTGGTGCGTTTGTTTTATGGCTCACTTTCCCACTGTTCACCATTGTTCCATCATGAATTGTTGTCAACAAGTTCACCTCTCTTTTGTCTTTCCACCGAACTGACAGAATGTTATCACTTTTCTTTCTCTGACACTCACCAACTGCAATGTCGTTGTCAAACACAGGCATTTCCCTTCATTGTGGCTTTACTGTACCAACCAATCCAGTTCTATTTTCTAGCAAGAACCGAGCTAGCAAGGGACTTGTATAGTAATTATCTGTGTATAAAATGTGTCCCTTGTTCATCCACGGAGCCATGATGGCCTTCACTACACTCCCCGAGAATCCATGTTCGTCGTTACCGGGAATGTCTACATCACTAGCCGAGTACAGAATCATGTGTAACACGTATCCTGTCTCACAATCACAAAGAACAAAAAATTTCAGGCCAAATCAGTTTCGTTTTGAGGGAATGTACTGTTTGAATGGAACACGTCCCTTGAAAAGTATGAGAGATTCATCAACCACCAGCTTCTGTGCTGGTACGTAAAAATCTCTGAATTTTCCAATAACATCGTTCATGTAGTGCCTTACTCGCCACAGTCTATCATCAGGTGTTCGGTCCTGAACACTTCCAAAATGTAGACACCTGAGGAGTATCTGAAATCTGTCTCGTGACATATATTTCCCGAATAAAGGTGTTGGTACAGTATTGTCTTGTCCTTGCTCCAATAGTCATTTATTGCATGTTTGTGACAGTGCTTCATCAACAAACAGAGTGCCAAAAACACATACATTTCCGCCACTGTGGTATTTTTCCAACGCTGCAGTCGTGAAAATTCTGTGATTTTCCTCTCAATCAGGTAAGCAGCATGCAGGTTCGTTTGGTGTACAATGTATTCCATGAGTGGTTCATCATAGAATGCTGTAAAATATTCCATCTCAGCCATGTCCTCACCTTGATTAGGGAAAAGGTTTGTAATCCCTACATCTTTATCGTCAAAGTGAGGAATATTAGGAATAAAATCGTCACCATCACTCCACTCAAGTACACCAGGCGTCCTGCGAGATGCAGAGGAAAGACGGCGAGGAAGCGATGCATACCGGCGACCAGGAGCTGAATACCATCTGCGAGAAGCACGGCGGCTACGTGCACGTGAGGTGGGTGCACGTGAGGTGGGTGCACGTGAACACGAGGGTCTTGGTCCCTCATGTGGTGCCATGCGGTGGCGCTTGGCCGGGCGAGATGCTGCTGACGCGACAATTTCTCGCCCAGTTACACCACTGGTACCAGCCACAGGCTCAATAAAACTTTGATCTGAGTCACTAAACCCAGAAAAGGAGTCGCCTCCCTCTGACTCGTCACCCTCAAACAGAAAATATCCACAGGAACTGTGAGGTCGTGGTAGAATTGGGGTAGAAAATGGGCGAGGAGGCATGGGAGAGCGTATAGGACTCGCCATGGCATGGCGGTTATTCTCACTTTCACTGCTGCTGCTACTATCACCCGACAACTGTGTATAATCCTCATCGTTGTCTGAATCGTCAAACACACTTTCTTCACCTTCAGAGAATAATTCGTGGGCTATTTGCTCTGGGGTGAGGGACTGAGTGGTGCGTGCCCGTGAGGCGTTTGACCGTGCGCTCGCCGTGGTGACTCTTGCTAAACTGAGGCCTCCCATGCCTTCGGATCGTGAGCGGGAATTTTTTTCAAAATGGCCGCTGTTTACTAGAGCCCCTGGGCAGCGTATGGGACCCCCAGCTACACCGCGGGCCATTCAAATCGTGCGCGGTACCCATACACTTCATATGAAGTGAAGCGCAGTTGACTGGTAAAACGATTTACACTTCATATGAAGTGATGCGCACTTTAAGGGTTAAAAGCAGCCGGCTCTGTTCTCTTTGGGTACGTTGTCCTCTTGCAAGGTTTTTCTTTTCTTTTTGTTTTTGCCGGGTGTTGGGGGGGGTCTTCCTTGTGTTCTCCCTCCCCCTTATATTAGGGTCGTTTTGTGTGGTGGCACCCCTTGCTTCGCCCTCGTGAGTGGACACGTCCCATGAGTTCAGCTTTTAGCAGTTTGCTTGGTAGTTTGGGGCGCCAGTTAGCAGTACCCTGCCTGGGATAACCCTTAGCAGACCCAGTCTAGGGGCCCTGGGAAATCCCGTAGGGGCATTCAGGTCCACTTAGTGTGATCCCTGCATCCCCCTCTCGCATTCTGCAAATTTGAGGGTTGCTGTCCCCTTGCCTCAGTGTGATGCTCATTTTTTTGCCTCCGTCATGCTGCCTGTTGGGTCGGTGACTCATTCGACCCTGAGTCCTGCAAGCTCGTTTGCTTGCTTGTGGTTCCAATCACCCTATTTGTTGATGACATTCTTCGGGTGCAGGTAGCTTGCGCGTTACTGGATTGGTTGTTGCAACTCGCAAGTTTGGTTACTTCCCCAGTTGCCCTGAGGCTGCCCCATTTTTGCTTCTCAGAAACCGGACCTGGGTTTCTGGTCGCGTCGGCCTTGATTCAGTCCACTTCCCCCTGTTCTTCCCCTGCTGTGGTTTGTTTGGTTCCCCGCCCCCCTGCTTCCGGCTCCTAGGAGTCTGAGGGCTTCGGGGTTGGGGCCGGGTTTCGAGGTTTGAAACTCGGGCAGTTTTGGGGGTTGCATCGGAGGCGTTCGAGTCTGTTCCTCCAGCCGTAGCTCCAGGGTCTGACCAGTGGGCCCGCTCTCTTCCTGCTTTTTAGGCTTCCCCCGGCTTTTTCTTGAGGTCGGAGCTTTGGAGGACGACTCGCCCCCGGGGCCTGACGTGGGGGTTCTCGGGGTTGGGGAGGAGCTGACTTGGGGGCCTTGGGCCCCGTTGGACCCCCCACTGGGTTTTCCAACCTTCTGAGTGGGGTTTACTGTTATTTGGAGTGGGGTTTTTCTTTTCCCCTCCCTCTGCATACAAGTTGCCTTTGGGCATCGGCCCCTCCCCGGGTTCGTTCCGTGTCTTATTAGATCCTGCATGACTTTTGGTCACGGATGCTATTGGGTGCATTTTTGGAATATCTGTCGCCTTTCGGTGGGGCTTACCTCCAGTCCTTTCTAGGACTAGTTGGTACTCTTTCATCCATTTTTCTTCTCTTTCGATGCTGTTTCTGATTTTAATTGTCGCTTCTTTCTATCCTTTGTCTTGCCAATTCGTATTAATGGTTCCATATTCCTTGTTGGCACCCTCCCCAGGAGTAGAGTGGTGCAGCACGGACCTCATGTGTCCTGCGCATGCAGCGTGGGTGAATGTTTTGTTCTGGTCGGTGTGAGCGTGTGATGGTGTTCAGTGCACTTTCTTCCAGGTTGTACACTGCTCTCGCTCATCTTATCTCTCCAGTCATCGCCCCCTGGTTCTTGGGGTCGTTCTGGGTTCTATGTGGGGGACACATCTAGTTACCTCTCTGCTTATGTGTGTGGGGTGGCTAGGAGTAGCTCCTCCTCTGCCTCTCCTCCTCTCCACCGCTCCTGATCTGCACACACATCTCTGGACATGCTCTACTAGCCATGCTCCCAGGCCCTGACACGGCTATGCTGTGTAATTACCTAAGTGTAGTTACAGGATGAGAGCTACGCTCGTGGTGTCCCGTCTTCCCAGCACTCTTTGTCATATAACGCTTTGAAACTACTGCGGTCTTGGCCTCCACCAATTTCTCACCTAACTTGTTCCAACCGTCTACCACTCTGTTTGCGAAATTGAATTTTCGTATATTTCTTCAGCATCTGTGTTTAGCTTGTTTAAATCTATGACCTCTTGTTCTTAAAGTTCCAGGTCTCAGGAAATCTTCCCTATCAATTTTATCAATTCCTGTTACTATTTTGTATGTAGTGATCATATCATCTCTTTTTCTTCTGTCTTTTAGTTTTGGCATATTTAATCCCTCTAACCTCTCCTTGTAGCTCTTGCCCTTCAGTTCTGGGAGCCACTTAGTAGCATGTCTTTGCACCTTTTCCAGTTTGTTGATGTGCTTCTTAAGATATGGGCACCACACAACCGCTGCATATTCTAGCTTTGGCCTAACAAAAGTCGTGAACAATTTCTTTAATATATCGCCATCCATGTATTTAAAAGCAATTCTGAAGTTAGAAAGCGTGGCATAGGCTCCTCGCACAATATTCTTTATGTGGTCCTCAGGTGATAGTTTTCTCTCTAGAACCACCCCTAGATCTCTTTCTTTATCAGAATTCTTTAAAGATTTCTCACATAATATATAGGTTGTGTGAGGTCTGTGTTCTCTTATTCCACATTCCATAACATGGCATTTATTAACATTAAATTCCATTTGCCAAGTGGTGCTCCATATACTTATTTTGTCCAGGTCATCTTGACAAAATAAGTATATGGAGCACCACTTTGCAAATTCCTGGCTTCCGGTGCTTGGACTGTCTTTTGGGTCTTTTCGTTGCTTTTTACGTCTTCCTACCTCTCTCCTACAGCTTGTTGTGTATCTTGGTGGGTGCATATTGGCTATTCTCATGCTCGTGCTGGGTTGGGATGTCATGTTTTGTTTCCTGTTGTGGATCGGGCCCGGTGTTCCGGTGTAGCTTTGAGTTCTTCCTCTTCTCCTTGTCTGTCACTATTATCTTCTGTGTTGCGATGTCTACTGGTGTATATATAGCTTTCCGATCACCAACTCCTGTCCCTACAGTTCCTTTTCGTTGGGACCAGGGGCGCTTGGCTTCTGGCCCTGGTTCAGGCTTTCTTTGTTCCTATTCGGACAATATGTCTTTGTTTTAGTGCAGTATGTGTCTATCGTTATTCCCCCTTCCTTCCTCAGCGACATGTGCTTCGTTCTTCCCTGTTGGGGCTGGTGGTGCCACTCCTGGAGGTTGCGGTGTCACTGTTTTTCGCTTTGCGTCTCGGGTTCCGGCTCATGGTGCTCGGTTCCTTGTTGGCCTCTACTGAGGCCTTGGCTCTTAGGCTTTTCGCTGCCCTTTTTGGCCTTGTTGTTTGCGGAGTTTGCGGTTGGCAGTTTCTGCAAGCAGCGGCTTCTTGTCTGTTGTCGGGCATATTGTTCCTTCAAGGGTCCCGGGGGAGGGTGCCTCCTGGATCGGTCGTGTCTACTTGGTTGGGTTGGTTCTTTCCTGGCTCACCGGGTTTGGGTTCCTGGTTCCCTGGCGGTTGTACCTTTTGATTCTTGCCAGCCTTGGTTTCTTTGCGGCTTGCTTGGTGTCCGCACCCGGGGGGTTTTCCCATGGCTACGCCTCTTTTATGTGGTCGGTCCGGTCCATGACAGGGCTGGTTCGACCTTCTCCTAGAGTCTTCTGGTTTGGTACTTTTGACTCGAGTCTCACAATTTGGTTGGTGGTCAGGTGGCTTTTTTGAATATGTCCCACCTGCATGCTTCGTCTTGGCAGCGGTATGGGGTTTTTCTGGAGGTCCTTCATTTTCTTTTTATCTCATCATAGGTGTACTGCGCTCTTTGTTGTCGTGGTCTTGTCCTTCTCTTGTGGTGGTTCAGGGCCGTCTTCTGGTCACATACCGTCACCCTGTCTCGTGCGGCACTGGCGGAGTCGCTTCGGATTGCTCTGGTTTTGTTGTTCATTCTGCACCGTGCGTGGGTATTCTTGGGCATTGTTCACCTCCGGCCTGCTCATGCTCCACCTGAGCTGTCCTGCTCTGGGGCAGGGTGCTCTTTTCTCTATTCCCTTCGGGTTGTTGTGGCCCCTTCGGTTCCAGAGGGGTCTCTGTGGTTGTTGCTGCTTTGTTATTTTGCCGGGGTGCCTCTTCTTGTGTCCGGTTGCACCTCTCTGCCGTTCTTTGTGCACCTTGGCCTCTGAGGCCGGGCTGCTCTTTGGGTTGCTCCGGTTTCCCCTCTCTGTTCTCGAGCTCATGTCTCTCTGGTAGTCTGCTGGGTTATTCTGTCTAGCCGGCCTGCGGTCTCTCCCCGTGCCCTTAACGTTCATAGGTTTGCTGTGCTTGCTGCTGTCTTGGGTGGCATGTCTTGGGCTGATTTTCGAACGCAGGTTATTTTGGCAGTCGCACTGGGTTGGCCACAGGTTGTTTTGGCGGTCGCACCGGGTCAACCACAGGTTGTTTTGGCGGTCACACCGGGTCAACCACAGGTTGTTTTGGCGGTCGCACCGGGTCAACCACAGGTTGTTTTGGCGGTCGCACCAGGTCAACCACAGGTTGTTTTGGCGGTCGCACCGGGTCAACCACAGGTTGTTTTGGCGGTCGCACCGGGTCAACCACAGGTTGTTTTGGCGGTCGCACCGGGTCAACCACAGGTTGTTTTGGCGGTCGCAACGGGTCAACCACAGGTTGTTTTGGCGGTCGCACCGGGTCAACCACAGGTTGTTTTGGCGGTCGCACCGGGTCAACCACAGGTTGTTTTGGCGGTCGCACCGGGTCAACCACAGGTTGTTTTGGCGGTCGCACCGGGTCAACCACAGGTTGTTTTGGCGGTCGCACTGGGTCCTGGTTGCACGCTCGCTCATGTGCGTTCCAGGCCTATTCGGGCCTATGTCACTTTGGGTTGGCTGTTGCAGCCTGTTGTCTCAACTTCGCGTTGTGGTGTGAGCACCGACCGCCTCCCGGATGCATCCCTCTGTTTTCGTTTTTGGTGAGGTAGCTCCGGGGAGCTGTAGGGGTTCTCCCCAGAAAACCAGCGGTGTATGTAATGAAACACCATTTTCTGGGTGAGTCCTGGAGGCTCCCCGGCAACCCTCCCTTCCTCCGGTCGGCAGTTTTTCACGTTTTTGATATCCAGCCTCAGAACTGGGGTAAGGTTCGCCGGCGCCAATTTCTGGGGCTCCCCCATCCCATTCCTGGGGAGGAGGGAGCTGCGCACACATGCGGAGTGGCTCATGTGACATCATACTTGCTTGCTCATTTTTCCTTTGGGGAGTTCTGTCCACTTGTTTGATGTTTTTCGTTGTTAACCAGAATAGGGCTCTGTTTTGTTGTGCTTACCTTTTTGGGTGCCTGTCCCGGCCGATGGCAGATATAGAATGCTCCAAATCACATGTGCATTTCTATGGGCCATTGCTCCTCGTGCCTCTGTGAGGGGGCCAGGTTCTGGCTCGTGGTCCCAGGTAGGCCTAGAACTCCACCCACATCAACTGATGCAAAATAGTTAGGGTATCCATGTCGGCCATGGATGGCTCCGGGGAGCCTCCGGGACTCACCCAGAAAATATCGTTTCATTACATTCAATGCTGGTTTTTTAATACTCAGCCTCTGAACTGAGGGGAGTTGCTGGCATAGAGGTCTGGGACCCCCCCCCCTCCCATCCCTCTCCTGGGAAGCGGGGGGGGGGGGGGGGGTTTGCAGATGGATGCGCAGCGGTTGTGGTCACGTCACGTTTCCTTGTTTTTGATTGGGGAGTTCTGTTTGCTAGTTCAGCTTTCGGTTTGCAGTTTTTGACCAGCAGTAGTTTGCTTTGTAATTCCTACCTTTCTGGGTGCCTGACCTAGTAGATGGCAGACAAAGACTGCTTCCAATTACACAGGGGGTGTCTTTAGGCAATTGCTCCTCTTGCCTCTCTTGAGGGGGGCCAGGTTCTGGCTCTGGTCCCCGATAGGCTTAGAACTCCTCCGATTGACTGTTGCCATGGTCTAATGTATACACGTCAGCCCGGTATAGCTCCGGGGAGCCTCCGGGTCTCGCCCAGAAAATGACGTTTCATTTCATTCAACGCTGATTTTTTCTCTCCGGTATTTCTTGCAAAGGCTCATGGAAAAGATAGGATAACAAGAGATAAAAAAAGCAGTGAACCAAAAGAATTGTCAGCAGCAGCTGACGAGGGACATTCCTGCAGGCACAGTGTTCATCACGCCAGAAGAAAGTCACCCGAGGTCTCCATGTCTGAAGGTAAATATTGAAGCTTGACGTACTATTGATGTTGCAGAAATAATAATAGCAAGTTTTATCATATATATCATAATGTAGGTCACCAGATGATGTACTTTACTCACGTATATTTTAAGTTTTACTTTTATAGTAATTTATGAATCCAAAACATGCTCATTATTGTGTTCACCAGGTAAAAAATCACCATTCAGGAAAACAAGGTCACCAGAAAGAAACACATCCCCTAAACAGTATGCTTCTGCAGAAAAAAATTCCATCCTAGAAAAAGGTGCATCTAATACCAAACCAGACATTCAATATTTAACGGTGGATGGTCATCAGATAGTTGAAGATACTGCAGATGCAGTTGTGAACCGACTTCAACAGTTCTTTGAAGGAGAAACACAGGTTTGTATAATAATGGTTAAATTATGTAGCCATAGCTAACTTATGAGTGCTAATTTTACTACTTTAATTTGTTTGAATACCTGTAGTATATGAAGCCCTTAAACTGCGCAAAACTGCATATGAAGTTTTGAGTAACTGACGCAAAAGTGGGCAACACTGCATATGCAGTTTTGGAGAACCACGCAAGATTTAAATGTCCTGCGGATACACTGGGTTCACATCACCTTCCTCAGGGCTCTTGTAAACAGACGCCATTTAAAAAAAAAAATCATGGGTAACATTACCAGGTGTGAGAGCCTCAGTACTGAGTGAGCCACCAAGGCTGGCACATGCAGCATGAGCTCACAGCATTGCTGTTCCGCTTGTGACCACAGCATCGCCTAAAAATGCCAAAAATATAGGTAACTGGTATTATTTAGCAATGATAGTATTGCAGAAGATCCCTGACTGTGATATAAATGACCAGGATTCTGATAATAGCAGGATTGTTGTGATAATTTGCACTGTGCTGTGGGAGGAGTAATGTTGAGGGTAGGAGGGCTGTAGTGTCGTCTGCCGAAACTGTGTGCCACCTGTTGCTCTTTGCACTAACTCTACCAACTTAGTGGTTCACTATGGTGAACAAAACATGCAGATACTTATATATATAACGTCTGTATATAGTGAATAAAAGCAAAAACAGTATGGTGGAAGGAGAATGTTAGGGAGTCAGGTGAGGTGAGGGAGGGAGTGGTGCCCAGTGGCGGGCTGGTTGGTGTGTGGTGGCCACTCCTTGCTGCTGTTTGACTCAGCATACCAATTTAGTGGTTCATTATGGTGAACAAAACATGTAGATAATTATATATAATGTCTGTATATAGTGAATAAAAGCAAAAACAGTATGGTGGAAGGAGGATGCTGGCGAGTGAGGAGCTTTTGAGGGAGGGAGTGGTAGCAAGTGGCTAGCTGGCCACTTATCTTTCCTTTTTGATTCACAATATCAACTTAGTGGTTTGTTATGGTGAACAAAAAATGCAGATGTGTATATATAACCTATGTATATAGTGTAATAGCTACAAAGGTATCTGTTTATTGTTTTATGAACATAATAATTGAATCACTAATATGCACACAATAATTTTGAGTACAGCGATGATTCACACATTTTATTATATAAAAATATCACACTACACACTATTGAATAATATTACTGTACTGCAAAAAACTTACACTTTCGATTTAAGAAAAAATCAATCAGAGACATTTTAATAATTAGGTAATTATACCTTTGTGGCAACTCCCGTCTGACAGCTGGAGCTGAGCAGAACTTCCCCGATGCTTGCTGAGTCTGCGCCTCTGTTTTGCCAGACTTCCCTGCTCTATTGTAGCCAAAATATGCCACTTAAGATTTTTTTTTTAATATTTTTCCCCATGATCAGGGAACAGAAATTAACAGGTTTATAAGAACAAAAAAAAAATTTGATTTTTTTGTTATGCACCTGTGAGTGTCAAAGGCCAAATAGCCCTTAGCAGCTTGGAGGTTAACAGATGTACAGTATTATACAATGATACCTCCATTTTCTAATTTAATCCGTTCCCAGAAATGGTTCGAAAACCGAAATTAATTTTCCCGTAAGAAGTAACATAAATTTAATTAATCCGTTCCACACCCCCAAAAATATTAATTTGAAAATACATTTTATACATACTACTACTAAACATATATTTTCTGGGGGGAGCCCCTACGGCTCCCCGGAGCTATCCATGGCTGATATGGATACCCTAACTATTTTGCATCAGTCGATGTGGGTGGAGTTCTAGGCCTACCGGGGACCACGAGCCAGAACTTGGCCCCCTCAGAGATGCACGGGGAGCAATAGCCCATAGAAATGCACATGTGATTTGGAGCATTCTATATCTGCCATCGACCGGGACAGGCACCCAGAAAGGTAAGCGCCACAAAACAAACCCCTATTCTGGTTAAACAACAAAAATCGACAAATGAGTGGACAGAATTCCCCCAGGAAAACGAACTAACAAGCATGATGTCACGCGAGCCGCGCCACATGTCTGCGCAGCTCCCCCCTCCCCGGGAGGGGGAAGGGGGAGCCCCAGACCCCCGCGCCGGCGATCCCCGCCCCAGTTTCTCGGCTGATGGGATCATGCACGGTCGTGTGGGTCCAGCTCCAGTCTTGTCTCATTGCTGTGACTTGTTTGCAGTGCTGCTCTTACGGTGGTCGTGTGAGCTGGGAGTAGTATTCTCAGGTACTCGGGCTGCATGTGCTTAGGGTCACCTTCCCTGAGTGCCCTGTAAGTACCGCCCTTGGGGCTTTGGGTTGCCTTCCACAAGTCACCTTGGGTCTACCTCTTGGCTTTTCGCTGCTTGACATTTGTCCACCCCGAGGGTTTGGGGGTTTCACTCCCTTGTTTACCTTGGGGTAAGTGGTAGTTATAGCACTGGTGGGGCGCAGGGTACTGCGTAGCTAGTTTTCACCTATAACAGCGGCCGGCTCTGTTCCCTCTGGGTACGTTGTCCACTTGTGTGGTTTTTTCTTTTCTTTTTGTTTTTGCCTGGTAGGGGGGTCTTCCTTGTGTTCCCCCCCCCCCCTTATATTAGGTTCGTTTGTGTGGTGGCACCCCCTGCTTTGCCCTCGCGAGTGGACACGTCCCGTGGGTTCAGCTTTAGCAGTTTGCTTGGTAGTTTGGGACGCCGGTTAGCAGTACCCTGCCTGGGATAACCCGTAGCAGACCCAGTCTAGGGGCCCTGGGAAACCCCCCGGGGTCTCTCGGGTCCGATAGTGGAGACCCTTGCGTCCCTTCTCGCTTTGTGCGAGTTGAGGGTTGCTCTGTCCCTTTGTCTCAGGGTGACTCTCCTTGTTTTTGCCTCCATCATGCTGCCTGTTGGGTCGGTGACACATTCGACCCTTGAGTCCTGTGAGCTTTGTTGCTTGTTCGTGACTCCATTCACCCAGTCTGCTGATGAATTCCTGTGGGTGCAGGCAGCTCGCGCGTTGCAGGGTAGGATGTTGCAACGCGCTCTGGTTTGTCGCTTCCCCGGACGCCCCGATGCTGCCCCGCTTGTGTATGGACCCAGACTTGGGTGGTTTTGGTCGCTTCGGCCTTGGTTCCTTCCTCGCCCCCCTTGTTTTTCCCCTCCTGCTTCCGGCCCCTACGCATCTGCAGGCTTCGGGGTCGGGGTGGGGTTAGAGGTTCTGAGACTTGGGCAGTTTCGAGGGTTGCCCCGTCCGGGGTAGCTGCGGAGGCATTCGAGTCTGTTCGTCCGGCCGATGCTCCGGGGTTTTGACCAGTGGGCCCCCTTCTCTTTCAGCTCTCTCGGCTGCGCCGGCTTTTTCTTGTGAGGCCGGGGCTTTGGAGGTCGACTCGGCCCCAGGGCCTGGTGCAGAGGCTCCTGGGGTTGGGGAGGAGCGGCCTTGGGGGCCTTGGGCTCCATTACGCCCCGCCTGGATTTCCGTCCTTCTGAGCGGGGCTTACTGTTACAAGGAGTGGGGTTTTCTTTCCCCCCTCTGCGTACGATTTGGGCTTGGGTTCTGCTCCTCCCCGGGTTCGGTTCCGTGTCCCTGTGGTTTCTTCGGTTCCGTCTTAAGGAGGTTTTCGGCTAACCGCATCTCTTCGCCTGCGGTGCGGTTGGCCTTTGCAGCTTCCTCCTGTTGGAGCACTCAAGGTTGGAGCACTCAAGGTCACTAGGCCCCGCCACCCCGTGAGGCAGCAGTTGCCGCGAATATATTGTTTATCAATTGATGTTTCTCATTCGTTTCTTCTCTGGTTTTATGCTGTAATATAATTCAAAAGTGTGTAATTTGTGGAATTTATATAGTTCAATGTGTGGAACATCGCTGTGCTCAAAATTATGGGGCTCATATATGCGACATGTTTATTATATTCTACGATCAATCAAACAGTGTTTTTGCTGTTATTACACTATATACACACACATTGTATACACCTATCTACATATATGTTCACCATAATGAACCACTAAGTTGGTATGGTGAGCCCAAAAAACAAGAGTGGGCTGCCACACCCAGCCAGCCCACCCTCACTCCTTCAAGACTTAACTCGCCAACATTGCTCCTCCACGATACTGTTTGTGGTGTTATTACACTATATACATACATTATATGTAACTGCTGTATCTACATATTTTATTCACCATAACTGTACAAGTAAGCTGGTATGATGTCCATACAGCATAGTGGCCACTGCATGACAAGTCACACAGCAGACGACAGCCTCATTCACTCCCTCACCTAAATGGCTCCTCCGAACATAAACCTTTTGCTGTTATTATACTCTATACACACATTATATATAAGTATCTACATTTGTGTTCACCATAGTGAACCACAAAGCTGGTATGGTGATTCCAGACACCAGCCAGCATGTGACACCACCTCTTCCTCCTTCACCAACAGTACTCCTCCCACCACTAATTCACATCGCTAATCCTCACCACAATCCTGCTATTATCAGAATCCTGGTCACTAAATCATGTAAATGAATAATTTAATAATTTTCCATAAGTTTATTTTGTAAAGGAACATGAGAAATCGTTTGAAAATTTTTAGATGGACGAAATAATGGCAGTGTGCTGTGGCTAGCGCTGTCAACATATTGAACAGCATTTATTCACTGATATCTGAACATTGTACACAGTCTTTATCAGAGTCAGGCTCTTCTGTAATACTATCATGGCTAAATAATACCAGATACATATATATTTTGACAATTTTAGGCGATGCTGTGGTCAAAAGCTGAACAGCAATGCTGTTAGCTCATGCTGTGTGTGCCAGCCTTGGTGGTTCACTCAGTACTGAAGCCTTCACACCCGGGAATGTTGCTCACAATTTTTTTTTAAATGGCATCTGTTTAGGAGAGCCCCGAGGAAGCCGATATGAACCCCATGTAGCCGTGGAAGTTTTGAATGGTTTGGTATACCTAAAAGATCCCTGAGGTGTGTTGCGCACCAACCGTCGAGAGCCTCAAGGTGCGTTGCGCAGTGCAGTGGTTAAAACCCATCAGAGTATGTACAAGTATATCTTACCTTTATTGAGGACTCGTGTTGGCGTATGGAAGACAGTGAGGAAGGGGGGTGAAAGAGAGGTGTTAGTGTTTGGAAGGGGAGTCCCCTTCTGTTATAACAGCAGTGAAGACATTTCTGGGGTACTCTCTCTTTTTGCCTTTTACATGCATACCACTAGGACCTGGTTGTGGCTCACTGCTTGCTTGTCTTACTAAGAATCTGTCTATAGATGCTTGTTTTTTCCTACTTTTTAACACTTGTCTGTAGTTAGACATCACATTGTCTCATTATGAATGATCTCTTGTTTTTCTTGTATTGTCATCCTCACAACTATTTTCTTAGGTTGAACTTTACCACTGACCTTCTTGGAACCCATGGCATGATATATAATAAGAACTTTTATGTTCAGAAACCAAAAAAGCAGAAAAAATATGAAATTCTTCTCAAAGAATTCAAGCGCTGTTGCCACTTGGCGAGAGAGACTAGTAAACTGAAGCGTGCCATGTGCTCGGTCGGCCCATACGTGTCTCAACAAACTCGAGCACCAAGGCAAACTTCGAGTACCAAGTCAAAATTGAAAAAAAAATTGAGCTCGAGAACCGAAAAATTTGAAAACAGGCATTCAAAAACTGAGGTTCCACTGTACTTTAACCCTTAACATGCTCGGGGTTTAACCCTTAACATGCTCAGGGTTTAACCCTTAAAGTGCGCATCACGTCATATGACGTGCTGAACGTTGTTCCAGTAAACTGCGCATCACGTCATATGATGTGTTGGAGTACTACGCAAGATTTAAACAGCCCGCGGATACACGGGGTTCACCACACCTTCATCAGGGCTCTTGTAAACAGACGCCATTTTTAAAAAAAATCGTGGGCCAAACTTCCGGGTGTTAGGGGCCTCAGTATTGAGTGAGCAACCAAGCCTGACGCACGCAGCATGAGCTCACAGCACTGCTGTTCAGCTTGTGACCACAGCATCGCCTAAAAATGCCAAATTATACTTGTTCATGCTATTATGTAGCGATGATATTATTACAGAAGACCCCTGACTGTGATAAAACTGACCAGGGTTCTGATAATAGCAGGATTGTGGTGATATTTAGCGCTGTGCGCCATGGAAGGAGGTGTAATGCTGTGGGAGGGAGGGTGGTAGCGATGTCTTTTGACTGTGTGGCCACCTTTTATTGACTGCACTCACCATACCAGCTTAGTGGTTCGCTATGGTGAACACAAATGTAGATACTTATATCTACATTTGTCTCTGATTAATTTTTCATACCTTCTTTGCTGTAATATTATTCAATAGTGTGTAGTTTGATATATTTATATAATAAAATGAGTGAATCATTGCTGTGCTCAAAAATATGGTGTGCATATTGTTGATTCAATTATGTTCATCACTCAGTGAACAAATACTTTGTCGGTTATTACATTATAAGCACAGGTTATATATAAGTATCTGCATGTTTTGTTCACTATAACGAACCACTAAGTAGCTATTATGAATCAAAAAGTAATGAGGAGTGACCGCCGTTTACCAGCCAGCCACTCCCGCCCTCCCTCCAGTCATCTGACTTACCCACATTCTCCTCCCACAATAATGTTTTTGCTATAATTCACTATATACATTATATATAAGTATCTACATGTTTTGTTCACCATAACTGTACATCTAAGCGTGTATGGTGAGTAAAGGCGCAAAGATGTAGCTACTCACACAGTCAGCTGATCGGCGGCCGCCCTCAAGGCCAGACGCACTAATATTTCTCCTCCAACTTCATATGTGGAAGTTGGGTAAGCATCTGGCCTCCAACATTGGACAGAGACAAACCCACATTCTCTCTTATAGATATAGATGGACTAGCTTGTTTAAAATAAACATTTAAGTTATTTGGTAAGACATAATATCAAAATGTACTGAAAATATTGTAATTTAAATACTGATAATACAATCTCTTGTATCACCAACACTAATGAAGCGTGTCCCATCTCCCTTTCAGGAAAAAGAAGAGAAAATACACAGGCCAGTTGCTGAAGAAATGGAGGGGCAGGGAGAGCAGAAAGATGAATGTGTTGCCAACATTACCCAGCAGATCCATTACCTACTGGAGAGGCAAGTATTTCATATTCTTGCAAAACTTAAACATAAGAATGAATGCTATAGGCCTAGAGCTCAGAGTGTGATTATTAATATTACAGTGGTACCTTCATTTACAAATTTAATTCATTCCCAGAGATGGTTCAAGAACAGAAAATTTGAAAACCTAAACAAATTTTTCCATAAGAAAAAATGTAAATTAATTGGTGCCACACACACACCCAGAAATATTAACTTAAAAATATGTTTTATACTTAATACTACTCATATTTTGTACTACAGTATATGCACTTTATATCTTAACTTTATTGACGACTCTTGTTGGTGTATGGAAGACGGTGAGGAGGGAGACGAGGAGGAGAGGTGTTAGTAATTACCTAAGTGTAATTACCTAAGTGTAGTTACAGGATGAGAGCTACGCTCGAGGTGTCCCGTCTTCCCAGCACTCTTTGTCATATAACGCTTTGAAACTACTGACGGTCTTGGCCTCCACCACCTCCTCACTTAACTTGTTCCAACCGTCTACCACTCTGTTTGCGAAAGTGAATTTTCTTATATTTCTTCAGCATCTTTGTTTAGTTAGTTTAAATCTATGACCTCTTGTTCTTGAAGTTCCAGGTCTCAGGAAATCTTCCCTATCAATTTTGTCAATTCCTGTTACTATTTTGTACGTAGTGATCATATCACCTCTTTTTCATGTCTTTTAGTTTTGGCATATTTAATGCCTTTAACCTCTCCTCGTAGCTCTTGCCCTTCAGTTCTGGGAGCCACTTAGTAGCATGTCTTTGCACCTTTTTCCAGTTCGTTGATGTACTTCTTAAGAAAAGTCGTGAACAATTTCTTTAGTATTTCGCCATCCATGTATTTAAAAGCAATTCTGAAGTTAGAAAGCGTAGCATAGGCTCCTCGCACAACGTTCTTTATGTGGTCCTCAGGTGATAGTTTTCTATCTAGGACCACCCCTAGATCTCTTTCTTTATCAGAATTCTGTAAAGATTTCTCACATAATTTACAGGTTGTGTGGGTTCTATGTTCTCCTATTCCACATTCCATAACATGACATTTATTCACATTAAATTCAATTTGCCAAGTGGTGCTCCATATATTTATTTTGTCCAGGTCTTCTTGAAGGGCATGGCAATCATCTAAGTTTCTTATCCTTCCTATTATCTTAGCATCATCAGCAAACATGTTCATATAATTCTGTATTCCATCTGGTAGATCATTTATGTAGACAATGCATCACCAGTGCAAGAACTGAACCCTGTGGTACTCCATTTGTGACGTTTCTCTAGTCCAATACATTGCCTCTGATTACTGCCCTCATTTTTCTATCAGAAAATTTTTCATCTATGTTAGAAGTTTACCTGTCACCCCTCCAATATTTTCCAGTTTCCAGAACAACCTCTTATGTGGAACTCTGTCAAAAGCCTCTTATAGGTCCAGATAGATGCAGTCAACCCATCCTTCTCTTTCCTGTAAAATCTCTATGGCTCAATCATAGAAACTGAGTAAATTCAATACACAGGATCTTCCAGATCGAAAACTATACTGTCTGTTTGATATTATATAATTTCTCTCCAGGTGTTCTATTATTTAGTTTTAATTATTTTTTCCAATATTTTGACTATTACACTTGTCAATGATACCGGTCTATAATTGAGAGAGTCTTTCCTGCTGCCACTTTTGTAGATTGGAACTATGTTAGCCTTTTTCAACACATCTGCTATGACTCCTGTACACAGGGAAGTCTGAAAAATCAGCTGAAGTGGAATGATGAGCTCTGGTGCGCATTCTCTCAGAACCCATAATGAAACTTCATCTGGGCCAACTGCTTTGTTCTTACTTAACTCCAGGAGCATTTGTTTCACTTCGTCTCTAAACACCTCTATGTCCTCTATGCTGTTCTCTGGAATTCTTATTGTGTCTGGTTCTCTGAAGATCTCATTTTGTACAAACACACTTTGGAACTTTTCGTTTAATACTTCACACATTTCCTTTTCACTTTCAGTGTATCTGAAATTTTTTCAGATACACTGAAAAATTTTCAGTGTATCTGAAAAATACACCCCCATTTTCGACCTCTGAATATTATCCTTGACCTGCAGCTTGCTTTGAAGGAATTTATAGAAAAGGCCTGGATCTGATTTACATTTGTCTGCTATATCTTTTCAAAGTTCCTCTCTGCTTCTCTCCTTACTTGTAGTTGTTTTTTGCATCTTTGTATTGCTGGTATGTTTGGGGGTTTGGCCTCTTTCTATAATGATTCCATGCTTGTGTCTTTTGATCTCTGGCCCCTCTCACAATTTCTGTTGAACCAACCCTGTTTCCTAGGTCTGCATGTCTGTTTTGATATGAATGGTTGTGTGCCTTCGTCGTATATTTTGCAAAATTTAGCATACATCTCATTTACTTCCTTGCCTAGAAACAAGTTTTTCCAATTATACCCAAGAAAAAATTTCCAAGTTCCCCATAGCATCCTCTCTTGAAATCGAGTTTAACAACTGTTTCACTGTCCCCATTCTCTACTAGATTATATTGCATAGTGTATTTAATATCCAAGAGGATGTGATCACTCTTTCCCAAGGGAGGAAGGTACTGGTGTTTGGAAGGGGAGTCCCCTTCCATTATAACATCAGCCAGTGATGACTTCTTTGGGGTACTCTCTCTCTCCTACGTTTTGCAGGCATACCACTAGAACCTGGTTATGGCTTACTGCTTGCTTGTCTTACTAAGAATCTGTCTATTGACACTTCTTTTCTGTGGGGAGTCCCTATAGCTCCCTGGAGCTTATCAGGCTAATGTATGTTATATTAGACTGGGACATTAGCTAAGGGGTTCAGACCTACCAAGGACCAGCGCCAGAACCTGGGCCCCTTCAGAGAGGTTTCAGGGAGCAATGGCCCTAGAAAACCCCCCTTGTGGTCGGGGTTTTCCTTATCTGCCATCGACCGGGGTTAACCCTTAAATTGCGCATCGCATCATATGATGCTTTGACCGACTTGCAGTAAATTGCGCATCGTATCATATGATGCTTTGGAGTACTATGCATGATTTAAAAGGCCCACGGATACACGGGGTTCACCACACCTTCATCAGGGCTCTTGTAAACAGATGCTATTTAAAAAAAAATGGTGGGCCAAATTCCCGGGTGTTAGGGGCCCTCAGTATTGAGTGAGCTACCAAGCCTGACGCATGCAGCATGAGCTCACAGCACTGCTGTTCAGCTTGTGACCACAGCATCGCCTAAAAATGCCATAATATACTTGTTCGTGCTATTATGCAGCGATGATATTATTACAGAAGACCCCTGACTGTGATAAAACTGACCAGGGTTCTGATAATAGGAGGATTTTGGTGATATTTAGCGCTGTGCTCCATGGAGGGAGGAGTAATGCTGTGGGAGGGAGGGTGGTAGGCGTTGTCTTCTGACTGTGTGTGGCCACCTTTCATTGACTGCACTCAGCATACCAGCTTAGTGGTTCGCTATGGTGAACACAAATGTAGAAACTTACATATAACGTGTGTATAGAGGGTATAAACAGCAAGAGGAGTAGGTTGGGAGCCGCCATTTTGGTGAGGGTGGTGGCGTCGTCTGCACGATTTATCATGTTGTTTACTGGTTACCACGATGGTCTTTGGGCACCATACCAGTTTACTTGTACAAGTATGGTGAATAAAACAGGTAGATATTTATATATAATGTAGTGTATATAGCGTAATAACACCACACAGTATTGTTGGAGGAGAAATATTAGTGCGTCTGGCCTTGAGGGCGGCAGCCATCAGCTGACTGTGTGAGATCCTACGTCTTTGTGCCTTTACTCACCATACAAGCTTAGATGTACAGTTATGGTGAACAAAACATGTAAATACTTATATATAACGTCTGTATATAAAAGCAAAAACAGTATGGTCGGCGTAGAATGGTGGGAGTCAGGTGAGGTGAGGGAGGGAGGGAGTGGCAGCTAGTGGCGGGCTGCCACTGCCACTCAGCATACCAACTTAGTGGTTCCTTATGGTGATCACAAATGTAGATACTTATATATAATGTCTGTATTTAGTGAATAAAAGCAAAAACAGTATTGTGGGAGGAGAATGTGGGGTGAGTCAGGTGACTTGAGGGAGTGGCAGCCAGTGGTGGGCTGCCACTGCCACTCAGCATGCCAACTTAGTGGTTCGTTATGGTAAACACGCATGTAGATACTTAAATATAATGTCTGTATATAGTGAATAAAAGCAAAAACAGTATGGTAGGAGGAGAATGTGGGTGAGTGAGGTGTTGAGGGAGGGAGGGAGTGAGTGGCTGGCTGGTACACAGTGGTCACTCCTCGTTACTTTTTGACTCATAATAGCAACTTAGTGGTTCGTTATGGTGAACAAAACATGCAGATACTTATATATAACCTGTGTATATAGTGTAATAACCGACAAAGTATTTGTTCACTGTTTGATGAACATAATTGAATCAACAATATGCACACCATATTTTTGAGTACAGTGATGATTCACTCATTTTATTATATTAATATATCACACTACACACTATTGAATAATATTACAACAAAAAAAAACTACGAAAAATCGATCAGAGACATTGAAATAATTAGGTAATTAACCCCATCAACCAGGTATCAACCAGGACTCTTCCTTTTCTTTAAGGGCGGAGGACTTGGATGATGGCTCTTCCCCGGGGCCTCTGTTGCGGGTTCCCGGGGCTGTGGGGGATGCCTGCTAGCAGTTCTGGGGCGGTTTTTTCCTTCCTGGGTTTTCTGCTTCTGGGCGAAGTTTTTCGTCCATCCAGTCTGCTTGCTTCCCACTTTTGCTGGGGTGTTTTCGTATCTTTTGCGTCGGTCTCTGCCCTCTGTTCTGGTGGCCATATTCTTCTGCCGGTTTCCCAGTGTGGCCACTAGGACGGCGTTGCAGTTTGTTTACATGCGCCCGAGTGTGCGAGTGAGCGTCTTGCATGAGTTTTTCTGGGGTTTTATTCTCTTATTCTAAAACTTTTTTCAGGGGTTTTATTCTCCTTTTATCGTTTCTTTGCTTTTCTGGTGTTTTCTGCCTGTTTTCTGTTCCTCTAGGAACGTTTGAGTGTTGATTTTACACAGGGTTTCCTGTTTTGTCTGTTTTGGGTCTGGGCCCTAGGGTTTGGGCTCAGTGTCCTTGTCTGTTATGCTTGCTCCCACACCATGTCCCTCAGTTTTTGGTCTGTTCTGACCGAACCCTGGGAGTTCTGGCTGGGGACTGTGCTTTGCTTTTCTGTGGTGTATCTCCGCCAGCAAATGTGGTGGTTTGGGCTTCCCCTGGTTCCTTTGGGTTCTTTGGTTTCGTTTTGAAAGTTTCTTCCTCTTGGGGCCCCCTTTGTGGGTTCAGGGGGCTTTGTTTCCTCGTGTGGGCTTGCAGACTGATCTTTTTGGGTCTTGGCACGGGTTGTGGTTGTGCTGGGACTGTGGGGTTTTGTTGTCGATGTGGGCCTTTTGATGCAGTTTTGTGCCTTCTTCGCCTGGCCAGTGTGGTGCTCTCTGCCCACTGGTCGGCAGCTTGTAATTTCTTTTCACGTCTATGTGTGTGTGCACATGTGTATGTGCATACGCACGTGTGTGTAAAACACCTTGTGTGTGCGTGTATTTATATATGTATGTGCATATGTATATATATATACAATATACTGTATATATATATATACAATATATATATATATATATATGTCGTACCTAATAGCCAGAACGCACTTGTCAGCCTACTATGCAAGGCCCGATTTGCCTAATAAGCCAAGTTTTCCTGAATTAATATATTTTCTCTAATTTTTTTCTTATGAAATGATAAATCTACAAATTTCATTATGTATGAGGTCAATTTTTTTTTATTGGAGTTTAAATTAACGTAGATATATGACCAAACCTAACCAACCCTACCTAACCTAACCTAACCTATCTTTATAGGTTAGGTTAGGTTAGGTAGCCGAAAAAGTTAGGTTAGGTTAGGTTAGGTAGGTTAGGTAGTCGAAAAACAATTAATTCATGAAAACTTGGCTTATTAGTCAAATTGGGCCTTGCATAGTAGGCTGATAAGTGAGTTCTGGCTACTAGGTACGACATATATATATATATATATATATATATATATATATACATATATATATATATATATATATATATATATATATATATATATATATATATATATATATATATATAACTGAAAACTCACACCCCAGAAGTGACTCGAACCCATACTCCCAGGAGCAACGCAACTGGTATGTACAAGACGCCTTAATCCACTTGACCATCACGACCGGACATAATGAGGTGATAGCCGAGGCTATTTGAACCACCCCACCGCCGGCACTCGGATAGTAATCTTGGGCATAGCATTTTACCAAATCACCTCATTCTTTGGGGCACACGTGAGGAACACAAATGCGAACAAGCCTGAATGGTCCCCAGGACAATATGCAACTGAAAACTCACACCCCAGAAGTGACTCGAACCCATACTCCCAGGAGCAACGCAACTGGTATGTACAAGACGCCTTAATCCACTTGACCATCACGACCGGACATAATGAGGATGATAGCCGAGGCTATTTGAACCACCCCACCGCCTGGCACTCGGATAGTAATCTTGGGCATAGCATTTTACCAAATCATCCTCATTCTTTGGGGCACACGTGAGGAACACAAATGCGAACAAGCCTGAATGGTCCCCAGGACAATATGCAACTGAAAACTCACACCCCAGAAGTGACTCGAACCCATACTCCCAGGAGCAACTGCAACTGGTATGTACAAGACGCCTTAATCCACTTGACCATCACGACCGGACATAATGAGGTGATAGCCGAGGCTATTTGAACCACCCCACCGCCTGGCACTCGGATAGTAATCTTGGGCATAGCATTTTACCAAATCACCTCATTCTTTGGGGCACACGTGAGGAACACAAACTGCGAACAAGCCTGAATGGTCCCCAGGACAATATGCAACTGAAAACTCACACCCCAGAAGTGACTCGAACCCATACTCCCAGGAGCAACGCAACTGGTATGTACAAGACGCCTTAATCCACTTGACCATCACGACCGGACATAATGAGGTGATAGCCGAGGCTATTTGAACCACCCCACCGCCGGCACTCGGATAGTAATCTTGGGCATAGCATTTTACCAAATCACCTCGTTCTTTGGGGCACACGTGAGGAACACAAATGCGAACAAGCCTGAATGGTCCCCAGGACAATATGCAACTGAAAACTCACACCCCAGAAGTGACTCGAACCCATACTCCCAGGAGCAACGCAACTGGTATGTACAAGACGCCTTAATCCACTTGACCATCACGACCGGACATAATGAGGTGATAGCCGAGGCTATTTGAACCACCCCACCGCCGGCACTCAGGATAGTAATCTTGGGCATAGCATTTTACCAAATCACCTCATTCTTTGGGGCACACGTGAGGAACACAAATGCGAACAAGCCTGAATGGTCCCCAGGACAATATGCAACTGAAAACGCATTTGTGTTCCTCACGTGTGCCCCAAAGAATGAGGTGATTTGGTAAAATGCTATGCCCAAGATTACTATCCGAGTGCCGGCGGTGGGGTGGTTCAAATAGCCTCGGCTATCACCTCATTATGTCCGGTCGTGATGGTCAAGTGGATTAAGGCGACTTGTACATACCAGTTGCATTGCTCCTGGGAGTATGGGTTCGAGTCACTTCTGGGGTGTGAGTTTTCAGTTGCATATTGTCCTGGGGACCATTCAGGCTTGTTCGCATATATATATATATATATATATATATATATATATATATATATATATATATATATATATATATATATATATATATATATATATATATACAGTATATATATATATATATATATATATATATATATATATATATATATATATATATATATATATATATATATATATATATATATATATATACAGTATATATATATATATATATATATATATATATATATATATATATATATATATATATATATATATATATATATATATATGTCGTACCTAGTAGCCAGAACGCACTTCTCAGCCTACTATGCAAGGCCCGATTTGCCTAATAAGCCAAATTTTCATGAATTAATTGTTTTTCGACTACCTAACCTTACCTAACCTAACTTTTTCGGCTACCTAACCTAACCTAACCTATAAAGATAGGTTAGGTTAGGTTAGGTAGGGTTGGTTAGGTTCGGTCATATATCTATGTTAATTTTAACTCCAATAAAAAAAAATTGACCTCATACATAATGAAATGGGTAGCTTTATCATTTCATAAGAAAAAAATTAGAGAAAATACATTAATTCAGGAAAACTTGGCTTATTAGGCAAATCGGGCCTTGCATAGTAGGCTGAGAAGTGCGTTCTGGCTACTAGGTACGACATATATATATTTATGTATGTGTATATACATAATATATATGTGTATGTATACTCTTTCTTTCGGAAGGGGCTTTGTTCCCTTGCTGTTGACGAGGTACTGGGGGAGCAGCTTGCTCTGTTGACTCTCGCATGGTCCCGCAGTTAGTGGGCGCTTTTGGTTGTCTTCCGGCCTCTGGGTGGCGGACGGCTTCTTCCTCTTGGGGGGTTCAGGGCTGGCTGGGTGGGCTTCTTCTCCTGCGCTTCATCATGTCATCTTAGTGGGTGCGTCCTGGATTCTATGCCCTCATCTGCTTGATACCTGCTTGATGGGGTTCTGGGAGTTCTTCTACTCCCCAAGCCCGGCACGAGGCCAGGCTCGACTTGTGAGAGTTTGGTCCACCAGGATGTTGCTTGGAGCGGCCCGCAGGCTCACATACCCACCACAGCCCGGCTGATCCGAAACTTCTCTTAGAAAACTTCAAACTTCATGAAGTGCGAACTTCATCGGAGGACTGTTGTCTGCTGTCTGGCTTCTGTTGGGGCCGGGTGCCTGGATGGTGACTCTGGACCTCCAGGTCAATTTTTGGCACGTTCCTCTCCAGTTTTCTGTGACTGCTACAGTTGGTGGTGGGGCTTCAGGCTTGCTGCTTTTCTTGCCTTCACTAGTTTGTAATTGGCACTTGGTGTATTTATGCATCTTTACCGGATCTTGGGGCCTTGTCTGAGTCTGCTTGGGATTCGGTGTCTGGCCTACCTCGACGACTGGCTGGTGTGGGCTCCCAGTCGGTCCGCTTGTCTGCTCACCAGGAGTGTGGTTCTCTCCAGATTGCCAGGTTTTGTTTCCTGGTGATCTGGAGGCCGTTTCATCTGTTTCTGTCCCAGGTTCGGACCTGGCTGGGTCTTGTTTAGGGCTCTTGGGCTGCTCCTTGTCTTTCCCTCCAGAAGTGTTGCTGCGGGTGTGGTCTCGCCTTTGGCTGTTCATGAGGGGGTCCCGGGTTGCTCGGCGGTTGCTCGAGCAGTTGCGCAGGAGTCTGAACTTCGACATGCTGGTCTGGCCGCGGGGTCGGGTTTGGCTTTGGCGTCTGTTTGGTTCCTTCAGAGACTCCCCTTCCACCTCTCTTGCAATCGTTGGGTTCGTTCTTCCGAGGATCATGTGTTGGTGCTGCGTCACCAGCTTCCTCTTTGGGGTTTTCGGGGTTCCATGCTTTGGCATCTTCCTGAGCCTTCGCTCGATGTGTTCACAGACGGGTCATCTCTCGGCTGGGGCTTTGTGACCAATGCTCACCAGGTCTGGTGGGGATGGTGGGATCTGTCCGTCCGTCAGGCTCACAGCACGGTTCGGGAGTTCGTGGCTGTCTGGTTTGCGTTTCAGAGAGTTCGGGTCACTCGTTGCTCTACCATTCAGCTCCATTCGGACTGTTCTCTGGCGGTTCTTTGCCGGAACCACAGGGTTTCTCTTAGGTAATTACCTAAGTGTAATTACCTAAGTGTAGTTACAGGATGAGAGCTACGCTCGTGGTGTCCCGTCTTCCCAGCACTCTTTGTCATATAACGCTTTGAAACTACTGACGGTCTTGGCCTCCACCACCTTCTCACTTAACTTGTTCCAATCGTCTACCACTCTATTTGCGAAGGTGAATTTTCTTATATTTCTTCGGCATCTGTGTTTAGCTAGTTTAAATCTATGACCCCTTGTTCTTGAAGTTCCAGGTCTCAGGAAGTCTTCCCTGTCGATTTTATAAATTCCTGTTACTATTTTGTATGTAGTGATCATATCACCTCTTTTTCTTCTGTCTTCTAGTTTTGGCATATTTAATGCCTCTAACCTCTCCTCGTAGCTCTTGCCCTTCAGTTCTGGGAGCCACTTAGTAGCATGTCTTTGCACCTTTTCCAGTTTGTTGATGTGCTTCTTAAGATATGGGCACCACACAACAGCTGCATATTCTAGCTTTGGCCTAACAAAAGTCATGAACAATTTCTTTAGTATATCGCCATCCATGTATTTAAATGCAATTCTGAAGTTAGAAAGCATAGCATAGGCTCCTTGCACAATATTCTTTATGTGGTCCTCAGGTGATAGTTTTCTATCTAGAACCACTCCTAGATCTCTTTCTTTATCAGAATTCTTTAAAGATTTCTCACATAATATATAGGTTGTGTGGGGTCTATGTTCTCCTATTCCACATTCCATAACATGACATTTATTTACATTAAATTCCATTTGCCAAGTGGTGCTCCATATACTTATTTTGTCCAGGTCTTCTTGAAGGGCATGACAGTCATCTAAATTTCTTATCCTTCCTATTATCTTAGCATCATCAGCAAACATGTTCATATAATTCTGTATACCAACTGGTAGATCATTTATGTAGACAATAAACATCACTGGTGCAAGAACTGAACCCTGTGGTACTCCACTTGTGACATTTCTCCATTCCGATACATTGCCTCTGATTACTGCCCTCATTTTTCTATCAGTCAGAAAATTTATCATCCATGTTAGAAGCTTACCTGTCACCCCTCCAATATTTTCCAGTTTCCAGAACAACCTCTTATGTGGAACTCTGTCGAAAGCCTTTTTTAGGTCCAGATAGATGCAGTCAACCCAACCATCTCTTTCCTGTAATATCTCTGTGGCTCGATGATAGAAACTGAGTAAATTCGATACACAGGATCTTCCAGATCGAAAACCATACTGTCTGTCTGATATTATATCATTTCTCTCCAGGTGTTCTACCCATTTAGTTTTGATTAGCTTTTCCAATACTTTCACTATTACACTTGTCAATGATACAGGTCTATAATTGAGGGGGTCTTCCTTGCTGCCACTTTTGTAGATTGGAACTATGTTAGCCTGTTTCCACACGTCTGCTACGATTCCTGTACACAGGGATGCCTGAAAGATCAGGTGAAGTGGAATGCTGAGCTCAGATGCACATTCTCTCATAACCCATGGTGAAACGCCATCTGGGCCAGCTGCTTTGTTCTTCCCGAGCTCCTTTAGCATATTTTCCACTTCATCTCTAGACACCTCTATCCGCTCTATGTTGTTCCCTGGAATTCTTATTGTGTCTGACCTTTGGTGTCTGAAAGGTGTTTGACCTTTGGGGTTGGTCCCTTTGCTAGATTCTCGGGGTTTGGCTAACCGGGAGGTTCATGTCCGGGGTGTGTCCTGCGTCCTGACAGACAGCTGTCTCGGTTCATTCCTCTGTTCACTGATTGGCTAGTCATCGCCGACTCGTTTCGTTGGCTCTGCCGGACGTATGGACTCCTGGCATTGGACGTTTTTGAGTTGGCGTGGTCTAGGCATCACCCATTCTATGTGATGCCCTTACCCGCCTGCGAGGCGTTCACGGTGGATGCCTTTCAGCAGGACTGGTCGAGGTGGGGGTACCTGTTCCTCTTCTCCCGGTCCAGCTGATTGCTTCGGGTTCTGGCTCGGTTGGAGCCCATTCCCACGAGAGTAGTCCTTATGGTCCCTTGGTGGCAGGCCCAGCTTTATTTTCATACGCTGCTTGATAGGTGTCCATACCCGGGGCGTTTTCCCGCGGCTCCGCCTCTTTCGGCAGGTCGGACCGGTCCTGTACGTGACTGGTTTAGCCTTCTCCTTGGCTCTTCGTGTCTGGTATATTGTCACGGGTATCACCATCTCTGTGGTGATCAGGTGGCTTTGTTGACGGTGTCCCACCTGCGAGCTTCGTCTCGGCGACAGTATGATGTTCCTGGTGTGTTTCTATGCACTTTTTTCTTGCAGTTCGTAGGTTGTCTTCTCTTTCGCATCGGGTTGTCTTGTCCTTTCTTGGGTTTTCAGGACTACAGTTATTTGATGTTTCTTACTGTCGCCTCGTTTTGTGCTGCGCCGGAGGAGCTGCTCTGGTTTGCGTTTGAGGTGGACGTCACGTCTGCCCCGTTTCGTATGCTTTCTCATGTTTTGTTTCACCTCCGGCCTGTTCATGCGTCGCCTGAGCCATCCTGGTCCTTGATCAGGGTGCCTTCTTATCTTCTCGTCAGTTTGTGGTAGCCCCTTCGGTTCAGGTTTCTGTTCTCTGGTACTGGTGGTAGGTTTGTACGTTTGTAGCCTTTCTCCGTCCTTCTGGCGACGGTCGAGACGGCTGCTTTCCAGAGGGGTTCTTGGGTTATTGATGCTTGATTGGTTCGGCCGGGGATGCATCCTGTGTTGTCCAGTTGCGCATTTTTACTGTTACCTGCGAACCATGTTTGGAGATGCGCTTTGGGTTGATCCGGTTTCCCTCGTTCCCTGTTTCAGGGCTCGGGTCTCCCAGGTCGTCCGCAGAGTTTTTAAGTCTTCCAGTCTGCGGTCTGCCCTTGTGCCCGTACTGTTCGGACGTTTACAGCTTTTGCTGCTGTGTTGGTGACGTCTAGGGCTCATTTCGGGAGCAGGGATTTGAGGGTCACACAGGTTCTTGGCCGCCCATTCTTTATGCGCATCTGCTCCTGTGCGTTCTTGTTGCCTAGGGTTGCAGCCTGTTGCATTGCAAGGCTTCACACTGCAGAGTTTGTGGCGGCCGCCTCCCGGGTCAGCCCTTTCTTTACCTTCTCTTTGGGTATGAATCTCCAGGGAGCCGTAGGGGCTTCCCACAGAAAACCAGCGTTGAATGTAATGAAACTGCATTTTCTGGGTGAGCTCCAGAGGCTCCCTGGCAACCCTCCCTCCCACCAGTTGGCGGTTTTATCGCATTGGTTGAAGCTTAGCTTCCGAACTGATGCCAGGACGTCGGTGCGGTAGATCCGGGGCTCCCCCCTCCCCCTCTCGAGGCGGGGAGGGCTGCGCGGACGATCGGTGCGGCAGTAAAGTGTGATGTTTGCTTGTTAGCTTGTTTCTCTGGGATTGTAGTGAGTTTCTACCTCTGTTCGTTTTTTTGTTTTAATTTTTTACCATGTGGCGTTTGTTTTGTTATGCCTACCTTTCTGGGTGCCTAACCCCGGTCGATGGCAGATAAGGAAAACCCCAACCACAAGGAGGTTTTCCAGGGCTATTGCTCCCTGAAACCTCTCCGAAGGGGTCAGGTTCTGGCACTGGTCCCTGGTAGGTCTGAACTCCTTAGCTAATGTCCCGATCTAATATAACACACACTAGCCTGATAAGCTCCAGAAAGCCTCCGGGGCTCACCCAAAAAATTGCATTTCATTACATTCAACACTGGTTTTTTTGTTTTATAGTAAATCATCAATAGTATTTTCTGTTTTTTGTCCGTAGGGATAACGTTCCTATCAACAATATCTTTCAGGACCCTTTCCTCTGTTTTATGAGCTGTCAAGAAGAGGTTCCTGTAAAATAGTCTAATAGGGGGTACATGTGTTGTGTTAGTTGACTCTTCAGAGGTTGCATGGCATTTTACCTTTCTTCTTATGATGTCTTCAACAAAACCATTAGTGAAGCCATTGTTGACTAGGATCTGCCGTACCCTACAGAGTTCCTCATCGACTTGCTTCCATCCTGAGCTGTTGCTGAGAGCAAGGTCGACGTAAGTATTAACAACACTCCTCTTGTATCTGTCTGGGCAGTCACTATTGGTATTGAGGCATATTCCTATGTTTGTTTCCTTAGTGTAGACTGCAGTGTGGAAGCCTCCACCCCTTTCCGTGACTGTTACATCTAGAAAGGGCAGCTTCCCATCCTTCTCCATCTCGTAAGTGAAACTCAACACAGAATTCCACTCAATTCCATGACCAAGAGATGGCTTCCTTAACCTTGCTGGAATCAACCTCACTGAGGACCAAATCACTCTCCTATATCTGGGTATAAACTGTCATGTTATGTCCAGACCAAGCGAGATGGCCCGGAAAGTGGAGTTGGAGATCCTAATGGACGACATATTCGACCTTGAGACGCAAAAAAAGGTTACCACTAAAGACACTTTGCAAGCAGAACTTATTGCAGAAGGAGGAAAGATTCGAGGCAACTACAGAAGCACCATACTGTCCCCCGAGCTCAAAGCGGCAGCTAAGAGCCTTCGTGAGAACAAGGCAATAGTCGTCAGGAGAGGTGACAAGTCACCAATATACGTCATTCTTAGAAAAAGATGAATATCTGGCGAAAATGAACCTCATACTCTCTGACCAAACTAAATTCCAAAGGGTAACGAAGGACACTACAGCCTAATTGAAAACAAATGTAAACAGATTGATCAAAATTGTGAACGCCAAGAAATCCGGACTCCACCTGCCAAAGGTTATTGGAGAATACAAACCTGGGTATGCATATGGAAATGTCAAGACCCACAAGCCTGGAAACCCACTTCGGCCAATCATCAGCCAGATACCCACACCCACGTACAGACTGGTGAAGCGACGCAACGGCTTGCTGACTCTTTATGTACCTTGTGCTTTCAGCCTGAAGTCTCCAAAGGAATTTATTGGCTTATTGCAAGGAACACGGGCCACAGGGATAAGAGCCTCGTTGGACATAGAATCACTGTTTACCAATGTACCTGTGGATGAAACAATCGGGATGATAGCGAACAGTGTATCGTGATCCGGCTTGTACTCCTCTTGACACACCAGAAAACACTAAGGAAACTACCCCAAGCTTGTACTAAAGAGGCACCCTTCTTGAGCCCAGATGGGCACATGTATAAGCAAATAGATGGGGTCGCCATGGGTTCTCCCCTAGGTGTCCTGTTTGCAAACTTGTACATGGGCACCATCGAACAGAAGGTCTTAGTTGACATGGACTTGAAACCTGCCATATTATGCAGGTATGTTGACGACATTTTTACACAAGTACCAGAAGTCCGACGTCTGCAGGAGCTAAAGGAGGCATTCGAGCGGAATTCTGTGTTGAGTTTCACTTACGAGAAGGAGAAGGATGGGAAGTTGCCCTTTCTAGATGTAACAGTCACGGAAAGGGGTGGAGGCTTCCACACTGCAGTCTACACTAAGGAAACAAACATAGGAATGTGCCTCAATGCCAATAGTGACTGCCCAGACAGGTACAAGAGGAGTGTTGTCAATGCTTACGTCGACTGTGCTCTCAGCCACAGCTCAGGATGGAAGTAAGTTGATGAGGAACTCTGTAGGGTAAGGCAGGTCCTAGTCAACAACGGCTTCTCTAATGGTTTTGTTGAAGACATCATAAGAAGAAAGGTAAAATGCAATGCAACCTCTGAAGAGACAACTAACACAACACCTGTACCCCCTATTAGACTATTTTACAGGAACTTCTTCTCGACAGCACATAAAACGGAGGAAAGGGTCCTGAAAGATATTGTTGATAGGAACGTTATCCCTACAGACAAAAAACAGAAAATACTATTGACGATTTACTATAAAACCAAAAAAACAGCCAACCAACTCATGGAAAACTCGCCAGACACAAAGCAGAATGCCTTGAAAGAGAGTAACGTCGTCTATGCCTTCAAATGCCCACTTGGGGATGGTAAACCCCAAAGAACTCAGTATATAGGCAAGACGACAACGCCTCTTTCCAGACGATTAACAATGCATAAGCAACAGGGCTCCATAAAGGAACACATAATTTCCTCTCACAACCAGACCGTCACCAGAGAAGTCTTAACAGACAACACAGAAATCATCGATAGGTACAGCGATAGCAGACGGCTCGACATCTGCGAGGCACTACACATCAAAAAGTCAACACCAGCAATCAACAGCCAATTAATGCACAACTATATTCTATCAACTTCAAGACTCCGAACCAATATAGAAGCATCAATTGGAAGTATGTACTCAGTACTGAGGCTCTCACACCCGGGAATGTTGCCCATGGTTTTTTTAAAAAAATGGCGTCTGTTTTCAAGAGTCCTGAGGAAGGTGATGTGAACCCTGTGTATCCACAGGCTGTTTAAATCTTGCGTAGTACTCCAAAACTGCATATGCAGTGGTGCACACTTATGCGTCAGTTACTCAAAACTTCATATGCAGTTTTGTGCAGTTTAAGGGTTAATGAAAACAAAAACCCCTTATCCACTTGGCTTAAATACAATCAAAAGAAAAATATACACATGTGAATTTACGTTAATAACAAAGGTGAAGGTAATACTGTATCAACTCGCTAATCCAGACTATATGGGAAGAACGCCCAGTCAGCTTATCACGCTTTTCGGATTAACATACTTTTTCACCTCGGAGTCCAAAAGGGAACATTTCCAACACCATTTATACCACAATCATGATATGCATGATATGAATTGACACACCCTAATTAGTGTGTGGGGTTGGGTGGGTGGTTAGCTGCCTGGCTGGTAGGTGGGTAGGGAAAGTGGGTGGGCAGGCAGGTGGGTAGGTGGGCAGACAGGGATAGGTGGGTTCAGGCAGGTAGGTTTTGGATGGGTGGATGGCAGGCAGATGGGCTTTGTGAGTGAACAGGTTCGAGCAGGCAAGTGAGTGAGCAGGCAGGTGGGTGGGCAAGCAGGCAGGTGGATGGGCAAGTAGGCAGATGGGTGAACTGATGGGTAGGTGGGCTATCAGGCAGGTGGGTGGGCAAGCAGACAGGTGGGTGGGTGGGTGAGCAGGCAGGTGGGTAGGCAGGGAAGTGGGTGAACAGGAGGGTGGGCGAGCATTCAGGTGGGTGAACAGGTGGGTGGGTGGGTGAGCATTCAAGTGGGTGAACAGGTGGGTGGGTGGGCGAGCATTCAGATGGGTGAACAGGTGGGTGGGTGGGTGAGCATTCAAGTGGGTGAACAGGTGGGTGGGTGGGCGAGCATTCAGGTGGGTGAACAGGTGGGAACAGGACCACCTCCAACGCCACCTTCGGTAGGTAAGCTTAAGCGAGTCACATCTGGTACCCCATGCACTCAACAAGTTCTCCCTCCCTCCCTTCCTGACCGACTCCCTCCCTCCCTCCCTCCTCCCCCTCCCTCCCCTCCCTCCCTCCCTCCCTTCCTGACCAACTCCCTCCCTTCCTGACCGACTCCCTCCCTCACTCCCTTCCTGACCGACTCCCTCCCTCCCTCCCTCCTCCCTTCCTGACCGACTCCCTCCCTCCTTTTCTTCCTGACCGACTCCCTCCCTCCTTCCCTTCCTGACCGACTCCCTCGCTCCCTTCCTGACCGACTCCCTCCCTCCTTCCCTTCCTGACCAACTCCCTCCCTTCCTGACCGACTCCCTCCCTCACTCCCTTCCTGACCGACTCCCTCCCTCCTCACTCCCTTCCTGACCGACTCCCTGACCGCTCCCTCCCTCCCTTCCTCCCTTCCTGACCGACTCCCTCCCTCCCTCACTCCCTTCCTGACCGACTCCCTCCCTCCTTTTCTTCCTGACCGACTCCCTCCCTCCCATCCTGGCCGACTCTCTCCCTCCCTTCCTGGTGGTGGTGTACGAGTGTTAGGTCCGGCATTTCACTTATTTATTTCTCAGTGATAAAGATTCACATTAGCACGTTTTCCAGATTAATGTATCTTTTCACCTTTCACCGTGGGAGTCCAAAAGTGGCCATTTCCAAAAATCTTTGTACAGACAGCCACTTGGTTTTCCAACGTAAGTTGTCCAAAGGCAGGCAGGCAGGCAGGCAGGCAGGCAGGCAGGCAGGCAGGCAGGCAGGCAGGCAGGTAGGCAAGCAGGCAGGCAGGCAGGCAGGTAGGCAAGCAAGCAGGCAGGCAGGCAGGCAGGTAGGCAGGCAAGCAGGCAGGCAGGCAGGGAGGGGAAGGAAGGCTGGTAGGCAGGCAGGCAGGCAGGCAGGCAGGCAGGCAGGCAGGTAGGCAAGCAGGCAGGCAGGCAGGCAGGTAGGCAAGCAAGCAGGCAGGCAGGCAGGCAGGTAGGCAGGCAAGCAGGCAGGCAGGCAGGGAGGGGAAGGAAGGAAGGCTGGTAGGCAGGCAGGCAGGCAGGCAGGCAGGCAGGCAGGCAGGCAAGGCAGGCAGGCAGGCAGGCAGGCAGGCAGGCAGGCAGGCAGGCAGGCAGGCAGGCAGGCAGGCAGGCAGGCAAGGCAGGCAGGCAGGCAGGCAGGCAGGCAGGCAGGCAGGCAGGCAGGCAGGCAGGCAGGCAGACAGGCAGGCCATCAGGTAGAATTCGCTGACAAAGCACCGACCAAGGCCTTCCGCCATACACTGTATTAAAATTTATATCTTAGCTTTATGCTATTATATGTTGATTTTCGTGCTAAGTGTACTGTATTACGATACATTAATCATCACTAACATGTTTTATTGCTTCCTGTTTATTAATTAAACAAACACATTTTTTTCTTATGAATTATCGACAGTTGAACCACTTGACCAATGGAGCAATGTGTGTATGGGATATGGGGCGGGTGTCGGTGGTGTGGGGGGTGACGGGCTGACTCCGATAACCCTACACACTCGACCCTGTTAGCCAGAACTGTTATTTAAATTCTGGATGTACATGATCATATATATTTTTGGTTACAGATTTTGTTTAGCAATATTATTAGGATAATAAAAAGTTATAAAAATACTTGTTTCATGAATGCTTTATTGTATTAGATGGAAATTCTCCAGGCTGACAATCTATTGCCACCGACAGAAGGATCTCTTGGGGTGGGAGGGAGGCAGTGAATGTGGGCAGGACAGAGAAAGTGAGCATCAGTGAGGGGTGACTCCCTCCCTTTCTGGTGGTGGTGTACAACGAGTGTTAGGCCGCTGATCTGGCCAAACCTCTGATAGTCTGGCTTCCATGGACATTTTGGCCGGATAGGGAGATAACTTTATCCGGCCATCATTTTGCCGGATTAGAGCATTTTCTGGATTGGCGAGCTTCTACAGTACTTTATACAAAATGCTATGAGCGTCTACCGTCACCCGTAGGCGAGGATAGATGCGGAAGCAATCACCATTAGAAGGGTAATCTGCTGTGCTGGATGCTGGCAAGTGCTTTTATACGGGCTGTGACATCATATTGGCGCGAATTTGGGGCTTGGCAAGGAACCGGCAAAGTAATGGTCGTAGTGGTAGTTTGCTCGTGGCATCTGGACAACCGACGAAACTGCAGGTGTGCAGCTCTCGTGAAAGGTAGGGTGGAGGGGGGGGGGGGGGGAAGGTGTGTCTAGACAATATGTTTTGGTACATATTTTTGTTGTTTCTTGATGTTGAATCTTGATGTTGGAGCATGCTGGCATGGAGGTCATAAGGAACAGGCAGAATTTACTGCTTTGCAGGAGATAACCGTAACAGCTCCTCCCTGAAGCCTGTTTCTATCGCCTGGGCTGCTGATGCGGAGTGAAGATTGGAAATGGGAGATTCCACCTCGTGGACTCTGGATAGTGTGTCGTTTGAGACGATGTCCGAGATGTTGATAAGAAAAATATTGATGGTGTAGTGCTGCAGGGCCCAGTGAAGCAAGCGCTGGTTGGAGAACTGGGCCTACTGCAAGAACCGAAGAAGATTGTGATCTGAGATGTTGAGATGGTAACCTTGAAGATAGGATAGGGTTAGTAGTGTTGCAAGCTGGGTAGGATGTTGAGTGATTCCTTTATGATTGTAGTAGCTGAATAGCATGATTCCATATCACTGCGGTGTCATGACATCCCCCAACGCCAGTGTTGCCGGCATCAATATGGAAGACGAAGGGTTTCCTAACATCTGGCGAGGCGAGAATGGGATTAGTACAAGATAATGGTTTTTGCTGTTCAGATGAAATGAAGTGTGATTTGGTTTTAAGGCATTTTGGCTGAAGGCTGGTCAAGTTGTCGAGAGGAGCACGCTTATTTGGATTTGGTTCGTAGATAGGAAGATCTTCCTTGATCTTGGAATTAGAGATAAATACGTTAGAATCACTGCTGTCAGGAGAAGCAGAATAATAAGGGCTAGACAATACCTGGAAGATGTTGGTTTTCTTATACAGGTCGCTGGAGAGGTTGGTGCCACAACTGCTCTGACTCTCTTGGAGATGTCGGCACTGCGGGCACTGCTTCACGAGGTGCTTCACAACGTTAGCAGCCATAATGTTCTTGACAGGAACTGCTGTAGGAAACCTGGTGGTAGGAAAAGGGATATTACTGATACGGATGTTACCTGAGCTTGCCTTGGGCAGAGGCCCGACACTGTCAATAATGAGCTTGCTGAACGGCTCTGAAGGCACAGGAATGGGAATCAGTGGTGCCTTGGATAGGGGGGTGTTTGGCTTACCTGCCATCTGACATGTGTGGCAGGTATTCACAAAGGTATTTACATCACGAGCCATACCTGGCCAATAATAATCTTGCAACAGGGTTTTACATTTATTAATCCCGTAGTAGGAGAGAGGGCCATGGACCAAACACATGATCTCCTGCCTTAGGCTGGTAGGGACTACCAGCTGGTCGACATTAGCCCAATCGTCCTCCTTTAACTTACTAGAACTGCATCTGCGATATAAAATCTTATTATCTAAGAAAAACCCAGGGATAGAATCTGGTTGAGTCTGGGCCTGAAAGAACAAAGATGTTAGGGATAGATCTGCTTTCTGCAACTCACGAAACTCCAACAGGTTGAGATTCAGTGAGATGCCCTGAGAATCTTGAGGGGACAGATGAAGCTACTTGTTGCAGTTGAGTGGCTTGGGCATGAGTCGTCACCATGCATGGCTTGGAGATATCCTCTGTTTCGTTGGTCGATTGTAGCTCTTCTACATTGTATTTCATAACAGGGTTTTCGGTGGAAGAGTCACATACATGTGGTTTGTTACTGATCATGAGGTTCGTGGGTTCTTGATTTTCGGCCAAGTCGTTGCTCAGGAGAAATTAAATTCCTTGCGTGGGGAAAGGTTTCTCCCCGATGGTGACTTGGACCTCACCTCGGATGAACGAACAATCTAGGTGGACTCTTGCGAGTGGGTATGGAGTGGTTGCAGTGAGGTCGGTGATGAGGACGGTTTTTCCTGTATTGGTGACATTGGGTGCAGCTGCTTTGAGGAGTATCGATTGTAGAGCAGCTGTGTCCCTCAAGATGTTCACTTGGATCCTTGGATTGAACACTGGCAAGTCCTTTTATACGGCCTGTGACGACATATTGGCACGAATTTGGGTCTTGATGAGGAACCGGCAGAGTAATGATCATAATGGTAGTTTGCTGGACAACTGGCGAGATTGCAGGTGCGCGGCTCTCATGGAAGGTGGGGTGGAGGGGAGGGGGAGGTGTGTCTAGACAATACGTTTTAGTATGTATTGTTGTTGTTTCTTGATGTTGGAGCATGCTGGTATGGAGGTCATAAGGAACAGGCAGAATTTACTGCTATGCAGAAGATAACCATAACAATATACAATTGAGGATGCCGTGCATGATATAAATGTCCCGTGGCTACACAGGGTTCACATCAGCTTCCTCAGGGCTCTAGTAAATAGACGCGATTTAAAAAAAATTGTGGATAACATTCCCGGGTGTGAGAGCCTCAGTACTGTATGAGCACCCAAAGCTGGCACATGCAGCATGAGTTAACAGCACTGCTGTTCAGCTTGTGACCACAGCATCATCTAAAAATGTGAATATATTTACATACCTGCTATTATTTAGCGATGATAGTATTACAGAAGACCCCCTGATTGTGATAAAAATGACCAGTATTCTGATAATAGCAGGATTGTGCTGATAATTAGCTCTGTGTGGGAGGAGTAATGCTGAGGGAGGGAAGGCTGAAGCGTCGTCTGCTGAATCTGTGTGGCTACCTGTTATTGTCTGCATTCACCATACCAGTTTAGTGGTTCACTATGGTGAATGCAAATGTAGATACAGTACTTGTATATAATGTGTGCATTAGTGTAATTATAGCAAAAGGAGTATGTTGGGAGCAGCCATTTTGGTGAGGGAGGTGGCATCATCTGCATGACTTGTCATGCTGTGTAGGGTGGCCACTATGCTGTTTGGGCACCATACCAGTTTAGTTGTGCAGTTAATGTGAATAAAACATGTAGATATTTATATATAATGTGTGTATATAGTGTAATAACAACACAAACAGTATGGATGCAGGAGGAATGTTAGTGCATCTGGTCTTGAATGAGTGAGGGAGAGAGGAAGCACCAGCTGACTGTGTGGCGACCTCTGTTATTGTCTGAACTCACCATATGTGGGGGGTTTTCTTTTTTCCTTTCATGACTGCAATGCATACGTCGCCAATGTACATGTGGCAGACGCTTCACGAAACTGTCGGAATTAGCAGAATAGAAAATATGAGAGCAACCGTACAGGGCCTGGGAGCAAGGTCGAGTTAGAGTCCTTGAGGGTCTCTTCTCAGACTAGCCTCACCTGGTCCTGCTCCACGTTGATCGTTGGAATCTCCTCAATGATTTAACACTTTAAGGGACTCCTAGGGTCCTCTTCACATTTATAGTTTAGTGAATTAGGCAACTCGGTGTTGAAGACGCCTAGAGCTGAAGGCTTGAGTAATTGATTAGCAGTATTCAGAAGTGATTCAACGGAAACACCGCATAAAGCTTAACAGTAGTTTATTTACTAACTTAACCACTAATACAAAGGGTGTTTGATTTACTTTGGATTGGCGTCAGCAAAGCTATGGTTGTATTAGTGAGATTCTTGACGTCTGGCTAAACGACTCGTATCCACTCGTGGAGAAACACCTAACTTAACACAGTTGACAGCCAATCATTAACACGGCAACCTAACTGCCGGTATGCAAAGGGATCACAAGAGTTCCAACCGGATACTCGGTAATGATGATATGCAATAAATCAACAAATACACTGTCAATGGGACAGGCAATAACATGCACAATAATAATCACACACAATAACTAAATGTGTGGTGTATGTGAAGCTCACATTCACAGATGAGTGAAATGCCGTGATACCACACAGATAACCACGCATTCACCGTCGATTCACCTATAACCTGTGACAGGTATGAGAAGGTGAGAACTGTGGTTGATATCTTAGATCACACAGACACAGTAGAACAATGACAAGATCTTGTACTTACAGATAAGGTACCTTTCCTTACTCACTCACTCAGGCACATTTATGCAAGAACTCGAAGGTGGCCTGACAGCGGGTTTCGCTCGTGGACACGGAGGGTACTCGCAGTAGGGAGTACAGACACATGCACACACTCTTGGCACTGGCGGTGAGTAAGGGTGGTGACGTCACGTGGTACAGTGAGGGCGGCGGTGGATGGCGGTTGCAGGTTATATGATACCATGCACTACACTGTACACTGTGGTAAAGTCACACACAGATTACTTAGGCTGCGGCACTGCCTTAGTTCACTCTAAGTCACTCACAACAATATTTTTCACCAGGGGTTACCTGATACCAGTCTGTTTCACTCTGGAGATTTGTCACTTTAGGCTTCTGAACAATATATTCACACTCGTGATTCTGGGCGAGTGTGGGGTATATCGCAAAGACGCTGAGTTAACTAGACGGTGAGGAATGGACGGTGTTCAGTCTAGTGGCCGTTAGACAGAACAGAATACGTCCTCTTTGCAAGAGATCCCTCACAAGAATACTCTACAAGGGCTGCCGGGCAACTCGTGGCACACAGCACAAAAAGAGTTACAATTTGACCAATAGCATTGCAGCAAATGAGCGGGAACCAATCATATTGACCGTTCGATGATCAGTAGCAGGAGTGACGTCATGAACACGTCACGACCACGTCATAGCTGTTATTTGAGGTTGACCTCAGGGTCACACCATCGCCTCGCAGGCGTCCCTTCTACTCTTCTCACGGTCCGCACCGGCCAATGTACTCACTGACCCTTGGTGGCAAGCATGCGTAACGTTCCTGTATCTACTTCCAGCCTGGACATACGGCGGCCTCCATATTATGAAAGTGTTCCTGGTTAAGTGGGCATTCTGGAGATACCCAACATGCCAGGTCACTATCCAGGATTAAGAGAGATAGGCTTGTGCACAAAATCAGTGCACTGCGCACTGCAATGAGCCATTCAAATCAGCTGTGGGAGACTCTTGAGAAACCATATTCTCACATCAACCCCCAACAAAGACCGAGCCCACATAGTGGTGCTTGTTCCACCTCTCACACCGCTGACTGCACGTGCATGTACTGAGTTCACGTGGCACGGCCGGGTTGAGCGGACCCCGTTTTCTATACCGCTAGGCTAGGCGGGGCTTCGTTTAGACTGTTCTCTTCTGGTAAGAGGAATTTCTTCAGTCACCGGGTCACATGTGGCTATCTGTTCAGGTTTTGAGCAGGCACTGTGGTCGGACGTAGCTCCAGGTCTGGGTCGGCTCAACGCCTCGAAACCCTGAGTGGCTCTAGTCTGTCCACTGCCTCTCTCCACCTGTGTCATGCCTAAAACATCAGAGACACACAGGGAACCAGTGTCCGGTGATTCACATTGCATTTCCTCGCTCATGTCCTCCTCGTTCGACGATTCGGTACTGACCTCTGACCTACTCAACCAATCAGGACCTACTGCTGAGAGCAGTGGGTTGTCGATCGGCTCTGTCAATGTCGAGGCCCGTGGTCCTCTCCTGTTCTTACATCTTACATGCTTCTTCGGCTTTGTTGATACATCTACAGGAGGGTCCTCGTAGCGTTTGAGCATGTTGACGTGGTACTTCTTCCTGGCACCATCGACGTCGAGCACGTAGTTTAACGAGTGCGAGCACTCCACTACAGAGCACCACTTGGGTTCCGAACCCCTTGGGGACGAGACCCGTCGGTTAACATGTAAGTTCGTATACGAGAAATAGAGGGGAAAAAATAAACTAGAAATGTAAAAAGAAATTTTTCCGAAAAATTTACGAAAAAACTCTAGGGGAAAAAATCGACAGGTTCATGGCGTAAATGCGACCGTGTTTTGTTTGTACTCACCAATAAGTGAAGTCCTGATCCGCTTTATAAAAGTCCTTAATTGTTCATAACTGATTATTAAGACGTCTGGCAAACATCCTCTGGATGTTTCCTGCCAGCCTGCAGGAACATCCTGCCAGCCTGCAGGCACATCCTGCCAGCCTGCAGGCACATCCTGCCAGCCTGCAGGCACATCCTGCCAGCCTGCAGGCACATCCTGCCAGCCTGCAGGCACATCCTGCCAGCCTGCCTGCCAGCCTGCAGGCACATCCTGCCAGCCTGCAGGAACATCCTGCCAGCCTGCCTGCCAGCTTGCCTGCCAGCCTGCAGGCACATCCTGCCTAAAATATACGATGATGTACTGTACATTTAAGAAACAAATCTGGGTCACAGGTCTGTGGAGTGTGGTTAGGCTTGCGGAGTGAGCCGGTCCCTCCCCCACCACCGATACACCTCCCCCACCCCCCCACCCCAAACCCATACACACACACACACACTCTCAAAGGTCACGTGGTTCACGGTTCACTTCAACACCCATATATCGCTTCCTGCCTGCCTGCCTCCTTCCCAGCCTGCCTCCTTCCCAGCCTGCCTCCTTTCCAGCCAGCTTGCCTCCCTCCCTGCCATCATGCTAACGGGTAGTGTGTGTTAGGCTTATCTTCGGGAATGAGCCGGTCTCACCCCCACCACCAACAAACCACCCGCCCCCCTACATCCCATCTCTCAAGGTCACGCGGTTCAACCGCGTGACTACCACTCACTCCCTGCCTGCCAGCCTGCCTGCAAGCTAGCCTGCCTGTCTGCCTGCCTGTGCCTGCCTGCCTGTGCCTGCCAGCCTGCCTTTCCCTTCCTAATTCTCACTACTTCCATCCCTTCCTGCCTACCTCCTAGCATCTCTCCCTACCTCCCCCTCCCTCTTAGCATCTCTCCCTACCTCCCCCTCCCTCCTAGCATCTCTCTCTCCCCCTCTCTCACTGATTCTCCCCCCCCCCCTCATTCATACTGCCTCCCACCTAAGCTCCATCGTCCATCCACCCACCAGTCAGCCATCACTGACGCAATGTGTGCATTTGGAGCCAACATGGTGCACAGATGTTTCTTGATTGTGCAGATATGTAAAACAAAAGCACAATGAACATTCCAGCCTTATGGCAATTCAAAATAATAGGAATAATAGGCCGTGAATCTGTGAAGTCACAGTGGGCAAACTGGACCATCTCCCACCCACCACTACAAGCCGGCGTGACGCTTGGCGGACCCCTTCCTACCCGAACTTTGTTCGGGTAGCATGACTCCCCAACCCCAATCGGGAAACTGGAAGTTTCTTATAACTAAAGTTCGGAAACCAAGTGGTGCTCTGTACCATGAATGGGCCCTTCCACTGCAGCAAGAGCTTGTTCTTGCTGGTGGGAAGTAACAAACGTACCTTGTCACCTACACTGAACTTGCGTTCTTTTGCTTTTTTTGTCGTATGTTTGCTTCTGGTACTCCTTTGCTTTTGCTAGCTGTTCTCAGGCCAGCTGACTGGTGTTCTCCCAGCCGTTCCCGTAGATCGATGACGTACTCGTACGTCGTCTTGGTTTCAGGGGTACAGTCATCTCCTTCCCACAGGTTCCTCAGTACCTGCAGAGGGCCTTTAACTGTGCGACCTTACAAAAGCTCGAAGGGTGAGAACCCTGTGCTAGCTAGTGGCACCTCCCTGTAGGCAAACAACAAAGGGTTGATATACCTGGGCCACTCCCGAAGCTGTTCGATGTACATTCTATTCAACATCTTGAGAGTGCCATTGAAGCGTTCTACCAAACCGTTTCCCAAAGCATGATACGGCGTGGTGAGTGATGCTCTCGCTGTGAGCAGACGTCGGACTTGGTCCATCATCTCGCTGGTAAACTGTGTCCCTCGGTCGCTATGGATCCACTCAGGTATACCAAGGCGACTGAGAAAACCTACCAAGGCTTCCGCTACCGTTGTCGTCTCGATGTTCTTCAGGGCAGCTGCTTCTGGGTATCTTGTTGCGTGATTGACCATAGTCAGGATGTACTTACTGCCGTCCGTTGCACTCGGTATGATCTGACCAACCAGATCAATGCTCACCAGCTTGAATGGCTGATCAATGATGGGGAAGGGCTGAAGCTTCCCGGGCTTCACTCGTCCTCGATCAGTGGTGCGCTGACAGGTGTCACACGAGCGAGTGTAATGCTGTATTTCCCCAGTAATTCCTGGCCAGTAGAACACAGCTTGTATCCGTGCACTGGTCTTTGCGTGACCCATATGACCTCCCATCAAAGCTTCATGCCCCAGGCGGAACACAGCCAGTCTATGCTCCTGTGGAACAACGAGTTGGTCCCAAGTGTCGTGGGGCGTCTCAACTCTGCACACCAGTTTCCCATTATGGTGCAAGTACCAGTACTTGCATTCCTGGTGTTGGAAAACCTTTTTCTCCTCAGCATACCTACATATCTGGGCTTGTGTTGGGTTGCTCCTTTGGGCATCAATAAACTCCTTTGCAGACACTCCCTGAATGTCTTGTAATTTCAAAGGTTTTTCTGGGCGAGTCGGCTTGTTGCTCCCTGACCTTGTGGTGACAGCTGCCACGAGCGTGTTACCTGTTAATGGAGTTGCTGTCACTTCAACCAGAGGTTTTGCTTCTTTCTCCATTACTTCACAGCTTGCCTTCTCTCCCTTATTCTTCAGCTGGGTGAGGGAGTGGTCACTCCCTGTGATGTCATCCCCGGGCGAGTCGCCCTTGGCATCAGCTGACTGAGGGCGGCTGCACACAGCTGAGGAAGCATCCTCACGCTCCCCCGTTTTCTTCGAGGGTGGACTCAGGCAGAGACTTCCGGTACATTCCCCAATAATAATCCATATATAGCACGTTCCTGTTGAACGGCGCGGATTTTACCTTTGATGTAAGGTGTGTCGACCCACACATACACCTTCACCATCTTTTTAGCATAGCCATTTGGGAATTTGACATAGATATGTCTACCTGTCTCAGATCCTGGCCTTACTAGGCTTTTCCTTACCATGTGGGCAGTGGCGCCTTTGTCACGGAAGATTTTCGCCGATTTTCCGTTCACATTTCTGGCCACTACCTCAAGGGTCCAAGCTAGTGGATCCTTTCCAACGTTGGGATGATTCTTGCCACTTGAGCTCACACCTGCTATGTAACCTGATTTCGGTTTTACCTTGCAATCAGCTGCCCAATGACCTGGCTTACCACAGGTGTAGCACTTGTGCACATGCTTATTGGAAGAGTTTCCCTGCTCCCCTGACACACCAGTCTTAGGCTTAGCTTCCTCGCCAGTACCTGTAGCATGATGCTTCTCGTGTGGCTTCACCCCTTTCACCTGTCTCCTGGCCCCAGCCCACATATCAGCTTGCTTGGCCATAGACAGATTTGACACAGTTTCTTGCTCTTTGAGCTTGACATGCAGAGACGATTCGCATGCTTCTAAGAACTGTTCATGAATCATCAGTTGATAGAACTCCATGCTCCCAGGAGCAGTCTCCATGAGTTCACAGTAACGGTTTAGACTCGATTCTAACCGCTGTAACATGAGCACATATGTCTCTCCTTTTTGCAATTGAGCTCTACGGAAATTCTCTAGCATCCGGTCTGCAATGATGGCAAAACCATTCAGCAGCGCTGTTGTCAATGCCTCATAATCTCCGCGCTGGTGTGGACCCAGACTGTGGTAGATAGTTAGAGCCCTACCCTTTAACAATGCACTAAGAGCGAGTGCCCACTTTGATCTTTCCCACCCGCAATCAACGGCGTGACCTTCGAAACGCTTGATGTATGCATCCATCGAGTCGTCCCTCTCATCAAAGTTAGCTAGTTTAGGTAGTTTGACAGTCTTACCTTGTTCAACGTTAGTCTCTGTTGAACGACCACTTGTCTGGTCATCTTGCCTTGCTTGTAACTGCATGTGAGCTATGCGTTCAGTACTTTCTCAGTTCTGCTGATCAGTCCAGCATTTGTTTTCTCTCTCCTGCTGATCAGTCCACAGTTTGCTTTCTCTGTCCTGCTGATCAGTCCAGAGTTTCATAGCTTGCTCTGCTACTTTATTCCCTTCGAATCCCAACTCCCTAACTTGGTTACGGTATTCCTCTAAGGTGAATAATTGCGAGCCTGTAATACCTATTCTTTGAGTTGGTGTCGTCCACAAGGACCTTTTGGGCCGAGATTCTTCCCCATAGAATCCTCCCAAGGAAGTATTTAAAGAGCTAGATTCCCGCATGACTCCGTTTTCTTCCGCAACGCGCGTGATTCTAGTGACATCATTCTCGGTGACGTCACCCACAGGGGTCTCTACCTCCAAGTTGTCTCTCACTGGGGTCTCTCCCACTGTGTTATCTCTCACCGGGGTCTCACCCCCGATAGCCTCATCCAGTGTGATGAGACTCGTGCACGCCACCTCAGCACTACCCTGCATGTGTGCTTCCAGCCTCACCTCTTCCACGGCCCTCATGTGCTGTTCCACTCGTTCCTTACACTCTAGCTCAGTAAGAGTGTCGTAGTCATCAGGTCTATGAGTGGTCAAGGTCAGGTGAAGATGCAGGTAGCGCTGTTTGTACTCTACACACTCAGACATACTGGTGGTGTATATACCTAACAGGGCGCTAAATGTCCTCTGAATACTGCTCGTCACTTTTGAATTTTCAAGGAAAATTTAAGTGCAAAATTTTACTGTACAATCTAGCTCATAGGTTCCAACTAAGCCCCACGTTGGGCGCCAGATGTGGGGGTTTTCTTTTTTGCTTTCATGACTGCAATGCATACGTCACCAATGTACATGTGGCAGACGCTTCACGAAACTGTCGGAATTAGCAGAATAGAAAATATGAGAGCAACCGTACAGGGCCTGGGAGCAAGGTTGAGTTAGAGTCCTTGAGGGGTCTCTTCTCAGATTAGCCTCACCTGGTCCTGCTCCACGTTGATCGTTGGAATCTCCTCAATGATTTAACACTTTAGCGACTCCTAGGGTCCTCATCACATTTATAGTTTAGTGAATTAGGCAACTCGGTGTTGAAGACGCCTAGAGCTGAAGGCTTGAGTAATTGATTAGCAGTATTCAGAAGTGATTCAACGGAAACACCACATAAAACTTAACAGTAGTTTATTTACTAACTTAACCACTAATACAAAGGGTGTTTGATTTACTTTGGATTGGCATCAGCAAAGCTATGGGTGTATTAGCAAGACTCTAGACATCTGGCTAAACGACTCGTATCCACTCGTGGAGAAACACCTAACTTAACACAGTTGACAGCCAATCATTAATACGGCAACCTAACTGCCGGTATGCAAAGGGATCACAAGAGTTCCAACCGGATACTCAGTAATGATGATATGCAATAAATCAACAAATACACTGTCAATGGGACAGGCAATAACATGCACAATAATAATCACACACAATAACTAAATGTGTGGTGTATGTGAAGCTCACATTCACAGACGAGTGAAATGCCGTGATACCACACAGATAACCACGCGTTGACCGTCGATTCACCTATAACCTGTGACAGGTATGAGAAGGTGAGAACTGTGGTTGATATCTCAGATCAATACAGACACAATAAAACAATGACAAGATCTTGTACTTACAGATAAGGTACCTCTCCTTACTCACTCACTCAGGCACATTTATGCAAGAACTCGTAGGTGGCCTGACAGCTGGTTTTGCTTGTAGACATGGAGGGTACTCGCAGTAGGGTGTACAGACACACGCACACACTCTTGGCACTGGCGGTGAGTGTTACAGCCCTCTCGGGACGCAACGGGGTTCTTACTCTGATGTTGTTAGAGGAAGTTGTATCCGACCCCAAGCCAGTAGTGGCTTTCAAGGGATGTGATCCGTGACGCAAGTAACTTAAAGGGGAAGGGAAATAAAGGCCAAAAACTTAATATAATATATTAAGCACCACCAATAAATAATATATAAAAAGATTACACGGGGGGAGGGGTATTAACACTGTACACATATGTCTTCTCCTGAAGACCCTGGAATCAAGCTCTCGGTGCTAAGTCGTCGGTGCTTACGTGGCCTCACAGCGAATCCTCTGAGAATGCTGAGCCTACCCTGGCCACAGGTCAGCCAAAACACAGGTCCACTGGGGGCACCGCCGTGGAGGCCGTCAACCACACGTCCAGCTGGTCTGCTGGCAGGTTCTGGATCAGCAAGGCTGGTCAGGCCACTCCACGGGCGATATTAGGGTAACGCCCTAGACAGGAGCCTCGTGTGATACCACAAATCACTCTCCTGTCCTCAGTACCCCAGTGGATAATCTTCTCCAGCAGTCGGTCTCGGGTATGACGATCCTTCTACTGCCACTCCACTGGCAGGGTAACACCACAGTGTTCTTCCGGGAAGCGACTTCACAGCTGCTACAGCAAAGCACAAGGTATGGAGACGGCTGCCTTGGGTAGACTGACTCAACTTCCATCACAGCAGTCCCAGGTCGACTCTGTAAGCAGACACGTCATCAATAACTAAGGCACCTCACAGGCTCAGACACAAACGCCCACCTATCCACTCCATAGATGGCGCAGTTGTCTGAGCTTCACCTCACCAGAGGTCAGCAGCGGCTGTGTTGTGAGCTGCACAGGACTGGAAACCGGCCCTTGTGGCCAGTACTCGTCGTCCTTACCAGGTGTCGTCGTCCATTTGGAGGGGGTTTCGGGAGCCGACCCACAGATGGCGCGGTCGTCACTGCTCCGTGCTCGGACGCTGGATCCGGGTTCGTAACAGTGAGTAAGGGTGGTGACGTCACGTGGTACAGTGAGGGCGGCGGTGGCTGGTGGCTGCAGGTTATATGGTACCATGCACTACACTGTACACTGTGGTATAGGTACACTGTGGTAAAGTCACACACAGATTACTTAGGCGGCGGCACTGCCTTAGTTCACTCTAAGTCACTCACAACGATATTGGTCACCAGGGGTTACCTAATACCAGTCTGTTTCGCTCTGGAGATTTGTCACTTTAGGCTTCTGAACAATATATTCACACTCGTGAATCTGGGCGAGTGTGGGGTATATCGCAAAGACGCTGAGTTAACTTGACGGTGAAGAATGGACGGTGTTCAGTCTAGTGGCCGTTAGACAGAACAGAACACATCCTCTTTGCAAGAGATCCCTCACAAGAATACTCTACAAGGGCTGCCGGGCATCTTGTGGCACACAGCACAAAAAGAGTTACAATTTGACCAATAGCATTGCAGCAAATGAGCGGGAACCAATCATATTGACCGTTCGATGATCAGTAGCAGGAGTGACGTCATGAACATGTCACGACCACGTCATAGCTGTTATTTTCCATCACGCCGGTTGAGGTTGACCTCAGGGTCACACCGTCGCCTTGCAGGCGTCCCTCTACTCTTCTCACGGTCTGCACCGGCCAATGTACTCACTGACCCTTGGTGGCAAGCATGCTTAACATTCCTGTATCTACTTCCAGCCTGGACATACGGCAGCCTCCGTATTATGAAAGTGTTCCTGGTTAAGTGGGCATTCTGGAGATACCCAACATGCCAGGTCATTATCCAGGATTAAGAGAGATAGGCTTGTGCACAAGATCAGTGCACTGTGCATTGCAATGAGCCATTCAAATCAGCTGTGGGAGACTCTTGAGAAACCATATTCTCACACCATACCAGCTTAGTTGTACAGTTATGGTGAACAAAACATGTAGATACTTATATATAATGTCTGTATATAGTGAATAAAATAAAAAACAATGTCGTGGGAGGAGGAATGTCGACGAGTGAGGTGTTTGTAATTACCTAAGTGTAATTACCTAAGTGTAGTTACAGGATGAGAGCTACGCTCGTGGTGTCCCGTCTTCCCAGCACTCTTTGTCATATAACGCTTTGAAACTACTGACGGTCTTGGCCTCCACCACCTTCTCACTTAACTTGTTCCAACCGTCTACCACTCTATTTGCGAAGGCGAATTTTCTTATATTTCTTCGGCATCTGTGTTTAGCTAGTTTAAATCTATGACCTCTTGTTCTTGAAATTCCAGGTCTCAGGAAGTCTTCCCTGTCGATTTTATCAATTCCTGTTACTATTTTGTATGTAGTGATCATATCACCTCTTTTTCTTCTGTCTTCTAGTTTTGGCATATTTAATGCTTCTAACCTCTCCTCGTAGCTCTTGCCCTTCAGTTCTGGGAGCCACTTAGTAGCATGTCTTTGCACCTTTTCCAGTTTGTTGATGTGCTTCTTAAGATATGGGCACCACACAACAGCTGCATATTCTAGCTTTGGCCTAACAAAAGTCATGAACAATTTATTTAGTATATCGCCATCCATGTATTTAAATGCAATTCTGAAGTTAGAAAGCATAGCATAGGCTCCTTGCACAATATTCTTTATGTGGTCCTCAGGTGATAGTTTTCTATCTAGAACCACTCCTAGATCTCTTTCTTTATCAGAATTCTTTAAAGATTTCTCACATAATATATAGGTTGTGTGGGGTCTATGTTCTCCTATTCCACATTCCATAACATGACATTTATTAACATTAAATTCCATTTGCCAAGTGGTGCTCCATATACTTATTTTGTCCAGGTCTTCTTGAAGGGCATGACAGTCATCTAAATTTCTTATCCTTCCTATTATCTTAGCATCATCAGCAAACATGTTCATATAATTCTGTATACCAACTGGTAGATCATTTATGTACACAATAAACATCACTGGTGCAAGAACTGAACCCTGTGGTACTCCACTTGTGACATTTCTCCATTCTGATACATTGCCTCTGATTTCTGCCCTCATTTTTCTGTCAGTCAGAAAATTTTTCATCCATGATAGAAGCTTACCTGTCACCCCTCCAATATTTTCCAGGTTCCAGAACTACCTCTTATGTGGAACTCTGTCGAAAGCCTTTTTTAGGTCCAGATAGATGCAGTCAACCCAACCATCTCTTTCCTGTAATATCTCTGTGGCTCGATCATAGAAACTGAGTAAATTCGATACACAGGATCTTCCAGATCGAAAACCATACTGTCTGTCTGATATTATATCATTTCTCTCTAGGTGTTCTACCCATTTAGTTTTGATTAGTTTTTCCAATACTTTCACTATTACACTTGTCAATGATACAGGTCTATAATTGAGGGGGTCTTCCCTGCTGCCACTTTTGTAGATTGGAACTATGTTAGCCTGTTTCCACCCGTCTGCTACGATTCCTGTACACAGGGATGCCTGAAAGATCAGGTGAAGTGGAATGCTGAGCTCAGATGCACATTCTCTCAGAACCCATGGTGAAACGCCATCTGGGCCAGCTGCTTTGTTCTTACCGAGCTCCTTGAGCATTTTTTCCACTTCATCTCTAGACACCTCTATGTGTTCTATGTTGTTCTCTGGAATTCTTATTGTATCTGGTTCCCTAAAGATTTCATTTTGTACAAACACACTTTGGAACTTTTCGTTTAGTGTTTCACACATTTCCTTTTCATCTTCCGTGAATCTATTTCCCATTTTCAACCTCTGAATATTATCCTTTACCTGCAATTTGTTGTTTATGAATTTATAGAATAGACCTGGTTCTGTTTTACATTTGTCCGCAATCCCTTTTTCAAAATTTCTTTCTGCCTCTCTCCTCACTGCCGTGTAGTTGTTTCTCGCTTTAGTTGTTGTGAGTGAGGGAAGGTGGCGGCGTTTGCTGGCTGGTGTGTGGCAGCCACTCGTTGGTGTTTTGACTCACCATACCAAATTAGTGGTTCGTTATGGTGACCAAAACATGCAGGTACTTATATATAACCTGTGTATATAGTGTAATAACAGGAAAACTATTTGTTTATTGTTTTATGAATATAATAATTGAATCACAAATATGCACACCATACTTTTGAGTATAGCGATGGTTCACACATTTTATTATATAAATATATCACACTACACACTATTGAATAATATTACTGCAAAAAAAATAAAAAAAATCAATCTGAGACATTGAAATAATTAGGTAATAATATCATTGTGGGAACTCCCGCATGATAGCTCGGACAGAGCTGACTGCCTCCAATGATTACTCTGTCAAAGCCTCAGTTTTGCCAGACTTACTCGCCCTGTTGCGGCCAAAATATGTCACCTACGATTTTTTTCCTATGGTCAGGGAACACAAATGAACACTTTTATAAGACATTTTTTTTTTTTTCCTGGGGCTTCCCAGAGTTATCTGGGCTGATATGAATGTATCAGACTTTGGCATCAGTCAAAGCAAATGGAGTTCTGCCTATCGGGGACCAAGAGTCAGAACCTGACTCCCCTCAGATAAGGTGCGAGGAGCAATGGCCTATAGAAACCCCCTTTTGGTTGGAAGCATTCTATGTCTGCAATCAACCGGATCAGGCCCCAAGAAAGTTAAGCCCCCCAAAATAAACCCTATCTGGTTTAATAAATTGCTACTGAAAGTCAAAGTGTTGAACAGAACTCCCCAAACTAAAATGAGCAAACTAGCATGACGTTACATTCATCTCCACGCTGCTGTCTATGCAGCTCCCCCCCTCCCCGAGAGTAGGAAGGGGAAGCTCCAGACCCCTCGTGCTGGTTATCCACCCCCAATTCTAAGTCTGATGTGATACCATTTGGTCGTGCAACTCTGGTCCTTGACCTTGTTCAGTGTTGTACCTTGTGGTGCAGACCAGGAGTAATTTCACAAATACTCGGGCTGCATGCGTCTAGGGTTACTTCCCTAGGTGCCCTGTAAGTACGTGCCCTTGTGGCTTGGGGTTACCTTCCACAAGTTGCTTGGGACCGACCTCCGCTGTGAATCTTTTGCTGGTTGATACCTGGTTGATGGGGTTCTGGGAGTTCTTCTACTCCCCAAGCCTGGCCCGAGGCCAGGCTTGACTTGTGAGAGTTTGGTCCACTAGGCTGTTGCTTGGAGCGGCCCGCAGGCCCACATACCCACCACAGCCTGGTTGGTCCGGCACTCCTTGGAGGAATAAATCTAGTTTCCTCTTGAAGATGTCCACGGTTGTTCTGCTTAGGAATTGTCCGCCCTTGGAGTCAGCTGGGGTATTTCTTGCGCCACTGTTTGCCTCCGGGTAGGAGGTAGTTTCGTCAATGGTAAGAGCACAAGGTAACGTGCAACTAGTTTTCACATAATATAGCGGCCGGCTCTGTTCCACCTAGGGACATTGTGCTCTTGCGAGTTTTTTCTTTTATTTTTGTTTTCACTGCCTGGTGGTGGGGGGGGGGGTAGTCTGCCCCTTGGTGTTGTTGACCTTTATATATATATATATATATATATATATACAGTGGTACCTCGGAATGCGATTGTCCCTGTATGCGAGGTTTTCGGAAGGCGAGGTGTATTTACTCCAAAAATTTGTCTCAGAAGGCGAGGGTTACTTCGGGAGGCGAGTTTGGACGCGAGTTTGTTGATACGCGTACAGCCGACCTAGCGCGTTCGTCGCCCCTCCGCCCCTCAGTTTATTATTGTCTCGCGCTCAGTGACTACCCCCACATCAATTCTTCTCGCGTATTTTCAGTGTTTTGTTGGATTTTTGGTGATTTGTCTATACAATTTGTTATTATATATCTCACCATGGGTCCCAAGAAAGCCAGTGGTAAGGATAAAGGCCAGGAAGCTCATGTGAGGATGACAATAGAGGAGAAACAAGAGATCATTCGGAAGCATGAGAACGGTACACGTGTTGTTGAACTTTGTAGGCAGTACAACAAAGCCACATCAACAATATGCACTATACTTAAGAAGAAAAATAAGATTATGGGTGCTAAAGTGGCAAAAGGAGTAAGAACATTAACGGCACAAAGACCACAAATACTTGAAGAAGTGGAAAAGTTGTTATTAATTTGGATACACGACAAGGAGTTGAGGGGTGATAGTGTTTCGGAGGCCATTATTTGTGAGAAAGCCAGGGTGTTGCACGAAGACCTTCTAAAGAATACCCCTGCAACGAGTGATGCAGATAAGAAAGAGTTTAAGGCAAGCAGGGGCTGGTTTGAAAAATTTAGAAAGAGAAGTGGTATCCATAGTGTTACAAGGCATGGGGTTATGTGATGTGATTATGAAAGGGGACTCCCCTTCCAAACAATAACTCCTCTCCTCCTCCCCCCTCCTCACCATCTTCCATACGCCTACAACACTCGACAGCAAGGTAAGTAATAACTGGAACACAGTTTTGTAGGTTTATTTAGATGAATTAGGTATAAAAATTTAGTTTGATGTGGGGTTTTTGGGGTAGTCAGGAACGGATTAATTCATTTCCCTTTATTTCTTATGGGGAAATTAACTTCGGAATGCGAGTTTTCGGAAGGCGAGGCGTCTCCAGGAACGGATTAAACTCTTATTCTGAGGTATGCCTGTATATATATATATATATATATATATATATATATATATATATATATATATATATATATATATATATATATATATATATATATATAATATATATTATTAAATATGACCGAAAATGTAAGATTAACAATTCTAACACGAATTTTCTCAATCTTTCGTACATTACGCTTCACTGTTGGAGGTAAATCAAAAATTAATTCTCCAAAATTCATTTTTATTTCTAGTCTGACGCGACACGGGCGCGTTTCGTAAAACTTATTACATTTTCAAAGACTTTAGTTCACAAATACACAACTGAATAGAACTTACGTATCTCCGATTTTATATCTACATTTGAGTGAGGTGGGAGGGGTGATGTGGCATTAACACAAGACAGAACAAGAGGGGATATTAATAGGGTATTAAAAGTATCAACACAAGACAGAACACAAACAATGGATGTAACAATGAATTATTAATCTTACATTTTCGGTCATATTTAATAATATATGTCTACAGGAAAGACTGCTACCAAAATATACTAATATTAAAGCGCACGACCCAGCAGCAAGGAATCAAGCCTTCACGATAAAATATCGCCAGGATCTGATTCGTGATCAGATATACAAGGCAGAGAATGAAATCAAAGACAACAAAACGCAACTACTTCATGCTACAAACGAGTGGAGAAATAGCAACATCGACGAAAGTATCCGTACCCGCATTGAACAACACCTCGACATCCTCACAGACCAACATCACCTCAGCACTGAAACAAGGATTATCAAGAAACTAACAACATTATATGGAGGACCTATGGCAATTCCACGACCAAGAGATGGCTTCCTGAACCTTGCAGGAATTAACCTCACTGAGGACCAAGTCACTCTCCTAAATCTGGGCATAAACTGTCATGTTATGTCCAGACCGAGTGAGATGGCCCGGAAAGTAGAGTTGGAAATTCTGTTGGACGACATATTCGACCTCGAGACACAAAAGAAGGTCACTACCAAAGATACCTTACAAGCAGAACTTATTGCAGAAGGAGGAAAGAATCGAGGCAACTACAGAAGCACCATACTGTCCCCCGAGCTTAAAGCGGCAGCTAAAAGCCTTCGTGAGAACAAGGAGATAGTTGTCAGGAGAGGTGACAAGTCGCCAATATATGTCATTCTTAAAAAAGACGAATATCTGGCGAAAATGAACATCATACTCTCTGACCAAACTAAGTTCCAAAGGGTAACGAAGGACACTACAGCCGAATTAAAAGCAAAAGTAAACAAACTAATCGAAACTGTGAACGCCAAGAAATCCGGACTCCACCTGCCAAAGATCATTGGGGAATATAAACCTGGATATGCGTATGGAAATGTCAAGACGCACAAGCCTGGAAACCCACTTCGGCCAATCATTAGCCAGATACCCACACCCACGTACAGACTGGCGAAGCGACTCAACGGCCTGCTGACTCCTTATGTTCCTTGCGCCTTCAGCCTGAAGTCTCCAAAGGAATTTGTTGACTTACTGCGGGGCACACGGGCCACAGGGATAAGAGCCTCGTTGGACGTGGAATCGCTGTTTACCAACGTACCTGTGGACGAGACAATCGGAATGATAGCCGACAGAGTGTATCGTGATCCAGCCTGTACTCCTCTTGACATACCAGAAAATATTCTGAGGAAACTACTCCAAGCTTGTACTAAAGAGGCACCCTTCTTGAGCCCGGATGGGCACATGTATAAGCAAGTAGATGGGGTCGCCATGGGTTCTCCCCTAGGTGTCCTGTTTGCAAACTTCTACATGGGTACCATCGAGCAAAAAGTCTTAGTCGACATGAACTTGAAACCGGCCATATACTGCAGGTATGTTGACGACATTTTTACACAGGTACCTGATGTCAGACATCTGCAGGAGCTGAAGGAGGCATTTGAGCAGAGTTCCGTGCTGCGTTTCACTTACGAGATGGAAAAGGATGGGAAGCTGCCCTTTCTAGATGTAACAGTCATGGAAAAGGGCGGAGGTTTCCACACTGCAGTCTACACTAAGGAAACAAACATAGGAATGTGCCTAAATGCCAACAGCGACTGCCCTGACAGGTACAAGAGGAGTGTTGTTAACGCATATGTCGACCGTGCTCTCAGCCACAGCTCAGAATGGAAGCAAGTCGACGAAGAACTCTGTAGGGTAAGGCAGGTCCTAGTCAATAACGGCTTCTCCAATGGTTTCGTCGAAGACATCATAAGAAGGAAAGTGAAAAGTCATGCAACCTCTGAAGAGACAACTAACACAACACCTATACCCCCTATTAGACTATTTTACAGGAACTTCTTTTCCACAGCTCATAAAACGGAGGAAAGGGTCCTGAAAGATATTGTTAATAGAAACGTTATCCCTATAGACAAAAATCAGAGGATACAACTGACGATTTACTATAAAACCAGAAAAACGGCCAGCCTACTCATGAGAAACTCTCCAGACACAAAACAGAACACTTTAAAAGAGACTAACGTCGTCTATGCCTTCAAATGCCCACTTAGGGACTGTAAGCTCCAAAAAACCCAGTATATAGGCAAGACAAAAACATCTCTTTCTAGGCGTTTAACGATGCATAAGCAACAGGGCTCCATTAAAGAACATATAATCTCTTCCCACAACCAAACCATCGCCAGAGAAATCCTAGTAAACAACACAGAAATCATCGATAGATACAGCGATAGCAGGCGGCTTGACGTTTCCGAGGCACTACACATCAAGAAGTCAACACCAGCAATCAACAGCCAATTATTGCACAACTATATTCTACCCACCTCAAGACTCCGCTCCAATATAGAAGCATCAAGAAATATGGACCAATAGGCTTTCTACAAACACTTCTATTCAATACCCATTGTTTGTGTTCTGTCTTGTGTTGATACTTTTAATACCCTATTAATATCCCCTCTTGTTCTGTCTTGTGTTAATGCCACATCACCCCTCCCACCTCACTCAAATGTAGATATAAAATCGGAGATACGTAAGTTCTATTCAGTTGTGTATTTGTGAACTAAAGTCTTTGAAAATGTAATAAGTTTTACGAAACGCGCCCGTGTCGCGTCAGACTAGAAATAAAAATGAATTTTGGAGAATTAATTTTTGATTTACCTCCAACAGTGAAGCGTAATGTACGAAAGATTGAGAAAATTCGTGTTAGAATTATTAATCTTACATTTTCGGTCATATTTAATAATATATGTCTACAGGAAAGACTGCTACCAAAATATACTAATATATATAATATATATATATATATATATATATATATATATATATATATATATATGACCGAAAAAGTAAGATTAATAATTCTAACACGAATTTTCTCAATCTTTCGTACATTTCTTTTCACTGTTGGAGGTAATTCAAAAATCAATTCTCCAAAATTCATTTTTATTTCTAGTCTGACGCGACACGAGCGCATTTCGTAAAACTTATTACATTTTCAAAGACTTTAGTTTACAAATACACAACTGAATAGAACTTACGCATCTCCGATTTTATTTATATCTACATTTGAGTGAGGTGGATGGGGTGAGGTGGCATTAATAGGGTATTAATTTCATCAACACAAGACAGAACAAGAGGTGGCATTAATAGGGTATTAATTTCATCAACACAAGACAGAACACGAAACAATGGGTATTGAAATGGAAGTGATTGTAGAAAGCCTATTGGTCCATATTTCTTGATGCTTCTATATTGGAGCGGAGTCTTGAGGTGGGTAGAATATAGTTGTGCATTAATTGGCTGTTGATTGCTGGTGTTGACTTCTTAATGTGTAGTGCCTCGCAAACGTCAAGCCGCTTGGTATCGCTGTATCTATCGATGATTTCTGTGTTGTTTACTAGGATTTCTCTGGCGATGGTTTGGTTGTGGGAAGAGATTATATGTTCCTTAATGGAGCCCTGTTGTTTATGCATCGTTAAACGCCTAGAAAGAGATGTTGTTGTCTTGCCTATATACTGGTTTTTTTGGAGCTTACAGTCCCCAAGTGGGCATTTGAAGGCATAGACGACGTTGGTCTCTTTTAAAGCGTTCTGCTTTGTGTCTGGAGAGTTTCTCATGAGTAGGCTGGCCGTTTTTCTGGTTTTATAGTAAATCGTCAGTTGTATCCTTTGATTTTTGTCTGTAGGGATAACGTTTCTATTAACAATATCTTTCAGTACCCTTTCCTCTGTTTTATGAGCTGTGGAAAAGAAGTTCCTGTAAAATAGTCTAATAGGGGTATAGGTGTTGTGTTAGTTGTCTCTTCAGAGGTTGCATGGCGTTTCACTTTCCTTCTTATGCCTTATTAATGCCAAAAATGAAGCAATATTTTGCAAGAACTAGTAGCAGAAAATCAACCAGCACGAGAACAGCCGTACCCAACACGAGAATAGCTGTACCCAGCACGAGAACAGCCGTACCCAGCACGAGAACAGCCGTACCCAGCAAGAGAACAGCCGTACCAAGCACGAGAACAGCCGAACCCAGCACGAGAACAGCCGCACCCAGCACGAGAACAACTGTACCCAGCACGAGCACAGTTGTACCCAGCACTGGTACAACAGCCGTACCCAGCACAAGCACAGTTGCACCCAGCACTGGTACAACAGCAGCCAGCACCAGCTCGGAAGCAGCTGAACCCACAGCAGCAGCGAGCACCAGCAAAGCTGATGCAAACATCTAAAAACATCATGTGAAGCGTGAACAGTTAGAACAAGTGTTAAATTTAAGTGTGTACACAGTGTTAAAATTAAAGTTGCAGTAATTTTAGTGTACAATAGTTTTCATAAACTGTATTGTAGTACTCAACATACAGCAGAACTACTTTTAATCAACACAGTGCTAACGGCAAAATGCACTGCAGTACATATTTAATGTAGAGCATTCACAACTTCACGAAACTTCAAGATGGACATAACTTCAACAATAAGGTAAATTTATGAATTACAGTATTTTTTAGTAGAGAAGTAATATATAGGTAGAGTATGTAATATGATAATGCATTTTTATTGTGTACAAGAAAAAAAAAGACACTGACACAAACACCTCCTGAAGGTCACCTCTTGCAACGAATCCAACGAACTGGGGTTAGTCCCATATAGTACGTTGAATCGAGGTTGTACAGTATATATATATATATATATATATATATATATATATATATATATATATATATATATATATATATGTCGTACCTAATAGCCAGAACGCACTTCTCAGCCTACTATTCAAGGCCCAATTTGCCTAATAAGCCAAGTTTTCATGAATTAATGATTTTTCGTCTACCTAACCTACCTAACCTAACCTAACCTAGCTTTTTTTGGCTACCTAACCTAACCTTACCTATAAATATAGGTTAGGTTAGGCTAGGTAGGGTTGGTTAGGTTCGGTCATTTATCTACGTTAATTTTAACTCCAATAAAAAAAATTGACCTCATACATAGAGAAAAGGGTTGCTTTATCATTTCATAAGAAAAAAATTATAGTAAATATATTAATTCAGGAAAACTTGGCTTATTAGGCAAATCGGGCCTTGAATAGTAGGCTGAGAAGTGAGTTCTGGCTACTAGGTACGACATATATATATATACTGTATGTATATATATATATATATATACTGTATGTATATATATATATATATATACTGTATGTATATATATATATATACTGGTTTTCTGGGCTCCCCCCAGAAAACCAGCGTTGAATGTAATGAAACGCCATTTTCTGGGTGAGTCCCGGAGGCTCCCTGGCATCCCTCCCTCCCTCCGGTCGGCGGTTTTTCGCGTTTTTGACATCCAGCCTCAAGAACTGAGGTGTGGGTAGCCGGCGCGGGGGGTCTGGGGCTCCCCCTTCCCCCCCCGGGGAGGGGGGAGCTGCGCAGACAGCGGCGCGGCAGTGTGTGACGTCACACTAGTTTGCTTGTTTTCGGTTGGGGAGTTCTATCCACTAGTTCGGTTTTTGGTAGCAATTTTAACCAGAATAGGTTTTTGTTTTGGGGCGCTTACCTTTCTGGGTGCCTGTTCCGGTGGATGGCAGACATAGAATGCTTCCAACTACACGGGGGCTTCTATAGGCCATTGCTCCCCTTGCCTCTCTGAGGGGGCCCGGTTCTGGCCGTGGTCCCCGGTAGGCCTAAGAACTCCATACACATGACTGATGCCAAAGTCTGACATTAGCATATCAGCCTGGGATAGCTCCGGGGAGCCTCCGGGACTCACCCAGAAAATGGCGTTTCATTACATTCAACGCTGGTTTTTTGTTTTGGCTTGCCTATCTTTCTGGGTGCCCACCCAGGTTGATGGCGGAATATGACATACAGTGGTACCTCGGAATATGAGTGTCCCTGTATACGAGTTTTTCGGAATACGAGCAGGATTTCCTCGGAAAATGTGTCTCGGAAGGCGAGGGTTACCTTGGAAGGCGAGTTTGTTGATACGCGTACAGGCCGACCTAGCACGTGGTGGTACGGTGATTCTCGCCTCTCACCCCTCAGTTTACCAGTGCCTCGCGCCCAGTGACTATCCCACGTCAATTCTTCACCCGGATTTTCAGTGTTTTCTTGGATTTTTGGTCATTTGATAATAAAAGTTGTTATTATATATCTCAACATGGGTCCCAAGAAGCCAGTGGTAAGGTTTAACCTAAGAAAATAGTGCGGCTTTCGGGCGATCCAATGACAACACTGAAAAGTGTATAGTCTTTTCATTGTCCTGACATTAATTTTTGATTTACGTATTTCATTTTTGTACCAATGTGTTCGCAATACAATGTTCTATAAGAACATAAGTATATAATGTCACACAAGGATGCGTTAGACCGGCACCAAATAAAAAACTACGTCGATTACACTTGGCGTGTCAACAATACAATGGTCTTACCTCGATGGTGCAATGCTACGCCGTTCTCCCAAATAGGCTATGCGGCTATTAGAGAAAACGGAAATTTCATGGCGGACATTTTCAAACTATCCCAAAGTCGATCGCATAACAAATAGAGTTTATAGAAATATTTTTTCTCGTGACTCGTGAGCGAGTCCGCTGTGCGACCTCAACACAAAAAGTGGTAATGCTCTTGAGCGCCGTGATAATGCTAAAGTGATAAGAAAATGTGTGAAGTATAGGAAGAATTGCAAAGTTTTGTTGAAAAAACTCGCCCAGATAAAGCTGTAGCAGGGTGTTGCATTGACCTTTAGATGACAATGTGATGTCTTACTACAGACAAGTGTTAAAATGTAGGGAAAAACAAGTGTCTTTAGACAGATTCTTAAGACAAGCAAGTCTTAGTGGTATGCAGGCAAAATGTGACAGAGTGTGCACTGAAGTCATCACTGCCTGATGTTATAATGGAAGGGAACTCCCCTTCCAAACAGTAACACCTTTTCTAACCCCCCTCCTCCTCACCATCTTCCATACACCAACAGCAAGGTAAGTAATGACTTGAACATAGTTTTGTAGGTTTATTGAGATGAATTAGGTATAAAATTTAGTTTGAAGTGGGGTTTTTGGGGTAGTTAGGAACGGATTAATTCATTTCCCATTATTTCTTATGGGGAAATTAGCTTCGGAATACGAGCTGTCTCCAGGAACGGATTAACCCTTAAAGTGCGCATCACGTCATATGACGTGTTGGAGTACTACACAAGATTTAAACAGCCCGCGGATACATGGGGTTCACCACACCTTCATCAAGGCTCTTGTAAACAGATGCCATTTAAAAAAAAAATCATGGGCCAAACTCCCGGGTGTTATTGGCCTCAGTATTGAGTGAGCAACCAAGCCTGATGCACGCAGCATGAGCTAACAACACTGCTGTTCAGCTTGTGACCACAGCATCGCCTAAAAATGCCAAAATATACTTGTTCATGCTATTATGTAGCGATGATATTACTACAGAAGACCCCTGACTGTGATAAAACTGACCAGGGTTCTGATAATAGCAGGATTGTGCTGATATTTAGTGCTGTGCGCCATGGAGGGAGGAGTAATGCTGTGAGAGGGAGGATGGTGGCGATGTCTTCTGACTGTGTGTGGCCACCTTTTATTGACTGCACTCAGCATACCAGCTTAGTGGTTCGCTATGGTGAACACAAATGTAGATACTTATATATAACATGTGTATAGAAGGTATAAACAGCAAGAGAAGGTTTGGAGCCGCCATTTTGGTGAGGGCGGTGGCGTCGTCTGCATGACGCCACCGTGCAGACGACGGTGTCGTTTACTGGTAACGACGATGGTCTTTGGGCACCATACCAGTTTATTTGTACAAGTTTGGTGAATAAAACAGGTAGATATTTATATATAATGTGTGTATATAGCGTAATAACACCACACAGTATTGTTGGAGGAGAAATATTAGTGCGTCTGGCCTTGAGGGCGGCAGCCATCAGCTGACTGTGTGAGGTCCTATGTCTTTGTGCCTTTACTCACCATACAAGCTTAGATGTACAGTTATGGTGAACAAAACATGTAAATACTTATATATAACGTCTGTATATAAGATATATAGTGTAATAACACCACACAGTATTGTTGGAGGAGAAATATTAGTGCCTCTGGCCTTGAGGGCGGCAGCCATCAGCTGACTGTGTGAGGTCCTACGTCTTTGTGCCTTTACTCACCATACAAGCTTAGATGTACAGTTATAGTGAACAAAACATGTAGATACTTATATATAACGTCTGTATATAGTGAATTATAGAAAAAACAGTATTGTGGGAGGAGAATGTCGGTGAGTCAGATGACTGGAGGGAGGGCGAGAGTGGCTGGCTGATACACGGCGGTCACTCCTCATTACTTTTTGACTCATAATAGCTACTTAGTGGTTCGTTATAGTGAACAAAACATGCAGATACTTATATATAACCTGTGCTTATAGTGTAATAACCGACAAAGTATTTGTTCACTGATTGATGAACATAATTGAATCAACAATATGCACACCATATTTTTTAGTACAGCAATGATTCACTCATTTTATTATATAAATATATCAAAGTACACACTATTGAATAATATTACAGCAAAAAAACTATGAAAAATCAATCAGAGACATTGAAATAATTAGGTAATTATCTCTTTGTGGCAACTCCGGCCTGACAGCTGGCGAGCAACAGACCGCCTGGGACGCATGCTGAGTCAGTGCCTATAATTTGCCAGACTTCCCCACCCTATAGTGGGCAATATATGCCACGTACGATTTTTTTATTATTTTTCCCATGATCAGTGAACACAAATTTACAGGTTAGGAAGAAAAAATATATATTTTTTTTTCAAAATGACATGCGCCTGTGGGGATGACAGGATATTAAACCCCGAGCATGTTAAGGGTTAAACTCTTAAACCGAGGTACCACTGTACCTTAAATGTAAAGTGGCTGTACGCCATTGCTTGCGCCTATCTGAGAGGACCAGGTTCTGGCTCTAGTTACGGGTAGGCATAAGGAATTTCTGTAGCTGATGACCCCAAACTAATATAGCACATAGCAGTTCGGATAGCTTCAGAAAGCCTCCAGGGCTTTGCCCTGAAAATGATGTTTTATTTCTTTCAACTCTGGTTTTTCTGAGGGGAGCCCCTATGGCTCCCTGGAGCTTATCGGGCTAATGTGTTTTTATATTAGACCGGGACATTAGCTATGAAGGTCGGACCTACCAGGGACCACAAGCCAGAACCTGGCCCTTTCAGAGAGGTTTCAGTGAGCAATGGCCCTGGAAAACCCCCCCTGTGGTTGAGGGTTTTCCTTATCTGTCATCGACCGGGATTAGGCACCCAGAAAGGCAGGCATAACAAAACAAACTCCACATGATAAGAAACTAAAACAAAAACCGAACAGAGAAGTAGAACTCCCTTCAATCCCATAAAAACAAGCAAACGTCACACTCTACTGCCGTGCCACTCGTCTGCGCACCCCTCCCCTCCTCGAGAGGGGGAGGGGGTGCCCCAGACTTCACCGCATTGGCTACATAGCACTCTAGTTGGTAAGCTAATGTCAATCGGGACAGACGCTTCTCTGGCCTCAAATTCCTGGGCAGTGTTTGCCTGTGTGGCATTCTCTGCTGTATTATTGTGGTGTGTGGTGGCCAAGAGTACCTCTTCAGTGCCGGGACTGCATGCATTTAGGGGCTTTCTTCCCTAAGTGCCCTGTGAGTACTGCTCATGCGTCTCAGGGTTCCCTTCCCTGGAGCGTTCAGGAACCGTTCCTGTGGGGGTTCATGCTGCTCGGCAATTGCCTCGCCCTTGGGGCCCTAGTTTGGCTTTGGGTAGGGAGTGGTGTCGTGCTGGTTAGGGCGTCAAGGTGTTGTGCGACCTGCCACCTACGTGGAGACTGGTTCCTTTTGCCTCTGGGGATGGTGTACTTTTGCAGGGTTTTTCTTTTCTTTTTGTTTTCGTTTGTCTGGTGGGGGTCTGCCTAGTGGGACAATAATTCCCCTGATACTGTTTGGGTGTTTAACCGGTTAGCAACACTTTGCTCAGGTTTCCCGTAGTTGTTACCCTATGGGTCCTGGAAAACCCTGTTGGGGCGTGGACCGATGGATGCGTCTTCCGAGTTCCAGCCTGCCTTGTGTGGGGTTTGAAGGTTGCTGTGTGCCCTTGTATCAGGGTGACAGTCACCTGTTTTGCCTCCGTCATGCTGCCTGTTGGGTCAACGACACCTTTTACCATTGGGTCACTAAGGGTCATAATGGCTTCAACACCCACAGGCGCAAAAAAAAAAAAAAAAAATGCTTTCGTCTTATAAAAGTGTTCATTTGTGTTCCCTGATAATGGGAAAAATAAAAAGAAATCGTAGGTGGCATATTTTGGGTGCAATAGAGCGGGGAAGGCTGATAAAAAACCAGCGTTGAATGTAATGAAATGCCATTTTCTGGGTCAGTTCCGGAGGCTCCCCGGAGCTATCCATGGGTGATATGGATATCCTAACTATTTCGCATCAGTTGATGTGGGTGGAGTTCTAGCCTACCAGGGACCACAAGCCAGACCCTGGCCCCCCTCACAGAGGCAGGGGGGACAATGGACCATAGAAATGCACATGTGATTTGGAGCATTCTATATCTGCCATCGACGGGGACAGGTACCCAGAAAGGTAAGCGCCACAAAACAAACCCCTATTCTGGTTAACAACGAAAATTGACAAACGAGTGGACAGAACTCCCCAAAAGAAAAACGAGCAAACAAGCATGACTTCACATGAGCCGCGCCACATGTCTGTGCAGCTCCCCCCTTCGCGGGAGGGAAAAGGGGAGCCCCAGATCCCCGAGCCGGCGATCCACGCCCCATTTCAGAGGCTGGATATAAAAAACCGCCGACCAGAGGGGAGGGATGCCGGGGAGCCTCCGGGACTCACCCAGAAAATGGTGTTTCATTACATTCAATGCTGGTTTTCTGGGGGAGAGCCCCTACGGCTCCCCGGAGCTACCTCACCAAAGACTAACAAAAAACCAAGGGGACTTACCCGGGAGGCGGTTGGTGCTCTACTCCTCAACGCGAAGACGACACAGTGGGCTGCATCCGCCGACCTAAAACAACACAGGCCCGACTGGGCCCAGGAACGTTCGCCAGGTAGTGTGCAGCCACGACCCTGTTCGACCGCCAAAATCCCCGTGCCCGAATGTCAGCCGAAGACATACTGCCGAAGACGGCAGCAAGAGCATCAAACTTACGAACGTCATGGGCACGGGGATAGACCGCAGGCTGGCTGGATTTAATAACCCTGTGGACGACCTGAGAGACCCGAACCCGCGAACAGGAAAGAAAGGAAACCGGATCAACCCAAAGCGCGTCCTCAGACACAGAAGCCGTGGCGAGCAGATAACGGTGGAGGGCCGCAACCGAACACAACACATGGTGAACCCCCGGCCTGACAAACCAAGCATCCACAACCCAAGGACCCCTCTGGAAAACAGCAGTCTCATTCTTCGCCAGAAAAGAGGAAGACGCCTGCAAACGAACAAACCGAAGACCACGACCAAAGGAGCAAAAACCTCTGCGCCAGAGAAGAGCATGAAGCTCTGCCACGCGACCCCCAGAGGCTAATGCCAACAGAAAAGGAGCCTTAGCAAAACAATCTTCAACTGAAGGGGACACAACAAACCAAGGAGAGGAAAGATAGAAGAGCACTCTGTCCAAGGACCAGAATGGCTCGGGCGGCGCATGAGCAGGCCGGAGGTGAAACAACGCCCGAGACAGCTTGCGAAACGGCGCAGAAGTAACATCAATACCGAAAGCAAGCTGCAGCGGCTCTGCCAACGCCACACGATACAAGGCGACAGTATTAGGCATCAGATGATGGTCCTGAAACAACCAAGAGAGAAAGGACAACACCCACACCAAAAGCGAGGAACAACGACGAAGGGCCAAAAAGAACTGGAAGGACCGCCAGGAAACTTCATACTGCCGCCGAGAGGAAACTCGCAGGTGAGAAACCAACAAGGAAGCCACCTGCACACCATAAAGATGGTGATAAACACGAGTAAAAAATACTAAACACGAAAACTCATGGAGAAGAGCGAACCAGTCACGTACCAGACCGGCCCAATCTCCTGAAAGAGGTGGGGCCGCGGAAAAACCTCCGGGTTCGGACACCGGGCAAGCAGCACCTGAAACCATGGCTGGGGCATCCACCACGGGGCCAAGAGGACCACTCGACCCTGGTAAGTCTCAAAGCGAGCCATGACCTGGAGCAGCAGCTGAACCAGGGGAAATAGGTACAGGAACCCCCACCTCGACCAGTCCTGCCGAAAAGCGTCGATCCCGATGGCTTCACAGTCGGGGAAGGGCGCCACGTAAACCGGAAGACGCCTCGACCACGCCAATGCGAAGAGGTCCACCTCTGGGCACCCGAACGTCCGGCAGAGCCAACTGAAGGAGTCGGCATCAACCGTCCATTCCTTGGACAGGGGATCGAACTTGGACAGGCCGTCCGCCAGGACATGGGACACCCCCCGGACGTGAACCACCAGGAGAGCCAAGCCCCGAGAATTCAGCAGACGAGTCACCCGAAGCAACCAACCCCAAACAGCCAAGGACCTGCATCGAACCCCCTCGGTTCAGGCAAAGAGCCACCAGGGAGCAATCTGAATGGAGCCAGATTGTCGATCCACGGGCGACTCGAACCCTCTGAAGCACAAACCACACCGCCGTGAACTCCCGCACCGTGCTGTGGACCCGACGGAAGGACGGACCCCACCTCCCCTGGCCGGCCTGGTGAGCACTGGTCACAAAACCCCAGCCGAGATGACGCATCCGTGAACACATCGAGCGAGGGCTCGGGCAGGTGCTAAGGCACTGAACCCTGAAAAACCCAAAGAGGATGCCAGCGACTCAGCAGCCGATGCAAAGCCCCCGGGGGCCGAACCCAGCGATCGTGAGAGAGGCGGAAGGGATGGCCCCGAAGGAACCAGAACAGCCGACGAAGCCAAACCCGACCCGGTGCGTAGACCAACATCGCGAAGTTCAGGCTCTCGCACAAACCCTTGAGCAACCACCTGGTGACCCGGGAGCCCCCCAGAAACAGACACAGGAAAGACCGCAGCCGAAGGAGAGACTCTGGAGGAAGAGACAAGGAAGCGGTCCGAGAGTCTCACACAAGACCCAGCCAGGACCGAACCTGGGAGGGCACCAGATGGGACTTCTGCCAGTTCACCAGGAACCCGAACCCAGCAAGCTGGGAAAGCGCCAAATCCCTGGGAAGCAGACACGCGGACCGACTGGGAGCCCAAACCAGCCAGTCGTCGAGGTAAGCCAACACCCGAACACCTAACAGATGCAGACGGGCCACCACGACCCGGGTAAGGCGTGTGAACACGCGAGGTGCCAGGTTCAACCCGAAGGGGAGACAACGAAAGCGGTAGCACTGACGCCCCACAACAAAACCGAGCCAGTCCCGGAACCCCACATGAATAGGGATTTGCCAATACGCATCCTTGAGGTCCAGGGACACTATCTAAGTGCCCAGCTCCAACAGGAGCCGGACCTGGGACAGAGTGGTCATCCGAAACGAGTGGCAAGAAACCCAAGGGTTCAGACAGGACAGGTCCAGAATGAACCGCAGGTCCGCACAGTCCCGTTTCGGAACTGGAAACAGGCGGGAAACCCACCTAAGAGACGGAGTCGTTTCGACCACGCCCAAGCATACCCACTTCAAGATGACCCGACGGAGTGCAGGAGTGCCTGCCCTGTCAGCCCCGAACCCCCCGTAGGAGGAGGAGCCACCCAACGCCACTGCAGGCCATAAGAAACGACCCGAAAAGCCCACAAATCGTGAGACCAGGTGTGAGCGAACAGAGTCAGCCTCCCCCCCATAGCCCCATTAATGGAGCGAACCACGAAAGGGCCGCTGCCCCTTACAAGAACCTGACCTGCACGCAGAGCGAACACCGCGCCGACCAGGCACAGATGAGACCGCAGGCAGCATCGGCACTGAACCCGACACCTGTGGCCCACCCCGACGAACGGAACCGCAAGCCCTGGTACGACCCCGCCGGGAAGGAACCCCCTGGTTTCCCCAGAGCACCAACAATTCAGACATAGGGCGGCAAGAGGATGTATCCGCCTGAATATAACGCTCAACTGCAGAAGCCTCAAAAAGCAGAGGACAAAAGGGAGAAGACAACCTAAGAACCAGGGCCCAAGCGGATTCCAAAGAGGAAGCAAGGATCGCCTGACGACACGCAAAACGCGCAGCGAAGACATACAGCAGCAACGCCTCCCGCAGGATTGGTGCAAAAAGCTTCAACATGGCAGACGACACCCGAGCAGCCGAGACCAAGGCGTCAGACCCAGGAACGGTCCCAAGCACCTCAACATCCTCCGCAAGCCAATCCGAAGATAGCTCTAGGAGGGGAAAAGAAACGCAGGACCGAAGCCAAAAAGCCACGAGCGCACAAATCCTCTGCCACTAGAGCAGCCGACAGGGAAGGAACCTGCACAGCACCAACATCCCGCAGAAGAGTAGGAGCAAGGAGACACTCATTATGATGCTCCAAAATCGCCCCCAGGTAAACCTGGACCACCGTCAACGCCTCACGCCACTCAAACATGCGGGTTCAATAGAACGAGTCCCAAGCATCCAGCGAAAACAAGGGGCATTCTGCGAGCCAGGACGACCCCAGAACCTCATAATGCACCCAGTAAGGACACGACGATCCAAACCTGAATGAAGAATGATCCATTATGGAGACGTACTCCGGGTCACGCAGGAGGTAAGCGCAAATGCTGACCGCACCTCAGGCGGAGAGATGCGAGTAGCCGAAAACCTCCGGAAAGACGGAACCAAAGAATCCATAGGGCTACTGAACTGAACCGAACCCAGGTAGGAGCAGAACCCAAATCCAAATCGTATGCTGAGGAGGGAAAGGAAAACCCCACTCCTTGCAACAGTAAGCCCCGCTCAGAAGGACGGAAAATCCAGGCGGGGTCCAATGGAGCCCAAGGCCCCCAAGTGAGCTCCTCCCCAACCCCAGGAGCTTCTACACCAAGCCCCGGGGCCGAGCCGTCCTCCAAAGCCCCGGCTTCACAAGAAAAAGCCGGGGCAGCCGAAAGAGCCGGAAGAGAAGGGGCCCACTGGTCAGACCCCTGGGCATCAGCCGGAGGAACAGACTCGAATGCCTCCATAGCCACCCCGGACGGGGCAACCCCCAAAACTGCCCGAGTCTCAAAAACCTCTAAACCCCATCCCGACCCCGAAGCCCTCAGATGCTTAGGGGCCAGAGGCGGGGGGGGGGCCAGAATGCACCACCGAAGGGGAAGAACAAGGGGGCACGGACAGAACCAAGGCCGAAGCGACCAACACCCCCAAGCCCGGGTCCATATACACAAAGCGGGGTAGCCTCGAGGCGTCCGGGGAAGCGACAACCCGAGCGCGTTCCAACAACCTAAACCTACTATGCAACGCATGAGCTGCCTGCACCCGAAGTAAATCATCAGCAGACTGGGTGAATTGAGTCACAAACAAGCAATACAGCTTGCAGGACTCAGGGTCTAATGATCACCGACCCAACAGGCAGCATGATGGAGGCAAAAACCATGAAGGTCACCCTGAAACAAGGGGACAGAGCAACCCTCAAACTTGTACACAGCGAGAGGGGACGCAAGGGTCTTCTCTATCAGACCCGAGAACCCCCGTGGGGTTTCCCAGGGCCCCTAGACTGGGTCTGCTAAGGGTTATCCCAGGCAGCTAACCAGGGTCCCAAACTACCAAGCAAACTGCTAAAAAGCTGAACCCACGGGACGTGTCCACTCGCAAGGGCGAAGCAGGGGGTGCCACCACACAAATGACCCTAATATAAGGGGAAGGGAAAACCACAAGGCAGACCCCCCACCAGGCAAAAACAAAAAGAAAAGAAAAACCACACAAGTGGACAACGTACCCAGAGGGAACAGAGTCGGCCGCTGTTATAGGTGAAAACTAGCTACGCAGTACCCTGCGCCCTACCAGTGCTATAACTACCACTTACCCCAAGGTAAAAAAGGGAGGAAAACTCTCAAACACTCGGGGCGGCCAAATGCCAAGCAGCGAAAAGCCAACAGAGGTAGACCCAAGGTGACTTGTGGAAGGCAACCCCAAGTCCCAAAGGCAGTATTTACAGGGCACTCAGGGAAGGCGACCCTAAGCACATGCAGCCCGAGTACCTGAGAATACTACTCCCAGCTCACACGACCACCGTAAGAGCAGCATTGAAAACAAGTCACAGCACTGAGACAAGACTGGAGCCACACGACCATGCACTATCCCATCAGCCAAGGAACTGGGGCGTGGATCACCGACTCAGGGGTCTGGGGCTCCCCCTTCCCCCTCCCGGGAAGGGGGGAGCTGCGCAGACATGCGACGCATTTTTCTTTTGGGGAGTTCTGTCCACTCGTTTGTCAATTTTCGTTGTTAACCAGAATAGGGGTTTGTTTTGTGGTGCTTACCTTTCTGGGTGCCTGTCCCGGTTGATGGCAGATATAGAATGCTCCAAATTACATGTGCATTTCTATGGGCCATTGCTCCCCATGCCTCTGAGGGGGCCAGGGTCTGGCTCGTGGTCCCTGGTAGGCTAGAACTCCACCCACATCGACTGATGCAAAATAGTTAGGATATCCATATCAGCCATGGATAGCTCCGGGGAGCCGTAGGGGCTCCCCCCAGAAAGAGCCAATGACAGAGCAGTTGCCAGACGAGGTCTGCTCAGCCTGAGCTCAAGAGTGGGGGTTGCCACAAAGATATTATTATTACCTTGATTGTTTCTAACTTAATTGTTTCGATGTCTCTGATTTTTTCTTTGTTTTTTTGCAGTAATATTTTTCAATAGTGTGTATTGTGATATATTTATATAATAAAATGTGTGAACCTTCGCTGTACTCAAAATTATTGTGTTCATTTTAGTGATTCAATTATTATGTTCATAAAACAATAAACAAATAGTTTTGCTGTTATTACACTATATACACACACATGTTATATATACGTATCTGCATGTTTTATTCACCATAACGAACCACTAAGTTGGTATTGTGAGTCAAAAAGCAACGAAGAGTGGTCGTCACTCACCAGCCAGCCAGCCACTCGCCACCACTGCCCCACTCACCTCCTCACTCGCCAACATACTCCTTCAATCACACTGTTTTTGCTTTTAATTCACTATACACAGACATTAAATATAAATATCGACATGTTTTGTTCACCATAACTGTACATCTAAGCTTGTATGGCGAGAAAAGGCAATAAGATGTAGCTACTCACGTAGTCAGCTGGTGACAGCCGCCCTCAAGGCCAGACACACTAATATTTCTCCTCCAACAATACTGTTTGTGGTGTTATTACACTATTGTACGGTACGGGATTGAAAGCCGTACCCTAAAGTATCGCTAATAACACCCGCTCTTTCTTACTTATAAATAGTGGAAGTGCAGGGGACTATATAGTAATAGTCACCAGTTCTAACTACATGGGACAAGAAATACAACTTGGGGTACAAGTTTACAAAAGGATTTTATTTAACAAATACCAGATTTCCTCACACTTCTTAGAACAGAGTGGGGGGGGGGGGGGGGTGGTGTACTTGGATCCACCACAGGATTGATACAGACAAAAGGGTGGGGAAGGGTCCTTCTCCCTCTACAACCTGGGACTTAAGGTCATTACTCTATTGCACTCCTCATAGGTCACTACAAAGGGCCTGGGTTTACAAATGAGCATACAAAATAAATGTGGATAACCCCCATGTGACACACAGCTGAGCACATACACCTGAATTAACAACACACCACTCTCCCTACACACAGGGTTCCAAAAATCCTTATTTCCACAAATTCTTATCCCTAACTCATAAAGAAAAGGGGAAGCACCGCTATAAACATCTATAATACTGCACTTATCGTGTATGTTGGAGACCATCCACAACACTGGTGTGGTTGTCACTGCCTCTCTCTCCCAAGTGACTGATAGGGGCTTGCACATGTCCCTGCCTGCCTGGTTCCAATAATGTCCACTCCCTATACATGTCATACACATTTCACAATACTTCATTTATATGTCTTATAATGTTCCAGGCTGTTTTTCTACATTTAACACTGTTGTTTCTCTATATTTTCTTGCACTGAATCTGCTTTTCTTAACCATTTTATCACGTTTGTTTACATTGTTTTTTTTTATGAGATTACATTTTCCTGTTGAGATGATGCTCTGTGCATCTGAAAGGGGTCAGAGTTCCAGACTGTTTTTCAACATTTAACACTGCTATTTCTCCTTACACAAGGGTCTCTCAATAGCACTTCTATTTCTCCCTACACAAGGGTCTGTCTCTTACACTATATACACATATTATGTATAAGTATCTACATGTTTTATTCATCATACCTGTACAAATAAGCTGGTATGGTGCCCAAAGACCATAGTGGGCACCAGTAAACATGACAAGTCGTGCAGACGACGCACCTCCCTCACCAAAATGGCAGCTCCAAACATACTCCTATTGCTGTTATTACACTCTATACACACGTTATATATAAGTATCTACATTTGTGTTCACCATATCGAACCATTAAGCTGGTATGGTGAGTGCAGTCAATAAAAGGTGGCCACACACAGTCAGAAGACGACGCCACCACCCTCCCTCCACAGCCTTACTCCTCCCTCCATGGAGCACAGTGCTAAATATCACCACAATCCTGCTATTATCAGAATCCTGGTCAGTTTTATCACAGTCAACGGTCTTCTGTAATACTATCATCACTAAATAATAGCATGTACATATATATTTTGACATTTTTAGGCGATACTGTGGTCACAAGCTGAACAGCAGTGCTGTGCGCTCATGCTGCGTTCGTCAGCCTTGGTGGCTGTCAACTATCGGTCGTGGCTGCACTATAGCTGCCCCTATCCCATGCGGGGCATTTAAATTAAAGCACTAGACACTAAAACAGCTATTAATGTATTGTGCGGTATCGGTAATGTTACTCAAATCATCTATATATGTATTGCGTAGTCTAAGGGTTAACCCAGAGTCTTGCGAGTCGAGTCGTGTTCTCTGCTTGTGCTCCAGTTTTATTCTGATGATATTCCAGTTAGGGTACAGGCAGCATCCGCATTGCATGTTAGGTATAGGTTACTGCAACGCGCTAGGCTGGTTTCCCACCCGGATGCCCAACAGCTGGCCCGCTTTGGTTTTAAGGACCTGGACCTGGGGGCGTTAGTTGCTTAGACTTTGGTTCCGTCCGTACTCCCTGGTCCTTCCCCTGTTGTTCATCCTGCACCTTCCCCCCTGTGTGTCGTCAGTCCCTGAGGACTGGCTCGATGCCGTTGTCCTCCCTGTTCGCAAGCCACGGTCTCTGGGAACATCTCCTAAGGACTTTCGCCCTATTGCCCCTCACAAGTTGTGCCTGCAAACTTTTTAACATATGGTTAACGTTCGTCTGATGTGGTTCTTAGAACATCATCATCACCTCTCCCCTTCTCCGTTTGGTTTCTGCAAGTGCTGCACAACAGATGTGCTGGTGAACTTGGAGGTCTATATTTGTACTGCTTTTGCTGCGAAGACCTCCGTTGTTGTCGTCCTTTTTTGACCTGGAAAAGGCTTACGACACCACTTGGCGATATCATATTCTATTCCAACTTCATTCTTTTGGCCTTCGTGGTCATCTCCTCCTCTTTCTCCGCAGCTTCCTCTCTTGTCGTTCCTTTCGGGCGAGGCTTGGTACCGCTCTCTCTGCCTCTTTTCAGTAATACGAAGGTGTGCCCCAGGGTAGTGTTCTGAGCACTACTATTTTTTCTGGTTGCCCTCAATGGTTTTCTTTCCTCTCTTCCTTCAGGCGTCTTTTCCACTCTTATGTTGACGATCTTACCCTTTGCTGTCAGGGAGATGATTCGCCTCTTCTTCAATGCTGGCTTCAACTTGCGATTGATGCCGTGTCGTCTTGGGCCACTGATCATGGCTTCAGGTTCTCTACATCTAAGACTTGTGCCATGACTTTTACTCGGAAGCGTGTCGTTCTTCATCCTGCTTCGTTGCTTTATGGTTACCCCATTGTGTACAAGGATTCCGCTAAGCTTTTAGGGTTGATTTTTGACACTCGTTTGTCTTGGTTGCCCCATATCTCTTACCTCCGTGTTGAATGCTGTAAGGCCCTTACCCTCCTTCAGGTATTGTCCTATACTTCTTGGGGAGCGGATAGGTGCACTCTACTTGCTTTACATTCCTCTCTCGTCCTGTCTAAGCTCGATTATGGTTGCCCTGCTTACTCGCCTGCTTCTCCTCTTTGCCGTCTTGAAGCTTTGCACCATACTGGGTTGCGCCTCAGTTCTGGTGCCTTTCGTTCGACTCCCATCCTCAGCTTGTATGTTGACACTGGCTTCCTATCTCTCCAGGACCGCCGTGATCACTACTGTCTTCGCTATCTTGCGCAGTCCTTGCAACATCCTTCCTCTCGCCTCTGTCGTGCTTTAACTTTTACCCCTCCTGCGGTTCCTGTTCCTCTTCACCACCTCCCTCTTCCTGTCCGGTTATCTCGTTTACAGAATTCTCTCTCAGTTCGTATTTCTAATATTTCTCCTCGTGTTGCTCCTTTGCCCCCGTGAAGAGTCCCCCTTCAGTAGTTTTGTACATCCTTAACCCGCATCACTAAAGCTTTTACCCCTCCTTCAGTTCTAAAACGCCTTTTCCTTCAGCACCTTTCTTCTCACTCCCGTTCTGTTTCCGTCATCACCAAGGGGTCTAAGTCTGCGGACAGTGTAGGTTGTTGTTGTTTTGTTGTTACTCTGTTGTTTTCCTGGTTGCACTTATATGTGTCGCTTACCTCCGGAGACTAGCATCTTCATAGCGGAACTTTATGCTATTCTCTATGCTCTTCGTCTCCTGCTTTCTCGTTGTCAATCTTCCTTTGTAGTTGTTGTTGACTCTCGTAGTGCCCTCATGGCTCTCGGGTCCTTTAATCCGGTTCATCCAGTGGTTGTCGAGATCCAGCATTGGCTGTTTCTTGTTCACAGTAAATTTAAGTCGGTTAAGTTTTGTTGAGTTCCCAGGCATATTGGTGTCTCTTTAAATGAGCGTGCGGATTTTGCCACCAGAGAAGCTATCCGCTCTTGTCCCATCTCTCGTAAAGGTATTCCTTATTCTGACTTTTACCCGGTCATCCATTCCTTCGTCCTTACCAGTTGGCAGGCTTGTTGGTCTTCTGTTATTGGTAACAAACTGCGTACTCTTAAAAGTTGTGTGTCCTCGTGGCCGTCCTCCTTCCACCGCAGCCGGCGATGGGAAACGGCTCTGGTGAGGTTGCATATTGGCCATACTCACTTAATTAACACTTTCGCGCTTTGGGCGAGCAAGCATTTCTCCTACCCTAGTGGTTTTGGAAAACCGCTGGAGCTCGCGGGAGCGTGCGGTAATACTGAAAAGTGTAGATTCTTTTAAACTTTGTCACCTTAATTCTTGTCCTAGGTTTTTCAATTTTGTATCACTGTGTTCGCAATAGAATGCTCTACAGAACTCAAAGCAAATAAACTAAAAAAGTCCGGCTTACCACCCGCAGCAAACAGAGAAAGTGAGAGAAAGTTACCCGGGAGCGCACTAGAGTGATAAAATGTGTTCTCTCCTTTAACTTTGGTCATCTCAATTTTCATCCTAGGTCTTTCATTTTGGTATCATTGTGTTCACAATAAAATTCCCAACAGGAGTATATGCATATATTGTCAAAAACAGTGGCGCACTCCACCCACTGATGTGATGAGAGCAGGGAGGAGCACCAGGCCGACCGTTAGAGAGCGCGGTAATACTGAGAAGTGTATATTCTTTTTAACTTTGTCACGCAATAAAATTCTCTAGAAGAACATCAGTAAAATAAGTCACGAAACATATAGGGATACCAGCACCAAATAAATAACTACGTAGATGACTCGCCGTGAGCGCCCATCAGCAACAAAATGTTTTTACTCTTGGGATTGTAATCACCTCCACACTTGTTCTACAGCGTTAATTTTGGTATCAATAGACTCGCAATGAAATTCCCAACACGGTGATATGAATATAAGCGTAGAATAATGATGCAGCCCGCCCGCAAGAGTGTGGGAAGTGGTGAAATTGTTTTCCGGTATCGGTGACGGGACGACGCACGGCGCTTTGAAAGTTTATACTTATTTCACTCTCATGACATTAATTTTTTATGTACGTCATTCATTTTTATGTCAATGTGTTCGCAATAGAATGTTCTATGTGCCCATAGGTAAAAAATATCAACAAAGCGTAAGTTAGAATAACGACAAATATAAAACAACGCTGGAACATATCAGTGAGCGTCAAACACACACTTAATTCTCATCCTAGGTTTTCCAATTTGATATCAATGTATTCGCAATAGAATTCTCTGCATGATTAAATGCATGTGAAGTTCGAAAGCCCGGCGTACCACCCGCACAAAGCAGACAAAGTGAGAGAGAGTTACACGGGAGCGCTAAAGAGCAATGAAATGTGTACACTTTTTTCACTTTGGTCACCTCAATTCTCGTCTTAGGTCTTTCACTTTTGTATCATTGTGTTCGCAATAGCTGTATATGTAAATATATATATAGTCCAAAAACCCGACGTACCACCCACAGCAAACAGAGAAAGTGATGGTGCGTTACCCCAGTGAGCGCTAATAGAGAGCAATAATATGTGTTTACTCCTTTCAACTTTATTACCTCAATTCTCATCCTAGGTCTTTCATTTTGGTATCAATGTGTTCGCAATGAAAATCCCTACAAGTGTATATGCATATAATGTCCAAAACTGCGGTTTTCACAAAACGACATGTTTTTAATTTTTGACGCCATCCTTAGTGATCAGTGAGTATTGAACTAGTAAACTTTTGACTCTATGCTTAGTCATCGGTGGGTGAAAGTGTTAAATTAAAATTATCTCATGGTCACTTGATGGAGCACCAACCTGCTCCTTATTGTCCAAATTGCATTGTCCCTCTTATGGTTGTGCATATCGTTGTTGAATGTCCTGACTTCTGGGACGAGCATGTATCTTGTTTTCCTACCATCCCCCGCTGTCGCTTTTCCCTCGATAGCATTCTTGGTGACTCAGATACATTTGATATCGTTCGACTTATGCGTTTCTCTTAGGTAGGGTAGGTTTTGGCCTACCTCGATGAATGGCTGGTGTGGGCTCTCAGTCAGTCCGCTTGTCTGCTCTCCATTGGTGTGGTTCTTTCTCCAGCTTGCCGGGTTCAGGTTCCTAGTGAACTGGAGGAAGTCCCATCTGGTTCCGTCCCAGGTTCAGACCTGGCTGGGTCTTGTTTGGGACTCTTGGATCCCTTCCTTGTCTCTCCCTCCAGAGGCGTTGCTGCGGCTGTGGTCCCGCCTTCAGATGTTTCTGAGGGCGTCCCGGGTCACTCGGTGGCTGCTCGAACAGTTGTGCAGGAGTCTGAACTTCGTTGTGCTGGTCTACCCGCCAGGTTGGGTTTGGCTTTGGCTTCTGTTTGGGTTCCTTCGGGAATGCCCCTTCTGCCTCTCTCATGATCGTTGAGTTCATCCTCCGGGGGCCTTATGTTGGTTGCTGTGTCACCGGCCTCCTATTCGGGGTTTTCGGGGTTCGGTGCCTTGGCGCCTTCTCAAGCATTCACTCGATGTGTTCACGGACACATCGTCTCTCAACTGTTACTTTGAGACCAATGCTCACCAGGCCAGCCAGGGATGTTGGGGTTTGTCCTTCCATCGGGCTCACAGCACAGTTTGGGAGTTCGCGGCAGTCTGGTTTGCACTTTGGAGGGCTCGGGTCACTTGGGGCTCAACCATCAGGCTCCATTCGGACTGTTCTCCGGTGGTTCTTGTTCGGTAAGCTTTCTCGTGCTTTGTTTCACCTCCGGCCTGCTCATGCACCACCTGAGCCATCCTGGTCTTTGGACAGTGTGCTCCCTTATCTTTCTTCTCGTCGGTTAGTGGTGGCCCCTTCGGTTCAAGATTGTTTTTTCAAGGCTCTGTTTTTGTTGGCATTGTCCTCTGGGGGTCGGGTTGGGGAGCTTCATGTTGTCCTCCGGTGCAGGGGTTTCTGCTCTTTTGGTCCTGGTGGTAGGTTTGTACGTTTGCAGCCTTCTCCGTCTTTTCTGGCGAAGATTAAAACGGCTGCTTTCCGGAGGGATCCTTGGGTTATTGATGCTTGGTTAGTTTCGGCTGGGGGGTGCATCATGTGTTGTGTCTGGTTGCAGCTCTTCGCAGTTCCCTGCACGCCTCGGCTATGGCGGCTGGGGATGCGCCTTGGGTTGATCCGGTTTCCCTCGTTCCTTGTTCCAGGGCTCGGGGCTCCCAGATCATCCGCAGGGTTATTAAGGCTAGCCAGCCTGCAGTCTATCCTCGTGCCCATGATGTCCGGAAGTTTGCAGCTTTGGCTGCTGTGTTTTGTAACATGTCTTGGGCTAATATTCGGCGCAGGGATTTTGGAGATTGAACAGGGTCTTGGCTGCCTGTTATTTGGTGAACATGCCTGCTCCTGGGCATTCTTGTGTTGCTTTGGGTCGCAGGTTGCAGCCAGTTGTCTCAACTTCGAGTTGAGGAGTTTGTGGCAGCCGGCTCCTGGGTAAGTTCCTCTTTTTCCTTCTCTTTGGGTATGTAGCTCCAGGGAGCCGCAGAGGCTCCTCAGAAAACCAGCGTTGAATGTAATGAAAGACCATTTTTTGGGTGAGCCACAGAGGCTCCCTGGCAACCACTCCCTCCCACCGGTTGGTGATTTTTTCACATTGGTTGAAGCTTAGCTTCCGAACTTGAGTGCTATGCAGCCGGCCCGGTATGGTCCGGGGTCCCCCCTCCCCCTCTTGGGAAGGAAAGGGCTGCGCGGATGTGTTGCGCGGCAGTAGAGTGTGATGTTTGCTTGTTTCCTTGGGATTGAAGGGAGTTCTACCTCTCTGTTCGGTTTTTGTTTTTAGTTTCTTACCATGTGGGGTTTGTTTTGTTATGCCTACCTTTCTGGGTGCCAAACCCCGGTCAATGGCAAATAAGGAAAACCCCCAACCACAAGGGGGTTTTCCAAGGCCATTGCTCCCTGAAACCTCTCTGAAGAGGCCAGGTTCTGGATCGTGGTCCCTGGTAGATCCGAACTCCATAGCTAATGTCCCGGTCTAATATAAAAACACATTAGCCCGATAAGCTCCAGGGAGCCTCCGGGGCACACCCAGAAAATGGTGTTTCATTACATTCAATGCTGGTTGTTTCTTACATGGGCTCACTGCAGACATATTTCTTTTTAACTCTAGAAAGAAATGTGTTATTTAACCTTAAACAAGACTGTCTTGTGTCATTGCAATCTTCAAACACCAGGTTGAGGGCAGAATGGAAACAATTGCATCCTAGATATACATGAAGGACTCTGCAGGAATAAATTGAAGGATATACATTGATGATGATTTTTCTTTTTTCCTTAATGAAAGTCTAGGTGGCCTGGATATAATAGAATATTATAATGTTGATAATGAGAGAGCTGTGCAGAGATGATAAAAGTGTAGAGCACCAATTTATAATGTACTGTGAATGTAAACAAATTGCTTAGCTATCATTTTAAATTTAGTACAGTTTGGTTCGTTCTTAACTCACAGTCAGAAATCCCAGATGGGACAAATAGTTGGGTACTTTTCGTTTCACCTAATGCCTCTGTTCACCTACCAGAAAATTGGTTCCTGGAAGTTAGTTAATTGTGGAGATGCAACGTGGGGAGTGGGGTGGACCCTGATATGAGCCTAACATCTCTACATATACTGGCTTCCTGTCTCCCAACAAAACAAATTTTATTTAAATGATTTCCTTCAGTGTCATTTTCACTTCTGTCCAGATACAACCATTATGATTTCCAAGTACAACTGAAAACTATAATCATTAATAAGAATGGTTAACCAGAAGATCAGATTATAGGCATAATATTACTGCTCGCAATTATATAATGATGGTTTACCATAAGATAAGAGTATAGGCTTATATTAATGCTCGCAATTATATAATAATGGCTTACCATAAGATAAGATTATAGGCATAATATTAGCGCTCGCAGTTATATAATACTGTATTTAGAAACCAATACTTTTCTTGATATTTTGAATATGTTCACTCACTGCCTGTGATTGTATCTCTATATCTTTTTCAACACATTAATTAAGTAAACTCAGAGATTTAGTATTTAGGCTGATTGTAATTTCTGTATTCAATACTTTGCAGGGTATGTAAAATTGAAGAGGAACATAGGAAAACACAGGAAATAGTTTCAGAAGTGTCATTAAGGATGGAGACGCAGCACTCATCATTGGATGTTAGTCTGGAAACTGCCATACAGAAAGCAAAACAAGTTATGTCAACCTTAGGAGATAGTAACTACAATACCTTCAAACATGATGCACCCATGAGATCTCCCAAAGAAATAACTTTCCATAAAAATAATATTATTCCTCAAAGGACTGTGGACAGTATTACCAATTTTAAATTATCAGCTAATCACTATGTTAGTGATGTTGGAGCATCCATGGCTGAAAAGGAATTTGAAGCTGGCATTCAAATTGAAAAACAGACAGCTGCTACTAATTTAGAAGGCAACTTACATGGTGAGGAAAGCATTAAAAACCAACTGCAGTGTCAGAAAGAAGAATTTTGGGCCTCTCTCGTGAAACGGGGTTTCATCAAGCCACGTGAAGTCACAGAAATTGGTGCTTCGGGACATACATCAAGTTCTGGAAATGTTGGGTCAGAATCCTCACCTGTCTTTGGAAAATGATATAGTTGAAAAAATTTCAAGAGAAACTGAAAGTAAGCCTATGTCATCAAATTTAAGACAGGAAAATGCAAGAGTAAATAAGTCATTTGCCACCACTCAGACAAGACAAGAGCAGACTTTAGCAACTGCACTAGTGAGAGATAAGGAAACTCAGATTGGTTCACCTTTTGTAACCTATCATTCATCATTATTTCAAAATAAATGTGTTAAGCACAAGTATTCTGTCGGTTCAAATGTTAACCATAATGCATCATCAGAAAACATTCCTGACAGTTCTGATATTAGCAATAGTGATCAGTCTAGTGCTTGTGAGGGTGATGAATCCATCACATCTGATCATGTTAGTAAGGGGCCTTCCAGGGATATTTCTTCAGAGAACTCCAACTCTCACCAGTCCTCACTGAAGGCAAAGAATGATGGCTCTGGGAGCTTCCCATCCTATGATGGAGTTAGCAACTCTGAGTAAGATAAGCATGTGTACATTTCAAAGATTGAAGAACATTTTTCCTGAAGCCACCCCTTCAGGAATTGATTAAAGAGATGATAGGAAAAAGTAGTTTGTATCCAGTCAGTTGAAACTAAAAAAAAAAAGCTTGAATGAAATGAAATAACCCTTTCTTGGTGAGCCCTTGAAGCTGTATCATTGAGAGTGTGTCTCAGTATTCAGTAACAACAATTATAGGCATCTTGTTGGTCCACTGTGGATGGGAACCTGGCCAACGCAAAGAGGTCCTTCTCAGGGCAACTGAAAACCTCGCACAGAAAAGAGAAAGACTCATCTTGAATGGTCCGCTTTGTGGAAAAGGGACAGATGCATGATAAACAATTCACAAGAATGTGGAACACACCTTGCACAGGAACTGTACAGAGCACCAAATCATGAGAAGCTGAGCCACATGAAGAGCCTAGCTCCAGTGGGGCAAATACTGAATTGACCCCCTACAGCACAGTGAACGAACCACCAGGTGCTGCCACAATGGAGCTTGGAGGAAGAATAATCCCCAGTAGAGCCCACAGCAAAGAAGTAACACTCATCCCCAGCAGTGATCCTAAAGGTGTTAACCCGACCAATAATCCTGGGATGTGAGGTGAGCACAGAGCACAAAACCTCACCTCAGAGCCAAGGTGTCTGAGAACAACCAAAGTGATGGGGAAGGAGGGTGCAACAGGAATGAACCCGAAAAACTGAAGAGATAGCAGGTAAAATAAGCTTATGAAGGACAGACAGGCCAAAACCTGAAGGTCCCAGCAGTGACAAAACTGGCAGAATCAGAGAACCGTAACACAAAGCTGAACCAGCCCATGGAACCCACCCTGCAGGCAAGGAGGCAGCACTGTAAGAGAGACCCTTGTGAAGGGTGTAACCCAGGAGAGAGACAGAAACAGCCGTGTTAAATGTAGAAAAACAGTTTGGAATTCTTACATTTAGAATCCCCATCAGTACAATAGCCAGTTCTACACATGCGAGGAGTGTTGTCATAGCAGAAAAGTGTCATCCCCAAAACAATGTAAACAGCAAAGAAAATGCATGTTTAAAAAGTATATTGAGTGCTGGAAAATATATAGAAACAACAGTGTTAAATGTTGAAAAACAGGACTGGAACTTTATAAGACATATAAATGAACTATTGGGAGATGTGTATAAAACACGTGTGTGTATGAATCATTATTGGAACTGGGTGGTTGGACACAGATGTGCGAGCTGTCTCGTCCACTTGGTTTTGGGTTGGAAAACTAGTCCAATCATCGATTGTGTGATGTGTGGCAGTCTCCTACAATAACGATAAGTGCATTGTACCCCATACATGCTATAGTGGTGCTTCTTCACTGTATAAGTTATTGATAGGCAGTTTTAAATTAAGTTTATTTATAGAACTCTGTGTGTAGGTGACTTGTTTGTGTTACTTTGATTCTTTCACTCAGATTTGTGTAACACATGGTCTATACCTTATTAACTGTGATCCCCATTTGTAAAGTGTTAAGTATCAGGACCCCTGTACAGTACTGCTAAAACTCATGCTATCTTTGTAGTTACCAAGGATCGGTTTGTGTAATTACCCAAAGCTCCCCAAATCTACTCAAAGCTACCCAAAGTTTCGTAGCATTACGTAAGTAATGAATAAATATAATATATTTACTCATTATAATGTTGGTGCTAAATGTAGAACATGAAAAAACATATTTTTACTCTTAAAAAGTATCCTTTGATAAAGAAATTAAATGAAACTAGGTAGCAGTAGACTCCAAAGAAAGTCAATGATCCAAGCAACAATATAGTGGAGCGACTTATCAAAGAGACATTGTTGCCTGGAGAGTGTTTGCTGGTATATCAGCCTCCTGTACACACATCACACTTCTCTGCTCAAATTTAATTAATGATATTAACTACAAGAATGCAGATTTACAATAATATTTAGCATAAATAGCCAGAAAACATTTAATATTTATTAAAATTATGTGTTTGGAAATAAAATCAACTCCATAGGACAATGGTTTTGTTAAATAGATGCTGAAGGTTATTCCCTGGTATGCGTTTGCTACTTAACCACTGTGATGCGCTGAGTTTATTGTGAAATTTCCCATGCGCATGAAATTAAGTGTTCCCAAAAAATTATTTTTTCTTTGTAAAATGATAAATTCCCTTCCCTGAACATGTCTATGTAAAAATAAAAACCAAATTCCACATACTTCGGCTGTGGGGACATGGACAAGGTGCGCTGTGACATCATCAGGGGTGATTGCCCGTGCGTGAAGCTCCCAGGGCTGTGGGGACATGGACAAGGTGCGCTGTGACATCATCAGGGGTGATTGCCCGTGCGTGAAGCTCCCAGGGCTGTGGGGACATGGACAAGGTGCGCTGTGACATCATCAGGGGTGGTTGCCTGTGCGTGAAGCTCCCAGGGCTGTGGGGACATGGACAAGGTGCGCTGTGACATCATCAGGGGTGATTGCCCGTGCGTGAAGCTCCCAGGGCTGTGGGGACATGGACAAGGTGCGCTGTGACATCATCAGGGGTGGTTGCCCGTGCGTGAAGCTCCCAGGGCTGTGGGGACATGGACAAGGTGCGCTGTGACATCATCAGGGGTGGTTGCCCGTGCGTGAAGCTCCCAGGGCTGTGGGGACATGGACAAGGTGCGCTGTGACATCATCAGGGGTGGTTGCCCGTGTGTGAAGCTCCCAAGGCTATTGGGGCATGGACAAGGTACGCTGTGACATCATCAGGGGTGGTTGCCCGTTCGTGAAGCTCCCAGGGCTGTGGGGACATGGACAAGATGCGCTGTGACATCATCAGGGGTGGTTGCCCGTTTGTGAAGCTCCCAGACAAGGTCGCGCGGGTCATTCAAGTACAATGGGGCCTCGACTTACGATGCTAATCCGTTCCCAGAGACGGATCGTAACTCAAAATATCGTAAGTCAAAGCGATTTTTCCCATAAGAAATAAAGGGAATTGAATTAATCCATTCCCCACCCTCCAAAGTATTACCATACAAATACATTTTATACTGAATACAATGTTTTTTTCTAACTACAATACAGTACCTAAGTTAATCTTACCTTTATGGAGGGCTCTTGATGGTGTATGGAAGATGGTGATGAGTTGGGAGGAGGAGAGTTGTTGCTGTTTGGAAGGGGAGTTCCCTTCCATTATCACATCAGGCATTGATGTTTTCTCTGGGGTACTCTGTCTCCTACGTTTTGCCTGAATACCACTAGGACCTGGTTGTGGTTGTCTTCGTTCTAACATTTGTCTGTAATGATGCATCACAGTGTCATTGAATAGATTAAGGCAACGGCCTACTGCAGCTTGATTTGGGTGAGTCGTTTCAGCAAAGGTTTGCAATTCTTCCCATGCTGCACACATTTTCTTAATTGTTGAGGAAGAGACATTCTGTACTCTTGTTTCTGCTCTATGGTCATCCTTACATGGGTTTTCATATGTTTATCCCTATCACTGACTTTCCTGGGACTCGTGGCATGATATATAATAATTACTTTAATGTTCAAAATGCAAAAAATCACCACAAACGCGAAATTTCCTATAGGCGCGATCGTCACTAAGCGGGCAGCTGTAGTAAACTGAGGCAGGTCAGCCGCGTGACTGGGAACCACACGCTCGGTCGACCCGAACGATTACCAATAAATATCGGAAGTCGACGACACCATCGGATGTCGAGTCACATTTTTCGATGAAATTTACATTGTAACTCGAAATTATCGTAAGTCGAGGTGCCACTGTACTAGGTGTTGCCACAAATACACTTTCAATTATTTGTTCTATGTATTTCCAATGCAGTTTTATTTGTTTTTTTATCGTATATGATGCATATTTGTGTCCTTTACAATATGTATACAGTAGAATGTTCATAATGTTCCATGCAACTGTGATACATGTGTCAGTAATGTGTCCACAATAAATGTTTATTGTAGCAATATTACTTGTTAAAAATTCACCAAAACTACAATATGTACAGTTTCACACATTATTTGCACAGTAACACACTGTATTACACACTCAGTACTTCAGAAGTGAATAATAATGAACGAAGTAGTCCATGGTGCACAGCGCGACTTCGCCCTGGTTGCACCGATACAGATAGATTTTCCCTTCCTGTTTCTTCGTTCTGTGTGCTTGCAAGTAATGTACTCACATACACTCTTGGCTTTAGTACTTGTAGGTGGTATGTAGCCAAGCTTGTAAAGCATAAGGTAGTATTGATAAGATTATAGGAAAAGCTCAATTTGTAAGGTAGTCTTCAATAGATCGCTTTGTAAGGTCCCACACAAGAAGAGATTCAGCTAGCCTCAAAGAGTGGCAGATTTGTAAACCTCATCTTGGAGACATTCATGTATCAACACGTCAAGCAGGCCACAAGATTTGGTATTTGGGAGATGAAATACTTCAAGAGTCAGAGAGAGAGAAGGACCTGGGGGTTGATATCATGCCAGACCTGTCCCCTGAAGCTCATATCAAGAAGATAACATCATCAGCATATGCCAGGTTGGCTAACATAAGAACGGCCTTTAGAAACTTGTGTAAGGAATCTTTCAGAACATTATATACCACATATGTCAGACCAATCCTGGAGTATGCGGCTCCAGCATGGAGTCCATATCTAGTCAAGCATAAGACTAAACTGGAAAAGGTTCAAAGGTTTGCCACCAGACTAGTACCCGAGCTGAGAGGTATGAGCTACGAGGAGAGACTACGGGAATTAAACCTCACTTCATTGGAAGACAGAAGAGTTAGGGGGGACATGATCACCACATTCAAGATTCTCAAGGGAATCGACAGGGTTGATAAAGACAGGCTGTTTAACAAAAGGGGCACACGCACTAGGGGACACAGGTGGAAACTGAGTGCCCAAATGAGCCACAGAGATATTAGAAAGAACTTTTTTAGTGTCAGAGTGGTTAATAAATGGAATGCATTAGGAAGCGATGTGGTGGAGGCTGACTCCATACACAGTTTCAAGTGTAGATATGATAGAGCCCAATAGGCTCAGGAACCTGTACACCTGTTGATTGACGGTTGAGAGGCGGGACCAAAGAGCCAGAGCTCAACCCCCGCAAGCACAACTAGGTGAGTACAAGAATGAGGGAAGGGGATGTTCCGTCAATTTCTGATCAGGGGAAGGAAGACACCAAGCCTTGGGGGCGTAATTTTATTGACATGATAAATAATTCTGCAGAAGTAAAACAGGCTTTTAAATAGGACTTAACAAATGTATAACATAGCCGTGGCTAACGCAAAGTACACGAAACATCTTAAATTGTACACCCGTAGTAAAACGTAATCTTATAGCCTAGTAACAAACTCTGCAGAAACCTAATGTCCTAATGTCTAGAATTAGCAGTGAGGCGAATGTAACAAATCTAATACTAAGTATAACAGGACACCAAAGTGAACAACATAACATAAGGGAAACCCTAGCTGGAGAATAATCAGGCGGCAGAAAACATAGTGACTGGGGAAGCCTGATATGTATTTGGAGAAGAAAATAACCCCAGGCCAGAGGCCGAGCCGCCAAGGAAGGAATTACCTGACAAGGTAGGGCTTACTAGTAGAATGTCTGTAAAGTCAAAGTAGTAGCTGCGGACAGCGGAACACTTGGGGACGGGCGCTGCACCCCCCCACCCATCCGCAGTGAAACGGGAGGAAAACGTGAGGAACAACGACTGACGTAGTCAGAACCGTGAGAACTGGCAGCCAGCAGAAAGGGGGAGGAGGGTGGGCGCTTCGTGAATCTTGGACCTGGTCGGGAGAGGGAGTGAGAGCGGGACCTGACTTCCCGCGCCTTTTATGCCACCCAGGCTGGCCGCACCACGCCTGCGGGACGCGATGCGCAATTGTCTCTTCCTTCCCCCGTCAGAAACTCCACCGCCTTTCGTCAAAAGGCAGTGGGCCATTTTCTGATCAGGGGAAGGAAGACACCAAGCCTTGGGGGCGTAATTTTATTGACATGATAAATAATTCTGCAGAAGTAAAACAGGCTTTTAAATAGGACTTAACAAATGTATAACATAGCCGTGGCTAACGCAAAGTACACGAAACATCTTAAATTGTACACCCGTAGTAAAACGTAATCTTATAGCCTAGTAACAAACTCTGCAGAAACCTAATGTCCTAATGTCTAGAATTAGCAGTGAGGCGAATGTAACAAATCTAATACTAAGTATAACAGGACACCAAAGTGAACAACATAACATAAGGGAAACCCTAGCTGGAGAATAATCAGGCGGCAGAAAACATAGTGACTGGGGAAGCCTGATATGTATTTGGAGAAGAAAATAACCCCAGGCCAGAGGCCGAGCCGCCAAGGAAGGAATTACCTGACAAGGTAGGGCTTACTAGTAGAATGTCTGTAAAGTCAAAGTAGTAGCTGCGGACAGCGGAACACTTGGGGACGGGCGCTGCACCCCCACCCCGCAGGCCAGCAGGCCGGACCCCCCCCCGAAGGGCGAGTGCCCGCTGGCCGCGAGGGAAACCTCAGGGAGGCAGAGCAACTACGCTACAAAACTAGGAAGGAAGGAGGACAAACTGGAGGAGCTCGCACATCGCCTCGACTTATGCCCCCTGGCCTTGGCCCGTGGGCGACGGTCGGTGAAGGTGGGGGGCAGGGGCGGCTGTAGCAGCCGCGGCAGGGTCTGCCTCGGTGGTTCCCATGCCCTGAAGGCTTGTGACATGAGAGGGCCCCCGAGCCTGCGCGATGGGCGCCTGCAGCGTCGTCCAATCGTCGGCCGAAAAAGGTGGAGGCTGCGACGCTGTGCCACCCGCCGCTTTGCCGGCAGTGGCCTCTGGGAAGTGTGGTCGCCGTGCACATCAGAGCCGCCCGAGGAGGCCCCCGAGGGGGGGAGGCGAAGCGAAGGCCGGCTGCGTCCTCACCCCACTGCGCTGTTGTCCTCACGCGACGTCGCCCGAGCCCTCTTCCGTGTTGCAGTTGCTGCGTGATCCGGCTTCTCGCCACTGCGGAAAATGAAAAAGTAAGCATCGACAGGTCTAACGGGGGAAAACAGGCAGGGAGGCCCAGCTGCCGCACCAGCAACCGTCACATACACAAGTAGACAAAAGCAAGGTAAAGTTAAGTGTCCATAGTGATTGAGAATACCGGACATAGCCAATGCTATCGTAATAAAACCAATGTAATAAACTCTGAGCAGTTAAAATAGATTAAGAGAGTAATATTCATGTATAGATTGGACAGTAATATTCATGGTATAGTTTGGTTATAAAAGACCGTATTACTCATTGTATAGTTTGTTTATATTAAGACAGTATTAATCGTGGTATAGTATAGAAGAATTCAAACAATAATAATCTCAAAAGTAAAAACAAAATTATTTGAGTATCCCACTAGAAATGTACACTGCTTTAACACTGCAACAGTGTTATTAAGTAAATACCGGGCATAACTGGAGCTGGACTATGTAACAAATTAATCTTAGAAACTTAAATAATATAAATAACATAGCGAGGCCAAAACAGTAAGAAAGGCATGAGGCGTAAGCAGTGCTAGAAACAGAGAATAAATAGCGGAGTAAATACAAGACAAACTGAAACTGAACAAGTAAATAGCTTAAGACCGTATTATAATATACTTGTATTTAAGCTGAACAAATAAAAGATATAATATACTTGTATTTAAGCTGAACAAATAAAAGAGTAAACAGTGATAATCATGGATAATTTGGGTAGATTAAAGCAGGACTATACAAGGTATAGGATGGTTAGGTTGAACAGTAATATATGCATGGTATAGTATGGATAGATTAAAATTGTAAAGTTCATGGGATAGATTGGTTAATTAAACAGTACTTATTCATGGAATAGATGGTCTAGAGTAAACCAATAATAGTCTCAAAAGTGAAAACAAAATTATTTGCATATCCCACGGTAATGGACACTGCCTTAACGCTGCAACAGGAATAGTAAGTAAATACAAGGCATAACTGAAAGCTGAACAAAGTAATAAAATAATTTAGGGAACTTAAATAAATGATAACATGGCGTAGCTCACCCAAACCGACAGACCGCTCTACGGCATGCGCCTACCCTGGAGGAGTAGAACAGAACAGTGAGAACGGGAGGGGAATAATATATTCTAATAATAGAATAAGACCGTAATATAATGTACTTGCATATAAGCTGAACAAATAAAAGAAACAGTGGTAATCATGGGAAGATTTGGTAGCTTAAAGCGGGATTAATCAAGGGATAGGATGGTAGGTTAAGCAGTAATGTGCATGGTATGGTTTGGATAGCGTAAAACTGTAATGTTCAAGGGATGGAATGGTTATTAAAACAGTAATAATCAAGGGAGAATGGCTAGCCTAGCAATAATATTCTCAAAAGTGAAACAAAATTAGTTGAGTATCCCACAGCAATGGACACTGCATTAACGCTGCTAGAGGAATAGTAAGTAAATACAAGGCATAACTAAGCTGAACAATGCAATAATTAATTTAGAAACTTAAATAAAAGATAATAACATAACATAGCCCACCCAAGCGGACAGACCGCCCGACGGCATGCGCCTGCGCTGGAGGACAGGACAGGGAAACAGGAGGGAACGTGTACGTGCAGGAACAACAGGCGGCTACCGAGTGGACGAGACGTCAAGGTACAAACGGGCCGGTCTACCCCGGCCAGGCCAAACGGCTGGGGCGAACATAACGTGGGACACCGGGGCCAGCAAACACCTGGGGACGAACAAACCGGGATACACCGGCCAGCCCAAACGACTGGGTACGAACAAGCCGGGATACACCGGCCATCCCAGACGACTGGGTACGAACAGATCGGGCTACACCATCACCGGATGAGACTGAACATCCGTGTACGAACAAGCCGGGCTCCACCGGCCAGACAAAACGTCTGTGACGAGCAAGCAGGGCTGCGCCAGCCAGACAAACAGCTGAGACGAACAAGCTGGGCTACACCAGCCAGGCAAACGACTGGGACAAACAAGCTGAGCTACACCGACCGGACAAACAACTGGGACGAACACGCTGGGCTTCAACAGCCAGACAAACGACTGGGAAGAACAAGCTGGGTTACACCAGCCAGGCAAACAACTGGGACGAACAGACTGGCTTCAACAGCCAGACGAACGACTGGGACGAACAAGCAGGCTAAACCAGCCAGACAAACGTCTGGGACGAACGAACTGGGCTACACCCGCCAGACAAACGTCTGGGGCGAACGAGCTGGGCTACACCAGCCAGACAAACGTCTGGGACGAACGAGCTGGGCTACACGAGCCAGACAAACGTCTGGGCGAACGAGCTGGGCTACACCAGCCAGACAAACGTCTGGGCGAACGAGCTGGGCTACACCAGCCAGACAAACGTCTGGGGCGAACGAGCTGGGCTACACCAGCCAGACAAACGTCTGGGACGAACGAGCTGGGCTACACCAGCCAGACAAACGTCTGGGGCGAATCGAGCTGGGCTACACCAGCCAGACAAACGTCTGGGGCGAATCGAGCTGGGCTACACCAGCCAGACAAACGTCTGGGGCGAATCGAGTTGGGCTACACCAGCCAGACAAACGTCTGGGCGAACGAGCTGGGCTACACCAGCCAGACAAACGTCTGGGCAAACGAGCTGGGCTACACCAGCCAGACAAACGTCTGGGGCGAACAAGCTGGCCTACTCCGGCCAGACAGCAACTGGGACGAACAAGCTGGGCTACACCAAGCGGCCAAACGTCTAGGGACGAACAGGCTGGGCTACACCAGCCAGACAGACGTCTAGTACGAACAAGCTGGGCTACACCAGCCAGACAGACGTCTAGGGACGAATACGCTGGGCAACACCAGCCAGACAAACTTCTAGGACAAACAGGCTGGGCTACACCAGCCAGACAAACTTCTAGGACAAACAGGCTGGGCTACACCAGCCAGACAAACGTCTAGAACGAACAGGCTGGGCTACACCAGCCAGACGAACGTCTAGGTCGAACAGGCTGGGCTACACCAGCCAGACAAACGTCTAGGACGAACAGGCTGGGTTACACCAGCCAGACATACTACAGGGACAAACAGGCTGTGCTACACCAGCCAGACTAACGTCTAGGAACGAACAGGCTGATCTACCCCAGCCAGGCAAAACGCCTAGATACGGACAAAACGAGCAACACCGGACGGACAAACAACTGGGACGAACAAGCAGGGCATCACCGTCCAGACAACATCAGAAGAACATGCCGGACGACACCGGCTGACGCAAGTCAGCCAATAACAAGAAAGTGTTGGGCCTACCCACCGGGGCACCGCCGCCACAAGGGCGTCTCCTGCCCGAGGGCGAAAAGGGAGAAGGACAGGAAGGAAGCGAACACAGCCCAAGGCAAGCGCTCCTGGAGCTCCATGCCACGTGGGTGATGCCGTCCTTGGCATGGGCCCCTAGGGTCGGGCCCTAGGGACAAAGACAACTAAAAACCCGGCCAGGAGGCGTCGCCACCAGGGTGACGCCAGGACGCTCGCAGGGAACCTGGCCGGTCACGCACGTCCAAGTGCATCACGAACCCTGGCCCCTAGGGCCAAGCCAAGAGGGCGCAACAAACCAGGTTCCGGGGAAAACGCCTGGGACGGGGAAGGAAACGAAGGGCATCCTTGGGGCGAGTGCTTCACCGAGCTCAAAGCCACGTGGGCGCCGCCTACCGGGCTTGGGCCCCAGGGCTCAGAACCCCGGAAACCGCCGCGTGGCGTCGCCACAGAGGGCGATGCCAGACCACAGAAGGAGCCTGGCCGCGCACGCACGGCCAGGCGCGGGCGAAACATGGCCCCTAGGGCAAGCCTAGGGGCACAGCAAACCGGGGAGGGCACACCTGGGACGAATGGTCCACCGAGCACGCAATAGGGCCGGGCCCCAGGGCACAGGACCACCGAAACCGGGCCACATGAAGTCGCCGCAGATAACCAGCGCACCAGTCCCGACCTGGAGGAACGCCAGCAACCCCAGGGAGGCAAGCAGGCGGAAGGCCCTAGGGAACTAGCTAAGCGGAACGAACGGGCCGCGAGGGACGGCGCAAACACACGCCAGCACTGGGGGTAGTCCTGACTAACTTGTACAGGAAACTCTCTTACCTTAGGGTTTGCTGGGTAGGGCAGGGGGCCCCTGCGGTACCGGCCTGGGATGTGGAAGGCCCCAAAGGATCGGAGAATATCAGTTGTGGGACCATAGTAGCGGAGAGGGAGTCCGATTGCTTGAGAAATCCCGTGTACACAGTAAACAAAACGTAGAAGTGGTAAGGGTACTGGCCCACGTGTCGATGAGGCGTGGTGCTGAGCGTGGAGCCGCTTCGTGAATCTTGGACCTGGTCGGGAGAGGGAGTGAGAGCGGGACCTGACTTCCCGCGCCTTTTATGCCACCCAGGCTGGCCGCACCACGCCTGCGGGACGCGATGCGCAATTGTCTCTTCCTTCCCCCGTCAGAAACTCCACCGCCTTTCGTCAAAAGGCAGTGGGCCATTACTGGATCTAATATTCACCGCTCTAGTTCTAACCATAAACGATGCAAACTAGCGATCCGCCGGCGTTATTCCCATGACCCGGCGGGCAGCTTCCAGGAAACCAAAATCTTTGGGTTCCGGGGGAAGTATGATTGCAAAGCTGAAACTTAAAGGAATTGACGGAAGGGCACCACCAGGAGTGGAGCCTGCGGCTTAATTTGACTCACCTATGGGTGAGTTGATCTAGGGGTGGTTGTAGATAGAAACTATCTCTATCTCCTGAGGATCTCCTGAGGATCACATAAAGAACGTTGTGTGAGGAGTCTATGCCATGCTTTCTAACTTCAGAATTGCTTTTAAATACATGGATGGCGAAATATTAAAGAAATTGTTCACGACTTTTGTTAGGCCAAAGCTAGAATATGCAGCAGTTGTGTGGTGTCCATATCTTAAGAAGCACATCAACAAACTGGAAAAGGTGCAAAGACATACTACTAAGTGGCTCCCAGAACTGAAGGGCAAGAGCTACGAGGAGAGGTTAGAGGTATTAAATGTGCCAAAACTAGAAGACAGAAGAAAAAGAGGTGATATGATCACTACGTACAAAATAGTAACAGGAATTGATAAAATCGACAGGGAAGATTTCCTGAGACCTGGAACTTCAAGAACAAGAGGTCATAGATTTAAACTAATTAAACAAAGATGCCAAAGAAATATAAGAAAATTCACTTTCGCAGAGTGGTAGATGGTAGGAACAAGTTAAGTGAGAAGGTGGTGGGGGCCAAAACTGTCAGTAGTTTCAAAGCATTATATGACAAAGTCTACCCAGCAAGAGTGCTGGGTAGACGGGACACTACGAGCGTAGCTCTCATCCTATAACTACACTTAGGTAATTATCAGTCAGGAAGAGATTCAGCTAGCCTCAAAGAGTGTCAGTCAGTCTGGAAGAAATTCAGCTATTCTTGAAAATATCTATGGAAAACACCACCATGGAAGCGGTTATCTATGCTACTTGTACCAGATGCATCATTAAATGCAGAAAATCATTCATCTATGTATTATCTATATAAATTAGAGATTGCATAGGTGGGCAAGGATGGCGCTCAGAGCTACAACTGTATCGTCCTCATAGGTGCTGTATCACTTGCATCCGACCTTTGTGTTAGTTCCTTATTGTGCCTAGCTTCATAAATATCATAACCCTTATGTTCTTCAAACAATAAGGTTTGAATTACACCGACAGAGCATCAGACAGGTGTTTGGGAGCCAGAGGCGTGTGCACCACCCATGGTTGCTCACTCAGTTCTAACCCAGCCAGCAGCCCTTGGGCATTCTGGGCATTTTTTCCAAGATGGCTACCTCTCACTGGAGGTCCTTAAGAGTCCATTTCGTACACAACCAACCGGCCACACATTTTGAATTGGTACAAAAAAATAATAAAAAAAAGTTTTCTCCATTGGCGCAGTTTCCTACGGACAGAGTTTTCTCGGTTGGCGCAGTCCAGTGGTTAAACGAATATGTACTTATGTACGTATCCAGAGATTATTTCAGAGTAATACTATGTTTTTCCACATTCTACATTCAATACCATCATTGTAATAGGTAAATATGCCATATTTCTTCATTACTTGCATAATGCTAGGAGGTTTTGAGTAGCACTGGGTAGAAGTGGGTGTCATAGGTTGTGTCAAAGAATTTTGTTGTGTCTCAGAGACCTGTCAAGAATTCGGTGGTGGTGGACCTTTAAATGTTGTCTAGGGGGATAAATGATTTTACTTGAGCCTAGGGGAAAACAAGGAGTAAGGGAAACAGCGTAGTACAAAGACACAAATTTATATGCATATGACACACACGATAATATATATTCAACAATGTGAATTCCTTACAACTTAAGGGCATGCTGTACTAATACAACCCCCAAGTGGGCACTGGCTACCCTATGGCTTACAATCCCAAACCTGGAACCTTGCACACAGCCACTATACCTACCAACCAGTGACACACATATTTACACTTCTAGGAAACCTGGACTCTCTCTTATAAAACATCACCAAAGACTGCATTACTACTCTACCCTATCTTGCAACCCTGATAACAAGTAATGATGGCTTATCTAACTGTACGGCCAGAGAAAAACCCTCAGATAGCAAGGTCTAGTCGTCAACGTATCCGCCTCCCCTCATGTCAGGATGGCGTCCACCTCTCTTGCCTCATCGCCCCTTAACACTTTCGCTCGGCGACAACTTTGCATTGCGTTGTCCGTTTAGTAGACGGACTTCCGGTGACAATGCTCTACATTGTGGTGTGTCTTTTAATACTAAGTTCATAAGATGCTGGAAAGTTGTTGGGGCATTTTTCAGCCCAAAAGGTATTACAGTGAATTCATACAACCTATCTGCAGTTATAAATGCACTCATCTCCCGTGCTCTTGGTGTTAAAGGAATTTGCCCATACCTTTTTGACAGATCTAGTTTTGTTGCAAACTTGGCTTTACCAACACTGTCTATGCAATCATCTACTCCAGGTATTGGAAAGTTATCATCAACAGTCATTACATTTAGCTTACGGTAGTCAATAACCAACCTGTGAGTTCCATCCTTCTTTGGAACCAAAATACAAGGACTACAACTGCTGCTGTTAGGTCTCACCAATCATTGTTGAAGCATGTAGTCAACTTTTTTCCGGATGAGATTCAACTTGGTAGGGTTGACTCTATATGGGTGTGACTTGACTGGTTGGTTGTCTGTCACCTCGATGTCATGGTGAATAACTGTAGTTTGGATGTGAATATCGCCAAACATGTCTGCATGAGAAGTCAGCAACTGCTCCAAGTTCTGTTTCTGCTCTGATGACAAATGTTCCAACTTCTTGACATTAGCCAACCACTTCCCATTGCTAAAATAAGGTACATTATCAAAATCACATTACCCATTATTCTCATCTACATGGGTTACACTAAGCACCTGGTTGGTATTGGTAGTTCCCTTCTGTGTTAGTTTCATTTTATTTATGTGTACACTATTTCCTTTCTCTTGAGATCAGGTGTCTGGATTACATAATTGGTGGGCTTGAGTTTCTTTATCACTGTATAAGGACCTTGGAACCTATGCAACAATGTTGGTCCCTTTCATGCCATTAGTACCACCACTTTATCACCTGCCTTAAAATGTCGTTGCTTTGTCTTTTTATCATATTGCGCCTTCATTTTTCCTTGAGCTTCTTTAAGTTGAATTAAGGCTTTAGCCCTGTTTTTGTTTAACTTGTCTTGTAATTTATCAATACAGTTTGACTGCACAACACTTTTGGGACTTCCGACTAACTTATCTCTTAAGATGGTTAGTGGACTTCTCACATCATGGCTAAAAACTATTGAGTTAGGTGAACACCCAAGGGACTCCTGATAAGTATCCCCTCAGTGCCATGAGCATCAGTGGAAGATCATCATCTCAGTCTCTGCCAGTTTCCATGAACTAGTTCTCAGCATTTGTTTAACCACCGTGCTGTGTCGAGTTTATTGTGAAATTCCCCCGGTGCGCATGAAATCAAGTGTTCCCAAAAAATTATTTTTTCTTTTTAAAATAATAAATTACCTTCCCTGAACACGTGTATATAAAAAATAATGTCAAATTCCACTTTGGCCGTGAGGAGGGGGACAAGGTGCGCTGTGACGTAATCATGGGCTGGTCGCTGGTGCGTGACTCGCCCAGACACGGTCGCGCGTGCCATTCAAGACCCGCCAGTTGCCACAATTATATTTACAAATATTATTTCTATGTATTTTCAATGCTTTCTAATGTTTTTTCATATCGTATCAGATGTATATATGTGTCCTGACAATGTATATAAAGTATAACGTCCATAATGTTCCATGGAACTGTGATATACATGTGTCACTAAAGTGTCCTCAATAAAGGTTTATTGTTGCAATGTTACTTGTTTTACTTTCACTAATAATACATTATATACAGTTTCACACACTATTTACAAAGTAACACATAGTATTACACTCTTAGTACTTAGCAAGAGAGTGATATTCAAAGAAGCAGTCCATGAGACACAACGGGACTTTGCACTCAACACATATGGTACACACAGATTTTCGCTTCCTTGGTTTTCGTTCTGAGTGCTTGCAAATAATGCAGTAACGTATGCCTTTGGCCTAAATTCCTGTAGGTGGTAGGTAGGCAGGCTTGTGAATTGCAAAAGCCCCTTTACCAGCCAGTCTGTTGGAAACTAAATGCGCTCTGGTCGACGAGTGTTTAGTCAAGGGAGCTTGACTAAACACTCTAATTGAAGTTTTTTTGCCCATTTTCATCATAAACATGTTGAAACAGTTGGGGCACTGTTACGTCCACAAGATGAAAGAAGAATTTCCTTGTCCACTTTACAGTTCTGCGGACACACTCAACAGCACCAACCATCATGTCACATTTATCTACAAGTCTCATATTTATATTGTAGTCAATGATACAATCTGGCTTGAACAATGATCCATCACCTCGATACCTCACTTTGCCACTGTCAAGCATTTCACCAGTGTGAATAGTTGTCAACATATTAACTTCACGTTTGTCTTTCCAACACACTTCTAATATTTTGTCACATTTTCTAAGTTCACAATCACCTACACCAATATTATTGTCAAAACCTGGCATTTCTCTCCTATTTGTCTTTACAGTGCCACACACTCCCATGTTATGTTCAAGGAAGAACTTTGTTAGCAAGGGGCTCGTATAATAATTGTCAGTGTACAGAATGTGCCCCTTGTTCAGCAATGGTTCCATTAGCGTCTTCACTACACTGCCAGAAAAACCCGAGAGGATCCTCTGAGGGTATGTCTACATCTGTACTAGAATATAATATCATATCGATCACCATTCCGGTTTCACAGTCGCACAGTACAAAAAATTTGAGGCCAAAGCGGTGCCATTTCGATGGGATGTATTGTTTGAAGAGAAGACGTCCCTTGAAAAGAACTAGGGATTCATCAATGACAACATTCTGTCCAGGTACAAAGTAATGACGAAATTTCCCACTGAGATCATTGATCACTTTTTGCACTCTCCAAAGTCGATCATTTCTATCAAAATTTTCAAGGTTTTCAAAGTGCAGGCACCGTAGTAGTAGCAGGAACCTGTCTCGTGACATGTATTTGTTGAACACAGGTGATGAAACAGCAGCTTTGCAGCTTCTTTGTTCCAATAATCCTGTATGACTTGCTTCTCCGAGTGTTTTTGGAGCATACATAGAGCAAACAACACATACAGCTCAACCACAGTGGTGTCCTTCCAACGTATCATACGTGAAGCCTGTAATATTCCAGCTTCAATAAGTTGCCCAGCATATCTGTTGGTTTCGGCAACCAGATGTTGCATGAACTGCTCATCAAAATATGCACAAAAATATTCCATTTCCGTCATGTCTTCACCTGTGTACGGGAACATGGGTGCAACCCCCCATGCCCTCCCACATCACTATCATCAAATTTAGGTTTTTGTAGTACAAAAATGTCACAGTCCTCCCACACAAATTCAGCCATTCTCCTTTTAGCATCTCCACGAGCAACTCCACTACGGGTGCGTTTTCTGGCACTAAATCTCCTTTGGGGAAGAGTTGGAGGTCTTCTACCTTGTCTACTAGTAGGGCGATCAGGGAAAGTAGATGTAGAGGCAACACTGTCGTCAGTGTCGTCGAGAGGGAATACATGGCGGCGCTTGGCAGGGGCGACCTGCTGAGACAGCAGATCTGCGCCTGGTAACACCACGACAATGGCAGCTGCTAGCCCTTGCCTCATCTATGCTACTTGTATCAGTAGCAGCGTTACTAAACCCAGAAAATTACTCAACAGTATCACTTTCGTCAAAAATGAGAGATGGAGGTGGTGGTGGTGAGGATAATTCTGGCAAGAGCAATGACCTGTGACGCTTCACTGTGCGTGCAGCTCGCCCTGAATGATACGCGCTCACTGTATCGTCTTCATCTGTATCTATTTCACTTCCACTAGACCCCTGAGTTAAGTCTCTATCAATCCTTAGGTCATCAATATAATATTCCATTTCATCCTCAAACAATAAACTGTTTATCTCCCCTGGAGAAGGCGGTTTTGCAACAGCGCGTCCCACAGGTGACTGGGAGCTAGAGGCGCGTGTGTCAGCCATGGTTGCTCGATCAAAACTAAGGCTACCCTCGGGCCTGGGGCATTCTGGGATTTCTTTTCAAAATGGCCGCTCCCTCACTGACGGCCTCAGGCATCCATCTCGTACACAACCAACCGCGCGCGTTTCGAATGGGTACCAAAAAATAAAAAAGAGTTTTCTCGGTTGGCGCAGTTTCCCGCCGACCGAGAAAACTCGGCTGGCACAGTTAAGTGGTTAAGAGTTTGGTGTATCCTTTCCAAAGCACCTTGGCTCTCAGGATGGTAAGTTGTGGATGTCTTATGGAGGATGTCAAACTCCCCACAAAACTGCTGAAAACCTTTGGAAGTGAAATTGGCCCCTTATGTCTGCATTACTTTTGGTAAACCAAAAATAGTACAAAATTTCATAATGTGCCTTACTACTACTTTTGTTGTAGCATTCCTCACAGGGAATGCCTCAGGAAAACGTGTAGTTTGACACATTATGGTGATGATATACATATTACCACTCTTGGTTCTAGGCAATGGGCCTACTACATCAACTATAATATGGGTAAAGGGTTCTTCAGCCACTACAATTGGCTGTAAAGGGGCTTTTGGTATTACCTGATTTGGTTTACCATTTTTTACACATACAGAACACCACAATGAAAGCAGAAAGGGCACAAGAAAAAAGGGCTTGAAAGGGCTTGCAGAAAGGGCGCAAGAAGAAAAACCTGATGTAATAGGACTAACAGAAACAAAATTGTCAGGAGTCATAACAGATGCTGTGTTTCCAAAGGACTACTATATAGTAAGGAAAGAGAGGGAAGGGAGAGGAGGTGGAGGAGTGGCCCTGCTGATAAGGAAGGACCTGAGTTTTGATGAGATGGAAATTCCGGGCTGTGACGGATTCAGAGATTACATAACAAGAACTATAACAATGGGTGGACCTAAGATAATAGTGGCAGTCATTTACAACCCTCCCCTAAATGACAGAAGACCTAGACAGGAATTTGATAGGAACAACATGGCAACCATTAATATAATAGAGAGAGCAGCTTCAATTGAATGCAGGAATGGCTCAAGACTCTTAATCATGGGCAATTTCAACCATGGAAAGATAGACTGGGAGAATGGGGACGCACATGGAGGTGCAGATACGTGGAGAGCTAAACTCTTGGAAGTGGCAACAAGGAATTTTCTGAGCCAGCATGTCAAGGAACCCACAAGAGTGAGAGGCAATGATGAACCAGCTATAGACTCGACTTGATATTCACCCTGAATGAGTCAGAAATAAGGGAAGTCAAAGTTGAAGCCCCCATAGGAATGAGTGACCACAGTGTACTGACCTTTGAGTGCTTGGTGGAGGTAGGGATAACCTATCAAAGGATGGAATCGGAGAGAAAAAGGCTGAATTACCGAAGAGGAAAATATGACGAGATGAGGAACTTCCTCGGGAATACCATGGGAAACAGAACTTAGAGACAGGAATGTGCAGGTCATGATGGATTTTGTCACCCAGAAGTGCCAGGAAGCTGCAGATAGGTTTATCCCCATCCAAAAGGAGAAAAACGAAAAAAAACAGAAAAACCCATGGTTCAACCAGGAATTTTTTTTTTTTTTTTTTTTTTTTGAGATATATACAAGAGTTGTTACATTCTTGTACAGCCACTAGTACGCGTAGCGTTTCGGGCAAGTCCCTGGAATACGATCCCCTGCCGCGAAGAATCGTTTTTTCATCCAAGTACACATTTTACTGTTGCGTTAAACAGAGGCTACAGTTAAGGAATTGCGCCCAGTAAATCCTCCCCGGCCAGGATACGAACCCATGACATAGCGCTCGCGGAACGCCAGGCGAGTGTCTTACCACTACACCACGGAGACTGCCATTCAAGGTAGTGAATTCAAGGTAGAATTCAAGGTAGCGAAGCAGCTGAGTAAAAGAACATGGAGAAACTACAGAAATAACAGAACACCAGAGAGCAGGGAGAGATACCAGAGGGCCAGAAATGAGTACCTCAGAGTGAGGAGGGAAGCAGAGAGACAGTTTGAAAATGACATCGCGAGTAAAGCCAAGACCCAACCATAGCTGCTCCACAGCCACATCAGGAGGAAAACAGCAGTGAAGGAACAAGTGATGAAGCTGCGAAAAGGGGAGAACAGATATACAGAGAATGACAAGGAGGTGTGTGAAGAACTCAACAAGAGATTCCAGGAGGTCTTCACAATAGAACAAGGAGAAGCCCCTGCACTAAATGAGGAGGGGGGCAAACCAAGCAACCTTGGAGGAATTTGAACTCACCAGTGATGAGGTCAAAAGGTGTCTGCTGGAGCTGGATGTGACAAAGGCTGTTGGGCCTGACAGAATCTCACCATGGATACTAAAGGAAGGCGCAGAAGCACTAAATGTGCCACTCTCTATGGTGTATAACAAGTCACTGGAAACAGGAGACATACCAGAAAGTTGGAAGACAGCTAACGTGGTCCCAATATACAAGAAGGGTGACAGGCAAGAAGCACTGAACTACAGGCCAGTTTCCTTAACTTGTATACCATGCAAGGTGACGAAGAAGATCGTGAGGAAAAGGCTCGTAGAGCATCTGGAGGGAAATAACTTTGTAACGCACCACCAACATGGGTTCAGGGATGGTAAATCGTGTGTTACGAACCCGGATCCAACGTCCGAGCCTGGAGCAGTGACAACCACGCCATCTGTGGGTCAGCTCCCGAAACCCCCGCCAAACGGACGACGACACCTGGTGAGGACAGCGTGTACTGGCCTCGAGGACCAGTTTCCAGTCTGGTTCAGCACTCTACACCGCCGCTCCTGACCTCTGGTGAGGTGGTGCTCCGACGACAGCGCCATCTATGGACTGGATACGTCAGGTGTTTGTGTCTGAGCCCGTAAGTGTGGTGTTTTAGTGTCCCGGTTATTGATGACGTGTCTGCTTACAGAGCCGACCTGGGACCACTGTGATGGAAGTGGAGGCAGTCTACCCGAGGCAGCCAGTCTCCATACTGTGAAGTTTGCTGCAGCTGTTGTGACGTCGTCCCCCCGGAAGAACACTGTGGTGTGTTAGCCTGCCATTGGAGTGGCAGTGAAAGGATTTACCCGGGACCGACTGTTGGAGACGATCATCCACTGGGGTATTGAGGACAGGAGGGTGATTTGTGATATCACACGAGACTCCTGTCTAGGGCGTACCCCTTATATCGTTCGTGGAGTGGCCGTACCAGCCTTGGTGGCTCAGTACCTGCCAGCAGACCAGCTGGACGTGTGGTTGACGGCCTCCACGACGGTGCCCCCAGTGGACCTGCGTTTTGGCTGACCTGTGGTCCGGGTAGGCTCGGCATTCTCAGAGGACACGTCGTGAGGCCACGAAGAAAGCACCAAGGACTCAGCACCAAGTGGTGTGGCACCAGCGTCTTCAGCAGAAGACCACGATGAAGGATTAATCCCCTTGTATAGTGTTAATACCCTCCCCCTGTGCACGTTTGATTTTTATATATTTAATAGGTGATGGTAATAATTATAATATTAAGTTCTTGGCTTTCTTTCCCTACTCCCTTTAAGTTAATTACGTCACGGATCTCATCCCTTGATAGCCAATACTGGCTTGGGAACGGATACATATATCTTCCTCTAACAACATCAGAGTAAGGACCCCGTTGCGTCCCGAGAGGGCCGTAACATAATTGGCATCCCCAGCGGGATTCGTCCCCTTGTTAAGTATGTTTGACAGGGGTGGTGAAGTGGCGTAATCCCTGTAAATAATTCCCCCTGTGTGTGACGATTGTGAAGTTATACGTCCTGTGCGGTGCTCAAGAGTGACTAAGTGCGATATTGTGCAGTGCGGTGCTCGCTGTGATTAAGCGATTAAGTGCAATATTGACTAGTGCGGTGCTCAGTGATTCAGTGCAATATTGTAGAGCGAAGTGTTCGCTTGGATTCAGTGCAATATTGGGTAGTGCGGTGCCCGAAGTGATTACGTGCAATATTGGCAAGTGCAGTGTTTGGTGTGATAAAGTGCAATATTGGCGTAGAACAGTGCTCGGTGTGTTAAGTGCTAGTAGAGTATTCCATCTGTGACAATGGCAGAAAAAGCTACTATCGATGATCTGGACGATGTTCAGGCTTTTCTGAACAGAGTGGACTGTCTTGCCAGATTAAAGTATCTGAGCAAACCGGAACTTGTACTAGTGAGCGCCTACCTGGAGATAAAGATCCGTGCCAGTGATTCCCGTGTGGAGATCTTGTCCAAGGTTCACCGGCACCTGAAGGCTGAAGAGAAACAGGAAGGCGAGACTCCTAGTACAAGGGAAGGTGAGGAAATAGCTCCCACGGAAAAGGAAGATAAGGGCAGCGACGTTGACAGTGATGCAGGTGAGCTTTATATCAGCTTCCTAACAGTCAAGATGCGTGCCCTAGAAATAAATCGTGAAATAGAATGGAAGAAATTAGAGATGGAACGAGACTTAAAAGAAAAGGAATTGGCGATGAGGCGTTTAGAATTAGAAAGAGAAGAGAAACGAGAGAGAGAAGAGAGAGAAAGAGAAGAAAGAAGAGAAGAACGAGAAAGAGAAGAGAAACAGCGAGAGAGAGAAGAAAAAGAAAGACAGAGACAACATGAACTAGAAGTATTAAGATTAGGCGCTGGACAGAGACAAACTGGAGTAAGCGGTTTCGATCCGGTAAGGAATATCAAAATGGTCCCCAAATTCAACGAGAGAGAAGTTTCGTAGTTCTTCGCAGCCTTCGAGAAAGTCGCTGCCTCTTTGGAGTGGCCAAGGGAGAATTGGGCCATCATGATACAGTCAGTCCTGACTGGGAAGGCCCAAATCGCCTACTCTACGTTATCCCTTGACGACTCCGGCGATTACGATATGGTGAAGAAAGTGGTGCTCATGGCGTACCAATTGGTACCTGAGGCATATAGGCAAAAGTTCAGAAACCTGAAGAAGACCTCAGAGCACACTTTCACCGAATTCGCCACCATCAAGGAGCGACTTTTTCAAGAATGGTGTGCCTCTCGGAAGGTGGAGACCAAGGCAGACCTCGAGCAGCTGATTCTGCTCGAGGACTTCAAGGATTGTTTATCTGGAGACCTCAAAACGTACTTAGAGGAACAGCAGGTGGAGACCTTGAGTGCAGCAGCCACCATGGCTGAAGAGTATATCCTGACTCATAGGCCGTCTGCTAAGTACGTCCCGAGGAATTACCAGCGCCGGTTTGACAGACCTCAGGACGATGAAGAGACTCCCGTCCCACGAAGCGCTAACAAGACGCCCCCAAGTAGCCCCCGAAGAACAAGTCCTAGTAGTCCGAAACACCGGAGTCCAAGGAGGAACATGGTGTGCTGGACTTGTGGGCAGAAGGGGCACATAGCTGCTAGGTGCCGAGGCAGAAGAGGTGGCAGCGCACGAAGGGAGGTGATGTTGATGAGCTGTGGAACATCACCAGCAGGAAGCCAGTCGACGACGACGCAGGAAGAACCCAGATTGTTTTCCCCTCACACTTCAGGTGGGTATGTATCGAGTGATCATACTGGTAGATCGGTTGTAGTGCTCAGAGATAGTGGAGCAGCCCAGTCCCTGATCGTGAAGAGCTCGTTACCCGAGGGAGTAAGCATTGACGGGAGACAGCAGGTTGTCCTGGTTGGGTTTCCTAGGACGCAGTATATCGCCCCCTTAGTGTCAGTACATCTCGACTCGCCTTATTTCAGCGGCACATGTGCGTTGGCAGTAGTCGATACCCTCCCTGTGGCTGGGATTGACGTGGTACTAGCCAACGACTTGGTGACCGATTGGAGCACCAATCATCCCAAGGTTGCGGATGAGTCTACCGGAACAGCACGGTCTGAGGTAACAGGCAATGGTAATGTCCAGGTAAAGACAGACCCGGATTTGAACATGTCTAATTTGTCCTCTCCCCCGCAGATCGACAGTTATCTAGCAGTGTCTCCTGATTCTTCTCTTAGGTTAGGAATTGTCTCCAAAGAATTCTCAAAGAATTACTCATTATTGCTAACTAAGATAATTAGACGAGCCAAAACTAATTACTACGAAGATAAATTTACTCAAATAAAGAGCAACATTAAACAAACTTGGAGCACAATTTCACAAATATTGGGATCAAAGAAATCTTTAAATAACAAACCGACTCTCCTGTCTAATAACGATGGTCAGCTTTCAGCCTCTGATTCTGCTATTGAGTTCAATAGGTTCTTCTCTTCCATTGGTTCATCCCTTGCAAATGATATTCCATCTTCCAGTACTGACATTAAGGACTATCTTACAGGTAACTATCCACAGTCTCTGTACCTAAAGCCTATTAACTCCACTGACGTCAATGAGATAATCCTTTCCCTTAAAACCAAGTCTGGTGCCCTTGAGGAGATACCAACTTTAATTTACAAAAAAGCCTCCAGATCTTTAGCCCCTGCTATTGCTTTGCTTTTCAACAAGTCACTTGAACTCCAAACCTTTCCAGATATTCTAAAAAAAGCGAGAGTAACGCCTGTCCACAAATGTGGTGACCCCTCAGATGTTAACAACTACAGACCTATATCAATCCTGCCAAACTTGTCAAAAATTTTTGAAAAACTTATATACAAGCAGCTTTACTCATATCTAGCCAAACTCAATATACTTAGCCCTTGCCAATATGGCTTCAGACCCAAAAAAAGCACTAACGATGCACTTATTAGTATGCTTAACTCGATTCATACAGCCCTTGATAAAAAGGAGCTCCCTGTTGGGTTATTTGTGGACCTGCGGAAAGCTTTTGATACTGTCAACCACCATAACCTTCTTCTTAAATTACATCATTATGGAGTCAGAGGACACTCCCTACAATACCTCGAGTCCTACCTTACTGACAGGCTCCAATATGTTTCTGTGAATAATACAATTTCTCCCACCCTACCCATCAACATTGGTGTTCCTCAGGGCAGCATACTTGGCCCTCTCCTCTTTCTCATCTACATTAATGACCTTCCAAATGCCTCCCAACACCTCAAACCAATTCTATTTGCTGACGACACAACCTTCATTTACTCCAGTCCTGACCCTCTTGCTCTAAATGCCACAGTAAATACTGAGCTAAATAAAGTCCATCTTTGGCTAACTGCCAACAAACTCACCCTTAACATTGACAAAACCTTCTATATTCTGTTTGGCAATAAATCCTCCAGTCTTATAAATCTCAAAATAAACAATACCCAAATTTGTAACAAATTAGATGGCAAATTCCTTGGCATTCTCATTGACCACAAACTGAATTTCCAGGGACACATTCTAAATATATCAAAAAAAGTTTCAAAAACTGTGGGCATTCTTTCTAAGATCAGATATTATGTACCACGCCCTGCTCTGGTGACTCTCTATTACTCCCTTATCTATCCTTATCTCAACTATGGTATTTGTGCTTGGGGTTCTACTACCCAAAATCACTTACGTCCTCTAATTACCCAACACAAAGCCGCTATTAGAACAATATCCAACTCTGGCCCCAGACATCACTCGGTACCCCTACTCAAATCTCTTAATATGTTAGATATTAAGTCACTGCACATTCTCTCATGTGTATTATACATATATAAAACGCTAAACTATAATGCCAATCCTGATCTTAAAAGCTTCATAGAAGGTTGTAACAGAACCCATGAGCACCACACCAGAAATAAATACAGTTTTGATATTCCTAGAGTACGTCTTAATCAAACTAGAAATGCTCTGCAAATCAAGGGGCCCAGAATGTGGAATGACCTTCCCAACCATGTTAAAGACTGTACCTCTCTCAACCAGTTTAAGATAAAAACTAAACACTACCTAATAAATTCCCTGTAATCTACCTCACTCCTCTATTGTCATCCCATGTCTGTTATTTTCTTTTTTTTTTTTTTCTTTTTTTTAATCAACACTGTTTGTCAACCTATTGTACTTGTGCTGCTTTTTCAGTCATGTTCCCCCTTTTTTATCTTTATTTGTATTTGTTCTCAACATCTTTTATTCTTTATGCTCAATTAGTATTAAGTTCTAGATATTAATGTTTTTCTTGCCCGAAACGCATTGCGTAATAGTGGCTTTAGGCATTGTATGTACTAGCTCTATCTATATATCAATCCATTAATTTAACATCACTTGTATGTATATACCTTACCTGAATAAACATCTGAATCTGAATCTGAATCTGAATCTGAATCTTGACAAGGAACATGAGGTTACGATGGCAGGAGTACCTGAGCTAGAAGAGAGGCCTTGTGTGCAGACACCCACGGATACCAACGAGTCTGGAGCGAAGGCTGAGGTGTGCTTGCGGTACGGCAAGTTACAGCGTGTAGTGGACCAGCCAGAGATTCTCCAGACGTCAGAGGTATGTGAGGTGTGTTCAAAAGGTCTAGAGCCCCCTTCTGTCCAAGCCAGGCTAGTGGATGGTGCCGTCTATGGACATGACAAGCTCAGGAAACTTATCCCTCGACTTACCAAATGTTTCCTATCGGTATTTTTTGTTCTCCTATGTGTTCTCTGTGTTCTCAGTAAGGATCAGTGGACGACCCGAAGGATGATGGCTCCCGTGAACATCGAGAAGAGGTCCCTGGGATTAGAGATTTGCACTGCAAGTGTTGCAGTTGAAGAAGGGACCTGGAAGCTGATAGTAGATACAGGAGGTACGACAGATGATAAAATGAGTGACTGTTTCCGGCAGGTTGACACCCCCCGTGTGATTGCTGAGCCTCAACACAGCGTTATGCGGAACGTTGGTCGACCTGACGGTGACAGAGCGAATGCCACCTGCGACGTACGAACAGCCCCGTTGGGACTAGGTGTGGACCTAGTAGAGCATGCTGTAAGTACTGTTTTACCCGCTGTCGCTATCACTCTGAATTATCAGACCCCTGTATTCCAGGTTCCTGTCTCCCTGAAGGACCATCGGACCGGCACCAGAAATGCCGTCTGTGGTCAGCCATCATCGGTGCCACGACATAAGGAAGTGTCGAGTCACCCCAGATCGTGTCGAAACCAATCCGTACTAGAGAGATGTGAGATGATGCCCCTATTTGCCATCGCAGAGGAGGTGTGGAAGATTACGTCAGGCAGGTCATCGCCTGCCATTTTCAAGCTCCCTTTGTGCCAGGGTTTCTCAGTAGAAAAGTTCTGTGGACAAGACAGCTTCATCACTCCAGCTCATAGTATAAGTAAGTCCATTTGGAGTGGTGTCGCCGTACTAATCCCAGTTCAGCTTCATCATACTCCTGCAGAATATGCTGACATGCTCCTAGCTCAATGGTCTAGTGTCTCACAAATTTCTTCCTTACCCCCAGATATACAGATTCAGATTCAGATGTTTATTCAGGTAAGGTATATACATACAAGTGATGTTACATTAATGGATTGATATATAGATAGAGCTAGTACATACAATGCCTAAAGCCACTATTACGCAATGCGTTTCGGGCAAACATATACAGCAGCATTTAAGACATACCAACATTAACAGAAACTTTAATATTGAAATAGCACGCTCCTCACCAGATTTAACGGATCAGTTTCCTATAACCCCCTTTGAATTAACATCAGCATTAGGAAAACCTAAGCAAACTGCCCCTGGTGAGGATGGTATAACTTATAACATCTTGAGCTTACTGAATGATGTCCCTAGCCACCCTCTGCTTGACCTCTATCAAATGAGTCTCTCACAAGGTATCTTGCCAAAGAAATGGACACAAAGTCTCATAATACCAATTCCTAAACCTAACTCTCAAAAATTCAGACCCATTTCCCTTACATCTTGCATGTGTAAAGTCTTGGAGAGAATTGTTCTCAATCGTGTCATGTTTCAGGTCAAAGAAAAACTGGCCCCAAACCTATATGGGTTCATGCCCAAGTGTAGCACACAAACATGCTTTGCTGAATATTTTGTAAACTCCCAGGATGGGACACAGGCAGCCTTTATTGACCTAAAGTCAGCTTTCGATGTAGCGAATGGCGAAATAATATTAGAGCAACTTGCTGAATTTGGAATCAAAGGTAATCTTCTGAGTTGGATAAAGAGCTACCTATCCAACAGGCGTGCTAGTGTCCTATTTAAAGGAGTTAAAAGTACAAGAACAGATGCATTCGAACTAGGCACACCTCAAGGCGGTGTCCTAAGCCCTATGCTCTTCAATATACTTATGCACAAACTTATCCATGACATACCTGTACAACCTACGGAAACAGTTATATGTTATGCTGATGATATTTGTATTATGGCACACAGTAAACCAAGGCTACAAATGTTACTTGATGCATTCTCCAAGAAAGTAGTAGAATGTGGCCTCATAATCTCTGTTGATAAAACAAGGGTTCTTATTCCCCATTCTCTTCATGCTAACTATACTATTAATGGAGTGCCCGTGGAGACTTGTGAGTCTTATAAATATCTTGGAGTCGAGGTTAATGATACAAATCTCATCAGCAACCTGCGTAAAAAACTTGTTGAGCGTCTTAAACCTCTCAGAACTCTTGTTGGCAAAGGATTTGGCATTAACATAAAATATGCTCGTAGTTTTTATATTGCCTTTATACGATCTGTTGTTGATTATTATGCCTTGCATCTTCTTAATTTTTCTCCTAAACAATTACAAGGCCTAGATGTAGTACAGAATGATGCCATGCGCATCATCCTGGGTTGTCCTAGAACTGTCAGAATTGTTAACATGAGAAAGGAACTAAACTTACCTTCCATTTACGAAAGAATAGTTCTACTTAGTACTATGTTTTGCGCCAAAACTTTGAAAAATAATGGTCCCCCCAGCTCTATTCAAATTAAATTGAGATCCATTCTAAACAATTCTGACTGTTCCCCCAATCCGCCGCAAAAAGCTCCCTACAGTGTGTGGCTCAGTTGTTGTGTCTATAATCTTCAGAAACTGAATGTATCTCTTAACCCTGATAAAACTGTTCACTATATTCCCCCTTGGAAAGATGTGGAGGTCTCTCTGAATTATACTCCCATCAGTGTAAAACAAATGTATAACACTGACATTTTGAGATGTATAACATTAGAAGCTATTGACAGTCATCTTCAAATTCTCAAACCGACTGAATCCTATGCCTTTACTGATGGCTCTGTGCAGTTAGGCACTGGTAGAACAGGTTGTGCATGTGCAGTGTATAAAGGGAATGAAATGATCATGACTAGTACACAGAGATTGAACAACTGGGCAAGCACGACACAGACCGAGCTATTGGGTATTTATCTAGCCACTGAATACCTTAAGCTCAATGGTGGTGGAGTTATTTTCTGTGACTCTAAAAGTGCTCTGCAGTCCTTAAATAACCCATCACAATGTATGTCGGAAGTAGCTTGTAATATTAAATGGAATGTAAATTTTGCCAATGATAATAATTCTTGTATAAAATTTGTGTGGATCCCATCCCATGTTGGAGTTGAAAAACATGACTTTGTAGATCAATTGGCCAATGAGGCTTGCAGGAAAGAAAACATTGATTATGACTTTGGACTATCTAATGCAGTTATTAGAAACATACAAATTAAAGAAATTAATTCAGATTTAGAAGAACTAAGAAATGCACAGAGACCTGAAAGCTGCAGTATTAAAAGTTATGACAAGTTCTGTAATAATAGGTATTTGTATGGTCAGCACAGTAACCGGACCAGGCAATGTGATGTAGTCATTGCGCGAATTCGCCTTGGCTATAGACACATCTGGCAGGTTAGTGAGGCTGAGCCACTACCAGAATATTCAGATTGTAAACTCTGTGATAAACCTTTAATGCATTCACTAGAACACTATATTGATGAATGTGAAACCGTAAAGGACTTTAGACCTCCTGGCCTATTGTACCACCAACTGTGTAACTATTTTATTGACTCAGGTGTTCTGGACGACATCCTAACAATTTACCCAAAATTTGCTTGTCCATTTTAAAGAATGAAGAACAATTTTTTTTTTTTTTTTTTTTTTTTTTTTTTTGAGATATATACAAGAGTTGTTACATTCTTGTACAGCCACTAGTACGCGTAGCGTTTCGGGCAAGTCCTTAATCCTATGGTCCCTGGAATACGATCCCCTGCCGCGAAGAATCGTTTTTTCATCCAAGTACACATTTTACTGTTGCGTTAAACAGAGGCTACAGTTAAGGATTTGCGCCCAGTAAATCCTCCCCGGCCAGGATACGAACCCATGACATAGCGCTCGCGGAACGCCAGGCGAGTGTCTTACCACTACACCACAGAGACTGCACCTTGAAAACAGGTGTTTTTTTCTACTTATATTCTAAGCTGCATCACTTATGAACCCATCCCTGCCCTTGTGTGGCAGTGCACAATAGAAAGTTGTTTTCACATATCCATACATTAAAACATTGATTGTAACCGTGATATATATGTGCTTCAGCCTACAGTTTAGACCTATTGTCTTATGTATGACCCTCTGTCCTGCGTGACAGTGAATACTAGCATTAACCTCAATTTAATAAGACTATCAAAATCCTCAGATTAGGCAAAATTGTAATTAATTTTGTCAATAAAGATGTTAATAATAATAAACTAATTTGGTTTGTGTTTCTTTTTATAGAACCCCAAACCAAATTCTTTTTGGTGGGGAGGTGTTACGAACCCGGATCCAACGTCCGAGCCTGGAGCAGTGACAACCACGCCATCTGTGGGTCAGCTCCCGAAACCCCCGCCAAACGGACGACGACACCTGGTGAGGACAGCGTGTACTGGCCTCGAGGACCAGTTTCCAGTCTGGTTCAGCACTCTACACCGCCGCTCCTGACCTCTGGTGAGGTGGTGCTCCGACGACAGCGCCATCTATGGACTGGATACGTCAGGTGTTTGTGTCTGAGCCCGTAAGTGTGGTGTTTTAGTGTCCCGGTTATTGATGACGTGTCTGCTTACAGAGCCGACCTGGGACCACTGTGATGGAAGTGGAGGCAGTCTACCCGAGGCAGCCAGTCTCCATACTGTGAAGTTTGCTGCAGCTGTTGTGACGTCGTCCCCCCGGAAGAACACTGTGGTGTGTTAGCCTGCCATTGGAGTGGCAGAGAAAGGATTTACCCGGGACCGACTGTTGGAGACGATCATCCACTGGGGTATTGAGGACAGGAGGGTGATTTGTGATATCACACGAGACTCCTGTCTAGGGCGTACCCCTTATATCGTTCGTGGAGTGGCCGTACCAACCTTGGTGGCTCAGTACCTGCCAGCAGACCAGCTGGACGTGTGGTTGACGGCCTCCACGACGGTGCCCCCAGTGGACCTGCGTTTTGGCTGACCTGTCGCCCGGGTAGGCTCAGCATTCTCAGAGGACACGTCGTGAGGCCACGAAGAAAGCACCAAGGACTCGGCACCAAGTGGTGTGGCACCAGCGTCTTCAGCAGAAGACCACGATGAAGGATTAATCCCCTTGTATAGTGTTAATACCCTCCCCCTGTGCACGTTTGATTTTTATATATTTAATAGGTGATGGTAATAATTATAATATTAAGTTCTTAGCTTTCTTCCCCTACTCCCTTTAAGTTAATTACGTCACGGATCTCATCCCTTGATAGCCAATACTGGCTTGGGAACGGATACATATATCTTCCTCTAACAACATCAGAGTAAGGACCCCGTTGCGTCCCGAGAGGGCCGTAACATCGTGCCTCATAGGTTTAATAGAATTTTATGACCAGGTAACAAAAATTAGGCAGGAAAGAGAAGGGTGGGCCGACTGCATTTTCCTGGACTGCCAGAAAGCCTTTGACACAGTACCCCATAAAAGGCTGTTAAAAAAGTTGGAGCAACAGGCAGGAGTAAAAGGGAAGGTGCTCCAGTGGATAATAATAATAATAATAATAATAATAATAATAATAATAATAATAATATTTTATTTAGGTAAGGTACATACAATAAATTTTTACAAAGATTGGTTGACTTATAGGTAGAGCTAGTACATACAATACCTAAAGCCACTATTATGCAAAGCATTTAGGGCATGATAAACTTAAATGACAAGCTTAATACTAATTGAGCATAATGAGTAGATGAAAACAAGAAATGAAAACATAGATGAAAAAGCAGCACAAATACAAATATGTCGACAAACAGCGCTCTTTAAAGAAAAACAGACATTGGTTGACAATAGAAGGGTAAGGTAGGTTACAGGGAATTTATTAGGTATAGCTTCGTTTTTAACTTTAACTGGTTGAGAGAGGTACAGTCTTCAACATGGTCGGGAAGGTTATTCCACATTCTGGGCCCCTTGATTTGTAGAGCATTTCTAGTTTGATTAAGTCGTACTCTAGGAATATCAAAACTGTATTTATTTCTGGTGTGGTGCTCATGGGTTCTGTTACAACCTTCTATGAAGCTTTTGAGATCAGGATTGGCATTATAGTTTAGCGTTTTATATATGTATAACACACATGAGAGAATGTGCAGAGACTTAATGTCTAACATATTCAGAGATTTGAGTAGGGGTACCGAGTGATGTCTGGGGCCAGAGTTGGATATTGTCCTAATAGCAGCTTTGTGTTGAGTAATTAGAGGACGTAAGTGATTTTGGGTAGTAGAGCCCCAAGCACAAATACCATAGTTGAGATATGGATAGATAAGGGAGTAATAGAGAGTCACCAGGACAGGGCGTGGTACATAATATCTGATCTTAGAAAGAATGCCCACAGTTTTTGAAACTTTTTTTTATATATTTAGAATGTCCCTGGAAATTCAGCTTGTGGTCAATGAGAATGCCTAGGAATTTGCCATCTAATTTGTTACAAATTTGGGTATTGTTTATTTTGAGATTTATTTGATTAGAGGATTTATTGCCAAACAGAATATAGAAAGTTTTGTCAATGTTAAGGGTGAGTTTGTTGGCAGTTAGCCAAAGATGGACTTTATTAAGCTCAGTATTTACTGTGGCATTTAGAGCAAGCTTGGTGTGGCAGCTGACAGTCGCGGAGTGCTGAGTGTGTTTGTGGTGAATGTATATAGTGTGTGACAGTGTATAGTGTGTAGACTGTATATATACATAAATTAGCATAATACAGTGGAAATATGTGCCGGATATGTGTACACATGTGTCATGCACGTAACACAGTGTTTTCGGACAGTACGGATGTTCTACTGCCATAATATAGTGTTCATTATACATAGGATTGGCATGTAAAAGCATAACATGTATTTGGAACTGTGCGCAGAAAATGAACAAAAATATATTAGTGGCAACTCGCGCATCCTGCCTCGAGCGCCCTTCCGGGCCCGGGGTCGTATGCCAGGGGCAACCAGGGAATGATGACGTCACGTACGAACTTTCGGACCCCATAGCAGCTAAAGTACTTACAATTTCGACCTTCTGTTACTATACCCACTCAGGGAAGGGTTTTTTGACACTTTAAAAACAGAAAAGAATTTTGTCCAGAGATTTCATTTACTGCGCTCTGGGGGATGTCATATTTGGAGGCCGTGTAGTAAAGGGGTTAAAGGACCCTAGAGCCATGAGGGCACTACGAGAGTCAACTACAACCACAAAGGAGGATTGACAACGAAAAAGCAGGAGACGAAGAGCATAGAGAATAGCATAAGGTTCAGCTGTGAAGATGCTAGGCTCCGGAGGTAGGCGACACATATAAGTGCGGTCAGGAAAAACAACAGAGTAGCCTACACCGTCCGCAGACTTAGACTCATCGGTGAAGATGGAAACGGAGCGGGAGTGTGAAGAAAAGTGCTCAAGGAAAAGGCGTTTCAGAACTGTAGGAGGGGTAAAGCTTTAGTGATGTGGGTCAAGGATGTACAAAATGTTGAAAGGGGGACTCTCCACGGGGGCAAGGAAGGAACAATACGAGGAGAAATATTAGAAATACGAAACGAAAGAGAATCCTGTAAGCAAGATAACCGGACAAAAAAAGGGAGGTGGTGAAGAGGAATAGGAACTACAGGAGGGGTAAAAATCAAAGCATGACAGAGGCGAGAGGAAGGATGTTGCAAGGACTGCGCAAGATAGGGAAGACAGTAGTGATCATGGCGGTCCTGGAGAGATAGGAAGCCAGTGTCAACATACAAGCTGAGGGCGGGAGTTGAACGAAAGGCACCAGAGCTGAGGTGCAACCCAATATGGTGGAAAGCATCATGACGGTGAAGCTGTAGAAAGAGAAGCAGATGAGTAAGCAGGGTAACCATAAACGAGTTTAGACAGGACGAGAGAGAAATGTAAAGAGATGAGCGTGCGCCTATCCATTCCCCAAGAAGTATGGGACAAAACCTTTAGGAGGGTAAGGGCCTTAGAGCATTCAACACCTTAGAGTTGTAAGGTGTTGAACACCTTAGGGCCTTAGAGTTGTAAGAGATATGGGGCAACCAAGACAAATGAGTGTCAAAGATTAACCTCAGTGCAGCGGAATCCTTGTACAGAAGGGGATGACCATAAAGCAATAAAGAGGGACGAAGAACAACATGCTTCTGAGTAAAATTCATAGCACAAGTCTTAGACGAAGAGAACTTGAAGCCATGATCGGTGGCCCCAAGACGATACAGCATCAATTGCTAGTTGAAGCCGCTGTTGAAGGAGAGGCGAATCATCACTCCAACACCAAAGGGTAAGATTGTCGACATAAAGTGGAGAAGACGCCAGAAGGAAGAGAAGAAAGAAGACCATTGAGAGCAACCAGAAAAAGAGTAGTGCTCAGAACACTACCTTGAGGTACATCCTCATATTGCCTAAAAGGGGCAGAGAGAGTGGTACCAAGCCCCACTCAAAAGGAACGACAAGAGAGGGTAACGGCCTTACCTCCAAATCTCTTACCTCCGTGTTGAATGCTCTAAGGCCTTTACCCTTTGGAGGAAAAGAGGAAGATTACCCCGAAGGCCAAAAGAATGAAGTTGGGACAGAATATGATATCTCCAGGTGGTATCGTAAGCCTTTTCCCGGTCAAAAAGGACGGCAACAACAGAGGTCTTCGCAGCAAAAGCAGTACGAATATAGACCTCCAAGTTCACCAGGACATCTGTTGTGCTGCGGCACTTGCGAAAACCAAGTTGAGAAGGAAAGAGATGGTGATAGTGTTCTAAGGACCACATCAGACGAACGTTAACCATACGTTCAAAGAGTTTGCAGACACAACTCATGAGGGCAATAGGGCGGAAGTCCTTAGGGAATGTCCCGAGAGACCCTGGTTTCCAAACCGGGAGGACAACGGCATTGAAACAGTCCTCAGGGACTGACTGATGATTCCCAGACCCGATTATACAAACTCAGTAAATACTGAAACATGCACGGAGGGAGATGGCGAAGCATCTCAAAATGAATGCCATCGGAGCCTGCTGCCGTAGAACCGCAGAGGGCCATGGCAGACTGAAGTTCAGAGAAAAGGGATCGTTATATGGAAGATTGAGATGGGGTGCAGAAATCTAAAGAACGAGATTCAAGAACAGGCTTACGAAGAAGGAAAGATTGAGGACGATGAGAACCAGAGCTAACAGACGAAAAGTGTGAACCCAGTTCGGTTGCGACCTGCAATGGGTCCGCCACAAGAGCACCACAGAGGTGAAGGATCGGCGAGACATTGGGAACAAACTTACCCGCTATCTTGCAGATACGCTTCCAGATCTGCGGCACAGAAGTTTTAAACATAATTATGGATTAAGTATAAAAATAACATTTATATCCTTAGAACACTAATTTTCATGCAAAAACTTTGCAAAATAAAAAATGGATAAACAGTCCATGGATATTGTGACCATATTTATTAAGGATTAACAGTGTCTTTCTTATCATATGGCAAGCTACATTATTCTAAGAATATGGTAAAACTGGTAAGGTAATATTATCATCATAAGTTTAGTTTAGTTCATATATTTTGCACCCCATACCTGTACTGTGGGTAGTAGTGGAAAGGGTTACAGAGGCACATGATGGGCTCAAGGACTGAACCCCACAATTCATTAATCTAAGCTAGTTACAAACTTGATCTAGTTACAAAATTCAATGAACAGACTACACTTTACTTCATATTTTCTTAAATACGACAGGGCTAAGTTCTGATTCATTTAAATAAGCCCTAATTTAAGCTCCCTTAACCCTCAAACCGCGCATATCATATATAAATGATATCAGTGACAAAACCGAAACCGCGCACATCATTTATATATGATTTCGTGTCTAGTGCTATAATTTAAACGCCCCCACCTGGGATAGGGGCAGCTATAGTACAGCCACAACCGATAGTTGCCAGATGCCACCTAGAAAAAAAAATCCAGGCCAACATTCTTGGGTGTTACAGCGTCAGTATTGAGCAAGCCTGGCGCACGCTGCACGAGCTCACAGCACCGCTGTTCAGCTTGTGACCACAGCATCGCCTACAAATACCATAATATAAATGATACTGCTATTATTTAGCAGTGATAGTATTACTGTAGGCCCCTGACTGTGATAAAACTGACCCGGATTCTGATAATAGCAGGATTGTGGTGATATTTAGCGCTGTGCTCCATGGAGGGAGGAGTAATGCTGTGGGAGGGAGGGTTGTGGCGTCGTTTTCTGACTGTGTGTGGCCACCATTTATTGACTGCACTCACCATACCAGCTTAGTGGTTTGCTATGGTGAACACAAATGTAGATACTTATATATAACGTGTGTATAGTGTGAGATAACAGCGAGAGGAGTAGGTTGGGAGCCGCCATTTTGGTGAGGGAGGAGCGTCGTCTGCACGACTTGGCATGTTGTTTACTGATGGCCACTATGGTCTTTGGGCACCATACCAGCTTATTTGTACAGGTATGGTGAATAAAACAGGTAGATACTTATATATACTGTGTGTATATAGCGTAATAACACCACAAACAATATTGTTGGAGGACAAATATTAGTGCGTCTGGCCTCGAGGGCGGCCGCCGATCAGCTGACTGTGTGAGTAGCTACGTCTTTGTGCCTTTACTCACTATACAAGCCTAGATGTACAGTTATGGTGAACAAAACATGTAAATACGTATATATAACGTTTGTGTATAGTGAATAAATACAGAAACAGTATTGTGGGAGGTGAATGAGGGTGAGTGAGGTGGTGTTGAGGGAGGGAGTGGCAGTGAGTGGCTCGCTGGTGTTTGGCGGTCACTCCTTGTTGCTTTTTGACTCACAAGACCAACTTAGTAGTTCGTATGGTGTACAAAACATGCAGATACTTATATATAACCTGTGTATATAGTGTAACAACAGCAAAACTATTTGTTTATTGTTTTATGAACATAATAATTGAATCACTAATATGCACACCATAATTTTGAGTACAGCGATGGTTCACACATTTTATAATATAAATATACCACAATTCACTATATGGAATAATATTACTGCAAAAAACTAAGAAAAAATCAGAGACATTGAAATAATTAGGTAATAAAATATTTGTGGCAACTGCCGTCTGACAGCTCGGGCGGAGTAGACCTCGTCTGGCGAAGGCTCTGTCAACGCCCCTTTTTTGCCACACTTCCCTACCCTATTGCGGCTAAAATATGCCACCTACGATTTTTTTGTTATTTTTTCCGTGATCAGGGAACAAAAATGAACACTTCTATAAGACAAAAGAATTTTTTTGATTTTTTTTTTTTGTTGTGCCTGTGGGTGTGAATTCCATTTGGGCCCCTAGCGGTTTGAGGGTTAAAGCTTGGAAGCTGGAGTTTTGTAGCTCATCTCTTGCCAGTGCTTGGATCGTGTTGCAGCTCCTGGGGCGGTGAGCATTGTTGTCTTCAGATGGTCGTAAACCTGTAAGGAGACAAAATTACACACATTTCAGTAACATAAAACAAATATTAAATGTAATAAAAAGCCAATTTCTGGGTGAGCCCCAGTGGCTCCCTTAAGCTACTTCCACATATATGTACCATCTACTAGGTTGCATCAGCTGTGGAGATCTATTGGTCTACTGGGAACCAGCACCAGAACCTGTCCCCCCTCTGAGAGGGGAGACAGGTAACCTTTATTTATTGATGCCACAAACGGGAAAGGCACCCAGAAAGTCAGAGAGACAAACCACTATTGGCTTCAACAGAAACTACAGCATAGAGGACCGTCAAAAGAATTAACCCCCAATATAAACAAACGATTGAAATTTTTTTAAACTTGTGCAAGCTTGTTCATCCCACATCCCTCATTAATTTTTGGGGGAGGGTGGGGGAAGCTCATGGTCAACTGGCCTCTCCACCCACAGTTGTGTGTTAGATGTGACAGATACCCTGATGACCTGGAGGGAATGAGGAGGGTCAGGGAGCCACCAGGGCTCACTCAGAAGTTGGCATTTCATTATATTCAATACTGCTTTTCTGGGGGAAGCCCCTTGAGGCTCCTGAAGCTAACTACCCACGGAGAAGAAGAAAACATAGGCACTTATCAGGGATAAGGGAGCACCCTAGGATCAAAACAAAGAGGAGCCACCTGGCCAATATACACGGCCAAAAGCCACACGAGTGCTTAGGCCCAGTAACATTAACCCTTAGACCGCGTAATACATATATAGATGATTTGACTAACAAAACCGGTACCGCGCAATACATCAATAGTTGTTTTCGTGTCTAGCGCTATAATTTAAACGCCCCGCTTGGGATAGGGGCAGTCATCGGCGAGCCGCACCCGACCATAAACAAACGCCACCTGGGAAAAAATCTAGCGTAGCCCGCCACTGTGTACAGGCCCCAGTTACCCGGCGGACACCATGGTGAGTGCATCAAGTTCCAAAGATCGACCACGCTCAATGAGGCGTTCATCGCGACCTCTGACCGAGGATGAAATTAATAAGAATTTGTTCCCGGATGGTGATGAATCTGATATTGATGACTCCGACATTGATCACGACTACACACAGCCCTCAGAAGTGGATACGATCGACGACGAGTGTGAACATGCTGGTTCCACAAGGGCTAGGCCTAGCATCTCACTCATGCCTCCTCGCCCCTCACTCGACCCCACTTTGTGCCAGATCACACAGTTCATGTGCTACCTTGCAAGATACAGTATTGATGTTTTGGTCATTGATAAGGACTACACACAATTGACTGATGATAGTAGCACAGACAGTGAATTTGAGATACAGCCTGCTCCCATGGTGAGGCCTACACGCTCACCAGTGCTGCCTCGCCCAGTATCTGCTCCAGTTCACCCATGACCACACAGTTCTTGTACTTATTTGGAGTATGAGGATATTTTGGGTGACAAGTCAGAGGAAGGTGACTCTTTTTCTGGTTTTAGTGAAGTGGATTCAGAGCATAGTATTACCACGCCTGTCACTAGTGCCAGTGGTGTTACTAAGCGAGATTTTGTCGCGTCAGCAGCGTCTCGCCTAGCCAAGCGCCGCCACATGACACCACATGAGGAACCATCACTCCACATGTTCACATGATTTTACCCCACGTTCATGTAGCACCCGTACTTTGCGAAGACGGGCTTCAGCTCCTAGTCCACGGTGTGCAATGATTCCTCGCCGTGGTGTTGCTGTTTCGTCTCGCAGGACACCAGGTGTACTTGTGTGGAGTGATGGTGACGATTTTATTCCTCTAATTCCTGCCTCTGACAATAAAGACATTGGGAATACAGACATTTTCCCTGATACTGGTGAGGACATGTGTGAAATGGATTATTTTACAGCATTTTATGATAAGTCGCTCATGGAATATATTGTACACCAAACGAACCTTCATGTGGCTCATCTCATTGGAAAAGAGATAACAGAATATTCATGATTGAAGCGTTGGAAAAACACAACTGTAGGTGAAATGTATGTATTTTTGGCACTATGTTGATGAAACATTGTGTAAAACACGATATCACAGATTATTGGAGCAAAGACCAGACTGTTCCATCACCTTTGTTCAGGAAATATATGTCCCGAGACAGGTTTCAGATACTCCTCAGGTGTCTGCATTTTGCAAGTAATGAAGACCGGACAGAGGATGATAGACTTTGGAGAGTCAGGCATATTATGAATAATGTGATTAGAAAGTACAGAGTACTTCTGTGCTGGTACAACGTACCAGCACAGAAGCTGGTGATTGATGAATCCCTTGTGCTTTTCAAAGGACGTGTTGCCTTCAAGCAGTATATTCCCTCCAAACACAACAGATTTGGAATGAAATTCTTTGTTCTTTATGACTGAAACATGATACATGTTACACATGATTCTGTATTCTGCTAGCGATATAGACATTCCTGGTAATGACCAACATGGTTTCTCAGGTAGTGTGGTGAAGTCACTGATGGCATCATGGATGAACAAGGGCCACATTTTATACTCGGATAACTACTATACAAGTCCCATGCTAGCTAGGTTCTTGATTGAAAATAGAGCTGGATTGGTTGGCACAGTAAAGCCAGGAAGAAGGGAAATGCCAGTGTTTGACAATAAACTTGAAGTTGATGACTGCCAGCTAAGAAAAAGTGATCAAATACTCTCAGTTAGGTGGAAAGACAAGAGAGAAGTGAACTTGCTGACAACCATTCATGATGGTACAATGGTGAACAGTGGCATGGTGAATCAAGTAACGCAAGAACCAGTATATAAGCCAGATTGTGTTCTTGACTATAATATCAACAAGCGTTTGGTTGATAAATCTGACATGATAGTGGGCACTGTCGAGTGTGTTAGGAAAACATTGAAGTGGATGAAAAAAGTGTTTTTCCATCTTGTTGACATAAGCATGCTGAACAGCTACAATATGTATCTGGTGAAAACTGGACGTAAACAAAGTTTCCGTTCGTTTGGTTTACACTTGTGACACAGTTACTAACAAAGTTTGGCAAAGATATTCCTGGCATTCAAAAACCCATCATGAACCCAATGTTGCACCATGCTGCTACACCCAGGCTCACTTACATTGAGGGCTTTCAAGCACACAGATTAAAACATTTGCCACCAGCTGGAAAGTGTGCAATAGGCCAACATGATTGCACACTTTGTAAAACCACAGAAACGTAAATTGGTGCAAACATGATGTGAAGCGTGTGCACTCCCATTGTGTGCTGTCAACTGCTTCAACTACTACCACTGTCTCCAAGACTTTTAAATGTGCAATAATAGTGCAAAAACCAGTAAATAGTGAGTGGATGTGTGTAAATATAATAACGAAAATGTGAATACGTATTATATATGACATAATTGAAAACATTTGTGTGTGCATGTATATACTCAATGTATGCAAGTTGTACAGTATTATCATTGAACATCAAGTAACATTATATGCAACAAAATCAGTGAAAAAAAACAGAATTGAATGTAATGAAACGCCATTTTCTGGGTGAGTCCCGGAGGCTCCCCGGAGCTATCCCAGGCTGATATGCTAATGTCAAACTTCGGCATCAGTCATGTGTATGGAGTTCTTAGGCCTACCGGGGACCACGGCCAGAACCGGGCCCCCTCAGAGAGGCAAGGGGAGCAATGGCCTATAGAAGCCCCCGTGTGGTTGAAAGCATTCTATGTCTGCCATCGACCGGAACAGGCACCCAGAAAGGTAAGCACCTCAAAACAAACCCCTATTCTGGTTAAAATTGCTACCAAAAGCCGAACTAGTGGATAGAACTCCCCAAAAGAAAACAAGCAAACTAGTGTAACGTCACACGCCGCCGCGCTGCTGTCTGCGCAGCTCCCCCCTCCCCAGGAGGGGAAAGGGGGAGGCCCAGACCCTCCACGCCGGCTACCCACACCTCAGTTCTTGAGGCTGGATGTCAAAAATGCGAAAAAAATGCCGACCGGAGGGAGGGAGGGATGCCGGGGAGCCTCCGGGACTCACCCAGAAAATGGCGTTTCATTACATTCAACGCTGGTTTTCTGGGGGAAGCGCCGTCGGCTCCGCGGAGCTAACTACCCACAGATGGAAAAAGAGGGACTTACCCGGGAGGCGGTCGTTGCTCATTCCTCAACTCAAAGCCGAGACAACTGGCTGCAACTGCCAACCCAAAGCAACACAGGCCCAACGGGGCCCAGGGACATTCACAAGGTAACGAGCAGCCAGGACCCTGTTCAAATGCCAAAATCCCTGCGCCCGAATATCAGACCAAGACATATTCCCAAAGACGGCAGCAAGAGCCGTGAACTTACGAACGTCATGGGCACGGGGATAGACCGCAGGCTGGCTGGACTTAATAACCCTGCGAACGACCTGGGAGACCTGAACCCGCGAACAGGGAAGAAGGAAAACTGGATCAACCCACAGCGCGTCCCCGGACACAGAAGCCGTGGCGCACAAATAACGGCAAAGCGCCGCAACCGGACACAAAACATGATGCACCCCCAGCCTGACCAACCAAGCATCAACCGCCCATGGACCCCTCCGGAACGCAGCAGTCTCATTCTTCGCCAGAAAAGAAGGAGACGGCTGCAAGCGAACAAAACAATCACCACGACCAAAAGAGCAGGAACCCCTGCGCCGGAGGAGAGCGTGAAGCTCCCCTACCCGACCCCCAGAGGCCAAAGCCAACAAGAAAAGTGCCTTAGAAAAACACTCCTGGACCGAAGGGGCCACAACGAAACGAGGAGACGAAAGGAAAGCGAGCACTCTGTCCAAAGACCAGGACAGCTCAGGCGGCGCATGAGCAGGCCAGAGGTGAAACAATGCACGAGACAGCTTGCGAACGGCGCAGACATAACATTGATACCGAAGGCAAGCTGAAGCGGCTCCGCCAGCGCCGCACGATACGAGGCGACAGTGTTAGGCATAACATGACGGTCCTGAAACAACCACGAGAGGAAGGACAAGACCACCCGAACAGACAAGGAATTAACACGACGAAGACGCAAAAAGAAACAGAAGGACCGCCATGAAACTTCATACTGCTGCCGAGAAGAAGCCCTCAGGTGGGACACCAACAAGGAGGCCACCTGATCACCATAGAGATGATGATAGACTCGAGTCAAAAAAACCATACGCGAAGACTCGAGGAGAAGATCGAACCAGCTACATGACGTACCGGCCCGATCTGCTGAAAGAGGCGGAGCCACGGGAAAACCTTCGGGTTCGGACACCGAGCAACCAGTGCCTGAAACCAAGGCTGGGCTGGCCACCAATGGGCCAGAAGGACAACTCTCCCCTGGTAAGTCTAAGCGAGTCAGGACCAGGAGCAACAGCCGAACTGGGGGAAAGAGGTACAGGAACCCCCACCTCAACCAGTCTAGCCGAAAGGCGTCGACCTCGACAGCCTCGCGATCGGGGAAGGGCGCCGCATAAACGGGAAGACGCCGCGACCACACCGACGTGAAGAGGTCCACCTCGGGGTTACCTTACCTTGGGTGCATGAACGTCTGGCAAAGCCAATGGAAGGACTCGTCGTCGACCGTCCACTCTGTGGAGAGGGGAACAAAGCGAGACAGGGCGTCGGCCAAGACATTGGACACGCCCTGTACGTGAATCGCCAGGAGAGCCAAACCCCGAGAACTCAGTAGACGAGTCACCCGAGGCGACCAACCCCAAAGAGACAAGGACCGCATTGAACCCCCGCGGTTCAGGCAATGAACCACCGGAGAGCAGTCCGAATGGAGCCGAATTGTCGATCCGCAGGCCATCCGAATCCTCCCCAGAGCAAACCAACCTGCCGCGAACTCCCGCACCGTGCTGTGAGCTTGACGGAAGGACGGATCCCAACGCCCCTGGCCGGCCTGGTGAGCACTGGTCACAAAACCCCAGCCGAGAGACGACGCATCCGTGTACACATTGAGCAAGGCCTCGGGTAGGCACCAAGGCACTGAACCCCGAAAAAACCCAAAGAGGAAGCTGGTGATGCAGCAACCGACGCAAAGCCCCCGGGGGTCGAACTCTGCGATCGCGAGAGAGGCGGAAGGGGGAACCCCGAAGGAACCAGAACAGCCGACGAAGCCAAACCCGACCCGGCGGGTAGACCACCATCGCGAAGTTCATGCTCCTGCACTGCCCTACGAGCAATCGCTGGGTGACCCGAGGGCCCACCAGAAACAGACGAAGGCGGGACCGCAGCCGCAGGAGAGACTCCGGAGGGAGAGACAAGGAGGAGGTTCGAGAGTCCCAAACGAGACCCAGCCAAGTCCGAACCTGAGAGGGAACTAGATGGGACTTCCTCCAGTTCACCAAGAACCCAAACCCGGCGAGCTGGGAAAGAACCAAATCCCTGGCTAGCAAGCAAGCTGACCGACTGGGAGCCCAAACCAGCCAGTCGTCGAGATAGGCCAACACCCGAACACCTAGGCGACACAAACGAGCCACCACAACGCGTGTAAGGCGCGTGAACACGCGAGGTGCCAGGTTCAACCCGAACGGGAGACAATGAAAGCGGTAACTCAGACGCCCCAGAACAAAACCGAGCCAGTCCCTGAACCGTGGATGAATCAGGACATGCCAACAAGCATCCCGGAGGTCCAGGGACCCCATCCAAGTGCCCGGCTCCAAGAGGAGCCGAACCTGAGACAGCGTAGTCATCTGAAAGGAGGGGCAATGAACCCAGGGGTTCAGACGGGATAAGTCCAGAATGAACCACAGGTCCGCGCAGTCCCATTTCGGAACTGGAAACAGACAAGAAATCCATCTGAGGGACGACGTCGTTTCGACGACGCCCAAGCGTACCCACTCCAAGATGACTCGACAGAGCGCAGGGGAAGAAACCTGCCCTGCCAGCCCCGACACCCCCAAAGGGGGAGGGGCCACCCAACGCCACCGCAGGCCGCGAGACACGACCCGAAAGGCCCAAGAATCGTGGGACCAGGCGCGGGTGAACAGTGCAAGCCGCCCCCCCATCGCCAGGGCCGGCGACCCTTACGAGACCCAGAACCCCGCACAGAGCGAACATCGCGCAGACCAGATGAGGGAGGGTCCGCAGGAGCTGAACCCGAACCTGACACCAGAGGCCTACCACGACGAGAGGAACCCTGAGCCCTGGCATGACCCTTCCGGGAAGACCCACCCCGGGACCCCCGTAAAACTAACAAGTCCGACATCGGACGACAAGCCTCCGACGCAGCCTGAATAAACTGCGCTATGGCCGACTCCTCAAACAGAAGAGGACAAAAAGGTGAAGAACGCCTAAGAGCCAGAGCCCAAGCAGATTCTACGGAGGAACCCAGCACCGTCTGCCGACACGCGAGACAGGAAGCATAAAACAGGGAAACTGCATCCCACAAAATCGGCGTGAACAGCTTCAACAAGGCAGCCGACGAACGTGCAGCAGAGGACAAGGTGCCGGACCCCAGGACGGACCCAAGCATCCTCACATCCTCCACGAGCCAATCTGAAGACAGCTCTAGGAGGGAAAAGAACCGCAAGGTCGAAGCCAAAAGGCCCCAGGTGTGCAAGTCCTCCACAACAAGTGGCGCCAAAAGAATGGGAACTTGCACATGGAGCTGAATAACACCCACATCGCGGGGAAGGGCGGGGGCAAACAAGCACTCATTCAGGTACTCAAGCTCGACCCCCAGGAAAACCTGAAGCACTGTGGAAGCTTCCCGCCACTCCAGCGTGCAGAAACGACAGAAGGAATGCCAGGTATCCAGAATAAACAAGGGGCAGTCCGCTAGCCAGGAAGACTCCGGAACCTCGTAACGGAGCCAGAAAGGGAACGAAGTCCCAAACCTGAACTCGGACGGATCCATTTCTGATGCATAATCCGGGTCACGCAGCAGGTAAGCTGCAAAGGCCGCTCGCACCACACCAGGTTGGATGCGATAAGCCGAAAACCTCCGGAAGGACGGAACTGACGTACCCAGAGGAACACGGAACCGAACCCGGGGAGGGGCCGACACCAAATCCAACTCGTATCGTACGCAGAGGGGGGAAAAGAAAACCCCACTCCTTGTAACAATAAGCCCCACTCAGAGGGAAAAAAACCCAGGTGGGGTCCAGGGGACCCAAGGCCCCCAAGTTAGCCCCTCCCCAGCCTCGAGGTCCTTCACCACATGACCCGACACCGAGTCCTCTCGCCAAGCCCCAACCCCGCAAGACAAGGACGGAGCAGCCGGAAAAGCTGGAGGAAGGGGGGCCCACTGGTCAGACCCAGAAGCTTCAGCCGGGAGACAAGACTCGAATGCCTCTGCCGCCCCCCCGGAAGTGGTACCCCGTGAAGCTGCCCGAGTCTCAAGATCAAGTAACCCCTCCTCCGACCCCGAAACCCTCAGACGCTTTGGAGCCGGAAGCAGGGGGGGGGGGAGCCAGAACGAACAGAAGGGGAAGGACGAGGAGGTGCGGACTGAACCAGGATTGAAGCGACCCCCACCCCCACGTCCGGGTCTCGAAAAGCAAAGCGGGGCAGCCCCGGGGCATCCGGGTGAGCACGTTGCAACAGACGAAACCTAGACTGCAACGCACGTGCCACCTGTACCCGAAGAGAATCATCAGAGGATTGGGTAAATTGAGTCACAAGCAAGCAGCAACACTCACAGGACTCAGGGTCGAAAGTATCACTGACCCAACAGGCAGCGTGGCGGAGGCAAAAACAATGAGGGTCACCCTGAGACAAGGGGACCGAGCAACCCTCAAATTTGCACACAGCGAGTGGGGACTCTGGGATCACATCCATCGGATCCACGCGCCCCCTAGGGGATTCCCAGGGTCTTGAGCATTTACTTTAAGAGGACTCGCGCTCAGGTAGTCCCAGGCAGGGCGCTGCTAACCGGCGCCCAAAACTACCAAGCGAACTTCTATAGCTGTACCCCAGGGACGTGTACACTCATGGGGACCTAGCAGCGGGCGCCACCGAGGAGAACAGTGGAAGGGCAAAAACAAATGGAATAAAACGACAGAACCCCCCACCAGGCAAAAAACAAAAAGAAAAACAAAACCCCGCAAGAGGACAGCAAACCCCAAGGAACAGAGCCGGCCGCTATGTCGGGAATACAAGCTGTGCAGCATCCTGTGCCCCCACCAGTGCAAACTGCCTCTTACCTGCCGGTAACAAGGGAGAACAGAACACCCAAGAGCCCAACAGGCGGCCGAAAAACCGAAAGGTAAAACGGACCAGCAAAGGCAGACCCCGAGGAGCCTGTGGAAGGTTGCTCCAAGGGCAGTACTTACAGGGCACCTAGGGAAGGCAGCCCTAGGCGCATGCAGCCCGAGTACTGAAGATAACTTCTGGCTCTCGCACCCACAAAAACAAACACCACACGCAATGCACAGTGCTGTAGCGACACCGGAGCCAGAGCACACGACCTTCGCCCATAGCATCAGCCTCAAGAACTGAGGTGTGGGTAGCCGGCGTGGAGGGTCTGGGGCTCCCCCTTCCCCCTCCCAGGGAGAGGGGAGCTGCGCAGACAGCGGCGCGGCGGTGTCTGACGTGACACTAGTTTGCTTGTTTTCTGTTGGGGAGTTCTATCCACTAGTTCGGCTTTTGGTAGCAATTTTAACCAGAATAGGGGTTTGTTTTGAGGCGCTTACCTTTCTGGGTGCCTGTTCCGGTCGATGGCAGACATAGAATGCTTCCAACCACACGGGGGCTTCTGTAGGCCATTGCTCCCCTTGCCTCTCTGAGGGGCAAGGGAAGCAATGGTTCTGGCCGTGGTCTCCGGTAGGCCTAAGAACTCAATACACATGACTGATGCCAAAGTCTGACATTAGCATATCAGCCTGGGATAGCTCCGGGGAGCCGACGGGGCTCCCCCCAGAAAAACAGCTTTGAATGTAATGAAATGCCATTTTCTGGGTGAGACCCTGTGGGCTTTCCGGAGCTATGTGGGCTAATATGGACATATACAGAGGAACCTCAGGTGAAGAGCAGCCCCATCTATGAGCATTTCATGTAATGAGCGAACCACTCGCAGAAAATCTGTCTCGCTTGACGAGCTTCCGCTTAGTTAACAAGCAGAAGTAACTTTCACTCGGGTAACGAGTAAACCACATAGTGCTTCCTAGAATTCTCGCAAATTGCTGATTCTCGCAAATTCTTGGACGCCTCCGACAACAGTATTGTTGTGTTATCGCGCAGGATAAACATCCCTCTGCATTTATTTGTGCTTTTTTTGTGGTTTCTCCTTCCACACCATATCCTCTCTTCTCCTCCCCACCTCTCCATCGTCTCCCTGAAGCTAGCAACAACTCTTCATAAGGTAAAGTACAATTGAAAACAGTAAAATAAAACATTTATAATTGTTACGGATCCAAGTCCATCGTCGGAGTACGGAGCAGTGACGACAATGCCATCTGTGAGTCTGCTTCCGAAACCTCCTCCAAATGGACGATGCCATCTAGTTGTGCCGAGAATATGCCAGCTGGACAGGCTAGATTCCTGTCCTAGTCAGCTCATGACGTAGCCATTGCTGACCTCTGGTGAGGTGGCGCTTAGACAGTGAACGCCATCTATGGAGAAAATAGGTGGACGTTTCTGTCTAAGCTAGTAAGTGAAGTTTCCTAGTGGTCCCAAGTAGTGTCCCCAGTACTGATGACGTATCTACTTTCAGAGTCAACCTAGGACGGTTGGAAGTTACGTGGAATCAGTCTACCAAAGGCAGCCGAGGTCTCTTCACCAGTCTGCTTTGTAGAAGCTGTGAGCCACCCCCGGACGAACTCTGCCGAGTGTGTGATTGCCTGCCTGAGGAGTGGCAGTAACAGGATTCGCCGTGTCCGGGGGCTGGCTGGTGGAAGAGACCATCCACTGAGGTGACGACCGAGGAGGGTGACCAGCGAGTCACACGAGGCAGGCTCCTGCCTAGGGCTCGCAACCCTAGTATTAGTCGTGGAGTGGCCTGACAGCGAAGCTGACTAGTACCTGCCAGCTACAGGCTGGACTGTGGTTGTAGGCCATCACGACGAGGCACCCAGTGGGATTGTGGTTTAGTTGGCCGGTGGCCAGGGTGGATTCATCGTGGTTTCTGGGCCACGGAGGAGGAGACCAGGAAAGGCTACCCAGAGTGAGCATCGCCGAGTGTCTAGTGTCTTCGGAGGAAGACGAAGCTGTATATAATTGTGTAGTAATAATTCCCGTGTGTGACTTTTTACATATGGTGGTGGGAATATAAATATATATATATAAAGGAATATACATATACATTAGAATACTTGTGTATTTGTATACCTCCCCATTGTTTTAACTTGTGTTACGGAACACACCCCTTGAAAGCCTCTACTAACTTGGGGCTGGATACCCAAACTCTACTACCATCAGAGAAGAACCTGGTTGCATCCCAGTAGGGAGATAACAATAATAATTACATGTATTATAATTACATTATAAAATGTCATAGTGATGTTTATTGGGGTGGAATGGATTAATTCAAATCAAAAAATCAAATCAAAATGTTTATTTAGGTAAGGTACATACATAAAAGAGATTTTACAAAGAGTGGTGGATTTATAATTAGGGCTAGTACATACAATGCCTAAAGCCACTATTATGCAAAGCGTTTCGGGCATAAAAAACTTAAATGACTAAAGCTTAATACTAATTGAGCATAAAGAGTAAAATGAAAACATGGAAAGAAAACATAGCTGAAAAAGCAGCACAAATACAATTCTGTCGACAAACAGCGCTCTTTAAAAAAAAAAAACAGACATTGGATGACATTAGAGGGGTAAGGTAGGTTACAGGGAATTTATTAAGTATAGCTTCGTTTTAATCTTAAACTGGTTGAGAGAGGTATAATTGTTTTTCCATTATTTTAAATGGGGAAATTCGTTTCGCAAGACAAGTGTTTCACATGACAAGTTCGGTGCGGGAACAGATTAAATTCGTTAACCAAGGTTCCTCTGTATTAGACTTTGGCATCAGTCAGTGTGAATAGAGTTCTTAGGCCTACAGGGGACCACTGGCCCCCTCAGAGAGGCATGAGGGGCAATGGCGTATAGAAGTGCACACGTGATTTGGAGAATTCTATGTCTGCCACCGACTGGGTCAGGCACCTAGAAAGGTATGCATCCCAAAACAAACCCCTATTCTGGTTGAAACTACTACTGAAAGTCAAACAAGTAGACAGAACTCCCCAAAGACAAATGAGCAAACGAGCATGACATCACTTCGTGCCGCCCCACCATCTGCGCAGCTCCGCCTTTCCTAGGAGAGGAAAGGGGGAGCCCCAGAACCATCATGCCGGCTACCCACACCCCAGTTCTGAGGTTGGATGTAAAAAAAAAAAACATGAAAAAAACGCCGACCGGAGGGAGGGAGGGTTGTCGGGAAGAATCCAGGTCTCATCTAGAAAATGGCGTTTCATTACAGCCAACACTGGTTTTCTGGGGGAGCCCTTTGACTCCCTGGAGCTACTTACCAAAAGACGGAAAGAAAAGGGATGTACTCGGGAAGCCGTCGGCACTCGCTCCTCAATGCGAAGTCGAGACAACTGGCTGCAACCGCTAACCCAAAGCGACACAGGCTTGAATAGGCTCAGGAACATTGACCAGGTAGCGTGCAGCCAGAACCCTGTTAGACCGCCAAAAACCCTGCGCCCGAATGTCAGCCCAAGACATGTTACCGAAGTCGGCAGCAAGAGCAGCAAACTTACGAACGTCGTGTGCACGGGGATAGACCGCAGGCTATCTAGACTGAATAACCCTACGGACAACCTGGGAGACCCAAATCCTGGAAGAGGGAAGAAGGGAAACTGCATCAACCCAAAGCACGTTCTTGGACACAGAAGCCATGGCGCGCAAATAACGGCCGAGAGCCGCAACCGGACATAACACTAACCCCCTGCTTGCCCTGGCCTAACCAACCAATCATCCCCAAGGACCCCTCTAGAAAGCAGCCATTTCATCCTTCGTCAGAAAAGAAGGAGACAGTTACAGACAAACAAACCTATTACCAGAGCCATAAAAGCAGAAATCTCTGCACAGGAGGAGAGCATGAAGCTCCCGAACCCGACCCCCAAAGGCCAATGGCAACAGGAAAAAGAGCCTTGGAGAAGCAATTTTTAACAGAAGGGGGTCACTACAAACCGAGGGGATGAGAGATAAGAGAGCACCCTGTCCAATGACCAGGACGGCTCAGGCGGTGCATGAACAGGCCAGAGGTGAAACAACGCCGAGACAGCTTGCGAAATGGCACAGATGTGATATCGATGCCGAAAGCAAGCTGCAGCGCCTCCGCCAGTGCCGCATAATACGAGGCGAAAGTATTCGGCATAAGATGATGGTCTTGAAACACCCACGAGAGAAAGGACAAGACAACCTTACCAGAAAGTGAAGTAAACCAACGAAGAGACAAAAAGAAACGGAAGGACCGACAAAAAGCTTCTTACTGCCGCTGAGACAAAGCATGCAAGTGGGACACCATTACCAATGCCACCTGATAAAAATACCAGACGCGAAGACTCAAGGAGAAGATCGAACCAGCCACGTAATGAACCGGACCGATCTGCTGAAAGAGGCAGGGCCGCGGGAAAACCCCTGGATCTGATCACTGAGCAAGCAGCGCCTGAAACCAAGGCTGGGCCAGCCACCAAGGGGCCAATAGAACTACTCTTCCCTGGTAAGTCTCCCAGCGAGCTAGGACCTGGAGCAACAGTTGAACCGGGGGAGTGGGGGGTGGGAAGAGGTACAGGGAACCCCACCTTGACCAGTCCTGGAGAAAAGCATCGACCCTGATGGCCCACAGTTGGGAAAGGGTGCCACATATACCGGGAGATGCCTCGTCCACGCCGACGCGAAGAAGTCCACCTTTAGAAGCCTGTACGTCCGGCAAAGCCAACTGAATAAGTCAGCGTCGACCATCCATTCCATGGAAAGGGGAATGAACTGAAACAGGCCATCCACCAGAACAGTGGACACCCTCTGAACGTGAACCGCTAGGAGAGCCAAACCTCGAGAATTCAGCAGACGAGTCACCCGAAGTGACCAGACCAAGTGACATAAGGGGCATAACTGGCCGATCCCTCACAGTGTTCAAGAGAGAACTGGATAAGCACCTCCAAAGGTGCAAAGGATACCTGATCAACCAGGCTGTGACTCGTACGTCAGGCTGCGAGCAGCCGCGTCCAACTGCCTGGTTGATCAGTCTGGCAACCAGGAGGCCTGGTCGACGACCGGGCCACGGGGACGCTAAGCCCCGGAAGCACCTCAAGGTAACCTCAAGGTAGCCCTAAAGAACCAAGGACCGCATCAAGCCCCTCGGTTCAGGCAATGAACCACTGGGAAGCAGTCCGAATGGAGCCTGATCATCGATCTGCGAGCGACCCGAATCCTCCAAAGCGACATCCACACTACCGCGAACTCCCGCACCGTACTGTGGGCCCGATGGAAGGACGGACCCCACCGCCCCTGGGCGGCCTGGTGAACACTGGTGACAAAGCCCCAGCCAAGAGACGATGCGTCCATGAACACATCGAGGCAGGGCTCTGGAAGACACCAAGGCACTGAACTCCAAAAAGCCAGAAGAGGAAGCCAGCAACGCAGCAGCCAACGCAAGGCCCCCGGACAAACCCAGCAGTTGTGAGAGAAGCAAAAGGGATGACCCAGAAGTTTGCAACCAAGTTTGCAACCAAACTTGACCCAGCGTGTAAACGATCACAGCAAAGTCCAAACTTCCACGCATCTGCTCAAGCAACTGCCGAGTGACCAAGGACCCCCTCAGGAACAGATGACGGTGGGACTGCAGCCAGAGCAACGCCGTCAGTGTGAGAGACAGGGACGCTGTCCGGGAATCCCAGACAAGGCCCAGCCAAGTCCGAACCTCAGACAGGACTAGATGGGACTTCCGCCAGTTCACCAGAAACCCGAACCCAGCGAGCTGTGAAAGAACTACACCCCTGGCGAGCAGACACATGGACCGGCTGGAAGCCCACACCAGCCAGTCATTGAAGGTAGGCCAAAACCCGAACACCAAGCAATTGCAGATGGGCCACCACGACCCAGGTAAGACACATGAAAATGTGAGGTGCCAGATTCAGCGCGACAGGAATTCAACGAAAGCGGTAAGCTTGTTGCCCCACCACAAAACCTAACCAGTCCCTGAACCCCGGATGAATAGGTATGTGTCAGTACAAGTTCCAGAGGTCCAGAGACACCATCCAAGAGCCTGGCTCCAAGAGAATCTGGACCTGGGACAGAGTGGCCATCCAAAAAGAGGAGCAAGGAATCCAAGGGTTCAGACGGGACAAGTCCAGAATGAACCACAGATCCGCACAGTCCCGTTTCAGGGCTGGAAGCAAACAGGAAATCCACTTGAGGGACTGAGGTCATTTCGATCACGCCGAAGCACACCTTCTCCAAGAGGTCCTGATGAAGTGAAGGAGAAGACGCCTGCCCCAGACCCCCAGAGAGTAAGGAGCTGCCTAATTCCACCACAGGTTGGAAGACATGACCTGAAATGCTCACGAATCGTGGTACCAAGAGTGGGGAAACAGAACCAGCTTTACCCCCCGATTTTGGTCGCCTCTTTTGATGAGGCGACCCACGAAAGGGCCGGGACCTTTCCGTGAACCCAACTTGCGCGCAGAACGAGAACTGTGCCAACCAGATGAAGACAGTTCCCGAACAGGCGCCGGCTCAGAAACTGGCACCAAGGGCCCACCTTGACCAGCAGATACCCAAACCCTGGCACATCCTTTCCAGAAGCACGAGAGTGGCGCACCTCGGACAACTAACATATCTGAAAGAAGGACACAACTAACAGATGCTGCCTGCAAAAACTGAGTTTTTGAAAAGATGAAAATCTAAGAGATGAAAATCTAAGAGCCAGGGCCCAAGCAGAATCACACAGAGTGAGGATGGCCTGCAGATGCAAGAGGTATAAAACAGACACCACCTCCCAGAGAATAGGTGCATACAGCTTGAGCAGCGCCGCTGCCGCCCTAGCCACTGAAGTCAACGCCGCATACTACAATTCCGGCACTCGATGCCTCCATATCCTCCATAAGCCAGTCCGAGGACAGCTTGAGAAGGAAAAGAAGCAGAGGACCGAGAGCAAATGCCCGCAAGCATGATGATCCTCCGCAACCAAAGCAGCTGAAGGGGAAAGGACATGGACGTGCAACTGCAGTACACCAACCTCACGAGAAAGCACAGGGGTGAACAAGCACCCGTTAAGATGCTCAAGTAAGTAAGTAATTATCAAAAGAAGGCACCAAACCTGGAAGGCTATGTAGCACCATCAAATACGCAAAATAATCAGAGGGCGCTAAATATCACCAAGGATGCCAATACAGGCATACCTCAGAATGCGAGTTTAATCCGTTCCTGGAGACGCCTCGCCTTCCGAAAACTCGCATTCCGAAGTTAATTTCCCCATAAGAAATAAAGGGAAATGAATTAATCCGTTCCTGACTACCCCAAAAACCCCACATCAAACTAAATTTTATACCTAATTTACCTAATTCATCTAAATTAACCTACAAAACTGTGTTCCAGTTATTACTTACCTTGCTGTCGAGTGCTGTAGGCGTATGGAAGATGGTGAGGAGGGGGGAGGAGGAGAGGAGTTACTGTTTGGAAGGGGAGTCCCGTTCCATAATCACATCACATAACCCCATGCCTTGTAACACTATGGATACCACTTCTCTTTCTAAATTTTTCAAACCAGCCCCTGCTTGCCTTAAACTCTTTCTTATCTGCATCACTCGTTGCAGGGGTATTCTTTAGAAGGTCTTCGTGCAACACCCTGGCTTTCTCACAAATAATGGCCTCCGAAACACTATCACCCCTCAACTCCTTGTCGTGTATCCAAATTAATAACAACTTTTCCACTTCTTCAAGTATTTGTGGTCTTTGTGCCATTAATGTTCTTACTCCTTTTGCCACTTTAGCACCCATAATCTTATTTTTCTCCTGAAGTATAGTGCATATTGTTGATGTGGCTTTGTTGTACTGCCAACAAAGTTCAACAACACGTGTACCGTTCTCATGCTTCCGAATGATCTCTTGTTTCTCCTCTATTGTCATCCTCACATGAGCTTTCTGGCCTTTATCCTTACCACTGGCTCTCTTGGGACCCATGGTGAGATATATAATAACAAATTGTATAGACAAATCACCAAAAATCCAACAAAACACTGAAAATCCGCGAGAAGAATTGATGTGGGGGTAGTCACTGAGCGCGAGACAATGGTAAACTGAGGGGCGGCGGGGCGGAGGGGCGACGATCGCCGAACCACCACGTGCTAGGTCGGCCTGTACGCGTATCAACAAACTCGCGTCCCGAAGTAACCCTCGCCTTCTGAGACAAATTTTTGGAGTAAATACTGCTCGCCTTCCGAAAACCTCGCATACAGGGACAATCGCATTCCGAGGTACCACTGTACGAGAACAAAAACGCATAAGGCGAACGATATCAAAAGTATCCGAGTCACCAAGAATTCTATCGAGGGACAGGTGACCGCGAGGGGCGGTCGGAAAGCAAGACACACGCTCGTCCTGGAAGTCAGGACATTCAAGAAGGACATGCACGACCATAAGAGGGACAATGCAACTAGGACAATAAGGAGCAGGGCGGCGCTCCATCAAGTGACCATGGGTTAAGCGAGTATGGCCAATACGCAACCTCGTCAGAGCTGTTTCCCACCGCTGGTTACGGTGGAAGGAGGACGGCCACGAGGAAACACAACATTTAAGAGTACGTAGCTTGTTACCAGTAACAGACAACCAAGAAGCCTGCCAACAGGTAACGGACTGAGGAATGGATAACCGGGTAAAAGTCGGAATACGGAATGCCTTTACGAGAGATGGGACAAGAGCGGACAGCTTCCTTGGCGGCAGCATCCGCACGCTCATTTAAAGACACACCAATATGGCTGGGAACCCAACAAAACTCAACCGACTTAAATTTACTGTGAACGAGAAACAGCCAATGCCTGGATCTCGACAACTACTGGATGAACCGGATTAAAGGACCCGAGAGCCATGAGGGCACTACGAGAGTCAACAACAACTACAAAGGAAGACTGACAACGAGAAAGCAGGAGACGAAGAGCATAGAGAATAGCATAAAGTTCCGCTGTAAAGATGCTAGTCTCTGGAGGCAAGCGACACATATAAGTGCGATCAGGAAAAACAACAGAGTAGCCAACACCGTCCGTTGACTTAGACCCATCGGTGAAGACAGAAACGGAGTGGGAGTGAGAAGAAAAGTGCTCGAGGAAAAGGCGTTTTAGAACCGTAGGAGGGGTAAAAGCTTTAGTGATACGGGTCAAGGATGTACAAAACCGCGGAAGAGGGACCCTCCACGGGGGCAAAGAAGGAACAACACGAGGAGAAACATCAGAAATACGAACGGAAAGAGAATCCTGTAGGCGAGATAACCGGACAGAAAGAGGGAGGTGGTGAAGAGGAACAGGAACCGCAGGAGAGGTAAAAGGTAAAGCACGACAGAGGCGAGAGGAAGGATGTTGCAAGGACCGCGCAAGATAGCGAAGACAGTAGCGATCACGGCGGTCCTGGAGAGACAGGAAGCCAGTGTCAACATACAAGCTAAGGATGGGAGTTGAACGAAAGGCACCAGAACTGAGGCGCAACCCAGTATGGTGCAAAGCATCAAGACGGCGAAGAGTAGAAGGAGAAGCAGACGAGTAAGCAGGGCAACCATAATCGAGCTTAGACAGGACGAGAGAGGAATGTAAAGCAAGGAGAGTGCGCCTATCTGCCCCCCAAGAAGTATGGGACAAGACCCGAAGGAGGGTAAGGACCTAAGGACCTTAGAGCACTCAACACGGAGGTAAGAGATATGGGGAGACCAAGACAAACGAGTGTCAAGGAATAACCCCAAAAGCTTCGCGGAATCTTTGTATTCAAGGGGATGACCATAAAGTGACAAAGAGGGACGAAGAACAACCCGTTTCCGCGTAAAAGTCATGGCACAAGTCTTAGAAGTAGAGTACTTGAAGCCATGATCTGTGGCCCAAGACGATACGGCATCAATTGCAAGCTGAAGCCGGCGTTGAAGGAGAGGCGAATCATCACCCTGACAACAAAGGGTAAGATCATCGACATAGAGAGCAGAGAAGACACCAGAAGGAAGAGAGGAAAGAAGACCATTGAGGGCAACCAGAAAAAGCGTAGTGCTCAGAACACTACCCTGGGGCACACCTTCGTATTGCTGAAAAGAGGGAGAGAGAGCGGTACCAAGGCACACCCGAAAGGAACGATGAGAGAGAGGAAGCTGCGGAGAAAGAGAGGGAGATGACCACGAAGGCCAAAAGAATGAAGTTGAGATAGGATATGATAACGCCAAGTGGTGTCGTAAGCCTTTTCCAGGTAAAAAAGGACGGCAACAACGGAGGTCTTCGCAGCAAAAGCAGTACGAATATAGACCTCCAAGTTCACCAGGACATCTGTCGTGCTGCGGCACTTGCGGAAACCAAATTGAGAAGGGGAGAGGAGGTGATGGTGTTCCAGGAACCACATCAGACGAACGTTAACCATACGTTCAAAGAGTTTGCAGACACAACTTGTGAGAGCAATAGGGCGAAAGTCCTTAGGGGAAGTACCCAGAGACCCCGGTTTGCGAACAGGGAGGACAACGGCATCGAACCAGTCCTCAGGGACTGACGACGACTCCCAAATCCGATTATACAGACTCAGTAAATACTGAGACGTGCTCGGAGGGAGATGGCGAAGCATCTCATAATGAATACCATCGGAGCCCGCCGCAGTAGAACCGCAGAGGGCCAGGGCAGAACGAAGTTCAGAGAGAGAGAAGGGATCATTATAGAGAAGCTGAAGATGAGTGCAGAAATCTAAAGGACGAGACTCAAGGACAGGTTTACGAAGAAGGAAAGATTGGGGAAGATGAAGACCAGAGCTAACAGAAGAAAAGTGGGAACCCAGTTCGGAAGCGACCTGCAACGGGTCCGCCACAAGAGTATCATGGAGGTGAAGGACCGGTGAAACATCGGGAACGAACTTACCCGCTATCTTGCGGATACGCTTCCAGATCTGGGCCAGAGGGGTTTCGGACGTAATTGTTGAGACATAAGATGCCCAAAATTCACGTTTAGCCGTACGGATGGCCCTACGGGCCACCGCACTCGCTTTCCGAAAGAAAAGAAAAGAATCGGTCGTCTGCCTACGGCGGTGCCTCTTCCATGCTGCACGCTTACAGCGGACAGCCCGAGCACAGTCCGCATTCCACCAGGGAACGCACTTCCACGGACCCCGAGAGGAAGAGCGAGGAATAGAGCGGAGGGCAGCGTTGAAGACAGTGTCATGAAAAAGGAGGAGAGCGCGAGAGAGAGGCAGAAGGGAGAGGTCAGAGAGAGCAGCACTGAGGGTAAATAGGGTCCAGTCTGCCTTAGCAAACTGCCACCTAGGGAAAGAGAGGGAAGGGCGAAAAGAGAAAAAGGAAACAAGGATGGGGAAATGATCACTTCCATGGAGGTCATCAAGAACCTGCCACGTGAAATCTAAGTAAAGAGAAGAAGAGCAGAGAGAAAGATCAAGACAAGAAAGGGTGCGAGTCCGAGAGTCCAAATGAGTGGGCTCACCAGAATTCAGAAGAGACAGGGAAGAAGAGAGCAGAAACGGCTCAAGGAGGCGACCCCGGGTATTCGTCAGAACGTCACCCCAAAGGGAATGACGACAATTGAAGTCACCCAGCAGGAGCACAGGCTCCGGCAAGGAGTCTAGGAGGTGTTTCAAATCAGGAAGAGAGAGCGGGACACTCGGGGGGAGATAAATGGAACAAACTGTGTACCATTTCCCCACAAAGATGCGAGCAGCAGAACAATGGAGAGGCGAAGGAAAAAGTAAAGGAACAAAGGGAACATCAGCACGAATCAAGAGAGCAGAAGAATTAGAAGCCCCAGCAATGGCTGGGGGGGGGGGGAGAGAAAGGAATAGCCACAAAAACGACCAGTACGAGCACCAAGCATTGGCTCCTGGAGACAGACACAAAGGGGCGAAAACCGCGAAATCAGAAGTTGGAGTTCGAGGAAATTGGCGTAATTACCTCGAACTTTCCATTGAAGAATGGACAACGACGAGAAGAGAAAGGACAAAACCAGAGAACAAGGAAGAAACCAAGGCGAAAGAGCAACAGAGCACGTTAAAGAATATCAGGGTCGGGATCAGGGTCAGCAAAGTCAGGGTTAGGGGGCATGGGTAAACTGAGCAAAGACGGAGGGAAGGAAACGGGAGAACAGATCAGAGGGGGGCGGGCGGGGTCCGGAGGAGGAGGAGGAGGAGGAGGAGGAGGAGGAGGAGGAGGAAGAGGAGGAGACAACGGAGAGGAGCAGTCAAGGACAGCAGCAGGAAGAGGGGGAGTAGAAAGAGGGGAGCGCACCCCAGCAAGAGCAGCAACCGAAAGGGAAGCAGGGGCCAAAGAAACCTCCATAGCAGGAACAGGGGGCGCAATCACTGAAACGGGAGGGGAAGGAGCAACAGAACCAGACGTAGGAGCTGAGGAAGAAAGCGAAGCCTTCTTACTTGCCGGGGAAGAGGAAGGAGAGGAGCCAGGCTTACGCTTCTGACTTAAAGAGACCGGTGTCCCAGCAACTATGTACCGGGCAACGGATTCCAGTGTCTCAACAGGAGAAGCCGAACGAGAGCACACACGACGGCCGCTAGGAGAGCGATGGACATCCGCCCGCACCGACAGGCGGTGGGGAGAGCCGATAGATGGAGGAAGAGGATGGGAAGGAGGATCGGAGGGGGACGAGGAAGAAGACACAGGAGACACGACAGACCGGGTAGAAGGAAGGGGAACCCCGGACAGAGGACCAGGAGGGAACCCAAAGGAACAGAGGAGGGGGCAGTGGGCGCATCAGGGTCCAAGGCCCAGAAACGGTTGTGAGTCTGAGGAAGGCGGGAAGGACGAGGAGAGGAAGAGCGCAACACGCGAGCATAAGAGATATTAGCATAAGGCGGGAGCCAGCGAACCTGGCGTCTCGCCTCAGGGAAAGATAAACGCTCCCGGTGCTTCAAGTTGAGGACGGCTGCCTCAAGCTTGAAATGGACACACGCACGGGAGAAGGTAGGATGGGCCTCACCGCAGTTGAGGCAACGAGCCTGGGGAGAAGTGCACTCCGACTTAGAGTGACCTTCACCACCACACAAAGGACACCCAATATGCACCCAATATGGGGAAGGGGACCTAAACTCATTAGAGACTCGATTCATCACAGAGGCAAAATCCGGGGCTCACAGGAAGTAGGCACCCAGGGCCTCCAGAATCTCCGCAGAGGAAATTCAAGAGGTAGAAAACCTCTGGAAGGTCAGGGCGCCTGACAGCTAAGCGGACAGCTTTTCAGATTTGTAGTCCTGAGGTTCCGGGTTCGATCCCCAGTGGAGATGGAGACAAATGGACAAAATGTTTCTTTCACCCTAATGCCTCTGTTACCTAGCAGTAAATAGGTACCTGGAAGTTAGACTGGGGGGGGGGGTAACAAAAAACCAGCATTGAATGTAATGAAACGCCACTTTCTGGGTGAGTTCCGGAGGCTCCCCGGAGCTTACCAGGCTGATATGTTAATGTCAGACTTTGGCATCAGTCATGTGTACGAAGTTCTTATGGGCCTACCGGGGACCACAAGCCAGAACCTGGCCCCCTCAGAGAGGCAAGGGGGGCAATGGCCTATAGAAACCCTCGTGTGATTGGAAGCATTCTATGTTTGCCATCGACCGGGTTAGGCATCCAGAAAGGTAGGCGTCCCAAAACAAACCCCTATTCTGGTGAAAATTGCAACCAAAAGCCGAACAAGTGGATAGAACTCGCGAAACAAAACGAGCAAACTAGTCGTCATTCGTCGGCACCCCGCTGTCTGCGCAGCCCCCCCCCCCCCCCCCCGGGAGGGGGGGGAGGTTATCTCGAGGTTATCTTGAGATGATTTCGGGGCTTTAGTGTCCCCGCGGCCCGGTCATTGATCAGGCCTCCACCCCCAGGAAGCAGCCCGTGACAGCTGACTAACAACCAGGTACCTATTTTACTGCTAGGTAACAGGGGCATAGAGTGAAAGAAACTCTGCCCATTGTTTCTTGCCAGCGCCCGGGATCAAACCCGGGACCACAGGGTCACAAGTCCAGTGTGCTGTCCGCTCGGCCAACCGGCTGCCCAACGACCGGCTGACCGGGGAAGGGGAGCCCCAGACCCATGCGCCGGTGATCCACACCCCAGTTCTGAGGCTGGATGTCAAAAACACGCAAAAAAAATGCCGACCGGAGGGAGGGAGGGATGCCGGGGAGCCTCCGGACTCACCCAGAAAATGGCGTTTCATTACATTCAAAGCTGGTTTTCTGGGGGCAGCTCCTATGGCTCCCCGGAGCTAACTACCCACAGAGGAAAGAATAGGGACTTACCCGGGATGCGGATGCTGCTCACTCCTCAACCCGAAGTCGAGACAACTGGTTGCATCTGCCGACCCAAAGCGACACAGGCCCGACCGGGCCCAGGAACATTTACAAGGTAACAAGTAGCCAAGACCCTGTTCGACCGCCAAAATCCCCACGCCCGAATGTCAGCCCAGGGCATATTGCCAAAGACAGCGGCAAGAGCCGCGAACTTGTGGAACTTGTAGGCACGGGGATAGACCGTAGGCTGGCTAGCCTTAATAACCCTGCGGATGACCTGGGAGACCCGCACCCTCGAACAGGTTAGAAGGGAAACTGACTCGACCCATAGCGCATCCATGGACACAGAAGCCGTGGGGTGCAAATAACAGAGGAGAGCCGCAACCGGACACAAAACATGATGCACCCCCGGCCGAACCAATCAAGCATCAACAACCAAAGGGCCCCTTTGGAATGCAGCAATCTCATTCATTCGTCAAAAAAGAAGGAGAAGGCTCCAAACGAACAAAACGATCACCCCGACGGAAGGAGCAGAAATCTCTGCGCCGGAGGAGAGCATGAAGCTCACCCACCTGACCCCCAGAGGCCAATGCCAACAGGAAAAGAGCCTTCGAAAAACAATCCGGAACCGAGGGGGCCACAACAAAACAAGGAGAAGAAAGAAAGGAGAGCACTCTGTCCAAAGACCAGGACGGCTCAGGCAGCACATGAGCAGGCCGGAGGTGAAACAACGCCCGAGACAGCTTGCAAAACAGTGCAGACGTGACATCAACGCCGAAAGCAAGCTGAAGCGGCTCTGCCAGCGCTGCACAATATGAGGCGACAGTGTTAGGCATCAGAAGACGGTCCTGGAACAACCAAGAGAGAAAGGACAACACCACCCTAACTGAAAGGGAAGTATAACAACGAAGACGTAAGAAGAATCGGAAGGACTGCCAGGAGGTTATCTTGAGATGATTTCGGGGCTTTAGTGTCCCCGTGGCCCGGTCCTCGACCAGGCCTCCACCCCCAGGAAACAGCCCGTGACAGCTGACTAACACCCAGGTACCTATTTTACTGCTAGGTAACAGGGGCATAGGGTGAAAGAAACTCTGCCCATTGTTTCTCGCCGGCACCTGGGATCGAACCCAGGACCACAGGATCACAAGTGCAGCGTGTTGTCTGCTCGGCCGACCAGCTCCTCAACCTCCTCCTCAGGGAACCTCATACTGCCGCAGAGACGAAACCCGCAGGTGGGACACTAATAAGGAAGCCACCTGATCACCATAGAGGCGATGATAAACTCGAGTAAAAAATACCATGTGTGAAGACTCGAGGAGAAGATCGAACCTGCCATGTAACATACTGAGCCGATCCGTTGGAAGAGGTGGACCCGCGGTAAAACCTCCTGGTTCGGACACCGAGCAAGCAGCACCTGAAACCACGGCTGGGCTGGCCACCAAGGGGCCAAGAGGACAACTCTCCCCTGGAAAGTCTCACAACGAGTCAGGACCTGGAGCAACAGCTGAACTGGAGGAAAGAGGTACAGGAACCCCCACCTCAACCAGTCCTGCCGAAAGGCGTCGACCCCGACGGCCTTGCAGTCAGGAAAGTGCCCCCACATACAGGGGAAGGTGCCACGACCACGCCGACGCGAAGAGGTCCACCTCGGGGCCACTGAACGTCTGGCAAAGCCAACGGAAGGAGGCGGCGTCGACCGTTCATTCCGTGGAGAGGGGAACGAAACGAGACAGGCTGTCGGCCAAGATGTTGGACATACCCCACACGTGAACTGCCAGGAGAGCCAAACCCTGAGAACTCAGCAGACGAGTCACCTGAAACGACCAGCGCCAGAGAGCCAAGGACTGCATCGAACCCCCCGGTTCAGACAATGAGCCACTGGGGAGCAGTCCGAATGGAGCCGGGTTGACCCCCGGGCGACTCGAATCCTCCGAAGAGCAAACAACACTGCCGCGAACTCCCGCACAGTGCTGTGGGCTCGACGGAAGGACGGACCCCACCGACCCTGGCTGACCTGGTGAGCACTGGTCACAAAGCCCCAGCCGAGAGACGACACATCTGTGAACACATCGAGCGAGGGCTCGGGTAGGTGCCACGGCACTGAACCCCGAAAAACCCGAAGAGGAAGCCGGTGACACAGCAACCGACGCAAAGCTACCGGAGTCCGAACCCAGCGATCGCGAGAGAGGCGGAAGGAACATCCCCGAAGGAACCAGAACAGCCAACGAAGCCAAACCCGCACCTCGCCGACCAGACGAAGGCGGGTCCGAAGAAGGTGCCGAACCCGAACCTGATATCAGTGGCCGACCACGACAAGAGGAACCCCGAGCCTTGGCACGACCCTTCCAGAAAGGCCCACCATGGGACCTCCGGAGAACGAGCAAGTCCGACATAGGATGGCAAGAAGCCGAAGCAGCCTGAATAAACAAATTTTTTTTTTTGTAATTATCTAAGTGTAGTTACAGGATGAGAGCTACGCTCGTGGTGTCCCGTCTTCCCAGCACTCTTTGTCATATAACGCTTTGAAACTACTGATGGTCTTGGCCTCCACCACCTTCTCACCTAACTTGTTCCAACCGTCTACCACTCTGTTTGCAAAAGTGAATTTTCTTATATTTCTTCGGCATCTGTGTTTAGCTAGTTTATATCTATGACCTCTTGTTTTTGAAGTTCCAGGTCTCAGGAAATCTTCCCTGTCGATTTTATCAATTCCTGTTACTATTTTGTATGTAGTGATCATATCACCTCTTTTTCTTCTGTCTTCCAGTTTTGGCATATTTAATGCCTCTAACCTCTCCTCGTAGCTCTTGCCCTTCAGTTCTGGGAGCCACTTAATAGCATGTCTTTGCACCTTTTCCAGTTTGTTGATCTGCTTCTTAAGATATGGGCACCACACAACCGCTGCATATTCTAGCTTTGGCCGAATAAAAGTCGTGAACAATTTCTTTAGTATATCGCCATCCATGTATTTAAAAGCAATTCTGAAGTTAGAAAGCGTGGCATAGGCTCCTCGCACAATATTCTTTATGTGGTCCTCAGGTGATAGTTTTCTATCTAGAACCACCCCTAGATCTCTTTCTTTATCAGAATTCTTTAAAGAGTTCTCACATAATATATAGGTTGTGTGGGGTCTATGTTCTCCTATTCCACATTCCATAACATAGCATTTATTAACATTAAATTCCATTTGTCAAGTGGTGCTCCATATACTTATTTTGTCCAGGTCATCTTGAAGGGCATGACAATCATCTAAGTTTCTTATCCTTCCTATTATCTTAGCATCATCAGCAAACATGTTCATATAATTCTGTATACCAACTGGTAGATCATTTATGTAGACAATAAACATCACTGGTGCAAGAACTGAACCCTGTGGTACTCCACTTGTGACATTTCTCCAGTCCGATACATTGCCTCTGATCACTGCCCTCATTTTTCTATCAGTCAGAAAATTTTTCATCCATGTTAGAAGCTTACCTGTCACCCCTCCAATATTTTCCAGTTTCCAGAACAACCTCTTATGTGGAACTCTGTCGAAAGCCTTTTTTAGGTCCAGATAGATTCAGTCAACTCAACCATCTCTTTCCTGTAATATCTCTGTTGCTCTATCACAGAAACTGAGTAAATTCGATACACAGGATCTTCCAGATCGAAAACCATACTGTCTGTCTGATATTATATCATTTCTCTCCAGGTGTTCTACCTATTTAGTTTTAATTATTTTTTCCAATATTTTGACTATTACACTTGTCAATGATACCGGTTTATAATTAAGGGGGTCTTCCCTGCTTCCACTTTTGTAGATTGGAACTATGTTAGCCTTTTTCCACACATCAGCTACAACTCCTGTAAACAGGGATGCCTGAAAATCAGTTGAAGAGGAATGCTGAGCTCAGGTGCACATTCTCTTGGAACCCATGGTGAAACTCCATCTGGACCAACTGCTTTGTTCTTATTTAGCTCCTTGAGCATTTTTTCCACTTCATCTCTAGACACCTCTATGTGCTCTATGTTGTTCTCTGGAATTCTTATTGTATCTGGTTCCCTGAAGATTTCATTTTGTACAAACACACTTTGGAACTTTTCGTTTAATGTTTCACACATTTCCTTTTCATTTTCCGTGAATCTATTTCCCATTTTCAACCTCTGTATATCATCCTTTACCTGCAATTTGTTGTTTATGAATTTATAGAATAGACCTGGTTCGGTTTTACATTTGTCTGCAATCCCTTTTTCAAAATTTCTTTCTGCCTCTCTCCTCACTGCCGTGTAGTTGTTTCTCGCATCTTTGTATTGCTGGTATGCTTGGGGGTTTGGCTTCTTCCTGTATTGATTCCATTTTTGTGTCTTTTGGTCTCTGGCCCTCTCGCACTTTCTGTTGAACCAATCCTGTTTCCTAGTTCTGCTTCTCTGTTTTGGTATAAATTTTTTTGTGCCTTTATCATATATTTCACAAAACTTGACATACATCTCATTCACTTCCTTGCCTAGCAACAAGTCTGTCCAATTATACCCACTAAAAAAATTTCTAAGGTTGCCACAATGTCCTCTCCTAAAGTCAGGTTTTTCAATTGCATCAACCTTCATATTTTCTTCCAGATTATAACGCATTGCATACTTTATTCCCGAAAAGACATGGTCACTTTTACCCAAGGGAGGAAGGTACTGAATGTCAAATATTTCTTCCTCCTTCCTGGTAAATATCAAATCTAGCATGGAGGGAATGTCCCCTTCCCTCATCCTCGTAGCTTGTTTAACATGTTGATACAAGAATGTTTCCAGGATGAGGTCTACAAATTTACAGGTCCAGAAATCTTCTGTTTTAGCTTCACATGCTTCCCAGTCTATGGCTTTCAAGTTGAAGTCGCCGACTATCAACAGTCGTGAACTATCGTTATCCGCTCTCGCTATGGTCTCTCTCATTATTGTTATAAGACCTTCTCTTTTACTATCTAGCTCCTCCTTTGACCATGTGCTGCTTAGCGGTGGACTGTATGCATTTATGATCATTAGTTTATCATCCTCATGGCAGATCTCTAGTGCTATTATGTCAACTTCTTGTGGATTGGCAGTCATTATTTCGTTCACCTTTAGGTGTTCTTTCACCAGCACAGCAACGCCACCGCCTTTCTTAATTTTTCTGTCCCGTCTCCAAACTGAGTAGCCCCTTGGGAATATGACTTCATTTAAAATAACATCTTCAAGTTTTGTCTCCGTGAGTGCAACAATGTCTGGTGTCTGCAGCTGTATTACATCACTTAACTCCAGTATCTTCGATCTTACTCCATCTATGTTGGTGTATGCAATCTTCAGGAACTTGTTCCCCCTCTTCTTATTTTTCACTCCCCCTCTCTCTAATGATTTTGTTGGTTTGCCTTTATGTACCACTTTACTGGTCTGCCTACCCCTATCACTTTGTAGAAAAAAGAATTGATTTCTTCTTCATTCCTGCTCTCATTTAAACGTTTTGCCTCGGCGTGGTTCAGTTTCAGCTTCTCTCAATGCGCAATGGCTTTTGTCCTCTCAAACAAGAGAGGACAAAAAGGGGATGAAAGCCGAAGAGCCAAGGCCCAAGCGGATTCCACAGAGGAGGCAAGCACCGCCTGCTGACACGCGAGCCGGGAGGCATAAAACAGCGCTACCACATCCCGCAAGATAGGCGCGAAAAGCTTCAGCATGGCAGCCGACGAGCGAGCCGCCGAGGCCAAAGCGCCAGAGTCCGGAACAGCCCCAAGTGCCTCCACATCCTCACTGAGTCAGTCAGAAGACAGCTCTTGGAGAGAAAAGAAGTGCAAGGCTGCAACCAAAAGGCAATGAGCGCGCAAGTCCTCCGCCACCTGCGCTGCTGAAAGGAGGGGAACCTGCACATGGAGCTGAACGACACCAACATCCCGTGGAAGGGCAGGAGCAAACAAGCACTCATTAAGGTGCTCAAGGTCGCCCCCCAGGAAAAACCGAAGCACCATCGAAGCCTCCCACCACTCAAGCATGCAGGAACGGCAGAAGGAGTGCCAAGCCTCCGAACCAAAGACAGGACAGCCCACCAGCCATGATGACTCCGGAACCTTGTAACGGAGCCAGAAAGGGAACGAAGTCCCAAACCTGAAAGCCGAGGGATCCATTGCCGAGGCATAATCCGGGTCACGCAGGAGGTTCGCCGCAAGGGCCGCCCGCACCGCAACAGGTTGGATGCGATAAGCCGAAAACCTCCGAAAAGACGGAACCGAAGCACCCGGGGGAACACGGAACCAAACCAGGGGAGGGGCAGACACTAAATCCAACTCGTACGCAGAGGGTGGAAAAGAAAACCCCACTCCTTGCAACAGTAAGCCCCGCTCAGAGGGTACAAAAACCCAGGCAGGGTCCAGCGGGGCCCAAGGCCCCCAAGTCAGCCTTTCCCCAACCCCAGAGTCCTTCCCAGCAAGACCCTGGGCCGAGTCCTCCCCCCAAGTACCAACTCCACTAGACAAGGCCGGCACAGCCGTAGAAGCCGAATAGAAAGAGGCACACTGGTCAGACCCAGAGGCTTCGGTCAGGGGAGGAGACTCGAATGCCTCCGTCGCCACACTGGAGAGGGCATCCCCCGAGGCTGCCCGAGTCTCAAGACCAACTAACCCCTGCCCCGACTCCGAAACCCTCAGACGTTTTGGGGCCGGAAGCAGGGAAGGATGCAGCATGTACCCGAAGATCATCATCCATAGACTGGGTAAATTGAGTCACCAGCAAGCAACAGTACTCACAGGACTCAGGGTCGAAAGTGTCACCGACCCAACAGGCTGCATGACGGAGGCAAAAACAGTGAGAGTCGCCCTGAGCCAAGGGGACCAAACAACCCTCAAACTCACACGAAGCAAGGGGGGACCCCGGGGTCACATCCATCAGACCCACACGTCCCCTAGGGGATTCCCAGGGTCCTGAGCGTTTACTTGAAGAGGACTCACGCTCAGGTAAACCCAGGCAGGGTTATCTTGAGTTTATCTTGAGATGATTTCGGGGCTTTAGTGTCCCCGCGGCCCGGTCCTCGACCAGGCCTCCACCCCCAGGAAGCAGCCTGTGACAGCTGACTAACACCCAGGTACCTATTTTACTGCTAGGTAACAGGGGCATAGGGTGAAAGAAACTCTGCCCATTGTTTTTCGCCGGCGCCCGGGATCGAACCCGGGACCACAGGGTCACAAGTCCAGTGTGCTGTCCACTCGGCCGACCGGCTCCCTAACTGCTGCTAACCGGCGCCCAAAACTACCAAACAGTCTAAAGCTGAACCCCAGGGACGTGTAAACTCATGGGGACCCTGCAAGGGGCACCACCAAGTATCAGGGTGAGGCCAAACAATAGTGGCAATGAGGGCAGAACCCCCCACCAAGGCAAAAACAAAAAGAAAAACAAAATCCCGCAAGAGGACAACGTACCTCAAGGAACAAAGCCGGCTGCTGTGATAGGTGACAACTAGCTGCACAGCACCCTGCGCCCCTACCAGTGCGAAAACTGCCTCTTACCCTAAGGTAAACTAGGGAAGACAACACCCCCAAGTACCCAAAGAGCGGCCGAGAAACCGAGCAGTAAAACGAACACACAGAGGCAGACCCCGAGGAACTTGTGGAAGGTGGCCCCAAGCCCTAAGGGCAGTACTTACTGGGCACCTAGGGAAGGGAATCCTAGGCGCATGCAGCCTGAGTACTAAGGAATAACTCCTGGCTCTCCCACCCCTGGAGAACAGCAGCCACACGCAAGGCACAGTGCAGCAAAGACCGGAGCCAGAGCACACAACCGAGCCGATAGCATCAGCTTCAAGAACTGGGGTGTGGATCGCCGGCGTGTGGGTATGGGGTTCCCCCTTCCCCCTCCCGGGGAGGGGGGGGGGGGGCTGCACAGAAAGCGGCACGACGACAAATGACGTCACACTAGTTTGCTCATTTTGTTTGGCGAGTTCTATCCACTCATTCGGCTTTTGGATGCAATTTTCACCAGAATAAGGGTTTGTTTTGGGACGCCTACCTTTTTGGGTGCCTAACCCAGTCAATGGCAGACATAGAATGCTTCCAATCACACGGGGGTTTCTATAGGCCATTGCTCCCCTTGCCTCTCCGAGGGGGCCAGGTTCTGGCTCGTGGTCCCCGGTAGGCTCATAAGAACTCCGTACACATGACTGATGCCAAAGTCTGACATTAGCATATCAGCCTGGTAAGCTCCAGGGAGCCGTAGGAGCTCCCCCCAGAAAGGAGGCCTGGTCAAGGACAGGGCCGCGGGGATGCTAAGCACTGAAATCATCTCAAGATAACCTCAAGATAAGAGAAGGACGAAGCCGCGGAATCCAAGGGAACCCAGAAACGAAACTGGGGGGGGGGGGAGGGAGCCATCCCCATATCAAATTTGTACAAGGAAGGGGAATATGAAAACCCCAAACCTTGCAACAGCAGACCCCACCAAAGCATAGGCAGGATTGAAAACCACACCCATCCTGCCTACCCACCAACCTCAGAGTCCTCCAAACCAGGATCTGGGGGAAGAGCCGTCCTCAATGTCCTCCACACTTGAAGAAAAAGCAGAGTCCATGGGAAAGGCAGCAAAGAAAGGGTCGTGCTGGAAGAACCCAAAACCCTCGGCGGGAGGAACAGGCTCGAATGCCTCCGTTCCCGCATCGAATGGGGCAACCCCTGGAGCCGCCCCATGTCTCATTCCCAACTAAACCCTGACCCCGACTCTGAAATCCTCAGATTTTGGGAGCTGGCAGCAGGGGGGGGGGAGGAGAATGGTGAACCACATCAACAAGGGGAGGACGAAGGGGTGCGGACTGAACCAAGGTCGAAGCGCAACCTGTCCTCTTAAAAATAACGTCGCTTTTGGCCGTTTGCTTGTATGACCGACAGTGGACGTAATTTGAAAATGAAAAAAAATTAAAATAAATTTGGGATTTTTTTTAACAACATTAAGTTAAGAGTCCTCTGATACGTTAGGTGGGTAGGAAATTCTCATAAAGTTTCAAAACGTTATGAAAAACGTTAATTGAAAGTTTCCTCTTCTAACCTTACCGAGTAAGTCGAACGACTCAAACAGAAAACGGGACAGCACGTCACTTTTGTGAGTCAATTTCATTTCAAATTACGTCCACTTTTGGGCATAGCGGGCATACGAGCCAAAAGCGACATTATTTTTAAGAGGACAGGTTGCGAAGCGACCAGCTCCCCCAAGTCTGGGTCCCTAAAACCAAAACGGGGCAGCCCCGGGGCATTCGAGCAGGCAACCAACCTAGCACATTGCAGCACCCTAAACCTAGCATGCAATGGACATGCTGCTTGACCCCTAACCTCAGCCACAGCAGAATGGGTAAATTGGAGTACAAACGGAGAATAAGTGTCACAAGACTCCGGGTCAAAGGTGTCAGCAACCCAACAAGCAGATTGACGGAGACAGAACAGGTGATCGTCATCCCAGAGACAGGGGCAACGAACAACCTTCAAACTCGCACAAGGCAAGATGGTATTCAGAGGACACATCTATCGGTCAACCAAGCCCGACGGGGGTTTCCAGAGCCTGTAATGGATGTATTCCTACGGGAAGCCCAGGCACCGGTGCTGCCAAAGCCAGTTGTAACCCCGTATATTATCTAGGCAAACTGGCCCCTGTGAGGTAAGCAACCTCGGAGAACCCAGATGAGGACTGCCCTACTGAACCTAGTTTAACAGTAGAACTGTTAATATAATAAAACCATAGATCTAACATGAAACGTTTGTAGTTCACTAGAAGGGAGGATACGCCTTTTATAAAAATATGGAGTGAGTTGGTAGTGACCTGGCTGGCAGACTAGGGTCATTCCTCCCCCAAGGGATTAGAACTCATTGTAGAAAACAGTGCCACTGGGACCCTGTGTCAAGTCATCAAACTAGGAGAATAATTCAGGCTTTAACCCTTAAAGTGCGCATCACTTCATATGAAGTGTAAATCGTTTTACCAGTCAACTGCGCTTCACTTCATATGAAGTGTATGGGTACCGCGCACGATTTGAATGGCCCGCGGTGTAGCTGGGGGTCCCATACGCTGCCCAGGGGCTCTAGTAAACAGCGGCCATTTTGAAAAAAAATCCAGCTCACGCTCCGATGGCATGGGAGGCCTCAGTTTAGCGAGAGTCACCATGGCGAGCGCACGGTCAAACGCCTCACGAGCACGCATCACTCAGTCCCTCACCCCAGAGCAAATAGCCCACGAATTATTCTCTGAAGGTGAAGAAAGTGTGTTTGACGATTCAGACAACGATGAGGATTATACACAGTTGTCGGGAGATAGTAGCAGCAGCAGTGAAAGTGAGAATGACCGCCATGCCATGGCGAGGCCTATACGCTCTCCCATGCCTCCTCGCCCATTTTCTACCCCAATTCTACCACGACCTCACAGTTCCTGTGGATATTTTCTGTTTGAGGGTGACGAGTCAGAGGGAGGTGACTCCTTTTCTGGGTTTAGTGACTCAGATCAAAGTTTTATTGAGCCTGTGGCTGGTACCAGTGGTGTAACTGGGCGAGAAATTGTCGCGTCAGCAGCATCTCGCCCAGCCAAGCGCCACCGCATGGCACCACATGAGGGACCAAGACCCTCGTGTTCACGTGCACCCACCTCACGTGCACGTAGCCGCCGTGCTTCTCGCAGACGGTATTCAGCTCCTGGTCGCCGGTATGCATCGCTTCCTCGCCGTCTTTCCTCTGCATCTCGCAGGACGCCTGGTGTACTTGAGTGGAGTGATGGTGACGACTTTATTCCTAATATTCCTCACTTTGACGATAAAGATGTAGGGATTACAAACCTTTTCCCTAATCAAGGTGAGGACATGGCTGAGATGGAATATTTTACAGCATTCTATGATGAACCACTCATGGAATACATTGTACACCAAACGAACCTGCATGCTGCTTACCTGATTGAGAGGGAAATCACAGAATTTTCACGACTGCAGCGTTGGAAAAATACCACAGTGGCGGAAATGTATGTGTTTTTGGCACTCTGTTTGTTGATGAAGCACTGTCACAAACATGCAATAAATGACTATTGGAGCAAGGACAAGACAATACCAACACCTTTATTCGGGAAATATATGTCACGAGACAGGTTTCAGATACTCCTCAGGTGTCTACATTTTGGAAGTGTTCAGGACCGAACACCTGATGATAGACTGTGGCGAGTGAGGCACTACATGAACGATGTTATTGGAAAATTCAGAGATTTTTACGTACCAGCACAGAAGCTGGTGGTTGATGAATCTCTCATACTTTTCAAGGGACGTGTTCCATTCAAACAGTACATTCCCTCAAAACGAAACCGATTTGGCCTGAAATTTTTTGTTCTTTGTGATTGTGAGACAGGATACGTGTTACACATGATTCTGTACTCGGCTAGTGATGTAGACATTCCCGGTAACGACGAACATGGATTCTCGGGGAGTGTAGTGAAGACCATCATGGCTCCGTGGATGAACAAGGGACACATTTTATACACAGATAATTACTATACAAGTCCCTTGCTAGCTCGGTTCTTGCTAGAAAATAGAACCGGATTGGTTGGTACAGTAAAGCCACAACGAAGGGAAATGCCTGTGTTTGACAACGACATTGCAGTTGGTGAGTGTCAGAGAAGGAAAAGTGATAACATTCTGTCAGTTCGGTGGAAAGACAAAAGAGAGGTGAACTTGTTGACAACAATTCATGATGGAACAATGGTGAACAGTGGGAAAGTGAGCCATAAAACAAACGCACCACTATATAAGCCAGACTGTGTTTTAGACTATAATATCAACATGCGGTTGATTGATAAATCAGACATGATGATTGGCACTGCAGAGTGTGTGCGGAAGACATGTAGGTGGACGAAAAAAGTGTTCTTCCATCTTGTGGACATGAGCATGCTGAACTGTTTCAACATGTACCTTGTGAGAACTGGACGTAAGCCCACTTTCCGTGACTTTGTATTTGATGCTGCAATACAGTTATTAGGAAAGTTTGCAAAAGATGTCCCAGGTATTCAGCGGCCCATCATAAACCCACTGTTGCAGCATGCTGGTACTCCACGCCTCGCTCACACTGAAGGCTTCCTAGCACACAAACTTAAGTATTTGCCACCTGGTGTGAAGCGTGCAATAGCCCAACGTGATTGCTTGGTGTGTAAAACAACGACACGTAGAGACAAGAAACGGAAGCTTGTGCAAACATGGTGTGAAACGTGTGGTATCCCATTATGTGCTGTCGACTGCTTCAATGACTACCACAGTCTAGAAATCTTCTAAGTGTGCTTCAAAGTGTGTATAGCGTGTGCGAGTGTGTAAATATGTAAACATATAAGCAGAACATATAATATAATAGACTGTAATGACATATTATATTGCCGTAATTGAAAACATTTGTGTGCGCCTGTGTATACTCAAATATGCAACAATTATTGATACAAAATATGTTCAAACAGTATTTGAAACACAATTAGTGAAAAAAAATTAGATAAAATGCGCTTAGACATTGTAAATAAATAGCGCGAAAATATATTTGTGGCAACTCTGGCTGTTTGAGGACCGCGCGCAACATCTCCCGGGCGTGTACTGCATGAGCGACCATGCAGATTGTGACGTCATCGCAGAGCTTCTCGGCTCTATTGCAACAAAAGTAAGTACAATAGAATTTTTTTTTTATTTTTCCCGTGATCAGTGAACAGAACTTAACAGATTAGCAAAAAAAAAAAAATTTTTTTTTTTTCAAAATGACATGCGCCTGTGTGGATAGCAGGATATTAGACCCCGAGCATGTTAAGGGTTAAACAAATAGTAGGAAGAATCAATCGTATTTAAGTACTTATGTTAAAATTAACGTCAATTGAGAATAAAGAATAAGTCTTGTATGTTATCAAGGAAGCATTTGACATCAGTAAGAATATGAATATATGTAAGACGTATCTCGTACTTGGTAAATACGTACCTCCCAGCTTGCTTGTTAATTCATGTAAATTAGTGAAATGCAAGTGCTATTGAATATTGTAACTAGCCTGGCTCGAGTATCTAGATAATTCCCAATTGTTTTGTAATAATAAGTCACCTTCAGTGATGACTACAGGATTTTTAGTTAGTAATCTTCTTCAAAGATTAATTTGGCAACTAGCCTGAGGTCAGTCTCAGCTTGAAAGAGCAGGCTAAAGGGTCAGTGTGGGTTGAGACATCCTGGGGGTCAACATCTCTCTCTCCAGAAGCATGGCTGAACAACTGGCCCAGCTGTGTTATGCCATGCCATGATGCGATGCGCAATTGAAGGGTTAAGGTAATTGTTCCGTCTGAGTTATTACAGTGTAGAATTCACACTATTTGTTGTAGTCAATTACAAATTGCCTCAGTTAGGAAAATATTCAGTTAAGAAGTGTTCAGATAGGGTGTATTAATTTTTATTTTCTTTGATAATCTTTGATTTAATAAATTTTGTTTAGAATTTTATGGTGTTTAGTGAAATTTTCCCCAACGTTTATTTTACATTACTGCTGGGCTCAAGCCCCATACTTGGGAATACAGAGCACCACTTGATTTCCAAACTTTAGTTATCCGAAACTTCCAGTTTCCCGATTGGGGTTGGAGAGTCATGGTACACGAACAAAGTTCGGGTAGGAAGCGGTCTGCCAAACATTGTGCCGGCCTGTGGCGGTGGGTGGGAGATGGTCCAGTTTGCCCACTGACTGTGTTGGGCGCCACCACTCTGAGTGTCTTCTACCCTGTGACTTCCCAGATTCATGGCCTATTATTCCAATTATTTTGAATTGTCACAAGGCTGGAGAGTTCATTCTGTGATTTTGTTTTACATATCTGCAAAATCAAGAAACATCTGTGCACCATGTTGGCTCCAAATGCACGCATTGTGTCAGTGATGGCTGACTGGTGGGTGGATGGATGGGGGAGATTAGGTGGGAGGCAGTATAAAAGAGAGGGAGAGAATTAGTGAGAGAGGGAGGGAGGGAAGGGAAGGTAGGAAGAGATCCTAGGAGGTAGGCAGGAAGGGAGGGAAGCAGTGAGGAAGGATGGGAGAATTAGGGAAGGAGGGAAAGGCAGGCTGGATGGCTGGCAGTCAGGCAGGCTGGATGGCTGGCAGTCAGGCAGGCTGGATGGCTGGCAGTCAGGCAGGCTGGATGGCTGGCAGTCAGGCAGGCTGGATGGCTGGCAGTCAGGCAGGCTGGATGGCAGGCAGTCAGGCAGGCTGGATGGCAGGCAGTCAGGCAGGCTGGATGGCTGGCAGTCAGGCAGGCTGGATGGCTGGCAGTCAGGCAGGCTGGATGGCAGGCAGGCTGGATGGCAGGCAGTCAGGCAGGCTGGATGGCAGGCAGTCAGGCAGGCTGGATGGCTGGCAGTCAGGCAGGCTGGATGGCTGGCAGTCAGGCAGGCTGGATGGGTGGCAGTCAGGCAGGCTGGATGGGTGGCAGTCAGGCTGGCTGGCTGGCTGGCTGGCTGGCTGGCTGGCTGGCTGGCTGGCTGGCTGGCTGGCAGGCTGGATGGCTGGCTGGCTGGCAGGCAGGCTGGATGGCTGGCAGGCAGGCAGGCAGGCTGGATGGATGGCAGGCAGGCTGGATGGCTGGCAGACTGGCAGGCTGGATGGATGGCTGGCAGGCTGGATGGATGGCAGGCAGGCAGGCTGGATGGCTGGCAGGCTGGATAGCAGGCTGGCAGGCAGGCAGGCTGAATGGCTGCCTGGCAGGCAGGCAGGCAAGCAGGCAGGCTGGATGGATGGCAGGCAGGCTGGATGGCTGGCAGACTGGCAGGCTGGATGGCTGGCAGACTGGCAGGCTGGCAGGCTGGCAGGCAGGCAGGCTGGATGGCTGGCAGGCAGGCAGGATGGCTGGCAGGCAGGCTGGATGGCAGGCAGGCAGACTGGCAGGCAGGCAGACTGGCAGGCAGGCAGACTGGCAGGCAGGCTGGATGGCAGGCAGGCTGGATGGCAGGCAGGCAGGCAGGCAGGAAGGGATGGATGGGTGTTGAGGTGAAACCACGTGACCTTTGATAGAGTGTGTGTATAGATTGTAGAGGGGGGGGAAGGTGTGTCGGGGGTGGGGGAGGGACCGGATAAGCCTAACCACACTCCACCTGTTACCCAATTTGTTTCTTAAATGTACATCATATATATTTTTGGTTACAGGTTTTGTTTAGTAATATTATTAGGATAATAAAAAGTTATAAAAATACTTTTTTATGAATGCTTTATTGTATTAGATGGAGATTCTCTGGCTGGCAATCTACTAAGCTAGCCACTTCCGGGGGGGAGGGAGGGCAGCAGCAGAGAGGGTGTACTCACATAGTTGTACTCATCAAGTTGTGCTTGCGGGGTTGAGCTCTGGCTTTTTGGTCCTGCCTCTCCTGAGAGAGAAGTGGATCAGGACTTCGCTAATTGGTGAGTGCAAACAAAATACTCTCACATTTATGCTATGAACCTGTCGATTTTTTCCCTTAGAATTTTTTTCTCTCCATTTTCTTCCATTTCTCGTTTAGGAACTTAGACGATAACCGATGGGTCTTGTTCCCAAGGGGTTTGGAAACCAAGTGGTGCTCTGTAACACCCTTTTCAAGCCTGCAAGCAGTTATTTAATACCTCAGATAATCCCTTTGTACTTTGATTTAATTCCACACTTAACGTAAATCTTATCCCTCCTTTTCTGATAACTGGGGATCCATTTTCGGGGTTATGCCTAATTGACGGTATCCTGCTTCAACATCACTTGGGGGAATTACTCAGTGGATAGAAGGTAGCAGGTAGCGGCGGCAGCGTTTCAGAGCTTTACAGTGTAGCATAGAAGGGTACGGTGTCTTCGGGTCGTGATATCTAAACGATCTAACGTGTTATATCTCGAGGAGTGGATCTGAAGGTTACATAGCAGAACTCTGGTCTGTAGATTTACTTAATAACGATCAGCGTTTAACCAATAAGAGAAGTTAAAGGCTGACCCCCGCTACACCAGGTATCACCAATAGAAACCCTCTTGTGGTTGAAAGCATTCTATGTCTGCCATCGACCGGGTCAGGCACCCAGAAAGGTAAGCATCCCAAAACAAACCCCTATTCTGGTGAAATTATTGCTACCACAAGCCTAACAAGTGGAGAGAACTCCCCTGAAAGAAACGAGCAAATGATCGTGACGTCACACTTCGCTGCGCCACTGTCTACGTAGCTCGGGAGGGGGGAAGAGGGAGCCCCAGACTCCTCACACTGGCTATCCACCCATCAGTTTTGAGGTTGGATGTCAAAACACATGAAAAAAATGCCGACTGGGGGGAGGGAGGGATGCCGGGGAGCCTCCGGGTCTCACCCAGAAAATGGCGTTTCATTACATTCAATCATTCATTCTGGTTTTCTGAGGGGAGCCTCTTTGGCTCCCTGGAGCTAACTACCCACAGAGGAAGAACATAGGGACTTACCCGGGAGGCGGTCGTTGTGCAGTCTCAAAGAAAAAAAGGAGAAAGAAAAGGAGACGGCTGCAGAAAAACAAAACCACCACGAAGACCGAAAGAGCAGAAAACCCCAGCACTGGAGGAGAGCATAAAGCTCCCTAACTCGACCCCCAGAGGGCCAATGCCAACAGAAAAGAAGCCTTTGAGAACAATCCTGAACTGAAGGAGCCACAACAAACCAAGGAGAAGAAAGAAAAGAGTACAGTGGAACCTCTATTAATGAGTTTAATCCGTTCTGGCACCGAGTTCGTTATCTGGAAAACTCGTCTTAAGAAACAAATTTCCCCATTTAAAATAAAGTTAATAAATTTAATCCGTTCCACTCCCAAAAACATCCATACTTGTATGACATTTTATAATGTAAATATAATACTGCACATGTAATTATAAATGTTTTGTTGTACTGCTTTCATGTTTACTTTACCTTATGAAGAGTCGTTGCTGGCTTGAGGGAGACGATGGGGAGGTGGGAAGGAGGAGAAGGGTTATGGTGTGGAAGGAGAATCCACCTCTGAGTCAGGTGGGCTCTCTCTTCTTGGGAATTTCTCCCCACTGGGACCGGGTTGTGGTTCACTATCGCTGGCTCTTCTTTTCTCTACTTTTGCAAAGAACGTATCTATTGACAATTGCTTTTGTCTTTGTTTTAGAATGTTCCTAAAACAAGACAGCAAATTGTCATTAAACATGTTCACACACCGGGTTGTTACTGCTTTATCAGGGCAGCTTTTCCAAGAATACGGTCACCTTTTCAAACATTCCCAACACTTCCCTGATCTCACTGGAAGAGGCAGCATCCTCCCTTACCTCCTCATCCCCTTACTAATGGTGCAAATTGTTGATGAGGCCCTGCCATACTCCCTGTGAGATCAGTCACACAGACACCACGCTCATGCTGTGCTATAATTTCCTTCTTCAAATCTACAGTAATTGTGTCTTTCTTCATCTTGACAACACTATCTTTAGCAAGCAGCTTCTTCGGTGACATCGTGTGTTACAAATTGTAGTCACAAAACCACAAAAAAACAAAGAAAAGCACAAATAAATGCAGAGGGATGCTTTTCGTGCAGGATACAACAACAACACTGGTGTCGGAGGCGTCCGAGAATTTGCGAGAACCCGCGAGACGCTAGGAAGCACCATGTGGTTTTGCTCGTTAACAGAGGTGAAGCTCATCAATAGAGACAAATTTGCTGCGAGTGGCTCACTCGTTACTGGAAATGCTCGTAAATAGAGCCGCTCGTTAATCAAGGTTCCACTGTACTCAGTCCAATGACCAGGACGGCTTAGGTGGTGCAAGAGCAGGCCGGAGGGGAAACAAAGCATGACACAGCTTGCGAAACGGTGCAGAAGTAACATCAAAACTGAAAGCAAGCTGAAGCGGCTCTGCCAGCGCCGCACAATACAAGGCGACAGTATGGGGCAAGATGATGGCCCCAAACCTCCACAAGAAAAGGAGAAGGCCACGCCAACATACACAGGTACCGAAGAAGGGACAGAAGGAAGTGGAAGGACCGCCAAAAACCCCATACTCCCACCAAGAAGAAGCACGCAGGTGAGACACCATCAACGAAGCCACCCGACTACCAACAGAAGGTGAGAGACTCAAGGCAGAACCGAACCGGCCCTGCCATGGGCCAATCGAGACTAGGAAGAGGCAGAGCCGCGGGAAGATCTCGGGTGCAACCCACGGAGCCAGCAAAGCTGGAAACCCAAGCCGGCAAAGGAGGAGATGGAACATCTGCCATACAGAAAACATCCCATCTCCCGCGAGCCTGCCAGATCAGAAATGACAGTCCCGACGTGCGATTCTAGAGAAGGGAAACCGAGAGAATGGGAAAACACCAACAGGCTGGGTAAGCCAGGTAACCAGGAACCGAGATCTGGCAATAGGAGAGCCAAAAGGCACAAATAAAGCACACAACCATGTGTAGGATAAAAGGAGAAAACATAAAAAAACAAGACAAGACCAGAAGAAAGAGCCCCAGCAGCAACGGCCAGGGACAAGAGCGTAGAAGGAAGATGAAGAATGAAGAAGGCAAGGAGCAAAATGGGATGAAAGGGACATGACCAACAACACACAGAGCCGCAGGTCATGTCCTGACAAGCCACACCAACAACACAGGTGTGTGACACATCCCAACAAAAGAAGAAAAGGAAAAAAGGTGCAAAGGTATGCCAACAGACCAGTACCTGGACCAAGGAGTACAAGCTACGAGGATATGATCATCACATCGAAGATTCCCAAAGGAAGCGATAAGGTAGAGAAAGACCAACTACGGGACCCCAGGGGCACACGAACCAAGGGACACGGGTGGAATGAGAGCCCAAACGAGCCAAAGAGACATAGGAAAGAAGTTTCGCAGTGTCAGTAGCAGACAAGCGGAACGCATGAAGAAGCGATGTGGTAGAGGATGAAACCACACACAGCTTCAAGTGCAGATATGAAAGAGACCAGTAGGCCCAGGAACCTGCACATGAGCGAATGACAGGTGAGAAGCGGGACCAAAAAGCCAGAGCCCAACTCCCGCAACACAACTAGGGAAGTACAACTAGGTAAGTACTATACAGGCATACCTCAGAATGCGAGTTTAATCCGTTCCTGGAGACGCCTCGCCTTCCGAAAACTCGCATTCCGAAGTTAATTTCCCCATAAGAAATAAAGGGAAATGAATTAATCCGTTCCTGACTACCCCAAAAACCCCACATCAAACTAAATTTTTATACCTAATTTACCTAATTCATCTAAATAAACCTACAAAACTATGTTCCAGTTATTACTTACCTTGCTGTCGAGTGCTGTAGGCGTATGGAAGATGGTGAGGAGGGGGGAGGAGGAGAGGAGTTACTGTTTGGAAGGGGAGTCCCCTTCCATAATCACATTAGGCAGTGAGGACCTTTCTGGTGTGCTCTCCCTGGGACGTTTAACCTGAGTGCCACTAGGTCCTGGTTGAGGCTCACTGCTCGATTTCCTCACCACAAATTTGTCCATGGAAGCTTGCTTTTCCCTTCTTCGCAAGCTCTCTCTGTAGTAAGGCATCACATTGTCATTGAAAAGATTAAGACAACGGCCTACTACAGCTTTGTCTGGGTGAGTATGTTCAATAGTTGTTTGAATCTCTTCCCACATCTGACACACCTTCTTAATTACTGCAGAAGGGACACTCGCTGGTGCTGTTGGTGCTGCTGCCACCTCCTCCTCCACTGCAGAATCATTCGCTGCTGTGTTGGCTTGCTGTTCCTGTTGAAGGGCTAGGAGTTCTTCGGTGGTCAGTTCTTCGTTGTGTTCTTCCACCAACTCCTCCACATCATCACCATCCAATTCCAAGCCCATTTGCTGGCCTAGACTAACAATTTCCTCAACAATAGGCGCATCATTTATAGGCTCAAACCCCTCAAAGTCTAGTTCTCTCACACCTTCAGGCCACAATTTTCTCCAGCCAGAGATCAGGGTTCTTTGAGTCACTTCTTGCCAGGCTTTGTCAACGAGTTTTAACCCTTAAACTGCGCAACGCGCCTGCAGGCTCACGTCTGGTTTGCGCAACGCGCCTCCGGGTATTTGTATTTTTCACGTTCCATTCAAAACTCCCGCGGCCACATGGGGTTCACATCAGCTTCCTCAGGGCTCTTGTAAACAGACGCCATCTTTAAAAAAAATCGTGGTCCACATTCCCGGGTGTGGGAGCCTCAGTAGTGTGTGAGCAACCAAGGCTGGCGCTCGCAGCATGAGCGCACAGCACTGCTGTTCAGCATGTGACCACAGCATCGCCTAATAATGTCAAAATATATATATAACTTGTATTATTTAGCTATGATAGTGTTATATTAGAGCCTGAGTGTGATAATGACTGGGTACAATGTTCAAATATCAGTGATTCAATGCTGTTCACGATGTTCACAGCGCTAGCCACAGCACCACAGCATTATTTCGTTCATCTAGGAATCTTCAAATGATTTCTTAGGTTCCTTTTCAAAATAAACGTGTGGTCAATTATTCATTTACAGGAATTAGTGACCAGGATTGTGATAATAGCAGGAATGTGGTTATAATTAGCGTTGTGCGTAGTATTGTGGAAGGAGGAATTTTGATGAGGGAGGCAGGGCGAGAATTGAGGTAGCCTCATTGTGTGTGTGGCTGCCACTCTTGTTTTGCTCACCATACTAGCTTAGTGGTTCGCTATGGGCAACACATATGTACATGGGTATATATAGTGTGTGTATATAGTGTAAGAACAGCAACAGAAGAATGTTGAGAGGAGCTATTTTGGTGAGGGAGGTGACGTAATCGTAGCGTCGTCTGCTGTGTGATTTTTCATGCAGTGTATGGTGGCCACTGTACTGTTTGGACACAATACTGGCTTACTTGCATAGATCTGGTAAATAAAACATGTAGATAGGTATATAGAACATGTGTAATAAGAACTATAACAATATGGTGGGAGGAGCAATGTTGGCGAGTAAGATGTTGGAGTGAGGGAGACAGGCTGGGTGTGGCTGCTCTCACTCGAGGTGTTCTGAATGTGTTCATGGCCAAATGCTCCTATTGGCCCATACGATGCAGCTGCTATTGGCCCATACGAGGCAGCTGCTATTGGCCCATACGAGGCAGCTGCTATTGGCCCATACGAGGCAGCTGCTATTGGCCCATACGAGGCAGCTGCTATTGCCCATACGAGGCAGCTGCTGTTGGCCCATACGAGGCAGCTGCTGTTGGCCCATACGAGGCAGCTGCTGTTGGCCCATACGAGGCAGCTGCTGTTGGCCCATACGAGGCAGCTGCTGTTGGCCCATACGAGGCAGCTGCTGTTGGCTCATACGAGGCAGCTGCTGTTGGCCCATACGAGGCAGCTGCTATTGGCCCATACGAGACAGCTGCTATTGGCCCATACGAGGCAGCTGCTATTGGCCCATACGAGGCAGCTGCTATTGGCCCATACGAGGCAGCTGCTATTGGCCCATACGAGGCAGCTGCTATTGGCCCATACGAGGCAGCTGCTATTGGCCCATACGAGGCAGCTGCTATTGCCCATACGAGGCAGCTGCTGTTGGCCCATACGAGGCAGCTGCTGTTGGCCCATACGAGGCAGCTGCTGTTGGCCCATACGAGGCAGCTGCTGTTGGCCCATACGAGGCAGCTGCTGTTGGCCCATACGAGGCAGCTGCTGTTGGCTCATACGAGGCAGCTGCTGTTGGCCCATACGAGGCAGCTGCTATTGGCCCATACGAGACAGCTGCTATTGGCCCATACGAGGCAGCTGCTATTGGCCCATACGAGGTAGCTGCTATTGGCCCATACGAGGCAGCTGCTATTGGCCCATACGAGGCAGCTGCTATTGGCCCATACGAGGCAGCTGCTATTGGCCCATACGAAGCAGCTGCTACACGGTGTTCTGAATGTGTTGATAGTGATTGTATATAGTGTGTGACAGTGTATAGTGTGTAAATAGATTGTATATATACACAAATTAGCATGATACATAGTAAATATGTGCTGCATATGTGTACACAAGTTTCATGCACGTAACACAGTGTCTACGGACAGTACGGATGTTGTACTGCGATATTATAGTGTACGTGTTCATTATACATTGGATTGGCACATAAAAACAATGAAAATGTATTTGGAAAGGTGCGCAAAAAATGAACGAAAATATATTCGCGGCAACTCGCGCGCCCCGCCCCGAGCGCCCCACCGCCCCCGAGAGCTCACGGCACGGGCGCACGGGGAATGATGACGTCACGCCCCAACTTCCGGACCCCATAGCAGCCAAAGTAAGTACAATTTCGACTTTTTTTTTACATACCCATACTGAGGGAAGGGTTTTTGACACTTTAAAAAGAAAAAAGAATTTTTTCCAGAGAATTTATTTCCTGCGCACTGCGGGGGTGTCACATTTGGAGGCAACGCAGTTAAGGGGTTAAAGCACTACAAATGTTAAAATGCTCTCTCCAGAACTCTTTGAGGGTGAGGTTTGTGGCTTCAGTCACTTCAAAACATTTCCGGAAAAGTGCCCTTTCATACAGTTTCTTAAAATTCGCTATGGTTTTCTGGTCCATAGGCTGAATTAGAGGAGTGGTGTTAGGAGGAAGGAATTTAACTGTGAGGAATTTATTGTATTGAGGCATCAAATCATCTTCCAAGCCTGGAGGATGAGCAGGAGCATTGTCAAGGAGAAGCACGGCTTTGAGTGGCAATTGTTTCTCCTGCAGATATTTTTCTATGGCAGGGCACACCACTTCATTCACCCACTCCGAAAAAATAAGCCTAGTGACCCATGCTTTTTTATTAGACTTCCACATCACACACAAACGGGTTTTCTGCACATTATACTGTTTGAAAACCCTTGGATTTTCAGAATGATACACAAGCAAGGGTTTAATTTTCAAATCGCCACTCGCATTTGAACACAGCACAAGCGTAAACCTATCTTTCATAGGCTTGTGTCCAGGCAAGGATTTTTCCTCCTTGGTAATGTATGTCCTCTTAGGCATTCTTTTCCAAAACAGTCCTGTTTCGTCACAATTAAACACTTGTTGCGGTAGGTATTCCCCAGTCTCTGCAAACTCTTTAAATTCGTCAATAAATCGTCCAGCGGCTGGTTTGTCTGAGCTGGCTGCCTCCCCATGCCTTGTAACACTATGGATACCACTTCTCTTTCTAAATTTTTCAAACCAGCCCCTGCTTGCCTTAAACTCTTTCTTATCTGCATCACTCGTTGCAGGGGTCTTCTTTAGGTCTTCGTGCAACACCCTGGCTTTCTCACAAATCATGGCCTCCGAAACACTATCACCCCTCAACTCCTTGTCGTGTATCCAAATTAATAACAACTTTTCCACTTCTTCAAGTATTTGTGGTCTTTGTGCCATTAATGTTCTTACTCCTTTTGCCACATTAGCACTCATAATCTTATTTTTCTTCTTAAGTATAGTGCATATTGTTGATGTGGCTTTCTTGTACTGCCTACAAAGTTCAATAACACGTGTACCGTTCTCATGCTTCCGAATGATCTCTTGTTTCTCCTCTATTGTCATCCTCACATGAGCTTTCTGGCCTTTATCCTTACCACTGGCTTTCTTGGGACTCATGGTGAGATATATAATAACAAATTGTATAGACAAATCACCAAAAATCCAACAAAACACTAAAAATCCGCGACAAGAATTGATGTGGGGGTAGTCACTGAGCGCGAGACAATGGTGAACTGAGGGGCAGCCGGGCAGAGGGGCGACGATCGCCGAACGACCACGCGCTAGGTCGGCTGTACGCGTATCAACAAACTCGCGTCCAAACTCGCCTCCCGAAGTAACCATCGCCTTCCGAGACAAATTTTTGGAGTAAATACACCTCGCCTTCCGAAAACCTCGCATACAGGGACAATCGCATTCCGAGGTACCACTGTACAGAGAATCCAATGAATACGGAAGGTCTAAGCCAGGCACTGCAAGACGTGCAAGGAAAGAGCGACTCAGATAAGACCATGAAAAACGGGGCCAAGACCCCCCCCCTTGCAACCATTAACCCAGATTAACAAGGAAAGCCCAAGGAAGAAGCACGGAAAAGCCAAACAAAAATCCACAACCAATCCCCAACACACATCCACAGCATGAAAACTGCTGCAAAACATCACCTCAGAACATCCAGACAGGAACACTTACCCCATAACCTATACCCCCACCACTGTACCTTGTAACCTGGTGGAGGTAGGGCCCCTATCTGGACTCAAGCATGGGCTGGACATGCATATGAGTGGGACTGGATGGGTATAAACAGCTGCTGTCTCGTATGGCCCAATAGGCCTGCTGCAGTCACCTGTGTTCTGATGTTCGTATATACGTATCGAAAAATCACTAACCAGCGCCTTTGCCGAAAGAGAATCCAGACCGCATAAACTCACCTGCAGAACATAGGCACGGACATGTCACAACACAGTTTCTATGATCGAGCCACAGAGATATTACAGGAAAGAGATGGTTGGGTTGACTGCATCTATCTGGACCTAAAAAAGGCTTTCGACAGAGTTCCACATAAGAGGTTGTTCTGGAAACTGGAAAATATTGGAGGGGTGACAGGTAAGCTTCTATCATGGATGAAAAATTTTCTGACTGATAGAAAAATGAGGGCAGTAATCAGAGGCAATGTATCAGAATGGAGAAATGTCACAAGTGGAGTACCACAGGGTTCAGTTCTTGCACCAGTGATGTTTATTGTGTACATAAATGATCTACCAGTTGGTATACAGAATTATATGAACATGTTTGCTGATGATGCTAAGATAATAGGAAGGATAAGAAATTTAGATGACTGTCATGCCCTTCAAAAAGACCTGGACAAAATAAGTATATGGAGCACCACTTGGCAAATGGAATTTAATGTTAATAAATGTCATGTTATGGAATGTGGAATAGGAGAACATAGACCCCACACAACCTATATATTATGTGAGAAATCTTTAAAGAATTCTGATAAAGAAAGAGATCTAGGAGTGGTTCTAGATAGAAAACTATCACCTGAGGACCACATAAAGAATATTGTGCAAGGAGCCTATGCTATGCTTTCTAACTTCAGAATTGCATTTAAATACATGGATGGCGATATACTAAAGAAATTGTTCATGACTTTTGTTAGGCCAAAGCTAGAATATGCAGCTGTTGTGTGGTGCCCATATCTTAAGAAGCACATCAACAAACTGGAAAAGGTGCAAAGACATGCTACTAAGTGGCTCCCAGAACTGAAGGGCAAGAGCTACGAGGAGAGGTTAGAAGCATTAAATATGCCAAAACTAGAAGACAGAAGAAAAAGAGGTGATATGATCACTACATACAAAATAGTAACAGGAATTGACAAAATCGACAGGGAAGACTTCCTGAGACCTGGAACTTCAAGAACAAGAGGTCATAGATTTAAACTAGCTAAACACAGATGCCGAAGAAATATAAGAAAATTCACCTTCGCAAATAGAGTGGTAGACGGTTGGAACAAGTTAAGTGAGAAGGTGGTGGAGGCCAAGACCGTCAGTAGTTTCAAAGCGTTATATGACAAAGAGTGCTGGGAAGACGGGACACCACGAGCGTAGCTCTCATCCTGTAACTACACTTAGGTAATTACACTTAGGTAATTACACAACATAGCCGAGAATATTCCTGGAGCACTGCCAGTGGAAGAAGGCAGAGCCGCACATGCAGGAGAAGAGGGGTAGAGGCGACGGAGGAGCCCCACACCCATATTCAGGGAAACCCCACGTCTGCCCCATAGCAGCAATCCAGAACACTCCCAGGAGCTACCGGGCATGGACTGGAGAATGAAGAAGAAGAGCGAGAGGTGAAGCACCCGAGAGAAAAACGTCACAAAACCCCAGCTTGCATGCACACCGCCCATATCAAAACAAACAACTACGGAGCATGCACAGCAGGAATGCCAGATGTGGGTCGCCAGAAGTCGCGACCTGAAGAAAGAAACCACGAATGTGACTAGAAAACAGCCAAAAGAAACATAGCACAAAGAGCGAAAAGAAACATAGCACAGCTCCCTATTTGGGCTACAAAGAGCCCAACCGGGCTATAAGGAGCCCAATCTGGCACCCCTGTGCAGCGCAGGACAGTGCACGGAGAGAAGACACAAAAACGAAAGAACGAAACAGGACCGAAAAACGAAAAGCTTGGAGAAGGACCAACAAGTCCCAGAAAGAACTGGAGGATGACAGACGTTCCAAAAAGACGGGAAGAAACAAAACCTTCCTGGTCCTTCCAGTACAAAGAAGCAAACGTGAAGCATGAAGGCATGGAAGGCAAAGTCGCACCCGAGACTCACCCAGAAAATGGCGTTTCATTACATTCAACGCTGGTTTTCTGGGGGGAGCCCCATCTGCTCCCCGGAGCTAACTACCCACAGATGGAAAAAGAGGGACTTACCCGGGAGGCGGTCGTCGCTCACTCCTCAACTCGAAGCCGAGACAACTGGCTGCAACCGCCGACCCAAAGCAACACAGGCCCGACGAGGCCCAGGAACATTCACAAGGTAACGAGCAGCCAGGACCCTGTTCGACCGCCAAAATCCTTGCGCCCGAATATCAGACCAAGACATATTCCCAAAGACGGCAGCAAGAGCCGCGAACTTACGAACGTCATGGGCACGGGGATAGACCGCAGGCTGGCTGGACTTAATACTTGCGGACGACCTGAGAGACCCAAACCCGCAAACAGGAAAGAAGGGAAACCGGATCAACCCACAGTGCGTCTCCGGACACAGAAGCTGTGGCGCGCATATAACGGCGAAGCGCCGCAACCGGACACAAAACATGATGCACCCCCGGCCTGACCAACCAAGCATCAACCACCCATGGACCCCTCCGGAACGCAGCAGTCTCATTCTTCGCCAGAAAAGAAGGAGACAGCTGCAAACGAACAAAACAATCACCACGCCCAAATGAGCAGAAACCCCTGCGCTGGAGGAGAGCATGAAGCTCCCCTACCCGACCCCCAGAGGCCAAAGCCAACAAGAAAAGTGCCTTGGAAAAACACTCCTGGACCGAAGGGACCACAACGAAACGAGGAGATGAAAGGAAAGCGAGCACTCTGTCCAAAGACCAGGACGGCTCAGGCGACGCATGAGCAGGCCGGAGGTGAAACAATGCACAAGACAGCTTGCGAAACGGTGCAGACGTAACATCGATACCGAAAGCAAGCTGAAGCGGCTCCGCCAGCGCCGCACGATACGAAGCGACAGTGTTAGGCATAAGATGACAGTCCTGAAACAACCACGAGAGGAAGGACAAGACCACCCGAACAGACAAGGAACTAACACGACGAAGACGCAAAAAGAAACGGAAGGACCGCCAGGAAACTTCATACTGCCGCCGAGAAGAAGCCCTCAGGTGGGACACCAACAAGGAGGCCACCTGATCACCATAGAGATGATGATAGACTCGAGTCAAAAAAACCATACGCGAAGACTCGAGGAGAAGATCAAACCAGCCACGTGACGTACCGGCCCGATCTGCTGAAAGAGGCGGAGCCGCGGGAAAACCCTCGGGTTCAGACACCGAGCAACCAGCGCCTGAAACCAAGGCTGGGCCGGCCACCAAGGGGCCAGAAGGACAACTCTCCCCTGGTAAGTCTCTAAGCGAGTCAGGACCTGGAGCAACAGCCGAACCGGGGGAAAGAGGTACAGGAACCCCCACCTCGACCAGTCTAGCTGAAAGGCATCGACCCTGATGGCCTCGCAATCGGGAAAGGGCGCCGCATAAACGGGAAGACGCCGCGACCACGCCGACGAGAAGAGGACCACTTCGGGGCACCCAAACGTCTGGCAAAGCCAACGGAAGGACTCGTCGTCGACCGTCCACTCCGTGGAGAGGGGAACGAAGCGAGAAAGGGCGTCGGCCAAGACGTTGGACACGCCCCTTACATGAACCGCCAGGAGAGCCAAACCACGAGAACTCAGCAGACGAGTCACCCGAAGCGACCAACCCCAAAGTGACAAGGACCGCATCGAACCCCCGCGGTTCAGGCAATGAACCACCGGAGAGCAGTCCGAATGGAGCCGAATCGTCGATCCGCGGGCCACCCGAATCCTCCCCAGAGCAAACCACACTGCCGCGAACTCCCGCACCGTGCTGTGAGCTCGACGGAAGGACAGATCCCAACGCCCCTGGCCGGCCTGGTGAGCACTGGTCACAAAACCCCAGCCGAGAGACGACACATCCTGGTACACATCGAGCGAGGGCTCGGGATAGGCGCCAAGGCACTGAACCCTGAAAAACCCGAAGAGGAAGCCGGTGACGCAGCAACCGACGCAAGGCCCCCGGGGGTCGAACTCTGCGATCGCGAGAGAGGCGGAAGGGGGAACCCCGAAGGAACCAGCCGTCGAAGCCAAACCCGACCCAGCGGGTAGACCACCATCGTGAAGTTCAGGCTCCCGCACAGCCCCTCGAGCAACTGCCGGGTGACCCGAGGGCCCTCCAGAAACAGACGAAGGCGGGACCGCAGCCGCAGGAGAGACTCCGGAGGGAGAGAGAAGGAGGCGGTTCGAGAGTCCCAAACGAGACCCAGCCAAGTCCGAACCTGAGAGGGAACCAGATGGGACTTCCTCCAGTTCACCAAGAACCCGAACTCGGCGAGCTGGGAAAGAACCAAATCCCTGGCTAGCAAGCAAGCTGACTGGCTGGGAGCCGAAACCAGCCAGTCGTCGAGGTAGGACAACACCCGAACACCTAAGAGACGCAAACGAGCCACCACAACCCGTGTAAGGCGCGTGAACACGCGAGGTGCCAGGTTCAACCCGAACGGGAGACAACGAAAGCGGTAACTCAGACACCCCACAACAAAACCGAGCCAGTCCCTGAACCGCGGATGAATCGGGACATGCCAATAAGTGTCCCGGAGGTCCAGGGACACAATCCAAGCTCCCGGCTCCAAGAGGAGCCGAACCTGAGACAGTGTAGTCATCCGAAAGGAGGGGCAATGAACCCAGGGGTTCAGACGGGACAAGTCCAGAACGAACTGCAGGTCCGTGCAGTCCCATTTCGGAACCGGAAACAGACGGGAAACCCATCTGAGGGACGACGTCGTTTCGACGACGCCCAAGCGTACCCACTCCAAGACGACTCGACAGAGCGCAGGGGAAGAAACCTGCCCTGCCAGCCCCGACCCCCCAAAGGGGGAAGGGTCCACCCAACGCCACCGCAGGCCGCGAGACACGACCCGAAAGGCCCACGAATCATGGGACCAGGCGCGGGCGAACAGTGCAAGCCGCCCCCCCATCGCCCCGTCAAGGGGGCAAACCGCGAAAGGGCCGGTGACCCTTACGAGACCCGGAACCCCGCACAGCGTGAACACCGCGCCGACCAGACGAGGGAGGGTCTGCAGGAGGAGCCAACCCTGAACCTGACACCAGAGGCCTACCACGACGAGAGGAACCCCGAGCCCTGGCACGATCTTTCCGGGAAGACCCACCCCGGGACCCCCGGAAAACCAATAAGTCCGACATCGGACGACAAGCCGCCGACGCAGCCTGAATAAACTTCGCCACCGCCGACTCCTCAAACAGGAGAGGACAAAAAGGTGAAGAACGCCTAAGAGCCAGAGCCCAAGCAGATTCCACGGAGGAACCCAGCACCACCTGCCGACACGCGAGATGGGAAGCATAAAACAGGGAAACCGCATCCCGCAAAATCGGCGTGAACAGCTTCAACAAGGCAGCCGACGAACGCGCAGCCGAGGACAAGGTGCCGGACCCCGGGACGGACCCAAGCGTCCCCACATCCTCCACGAGCCAATCCGAAGACAGCTTCAGGAGGGAAAAGAACCGCAAGGCCGAAGCCAAAAGTCCCCAGGCGCGCAAGTCCTCCGCAACGAGCGCCGCTGAAAGGGAGGGAACCTGCACATGTAGCTGAATAACGCCCACATCGCGGGGAAGGGCAGGGGCAAAGAAGCACTCATTCAGGTACTCAAGTTTGCCCCCCAGGAAAACCTGAAGCACCGTGGAAGCTTCCCGCCACTCCAGCGTGCGGGAACGACAGAAGGAATGCCAGGAATCCAGACCAAACAAGGGCCAGTCTGCTAGCCAGGACGACTCCGGAACCTCGTAATGGAGCCAGAAAGGGAACGAAGTCCCAAACCTGAACGTGGACGGATCCATTTCCGAGGCATAATCCGGGTCACGCAGGAGGTAAGCTGCAAAGGCCGCTCGCACCACACCAGGTTGGATGCGATAAGCCGAAAACCTCCGGAAGGACGGAACCGACGTACCCGGGGGAACACGGAACCGAACCCGGGGAGGGGCCGACACCAAATCCAACTCGTACGCAGAGGGGGAAAAGAAAACCCCACTCCTTGTAACAATAAGCCCCGCTCAGTGGGAAGAAAAACCCAGGCGGAGTCCAGCGGGGCCCAAGGCCCCCAAGTCAGCCCCTCCCCAGCCTCGAGGTCCTTCACCACAGGACCCGAGGCCGAGTCCTCTCCCCAAGCCCCGACCCCACAAGACAAGGACGGAGCAGCCGGAAAAGCTGGAGGAAGGAGGGCCCACTGGTCAGACCCTGAAGCTTCGGCCGGGAGATAAGACTCGAATGCCTCTCGCACCCACAAAACCAACACCACACGCAAAGCACAGTGCAGTAGCGACACCGGAGCCAGAGCACACGACCATCGCCTATAGCATCAGCCTCAAGAACTGAGGTGTGGGTAGCCGGCGCGGGGGGTCTGGGGCTCCCCCTTCCCCCTCCCGGGGAGGGGGAAGCTGCGCAGACAGCGGCGCGGCGGTGTGTGACATCACACTAGTTTGCTTGTTTTCGGTTGGGGAGTTCTATCCACTAGTTCGGTTTTTGGTAGCAATTTTAACCAGAATAGTGGTTTGTTTTGAGGCGCTTACCTTTCTGGGTGCCTGTTCCGGTCGATGGCTGACATAGAATGCTTCCAACCACACGGGGGCTTCTATAGGCCATTGCTCCCCTTGCCTCTCTGAGGGGGCCCGGTTCTGGCCGTGGTCCCTGGTAGGCCTAAGAACTCCATACACATGACTGATGCCAAAGTCTGACATTAGCATATCAGCCTGGGATAGCTCCAGGGAACCGACGGGGCTCCCCCAAGAAAAATGGGAGTCACCCTGAGACAAGGGGACAGAGCAACCTTCGAACTCGCACAAAGCGAGGGGGAACTCCGGGGCCACATCTATCGGACCCACCAGACCCCCTAGGGGTTTCCCAGGGTCTTGAGCATTTACCAACAAGGGCTCACGCCCAGGTAATCCCAGGCAGGGTACTGCTAACCGGCGCCCAAGTCTTCCAAACAACCTTCTAAGAACTGAACCCCCAGGGCTGTGTACACACATGGGGACCTAGCAGGGGGAACCACCGGAAGAAGGAAGAGTACTTAGTACACAGGGGGGCAAGAACCAAGGCAGACCTCAGGGTACAGTCCCTGCACCGCTGCTTTTCCTTATTCTCATATCAGATATAGACAAAAATACAAGTCACAGCTTCGTATCATCCTTTCGCAGATGACACAAAAATCAGTATGAAAATTACCTCGGCTGAAGACATTGAAAAACTTCAAACTGATATTAATAAAGTTTTCGACTGGGCATCAGAAAATAACATGATGTTTAACAGTGATAAATTCCAGGTACTCAGGTATGGTAAAAATGAGGACCTTAAACATAATACAGGGTATAAAACACAATCAAATGTACCCATAGTAGGAAAACAACATGTAAAGGATTTGGGAATAATGATGTCTGACGACCTAACGTTTAGGGAGCATAACCAAGCAAATATTGTGACAGCCAGAAAAATGATAGGATGGATTACGAGAACTTTCAAATCCAGGGATCCCATCACAATGGTTGTGCTCTTCAAGTCACTTGTGTTGTTCCATCTTGAGTACTGCTCAGTACTCACTTCCCCCTTCAGAGCAGGAGAGATTGCTGAAATAGAGGGAATACAGAGAACATATACGGCACACATAGACGCGATAAAGCACCTAAATTATTGGGATTGTCTCATAGCTCTCCAAATGTACTCACTAGAAAGGAGACGAGAGAGATATCAAATAATATACACCTGGAAGATACTGGAGGGCCAAGTACCAAATCTACACAGTTAAATAACAACGTACTGGAGTGAACGATATGGAAGAAAATGCAGAATAGAACCAGTGAAGAGCAAAGGTGCCATAGGCACAATCAGAGAACACTGTATAAACATCAGAGGTCCACGGTTGTTCAACACCCTCCCAGCTAGCATAAGAAATATTGCCGGAACAACCGTGGACATCTTCAAGAGGAAACTAGATTTATTCCTCCAAGGAGTGCCGGACCAACCGGGCTGTGGTGGGTATGTGGGCCTGCGGGCCGCTCCAAGCAACAGCCTAGTGGACCAAACTCTCACAAGTCAAGCCTGGCCTTGGGCCGGGCTTGGGGAGTAGAAGAACTCCCAGAACCCCATCAACCAGGTATCAACCAGACCCCCCACCAGGCAAACAAAAAGAAAAATAAAACCCACGCAAGAGGACAACGTACCCTGGTGGAACAGAGCCGGCCGCTACAGTCGGTGAAAACAAGCTGCGCAGTATCCTGCGCCCCTACCAGTGCAAACTGCCCCCTACCCAAAGGCGAACAAGGGTGACAGAACACCCGAGCACACAAAGGGCGGCCGAAAACCAAGCAGTAAATGGCCTAGCAGGGGCAGAACCCAAGGAACTTGTGGAAGGCGGCCCCAAGCCCCAAGGGCAGTACTTACAGGGCACCTAGGGAAAGAAACCCTAGGCGCATGCAGCCTGAGTACTGGAGAATCACTCCTGGCTCATGCACCACTTAGAAGACAGTCACCACACACTAGGTACAGTGCTGAAACAACCACCGGAGCCAGAGCACATGACCTCAGCCTTTAGCATCAGCCTTAGAGCTGACGGGTGGATAGCCGGCGTGAGGGGTCTGGGGCTCCACCTTCCCCCCTCCTGGGGAGGGGGAGCTGCACAGACAGCAACGCGGCAACGTGTGACTTCATGATCGTTTGCTCATTTCTTTTAGGGGAGTTCTCTCCAATTGTTCGGCTTGTGGTAGCAATAATTTCACCAGAATAGGGGTTTGTTTTGGGATGCTTACTTTTCTAGGTGCCTGACTCGGTCGATGGCAGACATAGAATGCTTCCAACCACACAGGGGTTTCTATAGGCCATTGTTCCCCATGCCTCTCTGAGGGGGGCCAGGTTCTGGCTCATGGTCCCCGGTAGGCCCACAGAACTCCATACACATGACTAATGCCAAAGTCTGACATTAGCATATCAGCCTAGTAAGCTCCGGGGAGCCGAAGGGGATCCCCCCAGAAAGAAAATTAAAAGTAGAAAAGAGAACCCTGAGGAAGCACCACAACTCAGGGAACCAGAAAGAGGCACAGCCTCTGCAATTATGCTAGCTGGGCAGCCCAGTGCACCTCAACCAGCAACAACCGCCCCCCTACCCAGAGCCAAACAAAAGTACCGAGACCTAAGCTGACCCCAAGGGTGAGGCAGAAAGCCAAGCAGCTTCTACCTCTACGGGAATGGGAACCCGAAGGACCCAGAGAAGAGAACCAGAGCTCCAAGGGGTGTACTCACAGGGCGCTTAGGGAAGGGAGCCCTAAGTGCATGGAGCCTTTGGTACGAACTCCTGGCCACTGCCAACACACAACAGGAACACCGCAGGGTGAAGCATATAAGGCAACTGAGACCAGAGTAGACGATTGCTGAAATGAGAGTTTCATAGGCCATTGCTCCCTGTACCTCTCTGAGGGGACAATGTTCTGGCTAGTGGTCTCCGGGTAGGCATGACAACTCCACATGACTGAAGCTCCATACTAATATAAGCTAATATCAGTCCAATAGCTCTAGGGAGCTGACAGGGCTTCCCACAGAAAACCAGAGAAAAAATCAGACATTGAAATAATTAGGTCATAATATCTTTGTGGGAAATCCCACCTGATGGCTTCAGCAGAGGAGACTGGCCCCGGAGATGTACTCTATCAGCACCTGTAACTTGGCAGACTTCTTTGCCCTATCACAGCCAAAATATATCACCTACAATTTTGTTATTATTTTTCCCATGATCAGCACATGATCCATGATCATCCGCACAGTGGTGTTGTTGGCTATTAATAGCTGTGCTGCCCAGGGGTTAGATATGTGAAAGATCACTATGCTAAAAAATATGAGGCTCATATACATATATAGACACGTATATTATGTTGTTAGGTCAATCAGAGTTTTTGTTATTTGGAGTGAGGACAGACTGTAGGCAAGTCAGACAGAACAACCCTACGGATCCTGAAAGAGACATGATTTAAAACCACACAAGAGCGTAGAGGCCTTTTAACAACAACAACAGACTGGGCTGCCAGAACCCCCATGAGAACCCCAAAACTCATGCCTAAAGATCAGCCCAGAATATATTCACAACGCCAGCAGAGAAGCGGCAAAGACCCAAACCACAAGGAAAGACCACAGCCTGGCAAGACTGAACGACTCCGTGGACAACTGGAGAACAAAACCTGGAACATGGCGCCATGGCAATAAGACAACCCACAAGAAGTCCTCCGAGGCGCAACTGGCGGTACAAATGAAGTGGGAAGCTGCCATTGAACATGAGACACACCCCGGCCGAACCAACCAGGCATCAAAGACCAGAGGACCCCTTTGGAAGCCAACTGACTTGGACAGAAAAGAAGGAGCCAACAGCAAACAAACTGCCCATTAGGGCAGAAGGAACAAAGCACCAGCGCTGGAGAAGAGCAAGAAGCTCATCCACTTGACAAACGGAAGCAAGAGAAACCTAAACAAGACCTAAAAGAACAAAATCCAGTGCGAAGGGTACACTGGAACTGAGTGGAAAAAAGAAAAGAAAGTACACACCCAAGAGGTGAAATGGCAACCCGTTCTCGCAAATTTAATAAGTCAATATTGACTTATTAAATATGTGCATAGGTGACATACTTAACATAATAGATACCCTTAAAAAGATTCATAGAAAACACCGACCTTACCTAACCTTGTTAGTATCTTAAGATAAGCATCTTATTGCTTCGTAATTACAATTATTACCTAACCTATAATAGGTATAGGTTAAGTAATAATTGTAATTACGAAGCAATAAGATGCTTATCTTAAGATACTAACAAGGTTAGGTAAGGTCGGTGTTTTCTATGAATCTTTTTAAGGGTATCTATTATGTTTAGTATATCACCTATGCACGTAGTTAATAAGTCAATATTGACTTTACGAATTTGCGAGAACGGGTTGGAAATGGGCCCAGGCAGCATAAGAGCAGGCTGGGGGTGCACAAGACAGAACGTGAGATGGATCCTGAGAATAAACCCTGAACTTAAGCTGCAGCGGCTCCATGAATGCTGCATGACATGAGACAACAGTAGTTGGCAGGAGGCACCGAACATTAACCCTTAAACTGCGCATATCATATATATATATGATATCAGTGACAAAACCGAAACTGCGCACATCATTTACATATGCTTTCGTGTCTAGCGCTATAATTTAAACCCCCCGCCTGGGATAGGGGCAGCTATAGTACAGCCACGACCAATAGTTGCCAGATGCCACCTAGAAAAAAAATCCAGGCCAAGATTCTTGGGTGTTAGAGCGTCAGTAATGAGCAAGCCACCAAGGCTGGCACACGCAGCACAGGCTCACAGCACAGCTGTTCAGCTTTTGACCACAGCATCGCCTACAAATGCCATAATATGCACGATACTGCTATTTGTTAGCGATGATAGTATTATAGAAGACCCCTGAGATAAAACTGACCAGGATTCTGATAATAGCAGAATTGTGGTGATATTTAGCACTGTGCTCCATGGAGGGAGGAGTTAGGCTGTGGGAATGAGGGTTGTGGCGTAGTCTTCTGACTGTGTGTGGCCACCTTTTATTGACTGCACTCACCATACCAGCTTAGTGGTTCGCTATGGTGAACACAAATGTAGATATTTATATATAACGTGTGTATAGTGTGAGATAACAGCAAGAGCAGTAGGTTGAGAGCCACCATTTTGGTGAGGGAGATGTGTCGTCTGCACGACTTGTCATGTTGTTTAATGGTGGCCACTATGGTCTTTGGGCACCATACCAGCTTATTTGTACAGGTATGGTGAATAAAACAGGTAGATACTTATATATAATGTGTGTATATATCGTAATAACACCACAAACAATATTGTTGGAGGAGAGATATTAGTGCGTCTGACCTTGAGGGTGGCCGACACCAGCTGACTGTGTGAATAGCTATGTCTTTGTGCCTTTACTCACCATACAAGCTTAGATGTACAGTTATGGTGAACAAAACATGTAAATACATATATATAACATTTGTGTATAGTGAATAAATGCAAAAACAGTATTGCGGGAGGTGAATGAGGGCGAGTGAGTTGTTGTTGAGGGAGGGAGTGGCTGGCTGGTGTGTGGCGGTCACTCCTCGTTGCTTTTTGACTCACAAGATCAACTTAGTAGTTTGTTATGGTGAACAAAACATGCAGACACTTATATATAACCTGTGTATATAGTGTAACAACAACAAAACTATTTGTTTATTGTTTTATGAACATAATAATTGAATCACTAACATGTACACCATAATTTTGAGTACAGCGATGGTTCACACATTTTATTATATAAATATACCACAATTCACTGTATGGAATAATATTACTGCAAAAAAACTGAGAAAAAATCAGAGACATTAAAATAATTAGGTAATAATATATTTGTGGCAACTGCCGTCTGACAGCTTGGGCGGAATAGACCTCGTCTGGCGAAGGCTCTGCCAACGCCCCTTTTTTGCTAGACTTTCCTACCCCTATTGTGGCTAAAATATGCCACCTACGATTTTTTTGTTATTTTTTCCATGATCAGGGAACAAAAATGAACACTTCTATAAGATGAAAGAATTTTTTGGATTTTTTTTTGTTGCGCCTGTGGGTGTTAATTCCATTTGGGCCCCTAACGGTTTGAGGGTTAACCACCGTGCTGCGCCGAGTTTATTGTGAAATTCCCCCGGTACGCATAAAATAAAGTGTTCCCCAAAATTCTTTTTTCTTCCCAAAATGATAAATTCCCTTCCCTGAACATGTCTATGTAAAAATAAATACCAAATTCCACTTACAGTACAACCTCGATTCAACGTACCCCGATTCAACGAATCTCCGGCTAGTTCGCACACTTTTCAGGCCGAATTTACTCACCCGGTTCGACGAACAATGGTTCGCCGAAGCGAGGGATGTTCGGATTTGCTTACGATGTCCAGACAGAGTTCACAGACTGGTGGAAAACTTTCCCATTCTATAACAGATTACAATTAATAATTCTCTCATATGACAAGTTGGATCACACAAGTGGATCACACAAGTGGACCACACAAATGGACCACACATGTGGACCACAAGTGGTCCACAAGCTTACGATTTTGGGACAGAGTTCACAGAGTGGTGGAAAACTTTCTCATTCTATCACAGATTACAATTAATAATTCCTTCATAAGAAGTTGGATCACACAAGTGAACCATATGAACCAAACACCAGCCAAAATGGTCCACACAAACACCAGCCAAAATGGTCCACACAAACACCAGCCAGTGATCCACACAAGTGAACAACTGAGTTTCCATGATTTTCGTTCAATGATTTGGGGCACACGTATCTTTGTACATTAATTTAAAGGATGAAGCGTGATTACCTAGCTACATGTGGTAAAATCTCCTTATAGACATTTTCTGTGATGAAACAAGATGAGTGAGGGTGGACAGATAAGAGAATACTATACTGTAAACCTCACTTTACAGTGAGGTTTCACTCACTTTCGTCTGTGTGTCGTCATAGTTCAGTGACCCATGACTTTTGAAAGTTTCATATTAATAAATAATTTCTAAAACCAGTGTTTTAATAGCTTTTTATTATCCTAATTAAACTAAACTAAATAAAACCGAAAATATGCTGTAACATGATAGACATCTGCTCTTTGAGAAATTACTGTATGTTATTGGAACAACTCTAGCGTGAGTGGACGGGTCTAATCCCTGTACACACACCATGCTTGTTTCATCCCTCCCTCCCTCCCTCTCCCTCCCTCCCTCCCTCCCCCTCCCTCTCCCTCCCTCCCTCCCTCCCTCCCTCCCTCCCTCCCTCTCTCTCTCTCTCTCTCTCTCTCTCTCTCTCTCTCTCTCTCTCTCTCTCTCTCTCTCTCTCTCTCCCCTCTCTCTCTCTCTCCCCCCTCTCTCTCTCTCTCTCTCTCTCTCTCCCCCCCCCCTCTCTCTCCCCCCCCTCTCTCTCTCTCTCTCTCTCTCTCCATCCCCCTCCCTCCATCCATCCCCTCCATCCATCCCCTCCCTCCATCCATCCATCCTTCCATCCCCTCCCTCCATCCATCCATCCATCCATCCATCCCCTCCCTCCATCCATCCATCCCTTCCCTCCCTCCATCCATCCATCCATCCATCCATCCATCCATCCATCCATCCATCCCCTCCCTCCATCCATCCATCCATCCATCCCCTGCCTCCCTCCATCCATCCATCCCCTCCCTCCATCCATCCATCCATCCCCTCCCTCCATCCATCCATCCATCCATCCATCCATCCATCCCATCCATCCGTCCATCCATCCATCCCCTCCATCCATCCCCTCCATCCATCCCCTCAATCCATCCATCCATCCATCCCCTCCATCCATCCATCCATCCATCCATCCATCCATCCCCTCCCTCCATCCATCCATCCATCCATCCATCCCATCCATCCATCCATCCATCCATCCATCCCTTCCATCCATCCATCCCCTCCCTCCCTCCATCCATCCATCCATCCATCCCCTCCCTCCCTCTATCCATCCATCCATCCATCCCCTCCCTCCCTCCATCCATCCATCCATCCATCCATCCCCTCCATCCATCCATCCATCCATCCATCCATCCATCCATCCCCTCCATCCATCCATCCATCCCCTCCATCCATCCATCCATCCATCCATCCATCCATCCCCTCCCTCCATCCATCCATCCATCCCCTCCCTCCCACCATCTATCCATCCATCCCCTCCCTCCATCCATCCATCCATCCCCTCCCTCCATCCATCCATCCCCTCCCACCATCCATCCATCCATCCCCTCCGTCCATCCCTCCCTCCCTCCATCCATCCATCCATCCCCTCCCTCCATCCATCCATCCATCCATCCATCCATCCCCTCCCTCCATTCATCCATCCATCCCCCCTCCATCCCCTCCATCCATCCATCCATCCATCCATCCCCTCCATCCATCCCCTCCCTCCATCCATCCATCCATCCATCACCTCCATCCATCCATCCATCCCCCCCCATCCATCCATCCATCCCCTCCCTCCATCCATCCATCCATCCCCTCCCTCCATCCATCCATCCATCCCCTCCCTCCATCCCCTTTCTCCCTCCATCCATCCAGAATTGAAGAAACAAATCAAGTAAAAAAAAAAAAAGTTAACTGGGTCAGAGTTAGGGTTATCAGCGAGTCGGTCCCTTCACCACCACCGACACACCTCCCCCCCCCCACCCCTACAGCCCATACACACACACACACCCTCAAATCATCCATCCTTCCATCCCTCCCTCCATCCTACCATCAATCCATCTCCATCCTCTCCTTCCCTGCCTCCCTCCCAAGCTCTGCCTGCCTCCCTCCGTGCCTGTCTCCCTCCGTGCCTGCCTCCCTCCCTGCCTCTCCCTCACAAGCTCTGCCTGCCCACCTCCCTCCCAACCTCCCACTGATTTGTGGCAGACGTATCTTTGTAAATTAATTTAAAGGCTGAAGCGTGATTAGCTAGCTACATGTCGTAAAATCTCCTTATAGACATTTTCTGTGATAAAACAAGGTGAGTGAGGGTGGACAGATAAGGGAATACTGTTCTGTAAACCTCACTTGGTTTTCCTTCGTCTGTGTCGTTATAGTTCAGTGACCCATGACTTTGAAAGTTTCAGACTAATAAATCATTTCTAAAACCAATGCTTTAATAGCTTTTTATTATCCTAATTAAACTAAACTAAATAAAACCGAAAATATACTGTAATATGATAGACATCTGCTATTTGAGAAATTATTTGTTATTGGAACAACTCCAGCGTGAGCGAGTGGACGGGTCTAATCCCTGTACACACACACCATGCATTTCTCGTTTCAATTCGTCGCCACAGTTCAGTGACTACGGCTCCGAAATAATAAAATTAATAAATCATTTAATCAATGGTCATTTAACAGATGATGAGATTATACAAAATGTTACTGGCACTGTTGACGTTCCCAGCACCAGCACAGCCGTACCCAGCACCAGCACAGCCGTACCCAGCACCAGCACAGCCGTACCCAGCACCAGCACAGCCGTACCCAGCACCAGCACAGCCGTACCCAGCACCAGCACAGTCGTACCCAGCACCAGCACAGCCGTACCCAGCACCAGCACAGCCGTACCCAGCACCAGCACAGCCGTACCCAGCACCAGCACAGCCGTACCCAGCACCAGCACAGCCGTACCCAGCACCAGCACAGCCGTACCCAGCACGAGCACAGCCGTACCCAGCACGAGCACAGCCGTACTCAGCACCAGCACAGCCGTACCCAGCACCAGCACAGCCGTACCCAGCACCAGCACAGCCGTACCCAGCACCAGCACAGCTGTACCCAGCACCAGCACAGCCGTACCCAGCACCAGCACAGCCGTACCCAGCACCAGCACAGCCGTACCCAGCACCAGCACAGCCGTACCCAGCACCAGCACAGCCGTACCCAGCACCAGTACAGCCGTACCCAGCACCAGTACAGCCGTACCCAGCACCAGCACAGCTGTACCCAGCACCAGCACAAAAGCAGCTGAAGCCAACACAGCAGCAGCGAGCACCAGCAAAGCTGATGCAAACATCTAAAAACATCGTGTGTGAAGTGAACAATTAGAATAAGTGTTAAATTCAAGTGTGTACATAGTGTTAAAATTAAAGTTGCAATAATTCTAATGTACAATAGTTTTCAAGAACTGTATTGTAGTACTCAACATACAGCAAAACCACTTTTAATAATACAGTGCTAACGGCTTAATGCACTGCAGTACCTATTTACTGTAGAGCATTCACAACTTCACAAAACTTCAAGATGGACATAACTCCAACAATAAGGTAAATACATGAATTACAGTATTTTTAGTAGAGTAGTAAAATATAGGTACAGTAAGTAATATGATACAATGCATTTTTATTGTGTACAAGAAAAAAAAAAGACACTGACGCAAACGCCTCTTGAAGGTCACCTCTTGCAACGAATCCAATGCTCCAACGAACTGGGGTTGGTCCCATATAGTACGTTGAATCGAGGTTGTACTGTACTTTGGCTGTGGGGACGTGGACAAGGTGCGCTGTGACGTCATCAGGGCCTGGTCGCCGTGCATGACTCGCCCAGACACGGTCGCACGGGCCATTCAAGCACCGGGTGTTGCCACAAATATATTTTCAATTATTTGTTTTATATATTTCCAATGTGGTTTTATTTTATTTTTTTTATCATATATGATGCATATTTGTGTCCTTTACAATATGTATACAGTAGAATGTTCATAATGTTCCCTGGAACTGTGATATATGTGTCAGTAATGTGTCCACAATAAATGTTTATTGTCGCAATATTACCTGTTAAAAAATCACTAAAATTACAATATGTACCGTTTCACACACTATTTACACAGTAACACACTGTATTACACACTCAGTACTTTGGAAGTGAGTAATAGTCTAATAGTAAGAGTAATAGTAATAGTAAGAGTAATAGTAATAGTAAGAGTAACCAGTCTCCGTGGTGCAGTGGTAAGACACTCGCCTGGCGTTCTGCAAGCGCTTTGTCATGGGTTCGTATCCTGGCCGGGGAGGATTTACTGGGCGCAAATCCTTAACTGTAGCATCTGTTTAACTCAACAGTAAAATGGGTACTTGGTTGTAAAAACGATTCTTTGCATCGGGGATCGTATTCCAGGGACCTGCCCGAAATGCTACGCGTACTAGTGGCTGTACAAAAATGTAACAACTCTTGTATATATCTCAAAAAAAAAAAAAAAAAAAAACAGCGTTGAATGTAATGAAACGCCATTTTCTGGGTGAGTCCCGGAGGCTCCCCGGAGCTATCCATGGCTGATATGGATACCCTAACTATTTTGCATCAATCGATGTGGGTGGAGTTCTAGGCCTACCGGGGACCACGAGCCAGAACCTGGCCCCCTCAGAGAGGTACAGGGAGCAATGGCCCATAGAAATGCACATGTGATTTGGAGCATTCTATATCTGCCATCGACCGGGACAGGCACCCAGAAAGGTAAGCGCCACAAAACAAACCCCTATTCTGGTTAAACAACAAAAATCGACAAACGAGTGGACAGAACTCCCCCAGGAAAACGAACTAACAAGCATGATGTCACGCGAGCCGCGCCGCATGTCTGCGCAGCTCCCCCCTCCCCGGGAGGGGGAAGGGGGAGCCCCAGATCCCCGCGCCGGCGATCCCCGCCCCAGTTCTGAGACTGGATATCAAAACTGTGAAAAACCCGCTGACCGGAGGGCGGGAGGGTGCCGGGAAGCTTCCGGGACTCACCCAGAAAATGGCGTTTCATTACATTCAACGCTGGTTTTCTGGGGGGAGCCCCTACGGCTCCCCGGAGCTACCTCACCAAAGACTACCTAAAACACAAGGGGACATACCCAGGAGGCGGTCGGAGAATCACCCCACAACACGAAGTCGAGACAACAACCCAAGGTATAGCATTCGCCAGAAAAAAGGGAGAACGGCCGCAGACGAAGAAAACCTATGATCACGACAATAGGAGCCAAAAACCACTGCGCCTGAGAAGAGCAAGAAGCTCTGCCACACGGCCCCCAGAGGCGAATGCCAACACAAAAAGAAAACCGAGGCAAAGCACCTCCTGACCCCAAGGAGCCACAACCACCAAGGAGAAGAAAAACAGGAGAGCACCCTGTCCAAAGACCAGGACGACACAGACAGTGCATAAGCAGGCCGGAGGTGTAACAACGCACAATACAACCTGCGAAACAGCGCAGAAGAAATATCGATACCGAAAGCTAGCAGCAGAAACCAAGGTGCCAGACCCTGGAACGGCCCCAAGCGCCTCTACATCCTCCCCAAGCCAAACCTATGACAGCCCCAGGAGGGAAAGGAAAACACAGGACCAAAACGAAAATGCCACAAGTGTGCAAGACCACCTCCACAAGTGCAGCTGACAGGGAAGGAACTCGCATAAGGAGCCGCCCCGCACCAACATCCCGCAGAAGGGCAGGAGCGAAAAGACTCATGAGGAGGAGCAAAATCGCTCCCAGGAAAACTAGGAGCGCCGAGACAGTGTGAAGAGAAGAGATATTCACAAAAGAACAAAAAGGCCAACACCCAGAAGCTGCTGGGAAAAGGACCAACAAGCCCTAGAAAGGACCGGAGGGAAGCTCAACCGAATGACGACAGATGCACCAGAAAACGGGAAGGAGCAAAACAGTCCCGAACCTTCGAGGACAAAAAGAAGCAAACACAAAGGACGAAGGCCCCAAAACCCCGTCGCACCCGAGACCAAAAGGCATGCATAAACCCCAAAAAGAGGGGGACATGACGGAAGAAGGCCCGTCCCGGAAAAAGGGGCGAAGATCGTAGAAAAGCACCCACCGACAGGACGGAAACAACGGGTACAACGGACAAGGAAACCAAGCCCAGGGAGGGGCCGACGCCCACAAAGCACGTGCGGAGAGGGGGAACGGAAAACCCTACACCACAAAACTGCAAGTCCCCCCCCCCCAGAGGGTTAGAAACACCCCGGCGGGGACCAACGGGGCCTGAGGCCTCTCACATGAGCCCCACCCTAGCCCCGGGAACCCACCCTGTAGGCCCCAGGACCGAGCTGCCCCTCAAAGCCCCAGCGTCAAGAAAACCCCGGGGCAGCCATGAAAAACACGAAGGAAGGGAGCCCACTAGGCTCTGGAACTTGAACCGAAACCGGAGGATAGGCGAGGGGCGATATGAAGACCCCAAGCTCATCCCCAGCCAGCACAATGAGGCGAGGACAAGACAGTGAAACCAAGGAACATGGAAAAACCAGGCCCTGCATGGCAAGACCAGCAAGGAAGGACAGCCCCAGAGGGAGCACAGAAGGGCCGAACATAACGCCACAACCAACCCCGACAAGCAGCTGCAGTAGCAAAACCGCAGCAAAACGTCACCACACTCCCCAAGGAAGCGACAGAGAAGATAGATAAATCGGACACGAGTGGCACACAAGGGGACATAGGCGGAAACCGAGCACCCAACTGAGCCACAGGGACGGTAGAAGAAACGTGTGCAGTGTAACAGGCAATCAAAGGAACACATTAGGCAGCCCAACATGGGCTGACCCCACACACAGCCCCAAGAGCAGAGATGAGAATGCCCAAGAAGCACAGAATCCGCCCGACAAGCAAACGACAGGGGAGAGGTGGAAACAAAGAGCCAGAACCCAACCTGCAAACACAAGGAGGCAAACACAAAACCTCCGACACAGGAAAACTTACTACCAAACAGGCACCCCCACCGTTGCACTGCGGAACAAGGTGGAGGCGGGGCCCCGAACTCAAGCAAGGTTAGACAAGCATAGGAGAGGGGCAGGAGGAGTACAGGCAGGAACCGCCTCTGAAGGAACAAGAGGCCACCTGCAGACACCCGTGAACCGAGGAAGGAATCAGGTGGAGAGAACAAGAGCTGCCCAGTATGGGCTAATAGCCCTGCAGTAGGCACCTCGAGTGATACGGTCCACGTTCTCAAGTACGTATGTACACCCATTCCTACTCCCAAAAACAAAAACAGCGTCAGGACGGAGGAGATGCCAAAATCGCATCAACTCACTTGCAGAACATAGGCCCTGAAGGGCCACGACGTAAGCGTTCGAGTTCGTATCCGCCGGAGGCGGCCAGTACGCCCATGCTGGAGAGGAGGGGAGCAGCGAAGGAGGCTCCCCACCCTAGAACGCAGGGAAAACCTCATGAATTCCACACAGCGGCACCCCAGAACACCCCCAAAGCAATGGGGCACGGATGGGAATAAGAAAAGAACGAGAGGCGAAGCCCCCCAAGAGAATTGGAGCAGAACACATGTGCATTCTACCCGGAACCAAAACAAACTCCCACGGCGCATGCGCAGGACGCGAAAGAAAGTAGCCCAACCAGGCGAGACGTAGCCCAACCAGGCGAGAAGTAGCCCAACCAGGCGAGAAGTAGCCCAACAAGGCGAGAAGTAGCCCAACCAGGCGAGAAGTAGCCCAACAAGGCGAGAAATAGCCCAATAAAACGAGAAGGAGCCCAATAAAGCGAGAAGTAGCCCAACAAGGCGAGAAGTAGCCCAACCGGCTACAAGGAGCCCAAACGGTCACAAAGGAGCCCAAACGGCCACAAAGGAGCCCAAACGGCCACAAAGGAGCCCAAACGGCCACAAAGGAGCCCAAACGGCCACAAAGGAGCCCAAACGGCCACAAAGGAGCCCAAACGGCCACAAAGGAGCCCAAACGGCCACAAAGGAGCCCAAACGGCCACAAAGGAGCCCAAACGGCGACAAGGAGCCCAAACCGCTACAAGGAGCCCAAACGGCCACAAGGAGCCCACCTTTCCATAACAGAAGGAACCAGTATGGAGGCAAACTCCGGGACACGCAGGAGGAAGCCGCAAAGGCCAACAGCACCACAGGCGAAGATATGCAGTTAGCCAAAAACCTCCTGAAGACGGAACCGAAGAAACCACAGGGACACGGAACCGAACCCGGGGAGGAGCAGAACCCAAGCCCAAATCGTAAGCAGAGGGGGGAAAGAAAATCCCACTCCTCGTAACAGTAAGCCCCGCTCAGAAGGACGGAAATCCAGGCGGGCGCAATGGAGCCCAAGGCCCCCAAGGCCGCTCCTCCCCAACCCCAGGAGCCTCTGCACCAGGCCCCGGGGCCGAGTCGACCTCCAAAGCCCTGGCCTCACAAGCAAAAGCCGGGGCAGCCGAGAGAGCTGAAAGAGAAGGGGGCCCACTGGTCAAAACCCCGGAGCATCGGCCGGAGGAACAGACTCGAATGCCTCCGCAGCTACCCCGGACGGGGCAACCCTCGAAACTGCCCAAGTCTCAGAACCTCTAACCCCGCCCCGACCCCGAAGCCTGCCGATGCGTAAGGGCCGGAAGCAGGAGGGGGAAAAACAAGGGGGGGCGTGGAAGAAATCAAGGCCGAAGCGACCAAAACCCCCAAGTCTGGGTCCCTACACAAAGCGAAAAAGCATCGGGGCGTCCGGGGAAGCGACAAACCCAAGCGCGTTGCAACAACCTACCATGTAACGTGCGAGCTGCCTGCACCCACAGGAATTCATCAGCAGCCTGGGTAAATGGAGTCACGAACAAGCAACAAAGCTCGCAGGACTCATGGGTCGAATGTGTCACCGACCCAACAGGCAGCATGACGGAGGCAAAAACAAGGAGAGTCACCCTGAGACAAAGGGACAGAGGAACCCTCAACTCGCACAAAGCGAGAGGGGACGCAAGGGTCTCCACTATCGGACCCGAGAGCCCCCGGGGGGTTTCCCAGGGCCCTTAGACTGGGTCTGCTAAGGGTTATCCCAGGCAGGGTACTGCTAACCGGCGCCCCAAACTACCAAGCAAACTGCTAAAGCTGAACCCACGGGACGTGTCCACTCGCGAGGGCAAAGCAGGGGGTGCCTCCACACAAACGAACCTAATATAAGGGGGGGGGGGACACAAGGAAGACCCCCCTACCAGGCAAAAACAAAAATAAAAGAAAAAACCACACAAGTGGACAACGTACCCAGAGGGAACAGAGCCGGCCGCTGTCATAGGTGAAAACTAGCTACGCACTACCCTGCGCCCCACCAGTGCGATAACTACCACTTACCCCATGGTAAAAAGGGAGTGAAACCCCCAAACCCTCGGGGCGGCCAAACGCCAAGCAGCGAAAAGCCAACAGAGGTACTTACAGGGCACTCAGGGAAGGTGACCTTAAGCACATGCAGCCCGAGTACCTGAGAATACTACTCCCAGCTCACACGACCACCGTAAGAGCAGCACTGCAAACAAGTCACAGCACTGAGACAAGACTGGAGCTGGAGCCACATGACCGTGCATGATCCCATCAGCCGAGGAACTTGGGCGGGGATCGCCGGCGCGGGGGTCTGGGGCTCCCCCTTCCCCCTCCCGGGGAGGGGGGAGCTGCGCAGACATGCGGCTCGCGTGACGTCATGCTTGTTAGTTCGTTTTCCTGGGGGGTTCTGTCCACTCATTTGTCGATTTTTGTTGTTTAACCAGAATAGGGGTTTGTTTTGTGGCGCTTACCTTTCTGGGTGCCTGTCCCGGTCGATGGCAGATATAGAATGCTCCAAATCACATGTGCATTTCTATGGGCCATTGCTCCCAGTGCCTCTCTGAGGGGGCCAGGTTCTGGCTCGTGGTCCCCGGTAGGCCTAGAACTCCACCCACATCGACTGATGCAAAATAGTTAGGGTATCCATATCCAACCCGTTCTCGCATTTTCTTATAGTCAATATTGACTTATTAAATACGTGCATATGAGATATACTAATTTATTGGGAATATTTTAGTTTACCTTGAAAAGCTTCATAGAAAACACCGACCTTACCTAACCTTCTTAGTATGTTAAGATAAGCATCTTATTGCTTCGTAATTACAATTATTACTTAACCTATTATATGTATAGGTTAAGTAATAATTGTAATTACGAAGCAATAAGATGCTTATCTTAACATACTAAGAAGGTTAGGTAAGGTCGGTGTTTTCTATGAAGCTTTTCAAGGTAAACTAAAATATTCACAATAAATTAGTATGTCATATATGCACTTATTTAATAAGTCAATATTGACTGTATGAAAGTGCGAGAACGGGTTGCCTTATCAGCCATGGATAGCTCCGGAGAGCCGTAGGGGCTCCCCCCAGAAAAATAATCAATGAAGTAGCCCATGGTGCACAGCGTGACTTCGCTCTCAGTGCACCAGGTACAGATAAATTTTTGTTTCCTGTTTCTTCATTCCGTGTGCTTGCAAATAACGCACTCACGTACACCCTTGGCTTTAGTACTTGTAGGTTGTATGTAGCCAAGCTTGTAAAGCATAAGGTAGTATTGAAAAGATTATAGGAAAAGATCAATTTGTAAGGTAGTCTTGAAAAGAATGCTTTGTATGGTCCCACACAGGAAGAGATTCAGCTTACCTCAAGAGTGTCCATCAGTCAGAAGGAGATTCAGCTAGCCTCAAAGAGTGTCCGTCAGTTAGGAAAAGATTCAGGTACAGTATTCTTGAAAATATCTATGGAAAACACCACCATAGAAGCCGCTAACACTTCATCTATGCTATTTGTATCAGATGCATCATCACTGAACGCAGAAAACGATTCATCTATGTATCATCTAAATAAATTGTAGATAGCATAGGATTGCAAGGGTGACGCTCAGAGCTACAACTGGATACGCTCACTGTATCGTCCTCATAGGTGCTGTATCACTTGCATCCGACCTTTGTGTTAGGTCCTTATTGTGCCTAGCTTCACCAATATTATGACCCTTATGTTCTTCAAACAATAAGGTTTAAATTTCACCGACAGAGCGTTATCTTTCAACACCACGTCGGACAGGTGTTTGGGGGCCATGTGCCACCCATGGTTGCTCATTCAGTACTAACCCAGCCAGCAGCCCTAGGGCATTCTGGGAATTTTTTCCAAGATGGCTGGCTCTCACTAGAGGTCCTACGAGGTCATTTCGTACACAACCAACCTCGTACACATTTAGAATTGGTACCAAAAAATCAAAAAGAGTTTTCTCGGTTGGCGCAGTTTCCCGCCGACCGAGAATACTCAGTTGGCGCAGTAAAGTGGTTAAAAGCCCACAGAGAAAGGAGAGCACTACACACTCAAATACCGAAGAACAACACAGAAAAGAAAGAAAGTGACTAAAAGAGTGCCACAAACCCCATACCTGTCGCTGTGAAGAACAGCAGGTGAGACACCTTGAACAAAGGCACCTAACTGCCACAAAGACGATAAGAAATGACTTAATCAAAGAGGGCCAGATGTGAAGAGCAGAGAATAAGGACAAACCAGCAAAGATGAACACTGACCCAATCCACTGAGAGGTAATGCCATGGAAAAATGCCTGGATTCAGAACCAAGAAGCACATGAACCAAAGCTGATCTGACCACCAGGGAACCGGGAGAACACTCCTGAGGTAGACTCCATCCCAGCCAGGAACAGGAGACACTGCTGGCTCGAGGGGAAAGGTACAGAACCTGCTCCCTGACCAGACCAACCAAGCACACCCTCGCAAGAGGCTCACAAAAGGGAATGGAGCCGAACAAAAAGAAAGAACCAAAATCACACTAATACAAAGAGGTCTAGGGCTGGGTGTCTGAATGGCTTGGAAAAACTACATGAAGAGGTCCAGAAGGGCCAGCCCATGAAACTGGAAGCAACTGGGCCAAAACTGACCACAGGGACAATGGACCCCGACAGGACATGTACAGTGTGGGCAGCCAAACCTTGAGAGCCTGGCAGAAGAGCTCCAAACAACGACCAACCCCAAGGAGGCAGTGACCAAAGCAAACCGCTTAACTCCCCACCTCACCGGTGCAAACAAGGAACCCCCAGGTAAAACCCCATAGGAGCTGGAACACAGAGCTTAGGGATCCACCCCCTGCAGCATAAGCCAAACAACTGCAAACACGAGCCACACAGGTAGGAGGAAGTTACCCGGGAAGGAAAACGCAATAAGGTCCTTATTGTGCCTAGCTTCACCAATATTATGACCCTTATGTTCTTCAAACAATAAGGTTTAAATTTCACCGACAGAGCGTTATCTTTCAACACCACGTCGGACAGGTGTTTGGGGGCCATGTGCCACCCATGGTTGCTCATTCAGTACTAACCCAGCCAGCAGCGCTAGGGCATTCTGGGAATTTTTTCCAAGATGGCTGGCTCTCACTAGAGGTCCTACGAGGTCATTTCGTACACAACCAACCTCGTACACATTTAGAATTGGTACCAAAAAATCAAAAAGAGTTTTCTCGGTTGGCGCAGTTTCCCGCCGACCGAGAATACTCAGTTGGCGCAGTTAAGTGGTTAAAAGCCCACAGAGAAAGGAGAGCACTACACACTCAAATACCGAAGAACAACACAGAAAAGAAAGAAAGTGACTAAAAGAGTGCCACGAACCCCACACCTGTCGCCGTGAAGAACAGCAGGTGAAACACCATCAACAAAGGCACCTAACTGCCACAAAGACACCGAAAAGAAATGGCTTAATCAAAGAGGGCCAGATGTGAAGAGCAGAGGATAAGGACAAACCAGCAAAGATGAACACTGACCCAATCCACTGAGAGATAATGCCATGGAAAAATGCCTGGATTCAGAACCAAGAAGCACCTGAACCAAAGCTGATCTGACCACCAGGGAACCGGGAGAACCTGAACCAAGCATCCAACCAAGCACAATATTAAGCGCCGCAACCGGACACAAAACATGATGCACCCCCGGCCTGACCAACCAAGCATCAACCACCCATGGACCCCTCCGGAACGCAGCAGTCTCATTCTTCGCCAGAAAAGAAGGAGACGGCTGCAAGCGAACAAAACAATCACCATGACCAAAAGAGCAGAAACCCCTGCACCGGAGGAGAGCATGAAGCTCCCCTACCCGACCCCCAGAGGACAAAGCCAACAAGAAAAGTGCCTTGGAAAAACAATCCTGGACCGAAGGGGCCACAACGAAACAAGGAGACGAAAGGAAAGCGAGCACTCTGTCCAAAGACCAGGATGGCTCAGGTGACTCATGAGCAGGCCGGAGGTGAAACAATGCACGAGACAGCTTGCGAAACGGCGCAGACGTAACATCGATACCGAAAGCAAGCTGAAGGGGCTCCGCCAGCGCCGCACGATACGAGGCGACAGTGTTAGGCATTAGATGACGGTCCTGGAACAACCACGAGAGGAAGGACAAGACCACCCGAACAGACAAGGAACTAACACGACGAAGACGCAAAAAGAAACAGAAGGACCGCCAGGAAACTTCATACTGCCGCCGAGAAGCCCTCAGGTGGGACACCAACAAGGAGGCCACCTGATCACCATAGAGATGATGATAGACTCGAGTCAAAAAACCCATACGGGAAGACTCGAGGAGAAGATCGAACCAGCCACGTGACATACAGGCCCGATCTGCAGAAAGAGGCGGAGCCGCGGGAAAACCCTCGGGTTGGGACACCGAGCAACCAGCGCCTGAAACCAAGGCTAGGCCGGCCACCAAGGGGCCAGAAGGACAACTCTCCCCTTGTAAGCCTCTAAGCGAGTCAGGACTTGGAGCAACAGCCGAACTGGGGAAAAGAGGTACAGGAACCCCCACCTCGACCAGTCTAGCTGAAAGGCATCGACCCCGACAGCCTTGCGATCGGGGAAGGGCGCCGCATAAACAGGAAGACGCCACGACCAAGCCGACGCGAAGAGGTCCACCTCAGGGCGCCCAAACGTCTAGCAAAGCCAATGGAAGGACTCGTCGTTGACCGTCCACTCCGTGGAGAAGGGAACGAAGCAAGACAGGGTGTCGGCCAAGACGTTGGACACGCCCCATACATGAACCACCAGGAGAGCCAAACCCCGAGAACTCAGCAGACGAGTCACCCGAAGCGACCAACCCCAAAGAGACAAGGACCGTATCGTAACCCCGCGGTTCAGGCAATGAACCACCGGAGAGCAGTCCGAACGGAGCCGAATCGTCGATCCGCGGGCCACCCGAATCCTCCCCAGAGCAAACCACACTGCCGCGAACTGCCGCACCGTGCTGTGAGCTCGACGGAAGGACGGATCCCACTGCCCCTGGCCGGCCTGGTGAGCACTGGTCACAAAACCCCAGCCGAGAGACGACACATCCATGTACACATCGAGCGAGGGCTCGGGTAGGCGCCAAGGCACTGAACCCTGAAAAACCCGAAGAGGAAGCCAGTGACGCAGCAACCGACGCAAGGCCCCCGGGGGTCGAACTCTGCGATCACGAGAGAGGCAGAAGAGGCAACCCCGAAGGAACCAGAACAGCCGTCGAAGCCAAACCCGACCCGGCGGGTAGACCACCATCGCGAAGTTCAGGCTCTCGCACAGCCCCTCGAGCAACCACCGGGTGACCCGAGGGCCCTCCAGAAACAGACAAAGGCGGGACCGCAGCCGCAGGAGAGACTCCGGAGGGAGAGACCAGGAGGCAGTTCGAGAGTCCCAAACGAGACCCAGCCAAGTCCGAACCTGAGAGGGAACGAGATGGGACTTCCTCCAGTTCACCAAGAACCCGAACTCGGCAAGCTGGGAAAGAACCAAATCCCTGGCTAGCAAGCAAGCTGACTGGCTGGGAGCCCAAACCAGCCAGTCGTCAAGGTAGGCCAACACCCGAACACCTAGGAGACGCAAACTAGCCACCACAACCTGTGTATGGCGCGTGAACACGTGAGGAGCCAGGTTCAACCCGAATGGGAGACAATGAAAGTGGTAACTCAGACGCCCCACAAGAAAACCGAGCCAGTCCCTGAACCGTGGATGAATCGGGAACATGCCAATAAGCGTCCCGGAGGTCCAGGGGACACCATCCAAGCTCCCGGCTCCAAGAGGAGCCGAACCTGAGACAGCGTAGTCATCCGAAAGGAGGGGCAATGAACCCAGGGGTTCAGACGGGACAAGTCCAGAATGAACCGCAGGTCCACGCAGTCCCGTTTCGGAACCTGGAAACAGACGGGAAACCCATCTGAGGGACGACGTCGTTTTGACGACGCCTAAGCGTACCCACTAAAAGACGACTCGACAGAGCGCAGGGGAAGAAACCTGCCCTGCCAGCCCCGACCCCTCCCCCAAGGGGGGAAGGGCCACCCAACGCTACCGCAGGCCGCGAGACACGAAGCGAAAAGCCCACTGAATCGTGGGACCAGGTGCGGGCGAACAGTGCAAGCCGCCCCCCCATCGCCCCGTCACTGGGGCAAACCGCGAAAGGGCCGGCGACCCTTACGAGACCCAGAACCCCGCACAGAGCTAACACCGCACCGACCAGACGAGGGAGGGTCCGCAGGAGGAGCCAAACCCGAACCTGACACCAGAGGCCTACCACGACGAGAGGAACCCCGAGCCTTGGCACGACCTTTCCGGGAAGACCCACCCCGGGATCCCCGGAAAACCAACAAGTCCAACATCGGACGACAAGCCGCCGACGCAGTCTGAATAAATTGTGCCACGGCCGACTCCTCAAACAGAAGAGGACAAAAAGGTGAAGAATGCCTAAGAGCCAGAGCCCAAGCAGATTCCACGGAGGAACCCAGCACCGTCTGCTGACACGCAAGACTGGAAGCATAAAACAGGGAAACCGCATCCCTTCAAAATCGGCGTGAACAGCTTCAACAAGGCAGCCGACGAACGCGCAGCCTAGGACAAGGTGCCAGACCCCGGGACGGACCCAAGCGTCCTCACATCCTCCATGAGCCAATCTGAAGACAGCTCTAGGAGAGAAAAGAACCGCAAGGCCGAAGCCAAAAGGCCCCGAAAAGGGGCCTTTTGGCAAGGGGCCGAGTGCCTGCCGAAAGGGTGGGAACCTGCACATGGAGCTGAATAACACCCACATCGTGGGGAAGGGCAGGGGCAAACAAGCACTTATTCAGGTACTCAAGCTCACCCCCAGGAAAACCTGAAGCACCGTGGAAGCTTCCCGCCACTCCAGCGTGCGGGAACGACAGAAGGAATGCCAGGAAACCAGAACAAACAAGAGGCAGTCTGCTAGCCAGGACGACTCCGGAACCTTGTAACGGAGCCAGAAAGGGAACGAAGTCCCAAACCTAAATTCGGACTGGATACATTTCCGAGGCATAATCCGGGTCACGCAGGAGGTAAGCTGCAAAGGCCGCTCGCACCACACCAGGTTGGATGCGATAAGCCGAAAACCTACTCGGGAAGGACGAGTAGGTGCGGACTGAACAAGGATCGAAATGACCCCAACCCCCAAGTCCGGGTCTCGAAAAGCAAAGCGGGGCAGCCCCGGGGCATCCGGGTGAGCAACCAACCGAGCGCGTTGCAACAGATGAAACCTAGACTGCATCGCACGCGCCGCCTGTAGCCGAATAGAATCATCAGAGGATTGGGTAAATTGAGTCACAAGCAAGCAGCAACACTCACAGGACTCAGGGTCAAAAGTATCACCGACCCAACAGGCAGTGTGGCAGAGGCAAAAACAATGAGGGTCACCCTGAGACAAGGGGACCGAGCAACCCTCAAACTCGCACACAGCGAGTGGGGACTCCGGGGTCACATCCATCGGACCCACGCGCCCCCTAGGGGATTCCCAGGGGCCTGAGCATTTACTTTAAGAGGACTCGCACTCAGGTAGTCCCAGGCAGGGTGCTGCAAACCAGCACCCAAAACTACCAATCAAACTTCTATAGCTGAAACCCCAGGGATGTGTACACTCACGGGGACCTAGCAAGGGGCGCCACCGAGGAGAACAGTGGAAGGGCAAAAACAAACTGAATAAAATGACAGAACCCCCCACCAGGCAAAAAGAAAAAGAAAAACAAAACCCCGCAAGAGGACAGCGAACCCCAAAGAACAGAGCCGGCCACGATGTCGGGAATACAAGCTGTGCAGCACCCTGCGCCCCAACCAGTGGAAACTGCCTCTTACCTGCCGGTAACAAGGGAGAACAGAACACCCAAGGTGGCCCCAAGCCCCAAGGGCAGTACTTACAGGGCACCTAGGGAAGGCAGCCCTAGGCGCATGCAGCCCGAGTACTGAAGATAACTCCTGGCTCTCGCACCCACAAAACCAACACCACACGCAAAGCACAGTGCAGTAGTGACACCGGAGCCAGAGCACACGACCATCGCCTATAGCATCAGCCTCAAGAACTGAGGTGTGGGTAGCCGGTGTGGGGGGTCTGAGGCTCCCTCTTCCCCTTCCCCCTCCAGGGGAAGGGGGAGCTGCGCAGACAGCGGCATGGCGGTGTGTGACAACACACTAGTTTGCTTGTTTTCGGTTGGGGAGTTCTATCCACTAGTTCGGCTTTTGGTAGCAATTTTAACCAGAATAGGGGTTTGTTTTGAGGCGCTTCCCTTTCTGGGTGCCTGTTCCGGTCGATGTCAGACATAGAATGCTTCCAACCACACAGGGGCCTCTATAGGCTATTGCTTCCCTTGCCTCTCTGAGGGGGCTCGGTTCTGGCCATGGTCCCCGGTAGGCCTAAGAACTCCATACACATGACTGATGCCAAAGTCTGACATTAGCATATCAGCCTGGGATAGCTCCGGGAAGCTGATGGGGCTCCCCCCAGAAAAAGCATATAAACCAAATCAAATGTAATCTGAGAGTTGTATGTTAACTTCCATGGTTATTCATAGTTTTGTTACTGATATAGACAGTGACAAGCCCTGGCCCTTTTGTATTTGGCCACATTACTCATTAACAGAAAAATGCAACTGCAATACTCTGTATTGTTACCTTCCCATCAGCATTTCCAAGTGCTGAGCGTAAGATGAAGTCTGGTGGTCCAAAGGCATCTACAAGCGCCACAGCATCAGGAAGCAGGTCAGCACACAGACGCCTTATGTGCAGATGAACCCTCGAGATGAAATTTCCTTCTTGAATAAGGCCTCCTGTAGAATGTCATAATAAATTAAATATATATCCATTATATATATTAGTATATTTTGGTAGCAGTCTTTCCTGTAGACGTATATTATTAAATATGACCGAAAAAGTAAGATTAATAATTCTAACACGAATTTTCTCAATATTTCTTATGTTTCTTTTCACTATCGATGGTAATTGAAAAATCAATTCTCCAAAATTCATTTTTATTTCTAGTCTGACACAAGACACTTGAACGCGTTTCGTAATAACTTATTACATTTTCAAAGACTATAGTTTACACACACACAACTATAACCTGCAAACACTTAACAGAGTTCTACTATGCTATAATTTAAACCTATCTTAACCTTTTATCTTATATACCTGCGTTCGGGTGAGGTGATATGTTACAACAGTTTTGGATGAGGTGAAAACAAACTTTCAACACATGACAGAACACGAAACAATGGGTATAATATTGGGTAAGTTAAAGGGAAGAATGGAATGGCTGTTGATTGCTGGTGTCGACTTCTTAATGTGTAGTGCCTCGCAGATATCAAGCCGCCAGCTATCGCTGCATCTATCAATGATTTCCGTGTTTTTTGTTAAGACTTCTCTGGTGATGGTCTGGTGGTGGAAAGAGATTATATGTTCCTTAATGGAGCCCTGTTGCTTATGCATCGTTAATTGCCTGGAAAGAGATGTTGTTGTCTTGCTTATATACCGAGTTCTTTGAGGCTTACAGTCTCCAAGTGGGCATTTGAAGGCATAGACGACATTGGTCTCTTTTAAAGCGTTCTGCTTTGTTTCTGGAGAGTTTCTCATGAGTAGGTTGGCCGTTTTTTTGGTTTTATAGTAAATCGTCAATTGTATCTTCTGATTTTTGTCTGTAGGAATAACGTTCCTATTAACAATATCTTTCAGGTCCCTTTCCTCCGTTTTATAAGCTGTGGAAAAGAAGTTCCTGTAAAATAGTCTAATAGGGGGTACAGGTGTTGTGTTAGTTATCTCTTCAGAGGTTGCATGGCGTTTCACCTTCCTTCTTATGATGTCTTCAACGAAACCATTGGAGAAGCCGTTGTTGACTAGGACCTGCCTTACCCTATAGAGTTCTTCATCGACTTGCTTCCATCCTGAGCTGGATCTTACTTAAGTAAGATCATTGACCTACTTAAGTAGGATCATTGGAACACATTTGTCTCACTAATTCATTGTAAATATTTACTATTTTATACTATAATTATCTATGTGTGGGCCTGTGTGTGGTTGCTCTGATGATGCTAAGATAATAGGAAGGATAAGAAATTTGAATGACTGTCATGCCCTTCAAGAAGACCTGGACAAAATAAGTATATGGAGCACCACTTGGCAAATGGAATTTAATGTAAATAAATGTCATGTTATGGAATGTGGAATAGGAGAACATAGACCCCACACAACCTATATATTATGTGAGAAATCTTTAAAGAATTCTGATAAAGAAAGAGATCTAGGAGTGGTTCTAGATAGAAAACTATCACCTGAGGACAACATAAAGAATATTGTGCAAGGAGCCTATGCTATGCTTTCTAACTTCAGAATTGCATTTAAATACATGGATGGCGATATACTAAAGAAATTGTTCATGACTTTTGTTAGGCCAAAGCTAGAATATGCAGCTGTTGTGTGGTGCCCATATCTTAAGAAGCACATCAACAAACTGGAAAAGGTGCAAAGACATGCTACTAAGTGGCTCCCAGAACTGAAGGGCAAGAGCTACGAGGAGAGGTTAGAAGCATTAAATATGCCAAAACTAGAAGACAGAAGAAAAAGAGGTGATATGATTACTACCTACAAAATAGTAACAGGAATTGATAAAATCGACAGGGAAGATTTCCTGAGACCTGGAACTTCAAGAACAAGAGGTCATAGATTTAAACTAGCTAAACACAGATGCCGAAGAAATATAAGAAAATTCACCTTCGCAAACAGAGTGGTAGACGGTTGGATCAAGTTAAGTGAGAAGGTGGTGGAGACCAAGACCGTCAGTAGTTTCAAAGCGTTATATGACAAAGAGTGCTGGGAAGACGGGACACCACGAGCGTAGCTCTCATCCTGTAACTACACTTAGGTAATTACACTTAGGTAATTACACACACACACACACGTGGACAAAGGAAGAACTGGATGACAAACGAGAGGGCCTCATAATGGTCATGAGAGATATTATTGTACAAGCAGATAAAGATAAATCACGACTGTTGATACTGGGGGACTTCAACTTTAGAGCAATAGACTGGGAGGCCTATAAAGCAAGAACGGAGGACTTTTGGACATGCAGATTTGTGAACCTCATTCTGGAGACATTCTTGTATCAACACATAAAGCAAGCCACAAGAATGAGGGAAGGAGATATACCGTCAGTACTGGATCTAGTATTCACCAGGAAAGAAGAAGAGATTTTTTGACATCCAGTACATTCCTCCCTTGGGAAAGAGTGATCACGTCCTGTTAGACATTAAATATGCTTTAAGATATCATCTAGAAGAAAATGGGGACATTGAAACAGTTGATAAACTCGATTTAAAGAGAGGCAACTATGGGGAACTTCGAAATTTTTTTAATGAGTGTAATTGGACAGAATTGTTGCTAGGCAGGGAAGTAAATGAAATGTATGCCAAATTTTTAAAACTATACGAGGAAGGCACACAAACATTCATACCAAAACAGAGATGCAGGACCAGAAAACAGTATTGGTTCGACAGAAATTGTGAGAGGGCAAGAGACCAAAAGACACAAAAATGGAATCAGTATAGGAAGAGGCCAAACCCCCAAACATACCAGCGATACAAAGATGCGAGAAACAATTATACAGCAGTAAGGAGAGAGGCAGAAAGAAATTTTGAAAAAGGGATAGCAGATAAATGTAAAACAGAACCAGGGTCTATTCTACAAATTCATAAACAACAAATTGCAGGTAAAGGATAATATCCAGAGGTTGAAAATGGGAAACAGATTCACGGAAAATGAAAAGGAAATGTGTGAAACATTAAATGAAAAGTTCCAAAGTGTGTTTGTACAAAATGAAATCTTCAGAGAACCAGACACAATAAGAATTCCAGAGAACAACATAGAGCGGATAGAGGTGTCTAGAGATGAAGTGGAAAATATGCTAAAGGAGCTCGGGAGGAACAAAGCAGCTGGCCCAGACGGCGTTTCATCATGGGTTCTGAGAGAATGTGCATCTGAGCTCAGCATTCCACTTCACCTGATCTTTCAGGCATCCCTGTGTACAGGAATCGTAGCAGACGTGTGGAAACAGGCTAACATAGTTCCAATCTACAAAAGTGGCAGCAGGGAAGACCCCCTCAATTATAGACCTGTATCATTGACAAGTGTAATAGTGAAAGTATTGGAAAAGCTAATCAAAACTAAATGGGTAGAACACCTGGAGAGAAATGATATAATATCAGACAGACAGTATGGTTTTCGATCAAGAAGATCCTGTGTATCGAATTTACTCAGTTTCTATGATCGGGCCACAGAGATATTACAGGAAAGTGATGGCTGGGTTGACTGCATCTATCTGGACCTAAAAAAGGCTTTCGACAGAGTTCCACATAAGAGGTTGTTCTGGAAACTGGAAAATATTGGAAGGGTGACAGGTAAGCTTCTATCATGGATGAAAAATTTTCTGACTGATAGAAAAATGAGGGCAGTAATCAGAGGCAATGTATCGGAATGGAGAAATGTCACAAGTGGAGTACCACAGGGTTCAGTTCTTGCACCAGTGATGTTTATTGTGTACATAAATGATCTACCAGTTGGTATACAGAATTATATGAATATGTTTGCTGATGATGCTAAGATAATAGGAAGGATAAGAAATTTAGATGATTGTCATGCCCTTCAAGAAGACCTGGACAAAATAAGTATATGGAGCACCACCTGGCAAATGGAATTTAATGTTAATAAATGTCATGTTATGGAATGTGGAATAGGAGAACATAGACCCCATACAACCTATATATTATGTGAGAAATCTTTAAAGAATTCTGATAAAGAAAGAGATCTAGGGGTGGTTCTAGATAGAAAACTATCACCTGAGGACCACATAAAGAATATTGTGCAAGGAGCCTATGCGATGCTTTCTAACTTCAGAATTGCATTTAAATACATGGATGGCGATATACTAAAGAAATTGTTCATGACTTTTGTTAGGCCAAAGCTAGAATATGCAGTTGTTGTGTGGTGCCCATATCTTAAGAAGCACATCAACAAACTGGAAAAGGTGCAAAGACATGCTACTAAGTGGATCCCAGAACTGAAGGGCAAGAGCTACGAGGAGAGGTTGGAAGCATTAAACATGCCAAAACTAGAAGACAGAAGAAAAAGAGGTGATATGATCACTACATACAAAATAGTAACAGGAATTGATAAAATCGACAGGGAAGGATTCCTGAGACCTGGCACTTCAAGAACAAGAGGTCATAGATTTAAACTAGCTAAACACAGATGCCGAAGAAATATAAGAAAATTCACCTTCGCAAATAGAGTGGTAGACGGTTGGAACAAGTTAAGTGAGAAGGTGGTGGAGGCCAAGACCGTCAGTAGTTTCAAAGCGTTATATGACAAAGAGTGCTGGGAAGACGGGACACCACGAGCGTAGCTCTCATCCTGTAACTACACTTAGGTAATTACACCACACACACACACACACACATATATATATATATATATATATATATATATATATATATATATATATATATATATATATATATATATATATATTATTAAATATGACCGAAAAAGTAAGATTAATAATTCTAACACGAATTTTCTCAATCTTTCGTACATTACGCTTCACTGTTGGAGGTAAATCAAAAATCAATTCTCCAAAATTCATTTTTATTTCTAGTCTGACGCGACACGGGCGCGTTTCGTAAAACTTATTACATTTTCAAAGACTTTAGTTCGCAAATACAGAACTGAATAGAACTTACGTATCTCCGATTTTATATCTACATTTGAGTGAGGTGGAAGGGGTGATGTGACATTAACACAAAACAGAACAAAATGTGGTATTATAGGGTATTAATTTCAACAACACAAGACAGAACAAGGGTATTAATAGATACAGCGATAGCAGGCGGCTTGACGTTTGCGAGGCACTACACATCAAGAAGTCAACACCAGCAATCAACAGCCAATTATTGCACAACTATATTCTACCCACCTCAAGACTCCGCTCCAATATAGAAGCATCAAGAAATATGGACCAATAGGCTTTCTACAAACACTTCTATTCAATATCCATTGTTTCGTGTTCTGTCTTGTGTTGATGAAATTAATACCCTATTAATACCCTTGTTCTGTCTTGTGTTGATGAAATTAATACCCTATTAATACCACATTTTGTTCTGTCTTGTGTTAATGCCACATCACCCCTTCCACCTCACTCAAATGTAGATATAAAATCGGAGATACGTAAGTTCTATTCAGTTGTGTATTTGTGAACTAAAGTCTTTGAAAATGTAATAAGTTTTACGAAACGCGCCCGTGTCGCGTCAGACTAGAAATAAAAATGAATTTTGGAGAATTGATTTTTGATTTACCTCCAACAGTGAAGCGTAATGTACGAAAGATTGAGGAGAAAGATTATAAGAAGACTAATATATATATATATATATATATATATATATATATATATATATATATATATATATATATATATATATATATATATATATATAATAGATAATATATAATATATATATATAGATAATATATTATATAATAGATAATATATAGATAATATATTATAGATAATATATATATATATATATATATATATATATATATATATATATATATATATATATATATATATATATATATATATATATATATATATATATATATATAATGTAGTCTGCTGTAGTGTCTCCATACCTGGATGTCTTACTTAGTTTACCCTTTAACCACTGCACTGCACAGAGCACCATGTGGTGCTGGATGGAGGGTGCACAGAGCACCACATGGCAACTGTTGGTACAGTGACAAATTGATTTATGAATGCCCCGCTTTACGAACTTTTCGGGTTAAGAGCCAAATTTCTTTGTTAAATCGAAATCGGATTATAAACTTTACCTCAGAAAACGAAGTTTGTTGATACACGTATCGCCTAGTTTGTACCAGATGAACCTATATTAACTACCAGATACCAGTTTGATTCTGCCCGAAATGCTTTGCATAATAGTGGCTTTAGGCATTGTATGTACTAACTCTATGAATCCATCAATGTTTTGTATCTCACCTTGTATGTATGGACTTTACCTGAATTAATATTTGAATTGATTTGAGTTGATATAGTGACAATCGTGTTTGAATTCTTCGTAAAGAAATTCAATATTTTTTTGGATTTTTGGGTTTTTGAACATAAAAATTATTATTATCATCAGAGGCTATAAAATTATATCTCGCCATGGGTTCCAAGAAAGTCAGTGTTAAGGTTCAAGCCAAGAAAACACAAGTGAGGATGACCATAGAGGAAAAACAAGAGATCATTCGTAAACATGAAAATGGTACACGGGTTGTTGAACTAGCTAGGCAGTACCACAAATCTATGTCAACGATATGCACTGTAAATGCTAAGAAAAAGGACATTACGAGTGCTAAAGTGGCAAATGGCATATGAACACTCATGAAATAAAGAACACAGGATGTTAAAAAGTTGTTATTAGTTTGGATACACAACAAGGAGTTACCAGGTGTTAGCGTTTCAGGGGCAATCATTTGTGAGAAAGCAAGACAATTGCATGATGACCTTTTAAAGAAAACCCCCGGAATGAGTAATGCAGCTACGAAAGACTTTAAGGCAAGCAGGGAATGGTTTGACAAATTTAGAAAAAGAAGTGGCATTCATAGTGTTGCGAGACTTGTAAGTAATTACCTAAGTGTAGTTACAGGATGAGAGCTATGCTCGTGGTGTCCTGTTTTCCGAGCACACACTGTCATATAACGCATTGAAACTACTGATAGCCTTGGCCTCCACCACCTTCTCACCTAACTTATTCCAACCGTCTACCACTTTGTTTGCATAAGTGAATTTTCTTACATTTCTTCGGCATCTGTGTTTAGTTAGTTAAAACCTATGACCTTTTGTTCTTGTGGTTCCAGGTCTCAGGAAATCTTCCCTATTAATTTTATCAATTCCTGTTACTATTTTGTACATAGTGATCATATCACCTATTTTCCTTCTGTCTTCTAGTTTTGGCATATTTAACCACTTAACTGCGCCAAACGAGTATTCTCGGTTGGCAGGAAACTGCACCAACCAAGAAAACTATTTTTTATTTTTCGTACCCATTCTAAATGTGTGTGAGTTTGGTTATGTACGAAATGGACTCTTAGGACCTCCAGTGAGAAGCAGCTATCTTGGAAAAAAATCCCAGAATGCCCTAGGGCTGCTGGCTGGGCTAGTACTGAATGAGCAATCATGGTTGGTGCACACGCCTCTGGCTCCCAAACAGCTGTCCGATGCGGAGTTGAAAGATCGCGCGCTGTCGGTGAAATTCAAACCTTATTGTTTGAAGAACTTAAAGGTCATAATAATGGTGAAGCTAGGCACAATAAGGACCTAACACAAAGGTCGGATGCAAGTTATGCAGCACCTATAAGGACGATACAGCGAGTGTATCTAATTGTAGCTCTGAGTGCCACCCTGGCCCACCTATGCTATCTCCAGTTTATGTAGATGATACATAGATGAATCATTTTCTGCATTCAGTGATGATGCATCTGATACAAGTAGCATAGAGGAACAGTGTTAGAAGCTTCCATGATGGTGTTTTCCATAAATAATTTCAAGAATAGCTGAATCTCTTCTTGACTGACGGACACTCTTTGAAGCTAGCTGAATCTCTTCTTGACTGACGGACACTCTTTGTAGCTAGCTGAATCTCTTCCAGACTGACGAACACTCTTTGAGGCTGGCTGAATCTTTTCCTATGTGGGACCATACAAAGCGATCTTTTCACGACTACCTTACAAATTGATTTTTTCCTGTAATTTTTTCAAGGCTACCTTATGTTTTACAAGCTTGGCTACATACCACCTACAGGTACTAATGCCAAGGGTGTACGTGAGTGCGTTATTTGGAAGCACACAGAACGAAGAAACAGGAAGCGAAATTTATCTGTACTTGGCGCAACGAGAGTGAAGTCACGCTGTGGACCATGGACTACTTCATTGATTGAAATATCGTTGACATGGTACATGTTGTAATTTTAGTGAATTTTTAACAACTCATATTGCAAAAATAAACAGTTATTTTGGACACATTACTGACACATGTATCACAGTTCCATGGAACATTATGAACATTCTACTGTATAAATATTGTAAAGGACACAAATATGCATCATATACAATAAAGAAACAAATAAAACCGCATTGGAAATACATAGAACAAATAATTGAAAATATATTTGATGCAACACCTGGTGCTTGAATGGTCTGGGCGACTTACGCACTGGCGACCAGGCCCTGATGACATCACAGCGCACCTTGTCCACATCCCCACAGCCAAAGTAAGTGGAATTTGGTATTTATTTTTACATAGACATGTTCAGGGAAGGGAATTTATCATTTTACGAAGAAAAAATAATCTTTGGGAAAACTTTATTTCATGTGCACAGAGGGAATTTCACAATAAACTCGGCACAGCATGGTAGTTAATGCCTCTAACCTCTCCTCGTAGCTCTTGTTCTTCAGTTCTGGGAGCCACTTAGTGGCATGTCTTTGCACCTTTTCCAGTTTGTTGATGTGCATCTCTAGATATTGGCACTATACAACTGCTGCATATTCCAGCTTTGGTGTAACTAAAAGTCGTGAACAATTTCTTTAATATTTTGCCATCCATGTATTTAAAAGCAATTCTGAAGTTAGAAAGTGTAGCATAGGTCCCTTGCACAATGCTCTTAATGTGATCCTCAGGTGATAGTTTTCTATCTAGAACTACCCTTAGATCTCTTTATCCGACTTCTTTAAAGATTTCTCACATAATTTATAGGTTGTGTAAGGTCTATGTTCTCCTATTTCACATTCCATAACATGGCATTTATTTACATTAAATTCCATTTGCCAAGTGGTGCTCCATATACTTATTCTGTCCAGGTCTTCTTGAAGGGCATGACAATCATCTAAGTTACTTATCTTCCCTATTATCTTAGCATCATCAGCAAACATGTTCATATAATTCTGAATTCCATCTGGTAGATCGTTAAAGTAGACAATGAACATTAGTGCAAGAACTGAACCCTGTGGTACTCTGCTTGTGACATTTCTCCAGTCTGATACACTTCCTTGTATTACTGCCTTCATTTTTCTATTAGTCAGAAAATTTTTCAGCCATGTTAGCAGCTTACCTGTCACCCCTCCAATGTGTTCCAGTTTCCAGAACAACCTCTTATGTGGAACTCTGTCGAAAGCGTTTTTTAGGTCCAGATAGATGCAGTCAACCCAACCATCTCTTTTCTGTAAAATCTCTGTACAGTAGCTCAATCATAGAAACTGAGTAAATTTGTTACACAGGATCTTCCAGATCAAAAACCATACTGATGGTCTGATATTATATCATTTGTCTCCAGGTGCTCTACTCATTTAGTTTTAATTATTTGTTCCAATATTTTGACTATTACACTTGTCAACGATACGGGTCTATAATTGAGGGGTCTTTCCTGCAGCCACTTTTGTAGATTGGAACTATGCTGGTCTTTTTCCACGTGTGTGCTACGACTCTTGTACATAGGGATGCCTGAAAAAATCATGTGAAGTGGAATGCTGAGCTCAGATGCACATTCTCTCAGGACCTATGGTGAAACTTCATCCGGGCCAACAAAAACAACAAAGTAGTCCATGGTACACAGTGCAACTTCGCTCTTGTTGCACCAGGTACAGATAGATTTTCGCTTCCTGTTTCTTCGTACTGTGTGCTTGCAAATAACTCACTCACATACTCCCTTGACATAAGTACCTGTAGGTGGTATGTAGCCAAGCTTGTAAAACGTAAGATAGTCGTGAAAAGATTACAGGAAAAGATCAATTTGTAAGGTAGTCGCGAAAAGTCACTTTGCAAGGTCTCACACAGGAAGAGATTCAGCCAGCCTCAAAGAGTGTCCATCAGTCTGGAAGAGATTCAGCCAGCTTCAAAGATTGTCCATCAGTCAAGAAGAGATTCAGCTATTCATGAAAATATCAATGTAAAACACTACCATGGAAGCCGCTAACACTGTTCATCTATGTTACTTGTATCAGATGCATCATCACTGAACGCAGAAAACGATTCATCTATGTATCATCTAAATAACAGTCTCCGTGGTGTAGTAACAGTCTCCGTGGTGTAGTGGTAAGACACTCGCCTGGCGTTCCGCGAGCGCTATGTCATGGGTTCGTATCCTGGCTGGGGAGGATTTACTGGGCGCAATTCCTTAACTGTAGCCTCTGTTTAACGCAACAGTAAAATGTGTACTTGGATGAAAAAACGATTCTTGGTGGCAGGGGATCGTATTCCAGGGACCTGCCCGAAACGCTTCGCATACTAGTGGCTGTACAAGAATGTAACAACTCTTGTGTATATATATATATATGTCGTACCTAGTAGCCAGAACGCACTTCTTTGCCTACTATGCAAGGCCCGATTTGCGTAATAAGCCAAGTTTTCATGAATTAATTGTTTTTCGACTACCTAACCTAACCTAACCTAACTTTTTTGGCTACCTAACCTAACCTAACCTATAAAGATAGGTTAGGTTAGGTTAGGTAGGGTTGGTTAGGTTCGGTCATATATCTACGTTAATTTTAACTCCAATAAAAAAAATTGACCTCATACATAATGAAATGGGTAGCTTTATCATTTCATAAGAAAAAAATTTGAGAAAATATATTAATTCAGGAAAACTTGGCTTATTAGGCAAATCGGGCCTTGCATAGTAGGCTGAGAAGTGCGTTCTGGCTACTAGGTACGACATATATATATATATATATATATATATATATATATATATATATATATATATATATATATATATATATATGGCACAACTCTCCTAAACACGAGAGTGAAGTATACAACTTTAGAACACTTTCCCACCAGGAGACTCGAACCCTAGCCAGCACAGAAGCCTTCCAGCAACTGGCATAACAGGTACGCCTTAACCCGCTCCACCACCTGCTCAGACCCTTAAAAGAGATGGTAATTTCGGAGTATTTATATACTCCAAAGATCACCACCTCCCAAGAGCACTAGAGCAAGTGAGGGGTCATTTATACGTTCTTTTCATCAAGTCCCTGTTAATATGGGAGAACACTGTGTCTATGCTTAAGGCACAACTCTCCTAAACACGAGAGTGAAGTATACAGCTTTAGAACACTTTCCCACCAGGAGACTCGAACCCTAGCCAGCACAGAAGCCTTCCAGCAACTGGCATAACAGGTACGCCTTAACCCGCTCCACCACCTGCTCAGACCCTTAAAAGAGATGGTAATTTCGGAGTATTTATATACTCCAAAGATCACCACCTCCCAAGAGCACTAGAGCAAGTGAGGGGTCATTTATACGTTCTTTTCATCAAGTCCCTGTTAATATGGGAGAACACTGTGTCTATGCTTAAGGCACAACTCTCCTAAACACGAGAGTCTATATATATATATATATATATATATATATATATATATATATATATATATATATATATATATATATATATATGTATATATATGAAATTGGAGATAGCATAGGTGGGCAAGGGTGGCACTCAGAGCTACAATTGGATACGCTTGCTGTATCGTTACCTTGAGAAGATTTCGGGGCTTAGCATCCCCACGGCCCGGTCCTCAACCAGGCCTCCTTTTTGTTACACACCCCCCAGAAAGCAGCCCGTAGCAGCTGTCTAACTCCCAGGTACCTATTTACTGCTAGTTAACAGGGGCATCAGGGTAAACGAAACATTTTGCCCATTTGTCTCGGTCTCCACCGGGGATCGAACTCGGAACCTCAGCACTACGAATCCGAAGTGCTGTCCACTCAGCTGTCAGGTGCTAGGTTCATGCTTGAAAATAGAACTGTAATGTGTGGGACAGTAAAGGCATGAAGAAGGAAAAATGCCTATGTTGAACAATAATATTGAAGTAGGTGACTGCCAGGTAAGAAAAACTGATCAGATACTCTCAGTGCAGTGGAAAGACAGGAGAGAAGTGAACATGTTGACAACCATTTACACTGGTGAACAGTAGCAAGGTGAACAGAACAACAAAACAACCAACATATAAACCAGATTGTGTTATGGACAACAGCATAAACATGCATTCAGTTGATAAATGTGATATGATGGTGGGTGTTGTCCTCATAGGGTGCCCTCGTCCTCATAGGTGCTGTATCACTTGCATCCGACCTTTGTGTTAGGTCCTTATTACGCCTAGCTTCACCAATATTATGACCCTTATGTTCTTCAAACAATAAGGGTTAAATTTCACCGACAGAGTGCTATCTTTCAACACCGCGTCGAACAGCTGTTTGGGAGCCAGAGGCGCATGCGCCACACATGGTTGCTTACTCAGTACTAACCCAGTCAGCAGCCGTAGGGCATTCTGGGATTTTTTTCCAAGATTACTGCCTCTCAATGAAGGTCTTAAGAGTCCATTTCATACACAACCAACTTCGCACACATTTTGAATGGGTACTAAAAAATCAAAAAGAGTTTTCTCGATTGGCGCAGTTTTCCACCGACTGAGAATACTTGGTGTAGTTAAGTGGTTAAAATCTAAAGAAAATACACAAAAATTTATTTTTATTAAAAAAAAATAAATGTCCATAGACATGTCTCTTAACCCTTTAGTTGCGCAAGACATCATATGATGCGTTGAGTGACTTGCAATAAATTGCGATCGGCATCATATGATGTTTTGGAGTACCGCGCAACATTTAGACGGCCCGCGGATACACTGGGTTCACCACACCTGCATCAGGGCTCTTGTAAACCATTTAAAAAAAAAATCGTGGGCCAAATTCCCGGGTGTGAGGGGCCTCGGTAATGAGTGAGCAACCAAGCCTGACACATGCAGCATGAGCTCACGGCACTGCTGTTCAGCTTGTGACCACAGCATCGCCTAAAAATGCCATAATATACATGTTCTTGCTATTATTTAGCAATGATATTATTACAGAAGCCCCCTGACTGTGATAAAACTAACCAGAGTTCTGATAATAGCAGGATTGTGGTGATATTTAGCGCTGTGCGCCATGGAGGGAGGGTGGTGGCATCGTCTTCTGACTGTGTGTGGCCATCTTTTATTGACTGCACTCACCATACCAGCTTAGTGGTTCGCTCACCATACCAGCTTAGTGGAGCACTAATAGGCACACCTGCAGACTAATGTATACAAGTATCCACTCAATTTAACGACCTCTTTTATACCGATCTGCCGGTAATAATGACGGGTTTGGGAGATCGGTATCTGGAGCCTCGTATACCGGTCTGGTGGTCGATATTACCGACGGTCGGTATTGGGTTTGTTTTGGCATCGTCAGCCTCTCACATGGCGACTAGGCCACTGACCTCGATCATCCAGAGTGGTATATTAAATCTTAACTTTCTTTTAAAATGATTCAGTTTTATGAAGAAAATTCTAAATTATTATCAATAAAATATTTTAAAACAATTGTTATTAAGCAAAATTCTTTGTTTTCTTATTGAAAACCTTTTATAGTATAGGCAATAGGCATTTTTTTTCCCACGGACCTAGAATGTATTGCACCTGGCCATGTGACCGCATTGTTTAATGTGAACTCGCACGGCTGAGAGCAATGTCACGGAATATCCGCCAGAGAAAATCAGATTCAGACAAAAATAGATTAATTCATGATTTTAATAGTTTGTGAAAGCACCCACTGGGAATTCAACAAGTCATGCAGCATCCGCTGGCAACGAGTGCCCTACAAACCATGCTGCACCCGCCGATGCTGAATTCCCATCAACAAGTCGTGGAGCCTCCGCTGGCAACAAATGCTCTGCAAGCTATTCTGCACCCGCCGATGCTGAATTCCCATCGACAAGTTGTGCAGTCTCCGCCGGCAACGAATGCTCTGCAAGCTATGCTGCACCCGCCGATGCTGAATTCCCATTGACAAGTTGTGCAGCCTCAGCTGGCAACGAATGCTCTGCAAGCTATGCTGCACTCGCCGATGCTGAATTCCCATCAACAAGTCGTGCAGCCTCCGCCGGCAACGAATGCTCTGCAAGCTATGCTGCACCCGCCGATGCAGAATTCCCATCGACAAGTCGTGCAGCCTCCGCCAGCAACGAATGCTCTGCAAGATATACTGCACTCGCCGATGCTGAATTCCCATCAACAAGTCGTGCAGCCTCCGCTGGCAACGAATGCTCTGCAAGATATGCTGCACCCATCGATGCTGAATTCCCATCGACAAGTCATGGAGCATCCGCCAGCAACGAATGCTCTGCAAGCCATGTTGCACCTGCCTATGCTAAATTCTCATCAAAAGTCGTGTAGCCTCCACTAACGATATAAAATATGATTGAAAGGCATATAAATTAGTGTACAAAGTGTTGATAGAGTACAGTATTGTAAGTGTTAATGATTATTTAAGTCTTGACAAAAAGATACTGTACAGTGTAAATATACAGTAGAAATAATTTTCAGTTGTGAATTAGAATTAGAACTCATGTGAATTAGTAGTAAGGCTAGCTGTTGTGTGAAGTGAATGCCTGAAAATAAGTGTACATACTGTATGTACCCTGTATACAGTACTGAGCAATATAAAACAAGCGCTGCAGAGGATGACGTAATATTCACAGCTTCGTAATCTACAGCTTCATTAACCCTCAAACCGCTAGGGGCTCAAATGGAATTAACACCCACAGGCGCAAAAAAAAAAAAAAATCTTTCGTCTTATAGAAGTTCCCTGATCACAGAAAAATAACAAAAAAATTGTAGGTGGCATATTTTAGCTGCAATAGGGTAGGGAAGTGTGGCAAAAAAGGGGCGTTGGCAGAGCCTTCGCCAGACGAGGTCTACTCCACCCGAGCTGTCAGACTGCAGTTGCCACAAATATATTATTACCTAACTATTTCAAAGTCTCTGATTGATTTTTTCTTAGTTTTTTTGCAGTAATATTATTCCATACAGTGAATTGTGGTATAATTATATAATAAAATGTGTGAACCATCGCTGTACTCAAAATTATGGTGTGCATATTAGTGATTCAAATATTATGTTCATAAAACAATAAACAAATAATTTTGCTGTTGGTACACTATATACACAGGTTATATATAAGTATCTGCATGTTTTGTTCACCATAACGAACTACTAAGTTGGTCTTGTGCGTCAAAAAGCAACGAGGAGTGACCGCCAAACACCAGCGAGCCACTCACTGCTACTCCCTCCCTCAACACCACCTCACTCGCCCTCATTCTCCTCCCACAATACTGTTTTTGCATTTATTCACTATACACAGACGTTATATATACGTATTTACATGTTTTGTTCACCATAACTGTACATCTAAGCTTGTATGGTGAGTAAAAGCACAAAGACGTAGCTACTCACACAGTCAGCTGATCGGCGGCTGCCCTCGAGGCCAGACGCACTAATTTCTCCTCCAACAATATTGTTTGTGGTGTTATTACACTATATACACACACATTATATATAAGTATCTGCCTGTTTTATTCAATATACCTGTACAAATAAGATGGTATGGTGCCCAAAGACCATAGTGGCCATCAATAAACAACATGCCAAGTCGTGCAGGCGACGCTCCTCCCTCACCAAAATGGCGGCTCCCAACCTAATCCTCTTGCTGTTATCTCACACTATACACATGTTATATATAAGTATCTACATTTCTGTTCACCATAGCGAACCACTAAGCTGGTATGGTGAGTGCAGTCAATAGAAGGTGGCCACACACAGTCAGAAGACGACGCCACAACCCTCCCTCGAACAGCCTTACTCCTCCCTCCATGGAGCACAGCGCTAAATATCACCACAATCCTGCTATTATCAGAATCCTGGTCAGTTTTATCACAGTCAGGGGGCTTCAGTAATACTATCACTGCTAAATAATAGCAGTATCATATATATTATGGCATTTGTAGGAGATGCTGTGGTCACAAGCTGAACAGCGGTGCTGTGAGCTCGTACTGCGTGCGCCAGCCTTGGTGACTTGCTCAATACTGACGCTCTAACACCCAAGAATGTTGGCCTGGATTTTTTTTCTAGGTGGCATCTGGCAACTATCGGTCGTGGCTGTACTATAGCTGCCCCTATCCCAGGCGGGGCATTTAAATTATAGCGCTAGACACGAAATCATATATATATATGATGTGCGCGATTTCGGTTTTGTCACTGATATCATATATATGATTTGCACGGTTTAAGGGTTAAAAGTAAGTCAATTTACCAATATTATTATAGTATTACAACATATTAATTGTTTTTTTCAACAAAAGCTACATATTAATCTCTGCAAATGTATATTCAATCATTAGCAGAGAAAAGGTGAGCTCAAAATATTTTGTCTTGGCTACCTCTCAGTGACAAGGCACGATCGTCATTGTATGGCCTGGCCGCCACAGCCTGTGTCATAACATTAAAGATACATTACCTGCATTGTTCAGGATAAAACAAAACACATCTCTAAAATTTTATTGAGAAAATATTAACAATCACTGATTGATACATGAAATATTTTGCAATACAAAGGAATGAACCAATTTTCTGGGGGGAGCCCCGTCGGCTCCCCGGAGCTATCCCAGGCTGATATGCTAATGTCAGACTTTGGCATCAGTCATGTGTATGGAGTTCTTAGGCCTACCGGGGACCACGGCCAGAACCGGGCCCCCTCAGAGAGGCAAGAGGAGCAATGGCCTATAGAAGCCCCCGTGTAGTTGGAAGCATTCTATGTCTGCCATCGACCGGAACAGGCACCCAGAAAGGTAAGCGCCCCAAAACAAACCCCTATTCTGGTTAAAATTGCTACCAAAAACCGAACTAGTGGATAGAACTCCCCAACCGAAAACAAGCAAACTAGTGTGACGTCACACACTGACGCGCCGCTGTCTGCGCAGCTCCCCCCTCCCCGGGAGGGGGAAGGGGGAGCCCCAGACACCTCAGTTCTTGAGGCTGATGCTATAGGCGATGGTCGTGTGCTCTGGCTCCGGTGTCGCTACTGCACTGTGCTTTGCGTGTGATGTTAGTTTTGTGGGTGCGAGAGCCAGGAGTTATCTTCAGTACTCGGGCTGCATGCGCCTAGGGCTGCCTTCCCTAGGTGCCCTGTAAGTACTGCCCTTGGGGCTTGGGGCCACCTTCCACAGGCTCCTCGGGGTCTGCCTCTGCTGGTCCATTTTACATTTCGGTTTTTCGGCCGCCTGTTGGGCTCTTGGGTGTTCTGTTCTCCCTTGTTACCGGCAGGTAAGAGGCAGTTTGCACTGGTAGGGGCGCAGGGTGATGCTCAGCTTGTATTTCTCGACATCGCGGCCGGCTCTGTTCCTTGGGGTTCGCTGTCCTCTTGCGGGGTTTTCTTTTTCTTTTTCTTTTTGCCTGGTGGGGGGTTCTGTCATTTTATTCAGTTTGTTTTTGCCCTTCCACTGTTCTCCTCGGTGGCGCCCCCTGCTAGGTCCCCGTGAGTGTACACGTCCCTGGGGTTCAGCTTTAGAAGTTTGCTTGGTAGTTTTGGGTGCCGGTTTGCAGCACCCTGCCTGGGACTACCTGAGCGCGAGTCCTCTTAAAGTAAACGCTCAGGACCCTGGGAATCCCCTAGGGGGCGCGTGGGTCCGATGGATGTGACCCCGGAGTCCCCACTCGCTGTGTGCGAGTTTAAGGGTTGCTCGGTCCCCTTGTCTCAGGGTGACCCTCATTGTTTTTGCCTCTGCCACGCTGCCTGTTGGGTCGGTGATACTTTCGACCCTGAGTCCTGTGAGTGTTGCTGCTTGCTTGTGACTCAATTTACCCAATCCTCTGATGATTCTATTCGGGTACAGGCGGCACGTGCGTTGCAGTCTAGGTTTCGTCTGTTGCAACGCGCTCGGTTGGTTGCTTCCCCGGCTGCCCCGGGGCTGCCCCGCTTTGCTTTTCGAGACCCGGACTTGGGGGTGGGGGTCGCTTCGATCCTGGTTCAGTCCGCACCTCCTCGTCCTTCCCCTTCTGTTCGTTCTGGTCCCCCACCCCTGCTTCTGGCCCCGAAGTGTCTGAGGGTTTCGGGGTCGGAGCAGGGGTTACTGGATCTCGAGACTCGGGCAGCTTCGGGGGTTGCCCCTTCCGGGGGGGCGGCAGAGGCATTCGAGTCTTGTCTCCCGGCCGAAGCTTCAGGGTCTGACCAGTGGGCCCCCCTTCCTCCAGCTTTTCCGGCTGCTCCGTCCTTGTCTTGTGGGGTCGGGGCTTGGGGAGAGGACTCGGCCTCGGGTCCTGTGGTGACGGACCTCGAGGCTGGGGAGGGGCTGACTTGGGGGCCTTGGGCCCCGCTGGACCCCGCCTGGGTTTTTCTTCCCACTGAGCGGGGCTTATTGTTACAAGGAGTGGGGTTTTCTTTTCCCCCCTCTGCGTACGAGTTGGATTTGGTGTCAGCCCCTCCCCGGGTTCGGTTCCGTGTTCCCCCGGGTACGTCGGTTCCGTCCTTCCGGAGGTTTTCGGCTTATCGCATCCAACCTGGTGTGGTGCGAGCGGCCTTTGCAGCTTACCTCCTGCGTGACCCGGATTATGCCTCGGAAATGGATCCGTCCACGTTCAGGTTTGGGACTTCGTTCCCTTTCTGGCTCCGTTACGAAGTTCCGGAGTCGTCCTGGCTAGCAGACTGCCCCTTGTTTGGTCTGGATTCCTGGCATTCCTTCTGTCGTTCCCGCACGCTGGAGTGGCGGGAAGCTTTCACGGTGCTTCAGGTTTTCCTGGGGGGTGAACTTGAGTACCTGAATGAGTGCTTGGTTGTCCCTGCCCTTCCCCGCGATGTGGGCGTTATTCAGCTCCATGTGCAGGTTCCCTCCCTTTCGGCGGCGCTTGTTGCGGAGGACTTGCGCGCCCGGGGCCTTTTGTGTTCGGCCTTGCGGTTCTTTTCCCTCCTGGAGCTGTCTTCGGATTGGCTCATGGAGGATGTGAGGACGCTTGGGTCCGTCCCAGGGTCCGGCACCTTGTCCTCGGCTGCGCGTTCGTCGGCTGCCTTGTTGAAGCTGTTCACGCCGATTTTGTGGGATGCGGTTTCCCTGTTCTATGCTTCCCGTCTCGCGTGTCGGCAGGCGGTGCTGGGTTCCTCCGTGGAATCTGCTTGGGCTCTGGCTCTTAGGCGTTCTTCACCTTTTTGTCCTCTCCTGTTTGGGGAGTCGGCCGTGGCGCAGTTTATTCAGGCTGCGTCGGCGGCTTGTCATCCGATGTTGGACTTGTTGGTTTTCCGGGGGTCCCGGGGTGGGTCTTCCCGGAAAGGTCGTGCCAGGGCTCGGGGTTCCTCTCGTCGTGGTAGGCCTCTGGTGTCAGGTTTGGGGTTGGCTCCTCCTGCGGACCCTCCCTCGTCTGGTCGGCGCGGTGTTCGCGCTGTGCGGGGTTCTGGGTCTCGTAAGGGTCGCCGGCCCTTTCGCGGTTTGCCCCCTTGATGGGGCGATGGGGGGGGCGGCTTGCGCTGTTCGCTCGCGTCTGGTCCCACGATTCATGGGCCTTTCGGGTCGTGTCTCGCGGCCTGCGGTGGGGTTGGGTGGCCCCTCCCCCCTTTGGGGGGGGGGGGTCGGGGCTGGCAGGGCAGGTTTCTTCCCCTGCGCTCTGTCGAGTCGTCTTGGAGTGGGTACGCTTGGGCGTCGTCGAAACGACGTCGTCCCTCAGATGGGTTTCCCGTCTGTTTCCGGTTCCAAAACGGGACTGCGCGGACCTGCGGTTCATTCTGGACTTGTCCCATCTGAACCCCTGGGTTCATTGCCCCTCCTTTCGGATGACTACGCTGTCTCAGGTTCGGCTCCTCTTGGAGCCGGGAGCTTGGATGGTGTCCCTGGACCTCCGGGACGCTTATTGGCATGTCCCGATTCATCCGCGGTTCAAGGACTGGCTCAGTTTTGTTGTGGGGCGTCTGAGTTACCGCTTTCGTTGTCTCCCGTTCGGGTTGAACCTGGCACCTCGCGTGTTCACACGCCTTACACGAGTTGTGGTGGCTCGTTTGCGTCTCCTAGGTGTTCGGGTGTTGGCCTACCTCGACGACTGGCTGGTTTGGGCTCCCAGCCAGTCAGCTTGCTTGCTAGCGAGGGATTTGGTTCTTTCCCAGCTCGCCGAGTTCGGGTTCTTGGTGAACTGGAGGAAGTCCCATCTGGTTCCCTCTCAGGTTCGGACTTGGCTGGGTCTCGTGTGGGACTCTCGAACTGCCTTCTTGTCTCTCCCTCCGGAGTCTCTCCTGCGGCTGCGGTCCCGCCTTCGTCTGTTTCTGGAGGGCCCTCGGGTCACCCGGCGGTTGCTCGAGGGGCTGTGCGGGAGCCTGAACTTCGCGATGGTGGTCTACCCGCCGGGTCGGGTTTGGCTTCGACGGCTGTTCTGGTTCCTTCGGGGTTCCCCCTTCCGCCTCTCTCGCGATCGCAGAGTTCGACCCCCAGGGGCCTTGCGTCGGTTGCTGCGTCACCGGCTTCCTCTTCGGGTTTTTCGGGGTTCAGTGCCTTCGCGCCTACCCGAGCCCTCGCTCGATGTGTACACGGATGCGTCGTCTCTCGGCTGGGGTTTTGTGACCAGTGCTCACCAGGCCGGCCAGGGGCGTTGGGATCCGTCCTTCCGTCGAGCTCACAGCACGGTGCGGGAGTTCGCGGCAGTGTGGTTTGCTCTGGCGAGGATTCGGGTGGCCCGCGGATCGATGATTCGGCTCCATTCGGACTGCTCTCCGGTGGTTCATTGCCTGAACCGCGGGGGTTCGATGCGGTCCTTGTCTCTTTGGGGTTGGTCGCTTCGGGTGACTCGTCTGCTGAGTTCTCGGGGTTTGGCTCTCCTGGCGGTTCACGTACGGGGCGTGTCCAACGTCTTGGCCGACGCCCTGTCTCGCTTCGTTCCCCTCTCCACGGAGTGTACGGTCGACGACGAGTCCTTCCGTTGGCTTTGCCAGACGTTCGGGCGCCTCGAAGTGGACCTCTTCGCGTCGGCGTGGTCGCGGCGTCTTCCCGTTTATGCGGCGCCCTTCCCCGATTGTGAGGCCGTCGGGGTCGATGCCTTTCGGCTAGACTGGTCGAGGTGGGGGTTCCTGTACCTCTTTCCCCCGGTTCGGCTGTTGCTCCAGGTCCTGACTCGCTTAGAGACTTACCGGGGAAGAGTTGTCCTTCTGGCCCCTTGGTGGCCGGCCCAGCCTTGGTTTCAGGCGCTGGTTGCTCGGTGTCCGAACCCGAGGGTTTTCCCGCGGCTCCGTCTCTTTCAGCAGATCGGGCCGGTACGTCACGTAGCTGGTTCGATCTTCTCCTCGAGTCTTCGCGTATGGTTTTTTTGACTCGAGTCTATCATCATCTCTATGGTGATCAGGTGGCCTCCTTGTTGGTGTCCCACCTGAGGGCTTCTTCTCGGCGGCAGTATGAAGTTTCCTGGCGGTCCTTCCGTTTCTTTTTGCGTCTTCGTCGTGTTAGCTCCTTGTCTGTTCAGGTGGTCTTGTCCTTCCTCTCGTGGTTGTTTCAGGACCGTCATCATATGCCTAACACTGTCGCTTCGTATCGTGCGGCGCTGGCGGAGCCACTTCAGCTTGCTTTCGGTATCGATGTTACGTCTGCGCCATTTCGCAAGCTGTCTCGTGCATTGTTTCACCTCCGGCCTGCTCATGCGTCGCCTGAGCCGTCCTGGTCTTTGGACAGAGTGCTCTCTTTCCTTTCCTCTCCTCGTTTCGTTGTGGCCCCTTCGGTCCAGGATTGTTTTTCCAAGGAACTTTTCTTGTTGGCTTTGGCCTCTGGGGGTCGGGTAGGGGAGCTTCATGCTCTCCTCCAGCGCAGGGGTTTCTGCTCTTTTGGTCGTGGTGATTGTTTTGTTCGTTTGCAGCCGTCTCCTTCTTTTCTGGCGAAGAATGAGACTGCTGCGTTCCGGAGGGGTCCATGGGTGGTTGATGCTTGGTTGATCAGGCCGGGGGTGCATCATGTTTTGTGTCCGGTTGCGGCGCTTCGCCGTTATTTGCGCGCCACAGCTTCTGTGTCCGGGGACGCGCTGTGGGTTGATCCGGTTTCCCTTCTTCCCTGTTCGCGGGTTCGGGTCTCTCAGGTCGTCCGCAGGGTTATTAGGTCCAGCCAGCCTGCAGTCTATCCCCGTGCCCATGACGTTCGTAAGTTCGCGGCTCTTGCTGCCGTCTTTGGGAATATGTCTTGGTCTGATATTCGGGCGCGGGGATTTTGGCGGTCGAACAGGGTCCTGGCTGCTCGTTACCTTGTGAATGTCCCTGGGCCTCGTCGGGCCTGTGTTGCTTTGGGTCGGCGGTTGCAGCCAGTTGTCTCGGCTTCGAGTTGAGGGGTGAGCGACGACCGCCTCCCGGGTAAGTCCCTCTTTTTCTGTCTGTGGGTAGTTAGCTCCGGGGAGCCGATGGGGCTCCCCCCAGAAAACCAGCGTTGAATGTAATGAAACGCCATTTTCTGGGTGAGTCCCGGAGGCTCCCCGGCATCCCTCCCTCACTCCGGTCGGCGGTTTTTCGCGTTTTTGACATCCAGCCTCAAGAACTGAGGTGTGGGTAGCCGGCGCGGGGGGTCTGTGGCTCCCCCTTCCCCCTCCCAAGGAGGGGGGAGCTGCGCAGACAGCGGCGCGGCAGTGTGTGACGTCACACTAGTTTGCTTGTTTTCGGTTGGGGAGTTCTATCCACTAGTTCGGTTTTTGGTAGCAATTTTAACCAGAATAGGGGTTTGTTTTGGGGCGCTTACCTTTCTGGGTGCCTGTTCAGGTCGATGGCAGACATAGAATGCTTCCAACTACACGGGGGCTTCTATAGGCCATTGCTCCCCTTGCCTCTCTGAGGGGGCCCGGTTCTGGCCGTGGTCCCCGGTAGGCCTAAGAACTCCATACACATGACTGATGCCAAAGTCTGACATTAGCATATCAGCCTGGGATAGCTCCGGGGAGCCTCCGGGACTCACCCAGAAAATGGCGTTTCATTACATTCAACGCTGGTTTTTTCCATTCATCTGGACTTGTTCAGACTGTGTTCACACATCATCCATGCAGCAGCCACCAGCTGGCTTAATCGTCGGCGTGGCACTAAATTGGAACGCAATTACACAATGAACTTTATTTAATTTTAGTTATACAGTATAAAATATATCCTACCTGAATGTTACTTGAAAAATTACCCGACCCGACTTAACTTTGGAAATAACAGAGCACCGAAAATAACGACTAGGGTACAGCCTCATATAGGCCGTTAACGCTTAAACTGCACATATCATATATATATGATATCAGTGACAAAACTGAAACCACACACATCATTTATATATGCTTTCGTGTCTAACGCTATAATTTAAACCCCCCGCCTGGGATAGGGGCAGCTATAGTACAGCCACGACCAATAGTTGCCAGATGCCACCTAGAAAAAAATTCAGGCCAACATTCTTGGGTATTAGAGCGTCAGTACTGAGCAAGCCACCACGGCTGGCGCACGCAGCACGATCTCACAGCACCGCTGTTCAGCTTTTGACCACAGCATTGCGTACAAATGCCATAATACATGATACTGCTATTATTTAGCGATGATAGTATTATAGAAGACCCCTGACTGTGATAAAACTGACCAGGATTCTGATAATAGCAGGATTGTGGTGATATTTAGTGCTGTGCTCCATGGAGGGAGGAGTAAGGCTGTGGGAATGAGGGTTGTGGCGTCGTCTTCTGAATGTGTGTGGCCATCTTTTATTGACTGCACTCACCATACCAGCTTAGTGGTTCCCTATGGTGAACACAAATGTAGATATTTATATATAACGTGTGTATAATGTGAGATAACAGCAAGAGGAGTAGGTTGGGAGCCGCCATTTTGGTGAGGGAGATGCATCATCTGCATGACTTGTCATGTTGTTTACTGGTGGCCACTATGGTCTTTGGGCACCGTACCAGCTTATTTGTATAAGTATGGTGAATAAATCAGGTAGATACTTATATATAATGTAATAACACCACAAACAATATTGTTGGAGGAGAAATATTAGTGCGTCTGGCCTTGAGGGCGGCCGTCACCAGCTGACTGTGTGAATAGCTACATCTTTGTGCCTTTACTCACCATACAAGCTTAGATGTACAGTTATGGTGAACAAAACATGTAAATATGTATATATAACGTCTGTGTATAGTGAATAAATGCATAAACAGTATTGTGGGAGGAGAATGAGGGCGAGTGAGGTGTTGTTGAGGGAGGGAGTGGCTGGCTGGTGTGTGGCGGTCACTCCTCGTTGCTTTTTGACTCACAAGACCAACTTAGTAGTTCGTTATGGTGAACAAAATATGCAGATACTTATATATAACCTGTGTATATAGTGTAACAACAGCAAAACTATTTGATTATTGTTTTATGAGCATAACAATTGAATCACTAATATGCACATCATAATTTTGAGTACAGTTTGAGTACCCCCTTATGGTTGGGGTTTTTTCTTATCTGCCATCGACCGGGGTTAGGCACCCAGAAAGGTAGGCATAGCAAAACAAACCCCGCATGGTAAGAAACTAAAACAAAAAACCAAACAGAGAGGTAGAAACTCCCTACAATCCCATGGAAACAAGCAAACATCACACTTTTCTGTCATGTCGATCATCCATGCAGCCCTCCCCACCCTGAGAGGGGGAGGGGGGGGGGGGTGGACCTCACTGCAGCGACTGCCTAGCACCAGTTTAGAAGCCAAGCTTCAACCAACACAAATAACCGCCGACCGTTGGGATGGAGGGTTGCCAGGGAACCTCCGGGGCTCACCCAGAAAATGGTGTTTCATTACATTCAATGCTGGTTTTCTGTGAAAAGCTATGGCTCCCTGGAGCTTCATACCCAAAGAGAAGGAAAAGAAAGGGCTGTCCTGGGAGGCGGCCACAACAAACTCCGCAATGCGAAGTCGAGACAACAGGCAGCAACCTGCAACCCAAAGCAACACAAGAACGTACAGGAGCAGACACGCTGACAAAAGAACGGGCAGCCAGGAACCTGTGTGACCCCCAAATCCTCACGTCCGAAATGAGCCCAAGATGTCACCAAACATGGCAGTGAAAGCTGCAAATGTCTGAGCGGCATGCGCGCAAGGATAGACAGCAGGCTGGTAGACTTAAGAAACCTGCGGACGACCTGGGAGACCAGAGCCCTGAAACAGGAAATGAGGGGAACCGGATCAACCCAAAGCGCATGCCCAGCCATGGCACGCAGGTAACAGCGAAGAGCCACAAACGGACAACACATGTCGCACCCTCGGAAGACCCAACCAAGCATCAATAACCCAAGGACCCCTCCGGAAAGCAGCCATCTCGACCATCGCCAGAAGGATGGAGAAAGGCTGCAAGCATACAAATCTATCACCAGTACCAACACATCAGAAACCTCTGCGCAGGAGGAAAACCAGAAGCTCCCCGACCCGACCCACAGAGGCCAATGCCAACAAAATATTGCCTTTGAAAAACAATCTTCAACCAAGGGGCCAACACAAACCGAGGAGAGGAAGGATAAGAGGGCACCCTGATCAAGGACCAGGACAGCTCAGGCGACGCATGAGCAGGCTGGAGGTGAAACAAAACACGAGTAGCATACGGAACGGGACGGATGTGACGTCCACTCTGAAAGGAAGCTGGAGCAGCTCCGCCAGTGTCACGCAATACGAGGCAACAGTAAGAAGCATCAATTAACAGTCCTGAAAATCCAAGAAAGGAGAAGAAAACCCGATGCAAAAGAGAAGACGACCTACGAAGAGCAAGAAAATGGGGAATAGAAATACCAGGAATGTCATACTGTCGCCGAGATGAAGCTCGCAGGTGGAACACCATCAACGAAGCCACCTGATTACCATAGAGATGGTGATACACCCGCGTCAAAAGAGAAGACGTACCAGTCACGTACAGGATCGGTCCGACCTGCCGAAAGTGGCAGAGACGAACGAAACGCTCCAAGTTCGGACACCTATCAAGCAGTGTCTGAAAATAAAGCTGGGTCGGCCGCCAAGAGACCACGAGGACTACTCTCCTTGGGAAGGACTCCAACCGAGCCAGAACCCGAAGCAACAGCTGGACCGGAAGAAGAGGAACAGGTCACTCCACTTCAACCAGTCCTGCTGAAAGGCATCCACCATCAACGTCTCGCAGGTGGGTAATGGCGCCACATAGAATGGAAGATGCTGAGACCACTCCGACGCGAAGATGTTCATGTCCAGGAGTCCGTACGTCCAGCAGAGCCAACGAAACGAGTCGGCGACGACCGGCCAATCCGTGAACAGAGGAATGAACTGAGACAGTCCGTTCGCCAGAATGTAGGACACCCCGGACATGAAACGCACAGCTATCCAAACCCTGATAATCCAGCAGATGAGCCAATCGAAGGGACCAACCCCAAAGGTCAAGGACCTAAGAGAATCCCCGTTGTTCCAGTAATGAACCACCGAAAATCAGTCCGAATGGAGGTGGATGGTAGAGCCCAGAGTGACCCGAACCCTCCAAAGCGCAAACCAGACAGCCAAGAACTCCCAAACCGTGCTGTGAGCCCGACGGACGGACGGACCCACCATCCCCAGCCGGCCTGGTGAGCACTAGCCACAAAGCCCCAGCCGTGAGATGACCCGTCTGTGAACACACTGAGTGAAGGCACAGGGAGGTGCCATGACACGGAACCCCGAAAACCCCAAATTGGAAGTTGGTGAGGCAGCACAAACACAAGATCCCCGGAGGATGAACCCAACGATTGCGAGCGAGGCGGAAGGGTAGTCTCCAAAGGAACCGAACAAACGCCGAAGCCAAACCCAACCCGACGGGCAGACCAGCACGGCTCAGTTTAGTCTCCCACATAACCTCTCGAGCAACTGCCGAGTGACCCGGGACCACCTCATAAACAGCTGAAGGCGGGACCACAGCCACAGCAACGCTTCTGGAGGGAAAGACAAAGAAGCGGTCCAAGAGTCCTAAACAAGACCCAGCCAGGTCCAAACCCGGGACGGAACCAGATGGAACCTAGTTGATACCTGGTTGATGGGGTTCTGGGAGTTCTTCTACTCCCCAAGCCCGGCCCGAGGTCAGACTTGACTTATGAGAGTTTGGTCCACCAGGCTGTTGCTCGGAGCGGCCCGCAGGCCCACATACCCACCACAGCCCGGTTGGTCCGGCACTCCTTGAAGGAAACAATCTAGTTTCCTCTTGAAGATGTCCACGGTTGTTCCGGCAATATTTTTGATGCTCGCTGGTAGGACGTTGAACAACCGTGGACCTCTGATGTTCATACAGTGCTCTCTGATTGTGCCCATGGCACCTCTGCTCTTCACTGGTTCTATTCTGCATTTTCTTCCATGTCGTTCACTCCAGTACATTGTTATTTTACTGTGCAGATTTGGGACCTGTCCCTCCAGTATTTTCCATGTGTATATTATTTGGTATCTCTCTCGTCTCCTTTCTAGTGAGTACATTTGGAGAGCTTTGAGACAATCGCAATAATTTAGGTGCTTTATCTCGTCTATGTGTGCCATATATGTTCTCTGTATTCCCTCTATTTCAGCAATCTCTCCTGCTCTGAAGGGGTAAGTGAGTACTGAGCAGTACTCAAGACGGGACAGAACAAGTGACTTGAAGAGTGCAACCATTGTGATGGGATCCCTGGATTTGAAAGTTCTCGTAATCCATCCTATCATTTTCCTGGCTGACACAATATTTGCTTGGTTATGCTCCCTAAACGTTAGATCGTTGGACATCATTATTCCCAAATCCTTTACATGCTGTTTTCCTACTATGGGCAGATTCGACTGCATTTTGTACCCTGTATTATGTTTCAGATCTTTATTTTTGCCGTACCTGAGTACCTGAAATTTATCACTGTTAAACATCATGGCTTTTTTTGCTGCCCAATCGAAAACTTTGTTGATATCGGCTTGTAATTTTTCAATGTCTTCAGCAGAGGTAATTTTCATGCTGATTTTTGTATCATCTGCAAAGGATGACACGGAGCTGTGACTTGTGTTTTTGTCTATATCTGATATGAGAATAAGGAACAGCAGTGGTGCAAGGACTGTACCTTGAGGTACAGAGCTTTTAACTGCGCTCGGACTCGATTTTACTTGATTGACTGTTACTCTTTGTGTTCTGTTTGACAGGAAATTGAGTATCCAGCATCCTACTTTACCAGTTATACCCATTGACCTCATTTTGTGTGCAATCACTCCATGGTCACATTTGTCGAATGCCTTTGCAAAATCTGTGTATACGACATCTGCATTATGTTTTTCCTCTAATGCCTCAGTGATTTTGTCATAGTGGTCAAGTAGCTGTGAGAGGCATGATCTTCCTGCTCTAAATCCATGTTGGCCTGGATTGTGGAGATCATTGGTTTCCATGAATCTAGTGACCTGACTCCTAATCACTCTTTCAAATACTTTTATTATGTGGGACGTTAGTGCAACTGGTCTATAATTATTTGCCAATGCTTTGCTACCACCCTTGTGTAGAGGGGCAATGTCTGCTGCTTTAAGCGTATCTGGTATCTCCCCTGTGTCCAAGCTCTTCCTCCACACTATACTGAGTGCCTGTGTTACTGGCACTTTGCATTTCTTTATAAATATTGAATTCCATGAGTCTGGACCCGGGGCTGAGTGCATGGGCATATTGTCAATTTCTCTTTCAAAATCTGCCACACTCGTGTTGATATCAGTTATATTTACTGGTGTTTGAGTATCATTCATAAAGAAACTGTCCGAATCTTCCACTTTCATGCTGAGTATCGGAGTGCTAATCATGTCCTCATACTGCTTTTTTAGGATTTCACTAATTTCTTTGTCATCCTCAGTGTATGAACCTTCACTAATACGAATAGGTCCAATACTGGCAGTGGTTTTCGCTTTTGATTTAGCATATGTGAAGAAATATTTTGGGTTTCTCTTTATTTCTTGAATTGCTTTCTGTTCTAGTTGCCTTTCTTCAGTCTGATAGGAATGCTTCAGTCTCTGTTCGATTTCTTCAATCTCCCTGTTTAAATTATTTCTTCTTTGTAATGGCAAAGATTAACGGCATCCAGATTACCAGGAATCCGAACCCGGCGATCTGGAAAGAACCATACCATTTGCAAGCAGACAAGCGGACTGACTGGGAGCCCACACCAGCCAGTCTTCGAGGTAGGTCAGAAACCGAATGCCGAGCAGATGCAGACAGGTCACCAAGATCCGGTAAATTTGCGTAAACACACTAAGTGCCAATTACGAACTAGAGAAGGCAACAAAAACGGCAAACCTGACGCCCCACCACCAATTGTCCCATTCCCGGAACCCTGGAGAGGAACGTGCCAAGAAGTGACTCGGAGGTCTAGGGACACCATCCTGGCACCCGGTCCCAACAGAAGCCGGACCGGAGACAACAGTCTTCCGAAGAGAGCAAAAAATCCAGGGCTCAGACTGCATAAGTCCAGATGAACCACAAGGCCTGTGTCTGCACTAGAACAGGTGGGAACCTTGGAAGGATGGAGAAGAACGACTACGTCCAAACGCACCCACACCAAGATGACATGACGAAGCGCAGGGGAAGAAGCTCACCCCGCCAGCCACGAACCTCCCAAAGGGGAAGAAGCCGCCCGACGCCACCAGAGGTCAGAAGACAACCACAAGCGAGAGCCAACAGAGTAAGCTGCCCCCACAACGCCCCATCAACAGCGAAGGGAACAGAATCCCTTCCGAAAGAAAATATATATATATATATAAATACACACAGTGACATATATATACACATACACATATATACATACATACCTACACTCACAAAATGTATAAAACATACATACATGTAAGTAAAATTGAAAAATAAATTAAAGAAAAGAAAAAGACAAGCCATGGACCGGTGGGTAGAGAGCACCCTGCCAGCCAGATGAAGAAGGCACCAAGAGAGCACAAAAACTGCACCAAAAAGCCCACCTCGACAACAAAAACCCAAAGCCCCGGCATGACCACAACACGTGCCAAGACCCAAAAAGATCAGCCTGCAAGCCAGGAAGACCCTGGAACTCCAAAAGGCAGAAACAGTTCACAAACGAGGTAACAAAGCCCCATGAACCCATAAAGGGGGCCTAAGAAGAAGAAACCTTCCGGAACAAAACCAAAGAACTCAAGAGAACTCAGAATCGAACCCGGGGGAGCCCAAACTACCACATTTGCCTGTGGAATTGCACCACTGAAGGGCAAAGCACAGCACCCCTGACTGAACCCCCAGGGAAACGGCCAAAACAGAACGAAAACCGAGGGACAAGGTGTGGGAGCAAGCATAAACAGCAGGGACACTGAGCCCAAACCCTAGAGCCAACCTCCGTCCCCAACCCGAACAGGGCAGCCCCCGAGTCTCGGCACCAATTAAACCCCGCCCCGATCTACAAACCTGCAGACTGTCAGGAGCCGGGAACAGGGAGGGAAAGGGGCGAACAGCACCTAACCAAAACGGGGCGGCCCCAGGGCATCCGGGTGGAAAACCAACCTAGTGCTTTGCAGCAACCTAAAACGAGCTTGCAACGCGAATGCCGCCTGTACTCTGAACAGTAATGACATCAGGAGAGTACTGTACTGGAAAACAAGCAGGGAACACAACTCCCAAGACTCCGGGGTAAGGTGTCAGTGATCCAACAGGCAGCATGCCGGAGGTAAAAGTGGCGACTGTCACCCTGAGACAAGGGCACAGCAACCAACAACCCCGCACAAGACGGGATGGAACCCGGAAGACACATGCAATGGTGCACAGAGTCCCAACAGGGTTTTCCAGGGCCCGAGGGTAACAACTACGGGAAGCCCGGGCAAGGTGTTGTTAACCGGTTAAAACCCAAAACTAACAAGGGGATAGAGGACAACACTGAAAACCCCTACGACGTGTAGAATCACGGGGGCCTAGCAGAGGACCACCAAACACTACCAGTGGAACTATAGCCACACTAGGCAGACCCCCACCAGGCAAATTGAAAGAAAAACAAAAGAAAACCCCTCGCAAAAGTACACCGTCCCCAAAGGCAACAGGAACTGGCCGCTGCGTAGGTGACAGGCTGCGCAAGTGACAGGCTGCGCAACACCTTGACGCTCTAACCAGCACAATACCAATCCCTACCCAAGGCCAAACAAGGGCCCCAAGCCCCAGCTGGCTCCAAGGGCGACACAAATGCAGAGCAGCAAGAACCTCTATGGGAATGGTTCCCGAACGCCCCAGAGAAAATAACCCTGTCACGCAGGGGCAGTACTCACAGGGTGCTTAGGGAAGGAAGTCCCTAAGCACATGCAGTCCCGGTACTGAGGAGGAACATCTGGTGACCGCACAACACAAAAAAACACAGAAGTGAACGCCACGAAAGCAAACACCGCCTAGGAGAGTGAGGCCAGAGAAGCGTCTGTCCCGGTTGACATTAGCTTACGAACTGGTGCTAGGCAGCCGTTGCAGTGAGGTCCGGGGCCCCCCCTTCCCCTCTCGGGGCAGGGAGGGCTATGCGGACGATCGGCGTGGCAGTAAAGTGTGATGTTTGCTTGTTTCCTTTGGATTGTAGGGAGTTTCTACCTCTGTTTGGTTTTCTGTTTTAGTTTTTACCATGTGGGGTTTGTTTTGTTATGCCTATCTTTCTGGGTGCCTAACCCCGGTCGATGGCAGATAAGGAAAACCCCAACCACAAGAGGGTTTTCCAGGGCCATTGCTCTCTGATACCTCTCTGAAGGGGCCAGGTTCTGGTGCTGGTCCCTGGTAAGTCTAAACTCCTTAGCTAATGTCCCAGTCTAATATAACATCCATTAGCTTGATAAGCTCCAGGGAGCCATAGGGGCTCCCCACAGAATTAACGGTTAAAACAAATTGAAAACGGACAAATGCCATAAAGGTTTGTTCAATGTTTGTCCAGTAGGCTGCTCCATTGAGACATAAATGAAAAAAACAAAACAAATGGAACACATTTGAAACACAGAAAGATAGTCATAATGGAGTAGCCTACCTGACAAACACTGAGCAAACCTTTATGGCATTTGTCCATTTTTCAAATTGTTTCAACTTTTTTTTTAATTTAAGAAACATGGAGCAGCCTACCTGCCGAACACCGAACAAACTTTTTTGACACTTGTTCTGCATTTTAAAATTTTCATTTTTTTTTTATTTAACCCTTTAACCCTTAAACCGCACAAATCATATATATATGATATCAGTGACAAAACCGAAACCGCGCACATCATATATATATATATATATATGATTTCGTGTCTAGCGCTATAATTTAAACGCCCCGCCTGGGATAGGGGCAGCTATAGTACAGTCACAACCGATAGTTGCCAGATGCCACCTAGAAAAAAAATCCAGGCCAACATTCTTGGGTGTTAGAGCGTCAGTATTGAGCAAGCCACCAAGGCTGGCGCACACAGCATGAGCTCAGAGCACCGCTGTTCAGCATCGCCTTCATGTGACCACAGCATCGCCTACAAATGCCATAATATATATGATACTGCTATTATTTAGCAGTGACAGTATTACTGACGACCCCTGACTGTGATAAAACTGACCAGGATTCTGATAATAGCAGGATTGTGGTGATATTTGGCGCTGTGATCCATGGAGGGAGGAGTAAAGCTGTGGAGGGAGGGTTGTGGTGTCGTCTTCTGACTGTGTGTGGCCACCATTTATTGACTGCACTCACCATACCAGCTTAGTGGTTCGCTATGGTGAACACAAATGTAGATGCTTATATATAACATATGTATAGAGTGTGATAACAGCGAGAGGAGTAGGTTGGGAGCCGCCATTTTGGTGAGCGTCGTCTGCATGAAATGGCATGTTGTTTACTGGTGGCCACTATGGTCTTTGGGCACCATACCAGCTTATTTGTACAGGTATGGTGAATAAAACAGGTAGATACTTATATATAATGTGTGTATATAGCATAATAACACCACAAACAATATTGTTGGAGGAGAAATATTAGTGCGTCTGGCCTTGAGGGCGGCCGACTGTGAGTAGCTACGTCTTTGTGCCTTTACTCACCATACAAGCTTAGATGTTCAGTTATGGTGAATAAAACATGTAAACACATATATATAACATCTGTGTATAGTGAATAAATGCAAAAACAGTATTGTGGGAGGAGAATGAGGGCGAGTGAGGTGGTGTTGAGGGAGGGAGTGGCAGTGAGTGGCTCGCTGGTGTGTGGCGGTTACTCCTCATTGCTTTTTGACTCACAAGACCAACTTAGTAGTTCGTTATGGTGAACAAAACATGCAAATACTTATATATAACCTGTGTATATAGTGTAACAACAGCAAAACTATTTGTTTATTGTTTTATGATCATAATAATTGAATCACTAATATGCACACCATAATTTTGAGTACAGCGATGGTTCACACATTTTATTATATAAATATAACACAATTCACTGTATGGAATAATGTTACTGCAAAAAACTGAGACAAAATCAGAGACATTGAAATAATTAGGTAATAATATATTTGTGTCAACTGCCGCCTGACAGCTCGAGCGGAATAGACCTCGTCTGGCGAAGGCTCTGTCAACACCTTTTTTTTTGACACACTTCCCTACCCTATTGTGGCTAAAATATGCCACCTACGATTTTTTTTATTATTTTTTCCGTGATCAAGGAACAAAAATGAACACTTCTATAAGACGAAAGAATTTTTTGGAGTTTTTTTTTGTTGCGCCTGTGGGTGTGAATTCCATTTGGGCCCCTAGTAGTTTGAGGGTTAACTGCGTCGCCTCCAAATATGACACCCCCTGCAGTGCGCAGGAAATAAATTCTCTTGAAAAAATTCTTTTGTTTTTTTAAAGTGTCAAAAACCCTTCCTTCAGGTGCAGGCGATGAGTCACAATAACGTGGCTGAAGTATGTTGACCAGACCACACACTAGAAGTTGAAGTGACGACGACGTTTCGGTCCGGCCTGGACCATTCTCAAGTCGATAGAATCGACTTGAGAATGGTCCAGGACGGACCGAAACGTCGTCGTCCCTTCAACTTCTAGTGTGTGGTCTGGTCAACACCCTTGCTTCAGTATTGGTATGTCAAATTTTTTTTGAAATTGTACTTACTTTGGCTGCTATGGGGTCTGTAAGTTGGCGCATGACATCATCATTCCCCGTTCTCCCGTGACGTATGCTCCTGGGGGTAGTAGGGCGCCCGGGGAGGGGGGGGGGGGGGCATGCGAGTTGCCGTGAATATATTTTTGTTCATTTTTTGCGCACAGTTCCAAATACATTTTATTTGTTTTTACGTGCTAATCCTATGTACAATGAACACATACACTATATTATGGCAGTAAAACATCCGTACATGTCCGAGGACACTGTGTTACGTGCATGAAACTTGTGTACACATAAGTTGTACATATTTACCATTTATCATGCTAATTTATGTATATATACAATCTATTTACAGCCTATATACTGTCACACACTATATACATTCATTATCAACACATTCAGAACACCTGCGAGTGTGAACTGTCACACCCAGCCAGCCCTCCCTCACCAATGTTTCATGTTCATTTATGTATATTTACAACATATGTACACACTACATACATTGTCACACACTATATACATTTACCATCAACACATTCAGAACATCGCGAGTGTGAGCAGCCACACCAAGACAGGCCCTCACTCCAACATCTTACTCGCCAACATTGCTCCTCCCACCATACTGTTATTGTTTTTATTACACTATTTATACATGTTGTATATACCTATCTACATGTTTTATTTACCGGAACTATGCAAGTAGGCCAGTATTGTGTTCAAACAGTACAGTGGCCACCATACACTGCATGAGAAATCACACAGCAGACAGCAGACGACACTACGATTACGACGTCACCTCCCTCACCAAAATAGCTCCACTCAACATACTCCTGTTGCTGTTATTACACTATATACACACACACACACACTGTATATACCCATGTACATGTGTGTTTCCCATAGCTAACCACGAAGATAGTATGGTGAGCAAAACAAGAGTGGCTGTCACACACAGTGGAAGCTACCTCAATTCTCTCCCTTCCTCCCTCCCTCACCAAAATTCCTCCTTCAACAATGCTACGCACAACACTAATTATAACCACAATCCTGGTCACTAATTCCTGTAAATGAATAATTGACCACAAGTTTATTTTGAAAAGGAACCTAAGAAGTCGTTTGAAGATTCCTAGATGGACGAAATAATGCTGTGGTGCTGTGGCTAGCGCTGTGAACATCGTGAACAGCAATGAATCACTGATAATTGAACATTGTACCCAGTCATTAACACACTCAAACTCTTCTATAATACTATCATGGCTAAATAATACAGGTTATATATATATTTTGACATTATTACGCGATGCTGTGGTCACACGCTGAACAGCAGTGCTGTGCGCTCATGCTGTGAGTGCCAGCCTGGGTTGCTCACTCACTACTGAGGCTCTCACACCCAGGAATGTGAACCATGATTTTTTTTAAAGATGGCGTCTGTTTACAAGATTCCTGAGGAAGCTGATGTGACCCCCATGTAGCCGCGTGAGTTTTGAATGGAACTGTGAAAAATACAAATACCTGGAGGCACGTAACGCACCCCCAGACATGGGCCTACAGGCGCGTTGCGCAGTTAAAGGGTTAAGAAACATGGAGCAGCTTACCTGCCGAACACCGAACGAACCTTTTGCTATAAATCAAATGAAAAAAATATTTAACAAATTTGAAGAAAGAAAAATGTCATAAAGGTTTTATAAGTGTATGTAAGGTAGTGTTACATTGCCCTCTCCTATTTCTTTCGTTTGCCTGCTTTAAGAGTCATATTAGCTATCCCTACTGATTCTCTGAGGTACAGGGAGTCTGTTGGTATAGGTGGCCACCAGACCGGCCGCCAGATAAGGGAGAAATTTGCATTATAAGTCTGCAGGTAAAGGGGAAAGTGGCGCCCTGAAATAAATGAAAGAGTACCCCTACCTCCAGATGCGCCATTTTGTAGAAAACGCTAGCCGATTGCAGATTGGCCGACTTAGGTCACGGGCGACCAATCAGAGCCCGCCGTGACGTCACCGAGTCCCCCGGGCGGCGTCAACATCAGAGTTGACCTGACTGTGGAGGTGAGAGGACGCGCCTCGGTCAGCTCTCGAGGATTTGAGGCTCTACAAGCCTTATTCAGTGATTAAACTAGCCATCACAGCCCACCATCGTTATTGGAGACCCTGCACTTCTGGGAAGCAAGAAAGAAGCCAAGTTCATTGAACGGAGGAGTGCCAAACTTGGAAAATTGGTTGGCGACGACGCTGGGTGGCGCCGCTCGACGCTGAGGGGCTGGAAAGGTGTGGCGGGCAGGCTTAGCTGTGACCAGGTCACATTCACTGACAATTTTGGAGGGACGACACCGTTCCTAGGACATAGAACAACGCCTTGTGGAAGGGACAAGTGTGTGCATATAGTGACTAGCTCAGTGCCCACTGGTGAACCAGGATTGGGATAGCTGAATCTCTGGGATTGGATCGGCGATGACACGAAGGCTTCACGACCCCTGGGGACCTGTGGAACATTCCTGGATCGTCAAGGACCGACTCAGGAAGTGTGGGAACCTCACACCATCGAGGGACAGGCGTCGTGAGCCAGGAATGTAAGGTAGATCAAATTTCCCTCCCATTACCTCTTGTTTGAGTAGGCTAGATAGGCCACGATATTTGCATATGTATATTGCAGTATAGCATTAATACTTTAGTAGTAGGATAGGCTGTAGGGGCAGCTTGTGTCCAGGACTGTTGGAGAGGACAGTGTGTATGGACGGCAGGACAGTTGAAGAAGAGGTGCCGACGTGGAGAAGAGGCCCTTCTGTGAGAGAGCGTGTGACTCCTGTCTAATCTGCCCAGTTGAAGGAGTGGTTGGAGGTCGTGAAAGAAGAGTTGCTGACGATCTCCAGATTTATTATCCTAATGTTCATTTTCATGTATTGCTAGTAAGTGTATGTGTGATCATGTAATTTGTGTCAGTAAATTCACACATTTTATCATTGTGTTTAAGTGTGCCTCCATTATAACATTCTATATGAGCATATACAAGGGTTATCATAGTACCACCTAGGGAACATCACATTCTCTATAGAAGTTCTTATCGCCTGGAGAGTGGTAAAGCAACACAGACCCTAACATAAAAGTGTACCCTAAGCCATCCGACCAGTATCAGAGCCTGAATGGGGGCAACAAGCAACGTAGTGGCTGGAGAGAGCTAAAGCCACACAGACCTTTATGGGGGAGTACCTTGGGCTGACAGTCCAGTGGCAGATCTACGGGGGCAGCATCTCTCTTGCAACAAACAGTATAGAATACACCCACTGAACTGCATCGCTGGGGTGCAGATATACTAACCCAGCTGGTGACCTTGTTAAGAAGAAGATAGGGAAGGCAGGTGGGAAGGGAGTTCCTGCAACCTTTTTGTCTGGCATGCAAGACTCAGGAGAAGTTATTGTTATAAGGTAAGCCTGAGTCTTCCTTCACTTCTCCACGGGTCTAGGACGGAACTGTTAACAGCAGTTTCCCCGTGGTTGACTGAAGGGCTAACAATAAGCCCCGCTCTGAGGGTAGAAAAACCCAGGCAGGGTCCAGCGGAGCCCAAGGCCTCCAAGTCAGCCCCTTCCCCCAGCCTCAGGATTCTCCTCCTCGGGACCTGGGGCGGAGTCATCCCTCAGAGCACCGACTTCTAAAGAAAAGGCCAGTGCAGCCGAGTAAGCCAAACAGAAGGGGGGGGGCTCACTGGTCAGACCCAGAGGCTTCAGCTGGGGGATCGGACTCGAAGGCCTTCATCGCCACACCGGAAAGGGCATCCCCCGAGACCATCTAAACCTTGCCCCGACTCCGAAACCATCAGACGTTGTAAATATATATTATATTATTATATGCATTATAAATATATATTATATTATTATATGCATTGTAAATATATATTATATTATTAATTTTATGTACTGTACTGTATATATAAAGTACATATGAGAATGTATTTTGTATATTTTTTCTTGACTTCATTTCAAAACATATTGACCTACAACTTTCACATTTTAGTGTACGAATGCCCAGCAATATTTATTAAAACATACAAGTAAATTAATAAATTAGGACTACCATATTCATTGTTGATAACTTCAACTTCAGTTATCTCTAAAACAAGAATTTCAACGTTGAGCCAGCTTCAAAAATCCAGTTTCTGATCAATTCTCATCATTTTCACATACAGTGGCACCTCGACATACGATTGCCCCTACTTACGATAATTTCGAGTTACGATATAAATTTCATCGAAAACTGCGACTCGACATCCGATATTTGGTGGTACACGTTCAGGTCGGCCGAGCGCATGGTTCCCGGTCACGCGGTCCGATCTGCCTCAGTTTACTACAGCTACCCGCTTAGTGACGATCGCACCTATAAGAAATTCCGCTTTTGTGGTGATTTTTTGCATTTTGAACATTAAAGTAATTATTATATAATACGCCATGAGTCCCAGGAAAGTCAGTGGTAAGGCTCAACATATGAGATCCCATGTAAGAATGACCATAGAGAAGAAACAAGAGATCATTCGTAAATATGAAAATGGTGTGCAGGTAGGTGAACTGGCTAGGCAGTACAACAAATCTCAGTCAACGATATCCACCATAATAGCTAGGAAAAAGGACATTATGGGTGCTAAAGTGATGCATCATTACAGACAAATGTTAAAACGAATGGAAAAACAAATATCTCTTGACAAATTTGTAGTGAGACAAACAAGCACTGAACCACAACCAGGTCCTAGTGGTATTCAGGCAAAACGTAGGAGAGAGAGAGCACCCCCAGAGAAAACATCACTGCCTGATGTGATAATGGAAGGGGACTCACCTTCCAAACAGTAACAACTCTCCTCCTCCCCATCACCATCTTCCATATGCCATCAAGAGCCCTCCATAAAGGTAAGAGTAACTTTGGTACTGTATTGTAATTAGAAAAAACCCAGCGTTGAATGTAATGAAACGCCATTTTCTGGGATGTCCCGGAGGCTCCCCGGAGCTATCCCAGGCTGATATGCTAATGTCAGACTTTGGCATCAGTCATGTGTATGGAGTTCTTAGGCCTACCGGGGACCACGGCCAGAACCGGGCCCCCTCAGAGAGGCAAGGGGAGCAATGGCCTATAGAAGTCCCCGTGTGGTTGGAAGCATTCTATGTCTGCCATCGACCGGAACAGGCACCCAGAAAGGTAAGCGCCTCAAAACAAACCCCTATTCTGGATAAAATTGCTACCAAAAACCGAACTAGTGGATAGAACTCCCCAACCGAAAACAAGCAAACTAGTGTGACGTCACACTCCACCGCTGTCTGCGCAGCTCCCCCCTCCCCGGGAGGGGGAAGGGGGAGCCCCAGACCCCCCGCGCCGGCTACCCACACCTCAGTTCTTGAGGCTGGATGTCAAAGACGCGAAAAACTGCCGACCGGAGGGAGGGAGGGAGGGATGCCGGGGAGCCTCCGGGGCTCACCCAGAAAATGGCGTTTCATTACATTCAACGCTGGTTTTCTGGCGGGAGCCCCGTCGGCTCCCCGGAGCTAACTACCCACAGACAGAAAAAAGAGGGACTTACCCGGGAGGCGGTCGTCGCCCACTCCTCAACTCGAAGGCGAGACAACTGGCTGCAACCGCCGACCCAAAGCAACACAGGCCTGACGAGGCCCAGGGACATTCACAAGGTAACGAGCAGCCAGGACCCTGTTCGACCACCAAAATCCCCGTGCCCGAATATCAGACCAAGACATATTCCCAAAGACGGCAGCAAGAGCCGCGAACTTACGAACGTCATGGGCACGGGGATAGACCGCAGGCTGGCTGGACTTAATAACCCTGCGGACGACCTGAGAGACCCGAACCCGCGAACAGGGAAGAAGGAAAAACCGGATCAACCCACAGTGCATCCCCGGACACAGAAGCTGTGGCGCGCAAATAACGGCGAAGCGCCGCAACCGGACACAAAACATGATGCACCCCCGGCCTGACCAACCAAGCATCAACCACCCATGGACCCCTCCGCAACGCAGCAGTCTCATTCTTCGGCAGAAAAGAAGGAGACGGCTGCAAGCGAACAAAACAATCACCACGACCAAAAAAGCAGGAACCCCTGCGCCGGAGGAGAGCATGAAGCTCCGCGACTCGACCCCCAGAGGCTAAAGCCAACAAGAAAAGTGCCTTGGAAAAACAATCCTGGACCGAAGGGGCCACAACGAAACGAGGAGACGAAAGGAAAGCGAGCACTCTGTCCAAAGACCAGGACGGCTCAGGCGACGCATGAGCAGGCCGGAGGTGAAACAATGCACGAGACAGCTTGCGAAACGGTGCAGACGTAACATCGATACCGAAAGCAAGCTGAAGCGGCTCCGCCAGCGCCGCACGATACGAAGCGACAGTGTTAGGCATGAGATGACGGTCCTGAAACAACCAAGAGAGGAAGGACAAGACCACCCGAACAGACAAGGAACTAACACGACGAAGACGCAAAAGGAAACGGAAGGAATGCCAGGAAACTTGATACTGCCGCCGAGAAGAAGCCCTCAGGTGGGACACCAACAAGGAGGCCACCTGATCAACTTAGAGATGATGATAGACTCGAGTCAAAAAAACCATACGCGAAGACTCGAGGAGAAGATCGAACCAGCCATGTGACGAACCGGCCCGATCTGCTGAAAGAGGCGGAGCCGCGGGAAAACCCTCGGGTTCAGACACCGAGCAACCAGCGCCTGAAACCAAGGCTGGGTCGGCCACCAAGGGGCCAGAAGGACAACTCTCCCCTGGTAAGTCTCTAAGCGAGTCAGGACCTGGAGCAACAGCCTGAACCGGGGGAAAGAGGTACAGGAACCCCCACCTCGACCAGTCTAGCCGAAAGGCATCGACCCCGACGGCCTCGCAATCGGGGAAGGGCGCAGCATAAACGGGAAGACGCCGCGACCACGCCGACGCGAAGAGGTCCACTTCGGGGCGCCCGAACGTCTGGCAAAGCCAACGGAAGGACTCGTCGTCGACCGTCCACTCCGTGGAGAGGGGAACGAAGCAAGACAGGGCGTCGGCCAAGACGTTGGACACACCCCGTACGTGAACCGCCAGGAGAGCCAAACCCCGAGAACTCGGCAGACGAGTCACCCGAAGCGACCAACCCCAAAGAGACAAGGACCGCATCGAACCCCCGCGGTTCAGGCAATGAACCACCGGAAAGCAGTCCAAATGGAGTCGAATCGTCGATCCGCGGGCCACCCGAATCCTCCCCAGAGCAAACCACATTGCCGCGAACTCCCGCACCGTGCTGTGAGCTTGACGGAAGGACGGATCACAACGCCCCTGGCCGGCCTGGTGAGCACTGGTCACAAAACCCCAGCCGAGAGACGACGCATCCGTGTACACATCGAGCGAGGGCTCGGGTAGGCGCCAAGGCACTGAACCCCGAAAAACCCGAAGAGGAAGCCGGTGACGCAGCAACCGACACAAGGCCCCCGGGGGTCAAACTCTGCGATCGCGAGAGAGGCGGAAGGGGGAACCCCGAAGGAACCAGAACAGCCGTCGAAGCCAAACCCGACTCGGCGGGTAGACCATCAACGCGAAGTTCAGGCTCCCGGACAGCCCCTCGAGCAACCAGCCGGGTGACCCGAGGGCCCTCCAGAAACAGACGAAGGCGGGACCGCAGCCGCAGGAGAGACTTCGGAGGGAGAGACAAGGAGGCGGTTCAAGAGTCCCAAACGAGACCCAGCCAAGTCCGAACCTGAGAGGGGATCCAGATGGGACTTCCTCCAGTTCACCAAGAACCCGAACTCAGCGAGCTGGGAAAGAACCAAATCCCTGGCTAGCAAGCAAGCTGACTGGCTGGGAGCCGAAACCAGCCAGTCGTCGAGGTAGGTCAACACCCGAATACCTAGGAGACGCAAACGAGCCACCACAACCCGTGTAAGGCGCGTGAACACGCGAGGTGCCAGGTTCAACCCGAACGGGAGAACAACAAAAGCAGGTAACTCAGACGCCCCACAACAAAACCGAGCCAGTCCCTGAATTGCAGGATGAATTGGGACATGCCAATAAGCGTCCCGGAGGTCCAGGGACACCATCCAAGCTCCCGGCTCCAAGAGGAGCCGAACCTGAGACAGCGTAGTCATCCGAAAGGAGGGGCAATGAACCCAGGGGTTCAGACGGGACAAGTCCAGAATGAACCACAGGTCCGCGCAGTCCCGTTTCGGAACCGGAAACAGACAGGAAACCCATCTGAGGGACGACGTCGTTTCGACGACGCCCAAGCGTACCCACTCCAAGACGACTCGACAGAGCGCAGGGGAAGAAACCTGCTCTGCCAGCCCCGACCCCCCAAAGGGGAGAGGGGCCACCCAACGCCACCGCAGGCCGCGAGACACGACCCGAAAGGCCCACGAATCGTGGGACCAAGCGCGGGCGAACAGTGCAAGCCGCCCCCCCATCGCCCCGTCAAGGGGGCAAACCGCGAAAGGGCCAACGACCCTTACGAGACCCAGAACCTCGCACAGCGCGAACACCGCGCCGACCAGACGAGGGAGGGTCTGCAGGAGGAGCCAACCCCGAACCTGACACCAGAGGCCTACCACGACGAGAGGAACCCCGAGCCCTGGCACGACCTTTCCGGGAAGACCCACCCCGGGACCCCCGGAAAACCAACAAGTCCGACATCGGACGACAAGCCGCCGACGCAGCCTGAATAAACTGCGCCACGGCCGACTCCTCAAACAGAAGAGGACAAAAAGGTGAAGAACGCCTAAGAGCCAGAGCCCAAGCAGATTCCACGGAGGAACCCAGCACCGTCTGCCGACACGCGAGACGGGAAGCATAAAACAGGGAAACCGCATCCCACAAAATTGGCGTGAACAGCTTCAACAAGGCAGCCGACGAACGCGCAGCCGAGGACAAGGTGCCGGACCCCGGGACAGGACCCAAGCGTCCCTACATCCTCCACGAGCCAATCCGAAGACAGCTCCAGGAGGGAAAAGAACCGCAAGGCCGAAGCCAAAAGGCCCTGGGCGTGCAAGTCCTCCGCAACGAGTGCCGCGGAAAGGGAGGGAACCTGCACATGGAGCTGAATAACGCCCACATCGCGGGGAAGGGCAGGGGCAAACAAGCACTCATTCAGGTACTCAAGTTCGCCCCCCAGGAAATCCTGAAGCACCGTGGAAGCTTCCCGCCACTCCAGCGTGCGGGAACGACAGAAGGAATGCCAGGAATCCAGACCAAAGAAGGGGCAGTCTCCTAGCCAGGACGACTCCGAAACCTCGTAACGGAGCCAGAAAGGGAACGAAGTCCCAAACCTGAACGTGGACGGATCCATTTCCGAGGCATAATCCGGGTGACGCAGGAGGTAAGCTGCAAAGGCCGCTCGCACCACACCAGGTTGGATGCGATAAACCGAAAACCTCCGGAAGGACGGAACCGACGTAATTAGGGGGAACACGGAACCGAACCCGGGGAGGGGCCAACACCAAATCCAACTCGTACGCAGAGGGGGGAAAAGAAAACCCCACTCCTTGTAACAATAAGCCCCGCTCAGAGGGAAGAAAAGCCCAGGCAGGGTCTAGCGGGGCCCAAGGCCCCCAAGTCAGCCCCTCCCCAGCCTCGAGGTCCTTCACCACAGGACCCGAGGCCGAGTCCTCTCCCCAAGCCCCGACCCCACAAGACAAGGACGGAGCCGCCGGAAAAGCTGGAGGAAGGGGGGCCCACTGGTTAGACCCTGAAGCTTCGGCCGGGAGACAAGACTCGAATGCCTCTGCTGTCTCCCCCGGAAGGGGCACCCCCCGAAGCTGCCCGAGTCTCGAGATGAAGTAATCCCTGCTCCAACCCCGAAACCCTCAGATGCTTCGGGGCCGGAAGCAGGGGGGGGGGGGACCAGAACAAACAGAAGGGGAAGGACGAGGAGGTGCGGACTGAACCAGGATCAAAGCGACCCCCACCCCCAAGTCCGGGTCTTGAAAAGCAAAGCGGGGCAGCCCCGGGGCATCCGGGGGAGCAACCAACCGAGTGCGTTGCAACAGACGAAACCTAGACTGCAACGCACGCGCCGCCTGTACCCGAATAGAATCATCAGAGGATTGGGTAAATTGAGTCACAAGCAAGCAGCAACACTCACAGGACTCAGGGGCGAAAGTATCACCGACCCAACAGGCAGCGTGGCAGAGGCAAAAACAATGAGGGTCACCCTGAGACAAGGGGACCGAGCAACCCTCAAACTCGCACACAGCGAGTGGGGACTCCGGGGTCACATCCATCGGACCCACGCACCCCCTAGGGGATTCCCAGGGTCCTGAGCGTTTACTTTAAGAGGACTCGCGCTCAGGGAGTCCCAGGCAGGGTGCTGCAAACCGGCACCCAAAACTACCAAGCAAACTTCTAAAGCTAAACCCCAGGGACGTGTACACTCACGGGGATCCAGCAGGGGGCGCCACTGAGGAGAACAGTGGAAGGGCAAAAACAAACTGAATAAAATGACAGAACCCCCCACCAGGCAAAAACAAACAGAAAAACAAAACCCCGCAAGAGGACAGCGAACCCCAAGGAACAGAGCCGGCCGCGATGTCGGGAAATACAAGCTGAGCAGCACCCTGCGCCCCTACCAGTGCAAACTGCCTCTTACCTGCCGGTAACAAGGGAGAACAGAACACACAAGAGCCCAACAGGCGGCCGAAAAACCAAAAGGTAAAACGGACCAGCAGAGGCAGACCCCGAGGAGCCTGTGGAAGGTGGCCCCAAGCCCCAAGGGCAGTACTTACAGGGCACCTAGGGAAGGCAGCCCTAGGCGCATGCAGCCCGAGTACTGAAAATAACTCCTGACTCTCGCACCCACAAAACCAACACCACACGCAAAGCACAGTGCAGTAGCGACACCGGTGCCAGAGCACACGACCATCGCCTATAGCATCAGCCTCAAGAACTGAGGTGTGGGTAGCCGGCGCGGGGGGTCTGGGGCTCCCCCTTCCCCCTTCCCCCTCCCGGGGAGGGGGGAGCTGCGCAGACAGCGGCGCGGCAGTGTGTGACGTCACACTAGTTTGCTTGTTTTCGGTTGGAGAGTTCTATCCACTAGTTCGGTTTTTGGTAGCAATTTTAACCAGAATAGGGGTTTGTTTTGAGGCGCTTACCTTTCTGGGTGCCTGTTCCGGTCGATGGCAGACATAGAATGCTTCCAACCACACGGGGGCTTCTATAGGCCATTGCTCCCCTTGCCTCTCTGAGGGGGCCCGGTTCTGGCCGTGGTCCCCGGTAGGCCTAAGAACTCCAGACACATGACTGATGCCAAAGTCTGACATTAGCATATCAGCCTGGGATAGCTCCGGGGAGCCGACGGGGCTCCCCCCAGAAAAACATTGTATTCAGTATAAAATGTATTTTTATGTTAATATTTTGGAGGGTGGGGAACGGATTAATTCAAATCCCTTTATTTCTTATGGGAAAATTCGCTTCGACTTCCGATATTTCGACTTCCGATCCGGATCCGTCTCTGGGAACGGATTAGCATCGGAAGTCGAGGCCCCATTGTATAGTGTACACAGCTGTCTGTCTGTTCTACAATTCTATAAGGGGGAGATTTTTCATACGCCCTAAATGTTTGGAGTTATAAATTTTGTTGTATAAATTTGGCACATATTTCAAATGTCATATTAGCCATTTTCTTTTTTTGCAGTAAATTATACTGAAAACCTATATTCTATATCTATGAAAATGAAGATCATATACTATTCTGAGAGCATAATAACACCAAATGAACAATTGGTAATACGTATTTTATATTTTTGAAGCTGATTTGAAAATCTGAAATTTTCAATATTCCATTATATAATTATTTTATATTTTATTGTTTCTCAAGATACCGTGGTGATCATTTAGACAAAGTTTTAGCATTTGTCTAGTAGATTATGTACAAAAAAATTGAAAGCATTTGAGCAAGTTTGAGAAACTGAGTTCCTGGGAATAATTTTAAAAATAATTCTGCTGTGATGATCAAACCACATATCAGAAAAGGGAGAAATGATGTTTCTGTCTATTCTGGACCATTATCAAGTCATGTAATAGAAAAGAGGAAGGTACAGGTAAAAATAATGTAAGATCCTAAATTCTTATCTTATTCTTATATTCATCCTCTTCTTATCTTATTCTTATATTCATCCTCTTCTTATCTTATTCTTATATTCATCCTCTTCTTATCTTATTCTTATCTTCTCTTACCTGCTCCTCACCTCTCTTCTTACTCTCTTACCTTATATATGCCTGTGCTTTCCTTTCTTGTTTTACAAGACTTGATAATAGTCCAGAATGGAGCAAAACATCGCCATTTCAAAATTTTCTGATGTGTGGTTTGGTCATTGTATCTTCAGTCACATTATTGTCAATTGTCATCTAAGCCTGCTGTAATGTTACCTTCAACAAGTTGTGGTATGTGCTTCTCCAGTTGTGTGAGGCCAAACAATGCACATAGTCGGTACAGAACAGGTTGCAGGGCTACCTCTGCTTCACGAATGGATTTTTCAAACCATGCAAGTATCACTTCCTGCAATAATACCAAGGCCATTAATGCAAACTAAACAAAAATTAAATGTCATTTACTTTTTAACATGAGTGTGTGTGATCAATGAGAATTATATATACAGTGTGTGTGTGTAATTACCTAAGTGTAGTTACAGGATGAGAGCTACGATCGTGGTGTCCCGTCTTCCCAGCACTCTTTGTCATATAACGCTTTGAAACTACTGACGGTCTTGGCCTCCACCACCTTCTCACTTAACTTGTTCCAACCGTCTACCACTCTATTTGCGAAGGTGAATTTTCTTATATTTCTTCGGCATCTGTGTTTAGCTAGTTTAAATCTATGACCTCTTGTTCTTGAAGTTCCAGGTCTCAGGAAATCTTCCCTGTCGATTTTATCAATTCCTGTTAATATTTTATACGTAGTGATCATATCAACTCTTTTTCTTCTGTCTTCTAGTTTTGGCATATTTAATGCCTCTAACCTCTCCTTGTAGCTCTTGCCCTTCACTTCTGGGAGCCACTTAGTAGCATGTCTTTGCACCAGTTTGTAGATGTGCTTCTTGAGATATGGGCACCACACAACCGCTGCATATTCTAGCTTTGGCCTAACAAAAGTCATGAACAATTTCTTTAGTATATCGCCATCCATGTATTTAAATGCAATTCTGAAATTAGAAAGCATAGCATAGGCTCCTTGCACAATATTCTTTATGTGGTCCTCAGGTGATAGTTTTCTATCTAGAACCACCCCTAGATCTCTTTCTATATCAGAATTCTTTAAAGATTTCTCACATAATATATAGGTTGTGTGGGGTCTATGTTCTCCTATTCCACATTCCATAACATGACATTTATTAACATTAAATTCCATTTGCCAAGTGGAGCTCCATATACTTATTTTGTCCAGGTCTTCTTGAAGGGCATGACAATCATCTAAATTTCTTATCCTTCCTATTATCTTAGCATCATCAGCAAACATGTTCATATAATTCTGTATACCAACTGGTAGATCATTTATGTAGACAATAAACATCACTGGTGCAAGAACTGAACCCTGTGGTACTCCACTTGTGACATTTCTCCATTCTGATACATTTCCTCTGATTACTGCCCTCATTTTTCTGTCAGTCAGAAAATTTTGCATCCATGTTAGAAGCTTACCTGTCACCCCTCCAATATTTTCCAGTTTCCAGAACAACCTCTGATGTGGAACTCTGTCGAAAGCCTTTTTTAGGTCCAGATAGATGCAGTCAACCCAACCATCTCTTTCCTGTAATATCTCTGTGGCTCGATCATAGAAACTGAGTAAATTCGATACGCAGGATCTTCCAGATCGAAAACCATACTGTCTGATATTATATCATTTCTCTCCAGGTGTTCTACCCATTTAGTTTTGATTAGTTTTTCCAATACTTTCACTATTACACTTGTCAATGATACAGGTCTATAATTGAGGGGGTCTTCCCTCCTGCCACTTTTGTAGATTGAAACTATGTTAGCCTGTTTCCACACGTCTGCTATGATTCCTGTACACAGGGATGCCTGAAAGATCAGGTGAAGTGGAATGCTGAGCTCAGATGCACATTCTCTCAGAACCCATGGTGAAACGCCATCTGGGCCAGCTGCTTTGTCCTTACTGAGCTCCTTTAGGATATTTTCCACTTCATCTCTAGACACCTCTATCCGCTCTATGTTGTTCTCTGGAATTCTTATTGTGTCTGGTTCTCTGAAGATTTCATTTTGTACAAACACACTTTGGAACTTTTCATTTAATGTTTCACACATTTCCTTTTCATTTTCCGTGAATCTGTTTCCCATTTTCAACCACTGAATATTATCCTTTACCTGCAATTTGTTGTTTATGAATTTGTAGAATAGGCCCGGTTCTGTTTTACATTTATCCGCTATCCCTTTTTCAAAATTTCTTTCTGTCTCTCTCCTTACTGCCATATAGTTGTTTCTCGCATCTTTGTATCGCTGGAATGTTTGGGGGTTTGGCCTCTTCCTATACTGATTCCATTTTTGTGTCTTTTGGTCTCTTGCCCTCTCACAATTTCTGTCGAAACCAATCCTGTTTTCTGGCCCTGCATCTCTGTTTTGGTATGAATGTTTGTGTGCCTTCCTCGTATATTTTTAAAAATTTGGCATACATTTCATTTACTTCCCTGCCTAGCAACAATTCTGTCTAATTACATTCATTTGTATGTGTACACACTCATATGTGTGTGTGTGTGTGTGTATAAATATATTATATATGTATGTATGTATGTATGTATATATATATATATATATATATATATATATATATATATATATATATATATATATATATATATATTATATATATATATATATATATATATATATATATATATATATATACAGAGCACCACTTGGTTTCCGAACTTTAGTTATCCGAAACTTCCAGTTTCCCGATTGGGGTTGGGGAGTCATGCTACCCAAACAAAGTTCGGGTAGGAAGGGGTCCGCCAAGCGTCACGCCGGTTTGTTGTGGTGGGTGGGAGATGGTCCAGTTTGCCCGCTGTGACTTCACAGATTCACGGCCTATTATTCCTATTATTTTGAATTGCCATAAGGCTGGAATGTTCATTCTGTGCTTTTGTTTTACATATCTGCACAATCAAGAAACATCTGTGCACCATGTTGGCTCCAAATGCACGCATTGCATCAGTGATGGCTGACTGGTGGGTGGATGGACGATGGAGTTTAGGTGGGAGGCAGTATGAATGAGGTGGGGGGGGGGGAGAATCAGTGAGAGAGGGGGGAGAGAGAGATGCTAGGAGGGAGGGGGAGGTAGGGAGAGATGTAAGGAGGTAGGGAGAGATACTAAGAGGGAGGGGGAGGTAGGGAGAGATGCTAGGAGGTAGGCAGGAAGGGATGGAAGTAGTGAGAATTAGGGAGGGAAAGGCAGGCTGGCAGGCACAGGCAGGCAGGCACAGGCAGGCAGGCAGGCGCAGCAGGGAGTGAGTGGTAGTCACGCGGTTGAACCGCGTGACCTTGAGAGATGGGATGTAGGGGGGCGGGTGGTTTGTTGGTGGTGGGGGCGAGACCGGCTCATTCCCGAAGATAAGCCTAACACACACTACCCGTTAGCATGATGGCAGGGAGGGAGGCAGGCTGGCTGGAAAGGAAGCAGGCTGGCAGGCTGGGAAGGAGGCAGGCAGGCTGGGAAGGAGGCAGGCAGGCAGGCAGGCTTGCAGGCTGGGAAGGAGGCAGGCAGGCTTGCAGGCTGGGAAGGAGGCAGGCAGGCTTGCAGGCTGGGAAGGAGGCAGGCAGGCTTGCAGGCTGGGAAGGAGGCAGGCAGGCAGGCAGGCTTGCAGGCTGGGAAGGAGGCAGGCAGACAGGCAGGCTTGCAGGCTGGGAAGGAGGCAGGCAGGCAGGCAGGCAGGCTTGCAGGCTGGGAAGGAGGCAGGCAGGCAGGCAGGCTGGGAAGGAGGCAGGCAGCCAGGCAGGCTTGCAGGCTGGGAAGGAGGCAGGCAGGCAGGCAGGCTTGCAGGCTGGGAAGGAGGCAGGCAGGCAGGCAGGCTTGCAGGCTGGGAAGGAGGCAGGCAGGCAGGCAGGCTTGCAGGCTGGGAAGGAGGCAGGCAGGCAGGCAGGCTTGCAGGCTGGGAAGGAGGCAGGCAGGCAGGCAGGCTTGCAGGCTGGGAAGGAGGCAGGCAGGCAGGCAGGCAGGCTGGGAAGGAGGCAGGCAGGCTTGCAGGCTGGGAAGGAGGCAGGCAGGCTTGCAGGCTGGGAAGGAGGCAGGCAGGCAGGCAGGCTTGCAGGCTGGGAAGGAGGCAGGCAGGCAGGCAGGCTTGCAGGCTGGGAAGGAGGCAGGCAGGCAGGCAGGCTTGCAGGCTGGGAAGGAGGCAGGCAGGCAGGCAGGCTTGCAGGCTGGGAAGGAGGCAGGCAGGCAGGCAGGCTTGCAGGCTGGGAAGGAGGCAGGCAGGCTTGCAGGCTGGGAAGGAGGCAGGCAGGCTTGCAGGCTGGGAAGGAGGCAGGCAGGACAGGCAGGCTTGCAGGCTGGGAAGGAGGCAGGCAGGCAGGCAGGCTTGCAGGCTGGGAAGGAGGCAGGCAGGCAGGCAGGCTGCAGGCTGGGAAGGAGGCAGGCAGGCAGGCAGGCTTGCAGGCTGGGAAGGAGGCAGGCAGGCAGGCAGGCTTGCAGGCTGGGAAGGAGGCAGGCAGGCAGGCAGGCTTGCAGGCTGGGAAGGAGGCAGGCAGGCAGGCAGGCTTGCAGGCTGGGAAGGAGGCAGGCAGGCTAGCAGGCTGGGAAGGAGGCAGGCAGGCAGGCAGGCTTGCAGGCTGGGAAGGAGGCAGGCAGGCAGGCAGGCTTGCAGGCTGGGAAGGAGGCAGGCAGGCAGGCAGGCTTGCAGGCTGGGAAGGAGGCAGGCAGGCAGGCAGGCTTGCAGGCTGGGAAGGAGGCAGGCAGGCAGGAAGCGATATATGGGTGTTGAAGTGAACCATGAACCACGTGACCTTTGAGTGTGTGTGTGTGTGTATGGGTTTGGGGTGGGGGGAGAGGGGGAGGTGTATCGGTGGTGGGGGAGGGACCGGCTGACTCCGTAAGCCTAACCACACTACACAGACCTGTGACCCAGATTTGTTTCTTAAATGTACAGTACATCATCGTATATTTTAGGCAGGATGTGCCTGCAGGCTGGCAGGAAACATCCAGAGGATGTTTGCCAGACGTCTTAATAATCAGTTAGGAACAATTAAGGACTTTTATAAAGCGGATCAGGACTTCACTTATTGGCGAGTACAAACAAACACAGTCGCATTTACGCTATGAACCTGTCGATTTTTTCCCCTAGAGTTTTTTCGTAAATTTTTTCGGAAAAATTTCTTTTTACATTTCTAGTTTATTTTTTCCCCTCTATTTCTCGTATACGAACTTACATGTTAACCGACGGGTCTCGTCCCCAAGGGGTTCGGAAACCAAGTGGTGCTCTGTATATATATGTATATATATATATATATACAGTGGAACCTCGATTAACGAGTGGCTCTATTAATGAGTTTTTCCAGTAACGAAAAGTCTCCTGGTGGGAAAGTGTTCTAAAGTTGTATACTTAACTCTCGTGTTTAGGAGAGTTGTGCCTTAAGCAGAGACACTGTGTCTTCCCATATTAACAGGGACTTGATGAAATTAACGTATAAATGACCCCTCACTTGCTCTGGTGCTCTTGGGAGGTGTTGATCTTTGGGGTATTTAAATACTCCGAAATTACCATCTCTTTTAAGGGTCTGAGCGGGTGGTGGAGCGGGTTAAGGCGTACCTGTTATGCCAGTTGCTGGAAGGCTTCTGTGCTGGCTAGGGTTCGAGTCTCCTGGTGGGAAAGTGTTCTAAAGTTGTATACTTAACTCTCGTGTTTAGGAGAGTTGTGCCTTAAGCAGAGACACTGTGTCTTCCCATATTAACAGGGACTTGATGAAATTAACGTATAAATGACCCCTCACTTGCTCTGGTGCTCTTGGGAGGTGTTGATCTTTGGGGTATTTAAATACTCCGAAATTACCATCTCTTTTAAGGGTCTGAGCGGGTGGTGGAGCGGGTTAAGGCGTACCTGTTATGCCAGTTGCTGGAAGGCTTCTGTGCTGGCTAGGGTTCGAGTCTCCTGGTGGGAAAGTGTTCTAAAGTTGTATACTTAACTCTCGTGTTTAGGAGAGTTGTGCCTTAAGCAGAGACACTGTGTCTTCCCATATTAACAGGGACTTGATGAAATTAACGTATAAATGACCCCTCACTTGCTCTGGTGCTCTTGGGAGGTGTTGATCTTTGGGGTATTTAAATACTCCGAAATTACCATCTCTTTTAAGGGTCTGAGCGGGTGGTGGAGCGAGTTAAGGCGTACCTGTTATGCCAGTTGCTGGAAGGCTTCTGTGCTGACTAGGGTTCGAGTCTCCTGGTGGGAAAGTGTTCTAAAGTTGTATACTTAACTCTCGTGTTTAGGAGAGTTGTGCCTTAAGCAGAGACACTGTGTCTTCCCATATTAACAGGGACTTGATGAAATTAACGTATAAATGACCCCTCACTTGCTCTGGTGCTCTTGGGAGGTGTTGATCTTTGGGGTATTTAAATACTCCGAAATTACCATCTCTTTTAAGGGTCTGAGCGGGTGGTGGAGCGAGTTAAGGCGTACCTGTTATGCCAGTTGCTGGAAGGCTTCTGTGCTGGCTAGGGTTCGAGTCTCCTGGTGGGAAAGTGTTCTAAAGTTGTATACTTAACTCTCGTGTTTAGGAGAGTTGTGCCATATATATATATATATATATATATATATATATATATATATATATATATATATATATATATATATATATATATATATATATATATATATATATATTATATATATATATATATATATATATATGTGTCGTACCTAGTAGCCAGAACTCACTTCTCAGCCTACTATGCAAGGCCCAATTTGCCTAATAAGCCAAGTTTTCATGAATTAATATTTTTTCGACTACCTAACCTACCTAACCTAACCTAACTTTTTCGGCTACCTAACCTAACCTATAAAGATAGGTTAGGTTAGGTTAGGTAGGGTTGGTTAGGTTCGGTCATATATCTACTTTAATTTTATCTCCAATAAAAAACAATTGACCTCATACATAATGAAATGGGTAGCTTTATCATTTCATAAGAAAAGAAATAGAGAAAATATATTAATTCATGAAAACTTGGCTTATTAGGCAAATCGGGCCTTGCATAGTAGGCTGAGAAGTGAGTTCTGGCTACTAGGTATGACATATATATATATATATATATATATATATATATATATATATATATGCAGAATAACCACATATGAAAAATAAAAAATGCTTAACGCGTTTTCGGCTAATTCGCCTTCATCAGAGCAAAGTAGAATGAGGATAAGATTGCTGATCAGACCTTTATATCCGCCTGGGCAGATCACCTGACCACCAAAAATAAGTGGAGGAAAGGAATTATAAGAAAGAAGGTAATTGCAGAAGGCCTATTGGCCCATACAAGGCAGCTCCTATTAATATCTACAAGTGCCATACGTGTTTAAATGATTGCTATATTGTTTTGACGTGCTATATTGAGGCTTAAATAGGGATCCAACTTGTACATACCGGGGCTCACATTAAGGCTGTTGTTACAATGTTTGATCAGGGCAGACTCGATCACGTTTCGTTCAACAAAATCCTTACTTTTAACAATACATTTTGCCCCTGTGAAGTCGATAGAATGATTACATAAACTGGAATGTAAATACAATGCACTGGATTGCTGGGCTGTACGAATAGCGTATGAATGCTGTTTTAAACGCGAGGAAAGAGTTTTACCTGTCTGGCCGATGTAAACACATGCACACTCATTACAAGGGATGGAATACACACAACCTGCTACAGACGAGGGCGAGTTCTTAATTAACATGGACTTAACTGTATTATCATTTTTGAACACTAGATTAATATTAAGGTTCTTCAGGGCTGGGGCAAGATTTACTAGACCCTCAGAATATGGTAATACCAACGAATTTTTCAGTTCTGGTTTCGACTTAGTAGTCTTAGTAGTCGTATGTACATTTCTATTCAAATCATCATGTTCAGGTCAAGCGGGCAGTTTTTTCTGGTATGTTTCTCAGAGCACTGAGAGTTTGTAGTCCGGAATTTTTCGATGAAGAAATAGCAAATATATTTGAAATTGGGAAGAAGTTAAAATACCCAAAATCGATCTTGGATCTTGCGTTTGGTCAAGCAAAAAGGACTTTCTACAACAGACTACTAAGTCGAAACCAGAACTGAAAAATTCGTTGGTATTACCATATTCTGAGGGTCTAGTAAATCTTGCCCCAGCCCTGAAGAACCTTAATATTAATCTAGTGTTCAAAAATGATAATACAGTTAAGTCCATGTTAATTAAGAACTCGCCCTCGTCTGTAGCAGGTTGTGTGTATTCCATCCCTTGTAATGAGTGTGCATGTGTTTACATCGGCCAGACAGGTAAAACTCTTTCCTCGCGTTTAAAACAGCATTCATACGCTATTCGTACAGCCCAGCAATCCAGTGCATTGTATTTACATTCCAGTTTATGTAATCATTCTATCGACTTCACAGGGGCAAAATGTATTGTTAAAAGTAAGGATTTTGTTGAACGAAACGTGATCGAGTCTGCCCTGATCAAACATTGTAACAACAGCCTTAATGTGAGCCCCGGTATGTACAAGTTGGATCCCTATTTAAGCCTCAATATAGCACGTCAAAACAATATAGCAATCATTTAAACACGTATGGCACTTGTAGATATTAATAGGAGCTGCCTTGTATGGGCCAATAGGCCTTCTGCAATTACCTTCTTTCTTATAATTCCTTTCCTCCACTTATTTTTGGTGGTCAGGTGATCTGCCCAGGCGGATATAAAGGTCTGATCAGCAATCTTATCCTCATTCTACTTTGCTCTGATGAAGGCGAATTAGCCGAAAACGCGTTAAGCATTTTCTATTTTTCATATGTGGTTATTCTGCATACTTGGATCAGTGTTTTTGTGATCATTGTTGCATATATATATATATATATATATATATATATATATATATATATATATATATATATATATATATATATATATATATATATATATATATATATCGTACCTACTACCAAGAATGCACTTCTTGGCCTACTATGTAAGGCCCAATTTGCCTAATAGGCCAAGTGATTTTCTTTATTTCCAATAAATTGCTTCCAATTAGTTTAGTTGAATTATTATTAATATATTATATTAAGAACATACATTATTGACTTACTTGTGTTAGTTAAGATAGGATAGGTTAGGTAAGGTTGGGTTGGTTAGGTCATATATCTACGTTAGTTTTAACTCAAATTTAAGAAAACTAACTCATACATAATGAAATGGATACCTTTATCATTTCATAAGAAAAAAATTTGAAAATATATAAATTCAGGAAAACTAGGTTTATTAGGCAAATCGGGCCTTGCATAGTAGGCCAAGTACTGCGTTCTGGCTACTAGGTACAACACACACATATATGTATATATACACAGTACAACCTCGATTCAACGTACTATATGGGACCAACCCCAGTGCGTTGGAGCGTTGGATTCGTTGCAAGAGGTGACCTTCAGGAGGCATTTGCATCATTGTCTTTTTTAATTCTTGTACGCAATAAAAATGCATTATCATATTATATACTGTACCTATATATTATTACCCTACTAAAAAATACTGTGTTACATTTGTTATTTACCTTATTGTTGGAGTTTTGTCCATCTTGAAGTCTCATGGAGTTGTGAATGCTGTACAGTAAATACGTACTGTAGTGTATTATACCGATAACACTGTGTTGATTAAGTAGTTCTGCTGTATGTTGAATACTACAATACAGTTTATGAAAACTATTGTGCACTAAAACTACTACAACTTTAATTTTAACACTATGTACACACTTAAATTTAACACTTGTTCTATCTATTCACGCCACACATGATGTTTCTAGATGTTTGCATCAGCTTTGCTGGTGCTTGCTGCTGTTGTGGCTTCAGCTGCTTCTGAGCTGGTGTTGGCTGCTGTTGTACCAGTGCTGGGTACAGCTGTGCTCGTGCTGGGCATGGCTGTTCTCGTGCTAGGCACAGCTGTTCTCGTGCTGGGCACGGCTGTTCTCGTGCTGGGCACGGCTGTTCTCGTGCTGGGTACGGCTGTTCTCGTGCTGGGTACAGCTGTTCTCGTGCTGGTTGATTTTCTGCTACAAGTTCTTGCAAAATATGGCTTCATTTTTGGCATTAATAAGGCACTATTAGTAAGCCCCTGAGACAGTTTGTTGTATAACAATACAGCTGTAATCCAAAAATGGTAAATTCCACAATTATTCTTCCACCGGCAGTTAAATATTGTACGTTAATCACAGACAAAACTAAGGGCACTGGGTGCATACTGTACGAACGCAGACTAGGTCCATATGTACACCCTACAGTAGGCTGGTGTTTAACCGTTAACATGCTAGGGATATAATATCCTTTCTTCCTCACAGGCGCATGTAATTTTGAAAAAAAAAAATATTTTTTCTTCCTAACCTGTTAATTTGTGTTCACTGATCACTGGAAAAATAATAAAAAAATTGTAAGTGGCATATATTGCCCGCTATAGGGCGGGGAAGTCTGGCAAAAAATAGGCGCTGACTCAGCGTGTCCCAGGCGGCGGTCTGTTGCTCGCCAGCTGTCAGGATGGAGTTGCCACAAAGAGATAATTACCAAATTATTTCAATGTCTCCGATTGATTTTTCATAGTTTTTTTGCAGTAATATTATTCAATAGTGTGTAGTTTGATATATTTATATAATAAAATGAGTGAATCATTGCTGTACTCAAAAATATGGTGTGCATATTGTTGATTCAATTATGTTCATCAATCAGTGAACAAATACTTGGTCGGTTATTACACTATAAGCACAGGTTATATATAAGTATCTGCATGTTTTGTTCACTATAACGAACCACTAAGTAGCTATTATGAGTCAAAAAGTAACGAGGAGTGACCGCCGTGTACCACCCAGCCACTCCCGCCCTCCTTCAAGTCATCTGACTCACCCACATTCTCCCCCCACAATACTGTTTTTGCTATAATTCACTATATACAGACGTTATATATAAGTATCTACATGTTTTGTTCACCATAACTGTACATCTAAGCTTGTATGGTGAGTAAAGGCACAAAGACGTAGGACCTCACACAGTCAGCTGATGGCTGCCGCCCTCAAGGCCAGACGCACTAATATTTCTCCTCCAACAATACTGTGTGGTGTTATTATGCTACGTACACACATTATATATAAATATCTACCTGTTTTATTCACCATACTTGACCAAATAAACTGGTATGGTGCCCAAAGACCATCGTGGTAACCAGTAAACAACACCGTCGTCTGCATGGTGGCGTCGTGCAGACGACGCAACCGCCCTCACCAAAATGGCGGCTCCCAACCTTTTCTTGCTGTTTATACCCTCTATACACACGTTATATATAAGTATCTACATTTGTGTTCACCATAGCGAACCACTAAGCTGGTATGGTGAGTGCAGTCAATAAACGGTGGCCACACACAGTCAGAAGATAACGCCACTACCCTCCCCTCCCACAGCATTACTCCTCCCTCCATGGCGCACAGCGCTAAATATCACCACAATCCTGCTATTATCAGAACCCTGGTCAGTTTTATCAGTCAGGGGGTCTTCTGTAATAATATCATTGCTACATAATAGCATGAACAAGTATATTTTGGCATTTTTAGCCGATGCTGTGGTCACAAGCTGAACAGCAGTGCTGTTAGCTCATGCTGCGTGCGTCAGGCTTTGTTGCTCACTCAATACTGAGGCCAATAACACCTGGGAGTTTGGCCACGATTTAAAAAAAAAACGGCGTCTGTTTACAAGAGCCCTGATGAAGGTGTGGTGAACCCCCGTGTATCCGCGGGCCGTTTAAATCTTGCGTAGTACTCCAACACGTCATATGATGTGATGCGCAGTTGACTGGAACAACGTCCAACACATCATATGATGTGATGCGCACTTTAAGGGTTAAGCCATATCCAGTAACATAAATTTCTCTCAAATATTGGATTTACATCAAATTATATATTTTTGGGTTATATATTTAGTTTAGCAACATTATTATGATAATAAGAGCTATAAAAATACTTATTTTAGAACTGATTTATTAATTTTATTATTTCGAAGCCGTAGGTCACTGAACTATAGCGACGAAATCGAACAAAACAAGCATGGTGTGTGCACACGGATTAGACCTGTCCACTTCCACTGGACTTGTGAGCCGCCAATAACATGAATAATTTCTCAAATAGCAGATATCTATCATATTACAGTATATTTTTTGTTTTATTTAGTTTAGTTTAATTAGGATAATAAAGTAATTAACACCAGTTTTAGAAATGACTTATTAATCTGAGACGTTCAAAGTCATGGGTTACTGAACTATAACGACAAAGACGAAAGTGAGTGAAATATCACTGTAAAGTGAGGTTTACAGTACAGTATTCCCTTATCTATCCACCCTCACTCATCTTCTTTCATCACAGAAAATGTATATAAGAAGATTTTCAACACATTAGCTAACTATTCACGCTTCAGCCTTTAAATTAATTTACAAAGATACGTGTGACACAAATCAGTGAACGAAAGTCATTGAAACTCAGTCGTTCACTTGTGTGGACCACTCTGGCTGGTGTTTAGTTAATATGCTTTACTTGTTGTGTGGACCATTCTGGCTTGTGTTTAGTTCATAGGTTCACTTGTTGTGTGGTCCATTTGTGTGATCCAACTTATCTTATGAAGGAATTATTAATTGTAGATAGAATGAGTTTACCACAACTCTGTCTCAACATCGTAAGCTTGTGAACCACTTGTGGTCCACTTGTGTGACCCACATGTGTGGTCCACTTGTGTGATCCAACTTGTCATATGAAGGAATTATTAATTGTTACCTGTGATGGAATGGGAAAGTTTTCCACCACTCTGTGAACTCTGTCCCAACATCGTAAGCTTGTGGACCACTTGTGCAGTCCACTTGTATGATCGAACTTCTCATATGAGCGAATTATTAATTGTAATCTGTGATATAATGGGAAAGTTTTCCACCAGTCTGTGAACTCTGTGTCGACATCGTAAGCAAATCCGAACATCCACCGCTTCAGTGAACCATTATTCGACGAACCGGGTGAATAAATCCGGCCTAAAAAGTGTGCGAACCAACCGGAGATTCGTTGAATCGGGGTACGTTGAATCGAGGTTGTATTATATATATATATATTATATATATATATATATATATACAGTATATGTTTGTTGAATATGACCGAAAAGGTAAGATTAATAATTCTAACACAAATTTTCTCAATATTTCATATGTTTCTTTTCACTGTTGATGGCAATTGAAAAATCAATTCCTCAAAATTCATTTCTATATCTAGTTTGATGCCTAAACGCGTTTCGTAATAACTTATTACATTTTCCAAGACTTTAGTTTACACACACAACTGAAACAGTAAACACACAAAATACATCCATACTTATACTCGCATTTAGGTGAGGTGATATGGTACAAAAGTTTGGGTGAGGTGATTGACATTTGCACATGATAGAACACGAACCAATGGGTATAAAAACATAAGAATGGAACTGCAGAAGGCCTATTGGCCCATACATCCTCTTGATGCTTCTATATTGGTTCGGGGTCTTGAAGTAAGTAGAATATAGTTGTGCATTAATTGGCACAATTAATGCACAACTAATTAATTAATTGTTGATTGCTAGTGTTGACTTTTTGATGTGTAGTGCCTCACTGATGTCGAGCCTCCTGCTATCGCTGTATCTATCCATGATTTCTGGGTTGTTTGTTAAGATTTCTCTGGTGATGGTCTGGTTGTGAGAAGAGATTATATGTTCCTTGATGGAGCCCTGTTGTTTATGCATTGTTAATTGCCTGGAAAGAGACGTTGTTGTCTTGCCTATACACTGATTTCTTTGGGGCTTACAGTCCCCAAGCGGACATTTGAAGGCATAGACGACGTTGGTTTCCTTCAAGGCATTCTGCTTGGTGTCTGGAGAGTTTTTCATCAGTAGCTTGGCCGTTTTTTTGGTTTTATAGTAAATCGTCAATTGTATTTTCTGATTTTTGTCTGTAGGGATAACATTCCTATCAACAATGTCTTTCAGGTCCCTTTCCTCCATTTTATGAGCTGTCGAAAAGAAGTTCCTGTAAAATAGTCTAATAGGGGGGTACATGTGTTGTGTTAGTTAACTCTTCAGAGGTTGCCTGGCATTTCACCTGTCTTTTTATGATGTCTTCAACAAAACCATTACAGAAACCATTGTTGACTAGGACCTGCCTTACCCTACAGAGTTCTACATAAAGAACGGGCAGCCAGGAACCTGTGCAACCCCCAAATCCTCGTGCCCAAAATGAGTCCAAGACGTTACCAAACACGGCAACGAAAGCTGCAAACGTCCGAACAGCACGGGCACAAGGATAGATCACAGATTGGTAGACTTAAGAATCCTGCGGACGACCTGTGAGACCCGAGCCCTGAAACAGGGAACGAGGGGAACTGGATCAACCCAAAGCGCATCCCCTGCCACGGCACGCAGGTAACGGCGAAGAGCCGCACCCGGATAACACACGTCGCACTCCCAGTTAAACCAACCAGGCATCAATAACCCAAGGACCCCTCCGGAAAGCAGCCATCTCGACCGTTGCCAGAAGGACAGAGAAAGGCTGCAAGTGTACAAACCTATCACCAGGACCAAAAAGAGCAGAAACATCTGCGCCAAAGGAGAGCCAGAAGCTCCCTGACCCGACCCACAGAGGCCAATGCTAACAAAATATGGCCTTTAAAAAACAATCTTGAACCGAAGGGGATACCACAAACTGAGGAGAGGAAGGATAAGAAGGCACCCTGATCAAGGACCAGGACGGCTCAGGTGGCGCATGAGCAGGCCGGAGCTGAAACAAAACACGAGAAGCGTACAGAACGGGGAGGATGTGACGTCTACCCCGAACACAAGCCAGAGCAGCTCCGCCAGCGCCGTACACTATGAGGCGACAGTAAGAAGCATCAATTACCAGTCCTGAAAACCCAAGAAAGGACAAGACAGCCCAATGCGAAAGAGAAGACAACCTATGAAGAGCAAGAAATGGCAAATAGGCCAGGAATGTTATACTGTAGCTGAGATGAAGCTCGCAGGTGGGTCACCATCAACGAAGCCACCTGATCACCATAAAGATGGTGATGCACCCGCGTCAAAAGAGCAGACGCGAAGAGCCGAGGAGAGGCAAGGCGAACCAGTCATGTACGAAGCAACAGCTGGACTAGGAGAAGAGGAACAGGTCAATGCACCTCGACCAGTCCTGCCGAAAGGCATCCACCATGAACATCTCACAGGCGGGCAATGGCGCCACATAGAATGGGAGACGCCGAGACCACACCGACCTGAAGATGTCCATGTCCAGGAGTCCATACGTTCGGCAGAGCCAATGAAACAAGTCGGCGACAACCGGCCATTCCGTGAACAGAGGAATGAACTGAGACAGGCCGTTCGCCAGGACGTAGGACACCTCGGACATGAAACGCACAGCTAGCGTTCCCCACCCAGACATATGCCTATTAATGTCTAATTATGGTATCGGGTGACCCGCACGAGTGTGGGAACTGGGCGAAGCGTTAGCCGTGATTTCAGCAGCGACGACACTGGTGTGATGCAGCGCTTTGAATGTTTATACATATTTCACGGCCTAATATACATATTAGGCCGTGACTTGCGGCCTACCCGAGAGAACGGGAATTTCATGGCGCGGAGTTTGAAACAAACCCCAAGTAAATCGGATTTAAACTGGATTTTTTACAAATATTTTAAACCGTACCGTAAATTTACGTCGTGATCCGACAAGCGGTTAGGGAAAACGCCCGTAATTCCAAGTCGAAAATCCAGAAAAGTGTTAAGATATGGGCACCACACAACTGCTGCATATTCTAGCTTTGCCCTAACAAAAGTCGTGAACAATTTCTTTAGTATATCGCCATCCATGTATTTAAAAGCAATTCTGAAGTTAGAAAGCGTGGCATAGGCTCCTCGCACAATATTCTTTATGTGGTCATCAGGTGATAGTTTTCTATCTAGAACCACCCCTAGATCTCTTTCTTTATCAGAATTCTTTAAAGATTTCTCACATAATATATAGGTTGTGTGGGGTCTATGTTCTCCTATTCCACATTCCATAACATGGCATTTATTAACATTAAATTCCATTTGCCAAGTGGCACTCCATATACTTATTTTGTCCATGTCTTCTTGAAGGGCATGACAATCATCTAAGTTTCTTATCCTTCCTATTATCTTAGCATCATCAGCAAACATGTTCATATAATTCTGTATACCAACTGGTAGATCATTTATGTAGACAATAAACATCACTGGTGCAAGAACTGAACCCTGTGGTACTCCACTTGTGACATTTCTCCAGTCCGATACATTGCCTCTGATCACAGCCCTCATTTTTCTATCAGTCAGAAAATTTTTCATCCATGTTAGAAGCGTACCTGTCACTCCTCCAATATTTTCCAGTTTCCAGAACCTCTTATGTGGAACTCTGTCGAAAGACTTTTTGTCTATCTGGACCTTTTTTAGGTCCAGATAGATGCAGTCAACCCAACCATCTCTTTCCTGTAATATCTCTGTTGCTCGATCATAGAAACTGAGTAAATTCGATACACAGGGTCTTCCAGATTGAAAACCATACTGTCTGTCTGATATTATATCATTTCTTTCCAGGTGTTCTACCCATTTAGTTTTAATTATTTTTTCCAATATTTTGACTATTACACTTGTCAATGATACCAGTCTATAATTAAGGGGGTCTTCCCTGCTTCCACTTTTGTAGATTGGAACTATGTTAGCCTTTTTCCACACATCAGCTACAACTCCTGTATACAGGGATGCCTGAAAAATCAGTTGAAGAGGAATGCTGAGCTCAGGTTCACATTCTCTCAGAACCCATGATGAAACTCCATCTGGACCAACTACTTTCTTCTTATTTAGCTCCTTGAGCATTTTTTCCACTTCGTCTCTAGACACCTCTATGTGCTCTATGTTGTTCTCTGGAATTTTTATTGTATCTGGTTCCCTAAAGATTTCATTTTGTACAAACACACTTTGGAACTTTTCGTTTAATGTTTCACACATTTTCTTTTCATTTTCCGTGAATCTATTTCCCATTTTCAACCTCTGAATATTATCCTTTACCTGCAATTTGTTGTTTATGAATTTATAGAACAGACCTGGTTCTGTTTTACATTTGTCCGCAATCCCGTTTTCAAAATTTCTTTCTGCCTCTCTCCTCACTGCCGTGTAGTTGTTTCTCGGATCTTTGTATCGCTGGTATGTTTGGGGGTTCGGCCTCTTCCTGTATTGATTCCATTTTTGTCTTTTGGTCTCTGGCACTCTCGCACTTTCTGTTGAACAAATCCTGTTTCCTTGTTCTGCTTCTCTGTTTTGGTATAAATTTTTTTGTGCCTTTATCATATATTTCACAAAACCTGACATACATCTCATTCACTTCATGTCCTAACAGGAAGTCTTTCCAGTCAATTTCCTTTCAGAAATGTCTGAGTTCCCCCATAATGACTTCTCCTGAAATCAGGCTTTTCAACTGCTTCAACCTCATTTTCTTCCAAATTATAACGCATAGCATACTTTATTCCTAATAAGACATGGTCACTTTTACCTAAGGGAGGAAGGTACTGAATGTCAAATATCTCTTCCTCTTTCCTGGTAAATGTCAAATCCAGCATGAAGGGAACATCCCCTTCCCTCATCCTCGTAGCTTGTGTAAGATGTTGAAACATGAATGTTTCCAGGACGAGGTTTACGAATGTACAAGTCCAAAAATCCTTCGTTCTAGCTTTATATGCCTCCCAGTCTATGGATTTTAAGTTTAAGTCGCCGACTACCAACAGTTGTGATGTATCTTTATCAGCTCTGACAATAATTTCTCTCATTATTGTTATAAGACCCTCTCATTTATTATCTAGCTCCTCCTTTGTCCATGTGTTGCTTGGCAGTGGACTATAATATGCATTTATGATCGTTAGTTTATCATCATGATTGCATATCTCTAGTGCTATTATGTCAACTTCTCTTGGATTGGCAATTATTATTTCGTTTACCTTTAGGTGTTCTTTCACCAGCACAACAACGCCACCGCCTTTCCTAATTTGTCTGTCCCGTCTCCAGACCGAGTAGCCTCTTGGGAATATGACCTCATTTAAAATATCATCTTCAAGTTTTGTCTCCGTGAGTGCAACAATGTCTGGTGTCTGCAGCTGTATTACATCACTTAACGCCAGTATCTCTGATCTCATTCCATCTATGTTGGTGTATGCCATTTTCAGGAACTTGTTTCCCCCCTCTCCTTATTCTTCACTCCTCTCTCTAGTATAGATATGTAGAATGTAGATATGTAGATATGTACATAATGTAGATATGTAGATATATAAGTGAAGATATGATAGAGCCCAGTAGGCTCAGGAACCTGTACATTAGTTGATTAACCGTTGAGAGGTGGGACCAAAGAGCCAGAGCTCAACCCCTGCAAGCACAATTAGGTGAGTACAACAATATGTAGTATAGAGGTAGAAAATATGGAAACATACAATGAAACGACCCTAAATATAGTCTAAGCACCGGTAGCTGGGAGAGTGGCTAGAGCCAGAGGAGGCAGGAGTCACACTGCAGCATGCTCCTGGAATAATCAAATTACCTCCCTGGAATAATTTAATTACCTAAGTATTGGGGACAGGTTGAGGGCTACAGTGTGGTCCCAGGTTACATAAAGGTTCAGGGAAGTGTAAAAGCAAATAAAATACAATAAAGAAGAAAAGGAGAGTGAAAATTGCCGAGTTGGAAAAGTTTGTTTTGGTTCTAGACCAAAAACAAAGATGGCCGCTGCCACCACCACCACTGGGAATGTACACACACCATCAGATGATTGTTTCATAGGATTATCACCGCAAGATATAAGGAAAGGAATTGTTCAGGGCAGGTTAGAGATAATTGAGGATATGCAAATGAAGTATGAAGAAAAAGTGTTTAAATTGGAAGAGGACAATGGAGCTCTTAGGAGTGAGCTTTGCACTCTAAAAGGGAGTAATCTTCAACAAGGTAAGATTATTACTGCATTAACAGACAAGGTAACAAATCAGGAGGAGCATATTAACAAACTAGTGAAAGAAAATGAGGTGTGGAAAGTGAAGTGTGGTGACTTGTGAAGAAATAAACAAGAAAATATACTCATATGGTGAACAACTCCAGGGGAGCCTGAGGGCTAACATAGAGTTAGGTAAGGATCTACAACTGGAAACTTCATTGACAACTCACATAGAGGAGGTTAATAAAGAACTAGAAAAGTATAAAGAAGAAATAAAAAGAGACATATGCCCAAGTTGTAAAAGAGAAAGAGACAATCAAGGAAGTGTGTTTGGAAGTCAAAACCAGAAATGATAAACAAGAAGCAGATCTTAGGCAAGTAATTATGAAAGAACTGGTAACCAACAGTAAACTGGTACAAAACACTGTAGATAGAAGTCTACAATAATTTTTGGATGTTTAAATGAGGAAATTTCATCTAGGGTGGACCGAGCAGCAGAAGAGATGAAAATCAGAGAAAAAATAGTAGGATTAGGAGAAGGCCTAAATTTAAAGGAGCATTTTAGTGATTTTAGGAGGATAGGAAAATATGAGAAAGACAAGAACCGCCCCTTAAGGGTGACATTTAATGGTGTGAAGAATATGACAGAAGTGCTTCTTCGGAATACCAGAAAATTGCAATGTGACGAGAATGGCAAACTTTGGTCAATAAGACAAGACCTCTCAAAGAGGATAGAGAAAAGCTGAAAATGAACCTCATTGAAGCAAAATGTCTAAATGGGGATAGAATGAAGAAGAAAGGAATTCTTTTTTCTACAAAGTGTCAGGGACTGGAAAGCTTGTGAAATGGTACATAAAGACAAAGCAACAAAATCCTTAAAGGAAGGGGGTGTAAAGAACAAAGGGAAGGGGAACATATTCCTGAAAATAGTATATACCAATATAGATGGAATGATATCGAAAACATTGGAGTTGAAAGATATAAATCATCTCAAAGTCCCAGATATTGTCACATTAACAGAGACAAAACTTGAAGAAAATATTTTAAGTGAGGTCGTATTTCCAAGGGGCTACTCAGTTTGGAGACGTGACAGGAAAACTAGGAAGGGGGGGGAGGAGTGGCTGTGCTGGTGAAGGAACACCTGAAGGTAAGAGAGTTAATATTTGAAAACCCTCAAGATATTGACATAATGGCATTGCAGGTCTGGAATCAAGATGACAAGCTGATAATATTAAAGATCTACAGCCCACCAGCAAGCAACACATGGACAAAGGAAGAACGGGATGACAAATAAGAGAGCCTCATAATGGTCATGAGAGAGATTATGGTAAGAGCTGATAAAGATAAATCCCAATTGTTGGTACTTGGGGACTTCAACTTTAAGGCAATAGACTGGGAGGCCTACGAGGCAAGAACAGAGGACATTTGGACAGGCAGATTTTTAAACCTCATCTTGGAGACATTCATGTATCAACACGTCATGCAGGCCACAAGGATGAGGGAAGGGGATGTTCCGTCAGTACTGGACCTGGTATTCACCAGGAAAGAAGAAGAGGTATTTGACATCCAGTACCTTCCTTCCTAGGGAAAGAGTGATCATGTCCTCTTGAACATTAAATATGCTATGCGATATAATCTTGTAGAGAATGGGGCCATTGAAACAGTTGTTAAACTCAATTTCAAGAGAGGACGCTATGGGGAAGTAAGAAATTTTTTTCATGGGTATCATTGGACAGACTTCTTGCTAGGCAAGGAAGTAAATGAGATGTATGCCAAATTTTGCAAAATATACAATGAAGGCACACACACATTCATACCAAAACTGACATGTAGACCTAGGAAACAGGGCTGGTTCAACAGAAATTGCGAGAGGGCCAGAGATAAAAAAAAAACAAGCATGAAATCATTATAGAAAGAGGCCAAACCCCCAAACATACCAATGATACAAAGATGCAAGAAACAACTACACGTCAGTAAGGAGAGAGGCAGAGAGGAACTTTAAGAACGGTATAGCAGACATATCTAAATCTGATTCCGACCTTTTCTATAAATTCATTAAAAGCAAGCTGCAGGTAAAGGATAATATTCAGAGGTTGAAAATGGGGGACAGATACATGGAAAATGAAAAGGAAATGTGTGAAACATTAAATGAAAAGTTCCAAAGTGTGTTTGTACAAAATGAGATCTTCAGAGAACCAGACACAGTAAGAATTCCAGAGAACAGCATAAAGCACATAGAGGTGTCTAGAGATGAAGTGAAACAAATGCTCTTGGAACTAAGTAAGAACAAAGCAGTTGGCCCAGACAGAGTTTCCCCATGGGCTCTGAGAGAATGTGCATCCGAGCTCAGCATTCCACTTCACCTGATTTTTTAGGCATCCCTGCATACAGGAGTCGTAGCAGATGTGTGGAAAAAGGCTAACATAGTTCCAATCTACATAAGTGGCAGCAGGGAAGACCCCCTCAATTATAGACTGGTATCATTGACAAGTGTAATAGTGAAAATATTAGAAAAAATAATAAAAACTAAATGGGTAGAACACCTGGAGAGAAATGGTATAATATCAGACAGACAGTATGACTTTCGATCTGGAAGATCCTGTGTATCGAATTTACTCAGTTTCTATGATCGAGCCACAGAGATTTTACAGGAAAGAGATGGTTGGGTTGACGCATCTATCTGGACCTAAAAAAAGCTTTCGAAAGAGTTCCACATAAGAGGTTGTTCTGGAAACTGAAAAATATTGAAGGGGTGAGAGGTAAGCTTCTAACATGGATAAAAAAAATTCTGACAGAAAAATGAGGGCAGTAATCAGAGGCAATGTATCAGACTGAAGAAATGTCACAAGTGGAATACCACAGGGTTCAGTTCTTGCACCAGTGATGTTCACTGTCTACATAAATGATCTACCAGTTGGAATACAGAATTATATGAACATGTTTGCTGATGATGCCAAGATAATAGGAAGGATAAGAAACTTAGATGATTGTCATGCCCTTCAAGAAGACCTGGTCAAAATAAGTATATGGAGCACCACTTAGCAAATGGAATTTAATGTGAATAAATGCCATGTTAAGAAATGTGGAATTGGAGAACATAGACCATACACAACCCATTAATAATGTGAGAAATCTTTAAAGAATTTTGATATAGAAAGAGATCTAGGGGTGGTTCTAGATAGAAAACTGTCACCTGAGGACAACATAAAGAACGTTGTGCGAGGAGCCTATGCCATGCCTTCTAACTTCAGAATTGCTTTTAAATACATCGATGGCGAAATACGAAAGAAATTGTCCACGGCTTTTGTTAGGCCAAAGCTGGAATATGCAGAGGTTGTGTGGTGCCCATATCTTAAGAAGCACATCAACAAATTAGAAAAGGTGCAAAGACATGCTACTAAGTGGCTCCCAGAACTGAAGGGCAAAAGCTATGAGGAGAGGTTAGAGGCATAAAATATGCCAAAACTAGAAGACAGAAGAAATAGAGGTGATATGATCACTACATACAAAATAATAACAAAAACTGATGAAATTGATAAGGAAGATTTCCTGAGACCTGGAACTTCAGGAACAAGAGGTCATAGATTTAAACTAAATAAGCAAAGATGACGAAAAAATATAAGAAAATTCACTTTCGCAAACAGAGTGGTAGACGGTTGGAACAAGTTAAGTAATTATCTAAGTGTAATTACCAAAGTGTAGTTACAGGATGAGAGCTACACTTGTGGTGTCCCATCTCCCCAGCACTCTTTGTCATATAGTGCTTTGAAATAACTGACGGTTTTGGCCTCCACCACCTTCTCACCTAACTTGTTCCAACCGTCTACCACTCTGTTTACAAAAGTGAATTTTCGTATATTTCTCCGGCAGCTTTGTTTCGTTAGTTTAAATCTATGACCTCTTGTTTTTGAAGTTCCGGGTCTCAGGAATTCTTCCGTATCAATTTTATCGATTCCTGTTACTATTTTGAACGTAGTGATCATATCGCCTCTTTTTCTTCTATCTTCAAGTTTTTGCATATTTAATGCCTCTAACCTCTCCTCGTAGCTCTTGCCCTTCAGTTCTGGGAGCCACTTAGTGGCACGTTGTTGCACCTTTTCCAGCTTGTTGATGTGCTTCTTAAGATATGGGCACCATACAACCACTGCATATTCCAGCTTTGGTCTAATAAAAGCCGTGAACAATTTCTTTAGTATTTCTCCATCCATGTATTTAAAAGCCGTTCTGAGGTTAGAAAGTGTAGCATAGGCTCCTCGCACAATGTTCTTAATGTGGTCCTCAGGCGACAGTTTTCTATCTAGAATCACCCCTAGATCCCTTTCTTTGTCAGAATTCTTTAAAGATTTCTCACATAATTTATAATTAAGTCAGAAGGTAGTGGAGGCCAAAACCATCAGTCGTTTCAAAGCGTTATATGACAGAGTGCTGGGTAGACGGGACACCACGAGCATAGCTCTCGTCATGTAACTACACTTAGGTAATTACAAGAGAGTATAATCAATATGATGAACTAATAAGACCGAGGAAGCCAGTGGTGATGGTATGTACACGATGAAGTATATATACAGACATACTCCAATGTACATACAGTGGAACCTCTAGTGACGAGCGCCTCAATTTACAAGCATTTTGAGTAACGAGCGCGCTTTGTCTCGATTGGTGAGCGCTCGTTTGAATAACGAGAAAAGCACATGGTACGTTCCCGCTGCTTCTCGCACATTCTCGGACGCCTCTGAGGATGCAAATACATGTATTTTTTGTTTAACCCTTAAAGTGCGCATCACGTCATATGACGTGCTGGACGTTGTTCCAGTCAACTGCGCATCACGTCATATGATGTGTTGGAGTACTACGCAAGATTTAAACAGCCCGCGGATACACGGGGTTCACCACACCTTCATCAGGGCTCTTGTAAACAGACGCCATTTTTTAAAAAAATCGTGGGCCAAACTCCCGGGTGTTATTGGCCTCAGTACTGAGTGAGCAACCAAGCCTGACGCAAGCAGCATGAGCTAACAGCACTGCTGTTCAGCTTGTGACCACAGCATCACCTAAAAATGCCAAATTATACTTGTTCATGCTATTATGTAGTGATGATATTATTACAGAAGACCCCTGACTGTGATAAAACAGACCAGGGTTCTGATAATAACAGGATTGTGGTGATATTTAGCGCTGTGCGCCATGGAGGGAGGAGTAATGCTGTGGGAGGGAGGGTGGTGGCGATGTCTTTTGACTGTGTGTGGCCACCTTTTATTGACTGCACTCAGCATACCAGCTTAGTGGTTCGCTATGGTGAACACAAATGTAGATACTTATATATAACGTGTGTATAGAGGGTATAAACAGTAGGAGAAGGTTTGGAGCCACCATTTTGGTGAGGGCCTTAGGAGGCCTGGTCGACGACCAGGCCGCGGGGACACTAAGCCCCGGAAGCACCTCAAGGTAGGGCGGTGGCGTCCTCTGCATGACGCCACCGTGCAGACGACGGTGTTGTTTACTGGTTACCACGATGGTCTTTGGGCACCATACCAGTTTATTTGTACAAGTATGGTGAATAAAACAGGCAGATATTTATATATAATGTGTGTATATAGCGTAATAACACCACACAGTATTGTTGAAGGAGAAATATTAGTGCGTCTGGCCTTGAGGGCGGCCGCCGATCAGCTGTGAGTAGCTACATCTTTGCGCCTTTACTCACCATACAAGCTTAGATGTACATTTATGGTGAACAAAACATGTAGATACTTATATATAACGTCTGTATATAGTGAATTATAGCAAAAACATTATTGTGGGAGGAGAATGTAGGTGAGTCAGATGACTGGAGGGAGGGCGGGAGTGGCTGGCTGGTAAACGGCGGTCACTCCTCGTTACTTTTTGACTCATAATAGCTACTTAGTGGTTCGTTATAGTGAACAAAACATGCAGATACTTATATATAACCTGTGCTTATAATGTAATAACCGACAAAGTATTTGTCCACCGAATGATGAACATAATTGAATCAACAATATGCACACCATATTTTTGAGTACAGCAATGATTCACTCATTTTATTATATAAATATATCAAACTACACACTATTGAATAATATTACAGCAAAAAAAAGTATGAAAAATCAATCAGAGACATTGAAATAATTCGGTAATTATCTCTTTGTGGCAACTCCGGCCTGACAGCTTGCGAGAAACAGACCGCCTGGGATGCACGCTGAGTCAGCGCCTATAATTTGCCAGACTTCCCCGCCCTATAGCGGGCAATATATGCCACTTATGATTTTTTTATTATTTTTCTCGTGATCAGTGAACACAAATTAACAGGTTAGGAAGAAAAATAATTTTTTCTTTTTTTCAAAATGACATGCGCCTGTGGGGATGACATGATATTAAACCCCGAGCATGTTAAGGGTTAAAGATGCTAATGATGCTGGGATGTAAAGGGGTGACTGCTTTGATGTTGCAAAGCATTGATTTTTTTGTAGAATAAAAAAATGAAAAATATGAAAAAACGAACAACTGTCGCAAAAGTTTATTCGGTGTTTGCCAGGTAAGCTGCTCAATGTTAAAAAAAAAAAAAAAATTAACAAATTTGAAAAAGGGACAAATGTTACAGAAGTTTGTTCAGTGTTTGTCAAGTAAGCTCCCCCATGTAAAAAAAAAAAAAAAAAAAAAATTGAAAAAACCAGCGTTGAATGTAATGAAACGCCATTTTCTGGGTGAGTCCCGGAGGCTCCCCGGAGCTATCCCAGGCTGATATGCTAATGTCAGACTTTGGCATCAGTCATGTGTATGGAGTTCTTAGGCCTACCGGGGACCACGGCCAGAACCGGGCCCCCTCAGAGAGGCAAGGGGAGCAATGGCCTATAGAAGCCCCCGTGTAGTTGGAAGCATTCTATGTCTGCCATCGACCGGAACAGGCACCCAGAAAGGTAAGCGCCCCAAAACAAACCCCTATTCTGGTTAAAATTGCTACCTAAAACCGAACTAGTGGATAGAACTCCCCAACCGAAAACAAGCAAACTAGTGTGACGTCACACACTGCCGCGCCGCTGTCTGCGCAGCTCCCCCCTCCCCGGGAGGGGGAAGGGGGGAGCCCCAGACCCCCCGCGCTGGCTACCCACACCTCAGTTCTTGAGGCTGGATGTCAAAAACGCGAAAAAACGCCGACCGGAGGGAGGGAGGGATGCCGGGGAGCCTCCGGGACTCACCCAGAAAATGGCGTTTCATTACATTCAACGCTGGTTTTCTGGGGGGAGCCCCGTCGGCTCCCCGGAGCTAACTACCCACAGACAGAAAAAGAGGGACTTACCCGGGAGGCGGTCGTCGCTCACCCCTCAACTCGAAGCCGAGACAACTGGCTGCAACCGCCGACCCAAAGCAACACAGGCCCGACGAGGCCCAGGGACATTTACAAGGTAACGAGCAGCCAGGACCCTGTTCGACCGCCAAAATCCCCGCGCCCGAATATCAGACCAAGACATATTCCCAAAGACGGCAGCAAGAGCCGCGAACTTACGAACGTCATGGGCATGGGGATAGACCGCAGGCTGGCTGGACCTAATAACCCTGCGGACGACCTGAGAGACCCGAACCCGCGAACAGGGAAGAAGGGAAACCGGATCAACCCACAGCGCGTCCCCGGACACAGAAGCTGTGGCGCGCAAATAACGGCGAAGCGCCGCAACCGGACACAAAACATGATGCACCCCCGGCCTGACCAACCAAGCATCAACCACCCATGGACCCCTCCGGAACGCAGCAGTCTCATTCTTCGCCAGAAAAGAAGGAGACGGCTGCAAACGAACAAAACTATCACCACGACCAAAAGAGCAGAAACCCCTGCGCCGGAGGAGAGCATGAAGCTCCCCTACCCGACCCCCAGAGGCCAAAGCCAACAAGAAAAGTGCCTTGGAAAAACAATCCTGGACCGAAGGGGCCACAACGAAACGAGGAGATGAAAGGAAAGCGAGCACTCTGTCCAAAGACCAGGACGGCTCAGGCGACGCATGAGCAGGCCGGAGGTGAAACAATGCACGAGACAGCTTGCGAAACGGCGCAGACGTAACATCGATACCGAAAGCAAGCTGAAGCGGCTCCGCCAGCGCCGCACGATACGAAGCGACAGTGTTAGGCATAAGATGACGGTCCTGAAACAACCACGAGAGGAAGGACAAGACCACCCGAACAGACAAGGAGCTAACACGACGAAGACGCAAAAAGAAACGGAAGGACCGCCAGAAAACTTCATACTGCCGCCGAGAAGAAGCCCTCAGGTGGGACACCAACAAGGAGGCCACCTGATCACCATAGAGATGATGATAGACTCGAGTCAAAAAAACCATACGCGAAGGCTCGAGGAGAAGATCGAACCAGCTACGTGACGTACCGGCCCGATCTGCTGAAAGAGGCGGAGCCGCGGGAAAACCCTCGGGTTCGGACACCGAGCAACCAGCGCCTGAAACCAAGGCTGCGCCGGCCACCAAGGGGCCAGAAGGACAACTCTCCCCCGGTAAGTCTCTAAGCGAGTCAGGACCTGGAGCAACAGCCGAACCGGGGGAAAGAGGTACAGGAACTCCCACCTCGACCAGTCTAGCCGAAAGGCATCGACCCCGACGGCCTCGCAATCGGGGAAGGGCGCCGCATAAACGGGAAGACGCAGCGACCACGCCGACGCGAAGAGGTCCACTTCGGGGCGCCCGAACGTCTGGCAAAGCCAACGGAAGGACTCGTCGTCGACCGTCCACTCCGTAGAGAGGGGAACGAAGCGAGACAGGGCGTCAGCCAAGACGTTGGACACGCCCCGTACGTGAACCGCCAGGAGAGCCAAACCCCGAGAACTCAGCAGACGAGTCACCCGAAGCGACCAACCCCAAAGAGACAAGAACCGCATCGAAACCCCGCGGTTCAGGCAATGAACCACCGGAAAGCAGTCCGAATGGAGCCGAATCGTCGATCCGCGGGCCACCCGAATCCTCCCCAGAGCAAACCACACCGCCGCGAACTCCCGCACCGTACTGTGAGCTCGACGGAAGGACGGATCCCAACGCCCCTGGCCGGCCTGGTGAGCACTGGTCACAAAACCCCAGCCGAGAGACGACGCATCCGTGTACACATCGAGCGAGGGCTCGGGTAGGCGCCAAGGCACTGAACCCCGAAAAACCCGAAGAGGAAGCCGGTGACGCAGCAACCGACGCAAGTCCCCCGGGGGTCGAACTCTGCGATCGCGAGAGAGGCGGAAGGGGGAACCCCGAAGGAACCAGAACAGCCATCGAAGCCAAACCCGACCCGGCGGGTAGACCACCATCGCGAAGTTCAGGCTCCTGCACAGCCCATCGAGCAACCGCCGGGTGACCCGAGGGCCCTCCAGAACCAGACGAAGGCGGGACCGCAGCCGCAGGAGAGACTCCGGAGGGAGAGACAAAGAGGCGGTTTGAGAGTCCCACACGAGACCCAGCCAAGTCCGAACCTGAGAGGGAACCAGATGGGACTTCCTCCAGTTCACCAAGAACCCGAACCCGGCGAGCTGGGAAAGAACCAAATCCCTGGCTAGCAAGCAAGCTGACTGGCTGGGAGCCCAAACCAGCCAGTCGTCAAGGTAGGCCAACACCCGAACACCTAGGAGACGCAAACGAGCCACCACAACCCGTGTAAGGCGTGTGAACACACGAGGTGCCAGGTTCAACCCGAACGGGAGACAACGAAAGCGGTAACTCAGACGCCCCACTACAAAACCGAGCCAGTCCCTGAACCGCGGATGAATCGGGACATGCCAATAAGCGTCCCGGAGGTCCAGGGACACCATCCAAGCTCCCGGCTCCAAGAGGAGCCGAACCTGAGACAGCGTAGTCATCCGAAAGGAGGGGCAATGAACCCAGGGGTTCAGACGGGACAAGTCCAGAATGAACCGCAGGTCCGCGCAGTCCCGTTTCGGAACCGGAAACAGACGGGAAACCCATCTGAGGGACGACGTCGTTTCGACGACGCCCAAGCGTACCCACTCCAAGACGACTCGACAGAGCGCAGGGGAAGAAGCCTGCCCTGCCAGCCCCGACCCCCCAAAGGGGGGAGGGGCCACCCAACGCCACCGCAGGCCGCGAGACACGACCCGAAAGGCCCACGAATCGTGGGACCAGGCGCGGGCGAACAGCGCAAGCCGCCCCCCCATCGCCCCGTCAAGGGGGCAAACCGCGAAAGGGCCGGCGACCCTTACGAGACCCAGAACCCCGCACAGCGCGAACACCGCGCCGACCAGACGAGGGAGGGTCAGCAGGAGGAGCCAACCCCAAACCTGACACCAGAGGCCTACCACGACGAGAGGAACCCCGAGCCCTGGCACGACCTTTCCGGGAAGACCCACCCCGGGCCCCCCGGAAAACTAACAAGTCCGACATCGGACGACAAGCCGCCGACGCAGCCTGAATAAACTGCGCCACGGTCGACTCCCCAAACAGGAGAGGACAAAAAGGTGAAGAACGCCTAAGAGCCAGAGCCCAAGCAGATTCCACGGAGGAACCCAGCACCGCCTGCCGACACGCGAGACGGGAAGCATAGAACAGGGAAACCGCATCCCGCAAAATCGGCGTGAACAGCTTCAACAAGGCAGCCGACGAACGCGCAGCCGAGGACAAGGTGCCGGACCCCGGGACGGACCCAAGCGTCCCCACATCCTCCACGAGCCAATCCGAAGACAGCTCCAGGAGGGAAAAGAACCGCAAGGCCGAACACAAAAGGCCCCGGGCGCGCAAGTCCTCCGCCACGAGCGCCGCCGAAAGGGAGGGAACCTGCACATGGAGCTGAATAACGCCCACATCGCGGGGAAGGGCAGGGGCAAACAAGTACTCATTCAGGTACTCAAGTTCACCCCCCAGGAAAACCTGAAGCACCGTGGAAGCTTCCCGCCACTCCAGCGTGCGGGAACGACAGAAGGAATGCCAGGAATCCAGACCAAACAAGGGGCAGTCTGCTAGCCAGGACGACTCCGGAACCTCGTAACGGAGCCAGAAAGGGAACGAAGTCCCAAACCTGAACGTGGATGGATCCATTTCCGAGGCATAATCCGGGTCACGCAGGAGGTAAGCTGCAAAGCCGCTCGCACCACACCAGGTTGGATGCGATAAGCCGAAAACCTCCGGAAGGACGGAACCGACGTACCCGGGGGAACACGGAACCGAACCCGGGGAGGGGCCGACACCAAATCCAACTCGTACGCAGAGGGGGGAAAAGAAAACCCCACTCCTTGTAACAATAAGCCCCGCTCAGTGGGAAGAAAAACCCAGGCGGGGTGCAGCGGGGCCCAAGGCCTCCAAGTCAGCCCCTCCCCAGCCTCGAGGTCCGTCACCACAGGACCCGAGGCCGAGTCCTCTCCCCAAGCCCCGACCCCACAAGACAAGGACGGAGCAGCCGGAAAAGCTGGAGGAAGGGGGGCCCACTGGTCAGACCCTGAAGCTTCGGCCGGGAGACAAGATTCGATTGCCTCTGCCGCCCCCCCGGAAGGGGCAACCCCCGAAGCTGCCCGAGTCTCGAGATCAAGTAACCCCTGCTCCGACCCCGAAACCCTCAGACGCTTCGGGGCCGGAAGCAGGGGCGGGGGACCAGAACGAACAGAAGGGGAAGGACGAGGAGGTGCGGACTGAACCAGGATCGAAGCGACCCCCACCCCCAAGTCCGGGTCTCGAAAAGCAAAGCGGGGCAGCCCCGGGGCATCCGGGGAAGCAACCAACCGAGCGCGTTGCAACAGACGAAACCTAGACTGCAACGCACGTGTCGCCCGTACCCGAATAGAATCATCAGAGGATTGGGTAAATTGAGTCACAAGCAAGCAGCAACACTCACAGGACTCAGGGTCGAAAGTATCACCGACCCAACAGGCAGTGTGGCAGAGGCAAAAACAATGAGGGTCACCCTGAGACAAAGGGACCGAGCAACCCTCAAACTCGCACACAGGGAGTGGGGACTCCGGGGTCACATCCATCGGACCCACGCGCCCCCTAGGGGATTCCCAGGGTCCTGAGCGTTTACTTTAAGAGGACTCGCGCTCAGGTAGTCCCAGGCAGGGTGCTGCAAACCGGCGCCCAAAACTACCAAGCAAACTTCTAAAGCTGAACCCCAGGGACGTGTACACTCACGGGGACCTAGCAGGGGGCGCCACCGAGGAGAACAGTGGAAGGGCAAAAACAAACTGAATAAAATGACAGAACCCCCCACCAGGCAAAAAGAAAAAGAAAAACAAAACCCCGCAAGAGGACAGCGAACCCCAAGGAACAGAGCCGGCCGCGATGTCGGGAAATACAAGCTGAGCAGCACCCTGCGCCCCTACCAGTGCAAACTGCCTCTTACCTGCCGGTAACAAGGGAGAACAGAACACCCAAGAGCCCAACAGGCGGCCGAAAAACCGAAAGGTAAAACGGACCAGCAGAGGCAGACCCCGAGGAGCCTGTGGAAGGTGGCCCCAAGCCCCAAGGGCAGTACTTACAGGGCACCTAGGGAAGGCAGCCCTAGGCGCATGCAGCCCGAGTACTGAAGATAACTCCTGGCTCTCGCACCCACAAAACTAACACCACACGCAAAGCACAGTGCAGTAGCGACACCGGAGCCAGAGCACACGACCATCGCCTATAGCATCAGCCTCAAGAACTGAGGTGTGGGTAGCCGGCGAGGGGGGTCTGGGGCTCCCCCTTCCCCCTCCCGGGGAGGGGGGAGCTGCGCAGACAGCGGCGCGGCAGTGTGTGACGTCACACTAGTTTGCTTGTTTTCGGTTGGGGAGTTCTATCCACTAGTTCGGTTTTAGGTAGCAATTTTAACCAGAATAGGGGTTTGTTTTGGGGCGCTTACCTTTCTGGGTGCCTGTTCCGGTCGATGGCAGACATAGAATGCTTCCAACTACACGGGGGCTTCTATAGGCCATTGCCTCTCTGAGGGGGCCCGGTTCTGGCCGTGGTCCCCGGTAGGCCTACGAACTCCATACACATGACTGATGCCAAAGTCTGACATTAGCATATCAGCCTGGGATAGCTCCGGGGAGCCGACGGGGCTCCCCCCAGAAAAAGACAAATGTAACAAAGGTTCGTTTAGTGTATGTCAGGTAGGTTGCTCCATTATTTAAAGAATCAAATGTCATATTGATGTTTTTCAGTGGTGGAATGGATTATTTTTATTTCCAATATTTTAAATGGGGAAATTCGTTTTGAAAGACGAGCATTTCACATGACGAGCTTGGTGCCGGAACGGATTAAATTCGTTAATCGAGGTTCCACTGTATAAGGGTGCAACCAGGTCATGACGGTCAATGAATGAGTATCCAGGGAGTAATGACTGAATCAATGAATGAGTGTTCGGATAGCATTTACTGAGGCAATGAATGAGTGTCCAAATAGCATTGACTGAGTCAATGAATGGGTGTCCAGATAGCATTAACAGAGTCAATGAACGAGTGTCCAGACTGATATAAGCTGAGCCGTGAAATATTCCGAGAGCATCGCTAGTGGATCATGTCCAGAGATGCATGCACAACAGGAGAAGATTAGGTGTAGTGTAGAAGTGGAGGCAGGGCCACTCTGAGCCACTCCACACCCGTAAGCAGAGAAATGAACTAGGTGTTTTTCCCATATATATAATCCAGAACTCCCCCAGTATCTAGGGGGCTATGACTGAAGAGATAAGCGAGAGCAGCATATAACCCGTGATAAAGGACGCACAACACCAACACACGTTTACACTGTCCAGAAACAAAATGATCACCCTCGGCCCATGCGCCTAAGGACCGAGCTGCACCACCCATCTTTTGGGGAGGGTGCCTACAAGGTGTATTTAACGAATAATAATAATGTTGAGACAGAGTTTGGAGAGAAGATGTGATTACAAAATAATGAGATACAGTATTGAAAGATGACAAGTAGTACAGAACAGGACCAACAAGTCCGATAAAGGACTGGAGGTAAGCCTCACCGGAACACGACAGACGTTCCAGTATTATGTAAGGATCGAAGATTTTCTTAAACCTTTGAGAACCTTGATAATCAAGCACAACATCACAGAGGCTCATATGGGCACATAGGCAACCGTGACCAATGGTCATGCAGGAATCCTGATACGATTTGAACATGATTGCGACATGATGTAGAAAAATACATGTCCAAGATAAAAAGCTTGAGAAAGCGGTTAAAATTATCCACAGGAAGGATGGAACTGACGGACCCGAAAGTACGCGGAACTGAACATTGGGAGGAGCCGACGCCCAAACTAACTCGTACGAAGAGGGGGGAAAGGAAATCACCACTCCTTGTAACAGAGCCCCGCACTGAGGGTTGGAAAAACCAGGCGGGGTCCAACGGGGCCCAAAGCACCCAAGTAGACCTCTCCTGAACCACGAGACCAAGCACATCAGGCCCCAGGGGCGAGTCATCCTCCAAAGCCTTGGCCTCGCAAGAAAATCCCGGGGCAGCCAAAAAAGCAGGAAGGGATGGGGCCCGCTGGTCAAACCCCAGAGTTATGGCTGGAGGAACTGACTCGAATGTTTCCGTCGCCACCCCGGAAGGGGCAACCCCCGAAACCGCCCGAGTCTCAAAAATGTCTAAACCCTGCCCCAACTCTGAAGCCCTCATGAGACAAGGGGACAAAGCAACCCTCAAACTCGCACAAGGCGAGAGGGGACCCAGGGGGTCGCATCCATTAAACCCTGTGTGCCCCCTGCGGAGTTTCCCCTAGACTGATATCGCTAAGGGTAAGCCCAGGCAGGGTACTGCTAACCGGCGCCCAATGCTACAAAACAAACTGCTAATGCTGAACTCCCGGGACGTGTCCACTCACGAAGGTAAAACAGAGGGGTACCACTGAAAACAGAAGGTCAAACCTTAATATAACTGGGGAAAAGAACACCAAGGCAGACCCTCCCCAACAGGCAAAAATAAAAATAAAAACCTCGCAAGAGGACAATGTACCCAGGAGGAACCAGAGCCAGCCACTGTTATAGGTGAAAACTAGCTGTGCAGTACCCCGTGCCCCTACCAGTTCAAAAACTACCACATACCCCAAGGTAAACAAGGGCAGAAACCCTCAAAACACTCGGAGCAGTCAATCGCTCAGCGGTAAAAGACCAACAGAGGTAGACCCAAGGGGACTTGTGGAAGATAACCCCAAGCCCCAAGGGCGGTACTTACAGGGCACTCAGTGAAGGTAATCCTAAGCACATGCAGCCTGAATACCTGTGAATATTACTCCCAGCTTGCACACCACCGAAAGAGCAGTACTTGACCCAAGGTGCAGCACAACACAGAGAGTTTGGAGCTGGAGCCACATGACCATGCCACAATCACATCAGCCGAAGAACTAGTGGGTGCATTGCCGGCGTGGGGGTCTCGGGCTCCCCCTTCCCCCTCCCAGGGAGGGGGGGGGGGAGATGCGCAGACACGAGGTGCGGTTCGTGTAACGTCATGCTTGTTTGCTCATTTTCATTTGGGGAGTTCTGTCCACTAGTGGGTCTATTTTAGTCGTTTTAACCAGAATAGGGGTTTGTTTTGAGGTGCTCACCTTTCTGGGTGCCTGTCCTAGTCGATTGCAGATATAGAATGCTCCAAATCCCATGTGCATTTCTATAGGCCATTGCTCCTCATGCCTCTCTGAGGGGGCCAGGTTTTGAGTGTGGTCCCCGGTAAGCCTAGAACGCCATTCACACTGATGCCAAAGTTTTGGGATATACATATCAACCTGGATAGCTCCAAGGAGCCGAAGGGGCTTCCCCCAGAAAAATATTCCATCTTATAAGAGTGTTCATTTGTGTTCCCTTATCACAGGAAAAATTTTACTCGTAAAATTGTTATGGGTAAAAATTAGTAAAAAGCTTTCACTAATAGGTGGCACTTAGTCAGCAAGGTGCCACCCTGACTTTTATAATAACCAGTCAAGTAACAGAACCCATGAGCACCACACCAGAAATAAATACAGTTTTGATATTCCTAGAGTACGACTTAATCAAACCAGAAATGCTCTACACATCAAGGGGCCCAGAATGTGGAATGACCTTCCCAACCATGTTAAAGACTGTACCTCTCTCAACCAGTTTAAGTTAAAAACGAAGCTATACCTAATAAATTCCCTGTAACCTACCTTACCCCTCTATTGTCAACCCATGTATGTTTTTTTTTTTTTTTTTTTTTTCAAATCAACGCTGTTTTAATGTAATTTTGTGTAATAATTTGTAATTGTATTTGTGCTGTTTTTTCAACAATGTTCCCCCCTCTTTTACCTCTATTTTTATTTGTACTCAACGCATTTTTTTCTTTTTACCCATTAGTTTTAAGCTTTAGTCAGTAGTGTTTTTTCCTGCCCGAAACGCTTTGCGTAATAGTGGCTTTAGGCATTGTATGTACTAGCTCTATCTATAAAGCCAACAAACTTTGTAAAATCTCTTTATGTATGTACCTTTGTCTAAATAAAAATTATTATTATTATATTATTATTATAAGTGGGTGGATGTGTTGAGTAATATTTGCCGAGTGGTTTAATAAGAAATTTGTACCCGAAGTGAAGGAGCACCTGAAAAGTGTTGGTCTCCCAGAAAACCGCAAAGTTGTTCTGCTACTAGAGAATAGTGCAAAGCATCCCTGATGTGATGAGCTAGTAAATGCTAATATCATTGGTATGTTCTTACCACCCAATACAATTTCACTGATCAATTTATAATCAACAATACAATCAATTTATATATCTAAAACAGAGGGATTATTGGCCGAGACTATATCTGTATCACCTTTTTCTGAATGAGGTAAAAAGTATGCAAGATAGACATTGGGAGATATATAATACAAGCAAATTTCTTACTGTAACATAGGCAATAGAGAGATTTCTTGCAAGGTAAACCTGGGTGTTGTTCCGAGCAGTGAACGGATCCATACCAGCAGCAATCTGGGCCTGAAACTCAGCGCTGGTTCTCTCACATAGCCAACACACCAGCCACCGTAAAGAATCTTTGCATACCTTTACCACATCTGAGGGAACAATTATGATTTTTAAGCTCCTATGTACAATACAGAATCTTTATCCAAAATATTACATCAACAAACCAAGGGAAGTATGAAGGAAGTCTGTGACTCAATTTACTCAGTAATAATACACCATTAAACAGAAGAACAGTTATCAAATGGGGAACAGTTGGACTGCTTCATATGTGCACCTTATATAAGTTGAATAATAGCATCTAACTAATCTCCTCTTTGTTCAAGAGGCCTTATGAAGAAAACTTTAACCGTTACACAGCGGTCATCATCATATGTTGATTCATGGGGTAATCATCATATGAAAATTTAAGCAATTATTGTCTGTCTTTTATACATATTATGCAAGTAAGTATATAATAGGTCTATGTGGATGTAATGCAGCTTACCTTGACTCTTGAACAAAATCCTGCTCTCATTAGTTACTAATGAACCTGTTACTCATTAGTTACCAGGTGAATGCTGATATTGTCATATGACGATATATATAATTATTGCCTGAGTTTTTACGTGTATGATGTGTAGTAAAAGTGTTATATATTATCGTACCAGATGGATGCTCGCTTGACCGTTTTGTTTGGATGCTCGCTTGACTTGCTTGCATCGTCAGATCAGCTGTGTCGTGCTTGTGTACAAGTTTGTGTAATGTTAACTTCTAGTTTAATTTCTGTATATTCTAGCTTTAGTCATGTGCAGTTGGCTTATTGTTATAGTGAATAGACAGTGCTTAAATTGTGTACAAGTATAGTGTATTAATGGCTTGTGTTATTGCAGGATGTAACTGTACTGTAATTTTTTTATCAATAAAGCCACATGTCTGGCGACGCTTCTCATTCACCTTAATTTATTGATAAAATAAATACAGCCAGTGAACATGGAGCGGTTACTACGGCCCCAGAGGTTTGCTACTGACCCAAACTCCACCACGTCCGCCGCTCAAGAATGGCGTCACTTGCTCAAGATGTTCCAAAACTTCACTCTAGCATTAGAAAATACTCCCACCATGGACAAGCTGCGTCTCTTAATAAACTACGTTGCTCCACGTGTGTTTGACTACATAGCTGACTGCACTACGTATGACGCGGCTGAAAAATCCCTAACAGAACTGTTTCTGTTAGGGATTTTCTAACGGGCATCTAACCCGAAGTTGGTGCAAAACACAGTAGATCAGAGTAAGTCCCTGATAATTTTTGGCTGCAAAGAAAAGAAGATAACATCTAGGTCAGAGAGAGCTGTAGAAGAAGCAAAAGTAGTAGATAAAATTGTTGGCCTCGTGGAAGGTCTTACAACCATAGAGAATGTGTGCGAATACAGGAGAATAGGCAGATATGTAAAAGGGAAAGATCGACCTTTGAGGATCACCCTAAATGGTGCCAAACAGATGGAAGAAGTACTAAGGAATGCTAGAAAATTACAAAGTGATGAGAATGGGAAAGTGTGGTCGTTAAGACGAGATCTTTCAAAAGAAGATAGAGAGAAGCTGAAACTGAACCTCGCCGAGGCAAAACATTTAAATGAGAGCAGGAATGAAGAAGAAATCAATTCTTTTTTTCTACAAAGTGATAGGGGTAGGCAAACCAGTAAAGTGGTACATAAAGGCAAACCAACAAAATCATTAGAGAGAGGGGGAGTGAAGAATAAGAAGAGGGGGAACAAGTTCCTGAAGATTGTATACACCAACATAGATGGAGTGAGATCGAAGATACTGGAGTTAAGTGATGTAATACAGCTGCAGACACCAGACATTGTTGCACTCACGGAGACAAAACTTGAAGATGTTATTTTAAATGAGGTCACATTCCCAAGGGGCTACTCAATTTGGAGACGGGACAGAAAAATTAGGAAAGGTGGTGGCGTTGCTGTGCTGGTGAAAGAATACCTAAAGGTGAAGGAAATAATGACTGCCAATCCACAAGAAGTTGACAAAATAGCACTAGAGATCTGCCATGAGGATGATAAACTAATGATCATAAATGCATATAGTCCACCGCCAAGCAGCACATAGTCAAAGGAGGAGCTAGACAGTAAACGAGAAGGTCTTATAACAATAATGAGAGAGATCATAGCGAGAGCGGACAACGATAGATCACGACTGTTGATAGTCGGCGACTTCAACTTGAAATCCATAGACTGGGAAGCATATAAAGCTAAAACAGAAGATTTTTGGACCTGTAAATTTGTAGACCTCATCCTGGAAACATTCTTGTATCAACATGTTAAACAAGCTACGAGGATGAGGGAAGGGGACGTTCCCTCCATGCTAGATTTGATATTTACCAGGAAGGAGGAAGAAATATTTGACATTCAGTACCTTCCTCCCTTAGGTAAAAGTGACAATGTCATTTTGGGAATAAAGTATGCAATGCGTTATAATCTGGAAGAAAATATGAAGGTTGATGCAATTGAAAAACATTATGGCAACCTTAGAATCTTTTTTAGTGAGTATAATTGGACAGACTTATTGCTAGGCAAGGAAGTGAATGAGATATATGTCAAGTTTTGTGAAATATATGATAAAGGCACAAAAAAATTTATACCAAAACAGAGATGCAGAATTAGGAAACAGGATTAGTTCAACAGAAATTGCGATAGGGCCAGAGACCAAAAGACACAAAAATGGAATCAATTCAGGAAGAGGCCAAACCCCCAAACATACCAGCGATACAAAGATGCGAGAAACAACTACACGGCAGTGAGGAAAGAGGCAGAAAGAAATTTTGAAAAAGGGACTGCAGACAAATGTAAAACAGAACCAGGTCTATTTTATAAATTCATAAACAACAAATTGCAGGTAAAGGATAATATTCAGAGGTTGAAAATGGGAAATAGATTCACAGAAAATGAAAAGGAAATGTGTGAAACATTAAACGAAAAATTCCAAAGTGTGTTTGTACAAAATTAAATCTTCAGGGAACCAGATCTTATCTTGAGGTTATCTTGAGATGATTTTAGGGCTTTTTAGTGTCCCCGCGGCCCGGTCCTCGATCAGGCCTCCACCCCCAGGAAGCAGCCCGTGACAACTGACTAACACCCAGGTGCCTATTTTACTGCTAGGTAACAGGGGCATAGGGTGAAAGAAACTGCCCATTGTTTCTCGCCGGCGCCTGGGATCGAACCCAGGACCACAGGATCACAAGTCCCGCGTGCTGTCCGCTCGGCCGACCGGCTCCCTCCAGGGGGAGGGAGCCGGAGATACAATAAGAATTCTAGAGAACAACATAGAGCACATACAGGTGTCTAGAGACGAAGTGGAAAAAATGGTCAAGGAGCTAAATGAGAAGAAAGCAGTTGGTCCAGATGGAGTTTCACCATGGGTTCTGAGAGAATGTGCACCTGAGCTCAGTATTCCACTTCAACTGATTTTTCAGGCATCCCTGTTTACAGGAGTTGTAGCTGATGTGCGGAAAAAGGCTAACAAAGTTCCAATCTACAAAAGTGGAAGCAGGGAAGACTCCCCTAAATTATAAACCAGTATCATTGAGAAGTGTAATAGTCAAAATATTGGAAAAAATAATTAAAGCTAAATGGGTAGAACACCTGGAGAGAAATGATATAATATAAGACAGACAGTATGGTTTTCGATCTGGAAGATCCTGTATATCGAATTTACTAAGTTTCTATGATCGAGCAACAGAGATATTACAGGAAAGAGATGGTTGGGTTGACTGCATCTATCTGGACCTAAAAAACAGCGTTGAATGTAATGAAACACCATTTTCTGGGTGAGTCCCGGAGGCTCCCCAGAGCTATCCAGGCTGAATGGATATGTATAGCTTTCTGGCATCAGTCAAAGTGCTAGGAGTTCTTGCCTATCAGGGACTACGAGCCAGAACCTGGCCCCCTCAGAGAGGCACGAGGAGCAATGGCCTATAGAAACCCCCTTGTGATTGGGAGCATTCTATGTCTGCCATCGACCGGGACAGGCACCCAGAAAGGTAGGCGCCCCAAAACAAACCCCTATTCTGGTGAAAATATTGCTACCAAAAGCCAAACGAGTGGACAGAACTCCCCAAACAAAATTATCAAACTAGCATGATGTCATCACGCAACCCGTTCTCGCAAATTCGTAAAGTCAATATTGACTTATTAACTACGTGCATAGGTGATATACTAAACATAATAGATACCCTTAAAAAGATTCATAGAAAACACCGACCTTACCTAACTTTGTTAGTATCTTAAAATAAGCATCTTATTGCTTCGTAATTACAATTATTACTTAACCTATACCTATTATAGGTTAGGTAATAATTGTAATTACGAAGCTATAAGATGCTTATCTTAAGATACTAACAAGGTTAGGTAAGGTCGGTGTTTTCTATGAATCTTTTTAAGGGTATCTATTATGTTAAGTATGTCACCTATGCACATATTTAATAAGTCAATATTGACTTATTAAATTTGCGAGAACGGGTTGCATCACGGCGCCACGCCACCGTCTGCGCAACCCCCCCCCTCCCTGAGAGGGGAAAGGGGGAGCCCCAGACCCTCCACACCGGCGATCCAACTGGCAGTTCTTAGGCTGGATGTCAAAATACGTGAAAAATGCCGCCGAACGGAGGGAGGGATGCCGGGGAGCCTCCGGGACTCACCCAGAAAATGGCGTTTCATTACATTCAATGCTGGTTTTCTGGGGGGAGCCCTGTCGGCTCCCCGGAGCTACCTCACCACAGATAAGTAAAACACGGAAGGAACCGGGAGGCGGATACCACACGTCCTAACTGAACAACCAAAACCAGAGACAAAACAAAGACCAAAACAAAAAGAAAATAGACCACCCAGGCCAACGACCAGGACGGCACCAAAACTCAAGAGCAGGCCAGAGGGGAACAACGCCCACGACAACAAGTGGAACGGAGCACAAGGAACCGCAACACTGAACGCAAGCAGGAGCGGCTCTGCCTGCACCACCCAATATGAGGTGACAGGACACGATCCCAGACGACGGTCCCAGAACAACCCCGAAGGGAAGAGAAGCCAACCCTATCAAAGACCGAAGGACCCTTCGCAGTGATAGAAAGACCGCCAGGAAAACCACACCCTGCCCCCGAGACAAAACACGCAGGTGGGAGACCAATAACGAACCCACCAGTGCCGACACAAACGACGAGAAATTAACTCCACAATCGAAAGCGCAAAACGTGAATCTAAAAACAGAGACCCCGCAACCCAAAGGAGCAACATAACCAGCTCCAGCAGGGAAGAATGATACACGCATCCCCGAGGCATCCAAGAGGAGAACTACCCAGGACGTGAACCGCAGGAAAGCAAACACACCCGGTCCGGAAAAGGAACAAAGAAAAACCAGAACCATGACTGGAACCCAGCAAACCCGGTTCCAAGAAAAGGAACCAGGAAGGCAGGAGCGGCAGTCCGAAAAGTCCACACCGCCCCACAGACTGCGCAACCCGAAGCCTGCGGGAAACCACACAGAAAATCGCAGGAACTCAGTACCAAAACGGAACACCGGAGAAGTCCAAAAGCAGGGAACTAAACATGGACAGATGCCCACCGGAGCCCCAAACAGGATAGTCAAGAAGCACTGACCTAGATACACAAATAAGTGTAGCATGGGGGGGAGGAAAAACGGAAATAGGTAAGGAAAACCACGAATACGGCCCAAGGAGCGGCCGGGAAGTAACGCACACGACCAACCACAAAATGTGTAGAGGAGCGCGTACATACCTGAGGGACCTCACGGCCAGCAGGGTGCAGTCAGGCACCGAAGATAGGCAAGAAAAGTGTCCAGATAGGGAAAAAACCCAGGGGTCAACAACGATAACAAATGCACCGAAATGCGGGGCAGAGCCCCACAGAACAACAAAGAACAAAAGACGGACAAAAAAGGCACTAAAGACACACACAAGGTGACCAAACACCCCTGTTAGGAGCCATCGACGCAATCCCGCCAAGCGGGGAAGAGTAAACAAGGATGGAACAGTGAACAAGGGTGGCGGAGTGAGTAGAGTATCCCAATAAGATACTTGCTCCAAATGCATGAGCCTAACGAGAGAAGCAAAGCTCTACGTAGTACCAATGATGGAACTCAAACCGTTCCGTACTTCCAAGGAAAATTCCTGCCAACCTCTGGAGAACGGTGAGGCGTCGCTCAAGCATATAACCAGCAGAGTAGCGAATAATAACTATTCTACCTGCAAGTGTGGTCTAGAACAGACACATGCGAGACACCGTACCAACACTCAGTGCGCCCAAGCCGCACCATTGCCCGCCAAAATATCACCCGCAACTACTGTATACGCAACAAAAGATAGGTAGTTTCTTAGTGTTTGTGTTTATTGACACCAATCTTCACGAAACAATAGAAACTGGGATAGTGGCACACGCCACCCTTGCGGCACATTGTGGGCATGAAACAATGGGCATAAAAGGGATAAGCGCAGAATCAGGAAAGACCGAAGGAATGACCGGCACGGTAATAGGCCCGGTGATACGTGGAACCAATTACCACGTAACGTGGTGGTGGGGCCCCACGATTGGTGCAAGGGCGGGTTGGACATGTATGTGAGTGGGAATGAGTGGTAAGAAACAGTAGCTGCCTTGCACGGGCCAATAGGCCCTCTGCAGTTCCTCTGTACGTATGTCCATATGTTCATACGCACAAGGGGATACAGGAGGAAGTGAGCACCCAAAGGAGCGACAGACACTAAAAAGAACCTGATCAATGTCAGAGGGGAAAGGAAGCGAAAAGCACCAAGAAGCCATGTGGTGGAGGCAGACGCCACCCACAGGAGCAAATGTAGAGAAAACAGAGCCCAGGAGGCTCAGGAAACTGCATAACTGGCAACTGACAGGAGAGGTGGGGCCCAAGAGCCAGAGCTCAACCCCCGCAAGCACAACTAGGCAAGCACCCCCACCAAAAGTGAGAACCAGCACTAGGCTGACAGAAGCGCCAGACATGACAACCTCGCCTGCAGAGCAGACACACGACCGTGCCACAACACAGGCGAGCCAAGTAACATACCAGGAGCAGCACTAAAGGTGTGCCCGAAAGCCATGCATACTCGAGGCAGTAGGCATAGTATGTACCATTACCTGAATAAAATGTGGAAGTCGAAGGAGAAATACGGCCAGAGGAGCGCGCCCTGCAGAAGACGGAGCAGTACAGTGGGGGTGGAGGCGGTGCCACGCCAAACCATCCCACACCAAGAAGCAGAGGAAGAAGAAAGTGACACCCCCAGATATAAATCCAAAACACCCTCAGCATCCAGAGGGCCACGACTGGAGGGAGAAACGAGCAAGAAGCTGTAGAAAACCATGAGAAACAATGCGAACACACGAGCATACCACCCGTAAACAAAACGCACACCGCGGCCCCAGCACACGAGGTACGAAATGCACCACCTGTCCACCGGGAGGCATGGCTCGCACACCAGGCGGACACACAGATCGTACACACAACGTACAGACACATAGTAAATACACATCGTACAAACACCAGGAAGGTGTGCGGAACGAAGACGAAGAACGCCGAAACTGGAAGTAGAGACGACGCGAAAACAAAACAAGGCGAAAACGAAGCAAAAGAAAACAGATGATGAAAGGGAACCAACAAGGCCGACAAAAGACCCGAGGGAAACCACATCGAAAATCAACAGACGTTCCAATAATATTGGAAGGTACGAAGAGACTTGCGAACCAATGAGAACCACGACAAGCACCCCTGACCAAGGAACATGGAGGGACAACAATACGAAGTGGTTTAGGCATTGTATGTACTAGGCAATATATAAATCCATTAACGCGTGTTTCACACCTTGTATGGATGTACCGTACCTGAACACACATTTGATTTTTTTTGTTTTTTGTTTTGTTTTTAGAACAGTATCGCAACATAAGAGCAAAAAGAGTAAGGTAAAGGGGGTGAAACACACCCCCAGGAACGACGGGACCGACGAACCCGAAGGAACACAGAACCAAACCCAGGGAAGGGTATACTCGAAAACAACAGGAAAACAGAGGGAAGGAACAACCCCACTCTGAGGAACTGACAGGCCCACACCAAAGGTACAAAGACCCAACAGGGGCAAATGGGGCCGAGGACCCCCAGGCAACCCCCTCCCTAACCCCGCGAACCTCGATGGCATGACCCAGGGCCGAGCCACAACCCCAAAGCCCCAGCTTGACAAGGAAAAGCCGGGGCAGCTGTGCAACTCTAATGAAGGGAGCCCACTGGTCAGACCCATATGACACGGCTGGAGAAACTGACTCGAATGCCTCCGCCGCCACCCCGGAAGAGGAAAACCCCCCGAGACCGCCCGAGTCTCAACCCAACCAGACCCCGCCCCAACTCCGAAACCCGCCTATGGTTCGGAGCAGGAAGCAAGAGAGGAAGTGTGTAGAACAGAAGGGGAAGGACAAGAAGCGGAAGGAGCCAGAGTCGAAGCGACCCCAACCACCAAAACGGGGCAGCCTCAGGGCATCCGGAGCCGCAAACAACCAAGAGCGTTGCAGTAACCTACACCCAGCAAGCAACGCCGCAGCTGCCTGCACCCGATTATCAAGACCAGTGGCCTGGGTGAAGGAGAGTGCGTACCGACAACACTCGTCGAACAACTCCGGGTCACAAGAAACAAGGACCCAACAGGCAGCATGGCGGAGGCACAACCGGTGAGTCACCCTGAGACAAGGGGACAGATCAACCATCAAACTCGCAAGACGCGAGAGGGACTCCGGGGACACACCTATAGGACCACAGAGTCCCCGTGGGGTTTCCCAGGGCCCTTAGCCTTTGGTACACGCTAAGGGAAGCCCAAGCAGGGTACCGCGAACCGGCGCCCAAATCTACCAACAAACTGCTAAAGCTGAACCCCCGGGACGTGTCCACTCATGGGGGCAGAGCGAGGAGTACCACCAACAGAAGAATTCAAAAGAAAATCACCTAGAACAGGAAAGGGGGACCATATGAAAGGCAGGCCCCCCACCAGGCAAAAACAAAAACAAAAGAAAAACCCCGCAAGAAGACAACGTACCAAGGCGGAACAGAGCCGGCCGCTATTAATGGTGAAAACTAGCTGTGCAGTACCCCGCGCCCCTACCAGTGCCGAAAACTACCACCTACCCAGAGACAAACCAGGGAAACAAAACCCCAGCCGACTCCAAGGGCGGCCCAGTACCGAGCAGTAAAGGACACAGCGGAGGTAGAACCCAAGGCGACTTGTGGAAGGTGGCCCCAAGCCCCAAGGGCAGTACTTACAGGTCACCTAGGGAAGATAGCCCTAGGCACATGCGGCCCGAGTACCGTGGAATCTTACTCCTGGCTCACACCCCACCGGTAGAGACAGTCCACACCACAAGGCACAGAACTGAAACAAAAACCGGAGCCAGAGGCACTCGACCAGCCAGTAATACCATCAGCCAAGAACTGACAGTTGGATCGCCGGCGTCGAGGGTCTGGGGCTCCCCCTTCCCCCTCTCGGGGAGGGGGGGGGAGGGTTGCGCAGACAGTGGCGCGGCGACGTGATGACGTCATGCTAGTTTGATAATTTTGTTTGGCGAGTTCTGTCCACTCGTTCGGCTTTCGGTAGCAATATTTTGCTACCAAAAGACCAAAAACACCCAGCGATTGCGAAAGATGGGGTAAACCCCAATTCGCCTCATCCTGAATCACCTCATCCTGAACTACTTCGTCCCGAACCACCTAACCTAGAAATGCCTAATTGGGAACCTTTCTCTGACGTAACACTCCCTCGAGAAGATGGCATGCAGGAACCGAATGGAACACTAGAGGCTTCAACTTTGCAGGAGTCCCTGCGACGATTTGGAAGGACGCGCAGTACCCCTACACATCTGCGGGACTATGTTACTTAAAGCTAGATGGGGTGAATGTAGTAAAAGTGGTATATATTATCGTACCGGATGGATGCTCGCTTGACTGTTTTGTTTGGATGCTCGCTTGACTGTTTTGTTTGGATGCTCGCTTGACTGTTTTGTTTGGATGCTCGCTTGACTTGTTTGTATCGTCAGATCAGCTGTGTCGTGCTTGTGTACAAGTTTGTGTAACGTTAACTTCTAGTTTAATTTCTGTATATTCTAGCTTTAGTCATGTGCAGTTGGCTTATTGTTATAGTGAATAGACAGTGCTTAAACTGTGTATAAGTATTGTGTATTAATGGCTTGTGTTATTGCAGGATGTTACTGTACTGTAATTATTTGATCAATAAAGCCACATGTCTGGTGACGCTTCTCATTCACCTCATGATGCAAATAAGGATATACTGTAATTGTTCTATGGGGATTAAATGTTGTTTACCATGACCCTTGAAAAAATCAGCGTTGAATGTAATGAAACACCATTTTCTGGGCGAGACCCGGAGGCTCCCCGGAGTTTACTAGGCTGATATGCCTAGACTTTGACTATGCCATGTCAGACTTTGGCATCAGTCATGTGTATGGAGTTCTGTGGGCCTACTGGGGACCAAGAGCCAGAACCTGTTCCCCTCAGAGAGGCATGGGAAGCAATGGTCTATAGAAAACCCAGTGTGGTTGGAAGCATTCTATGTCTGCCATCGACCGGGTCAGGCACCCAGAAAGGTAAGCATCCTAAAACAAACCCCTATTCTGGTGAAAATATTGCTACCAAAAGCCGAACAAGTGGATATAAATCCCCTAAAAGAAATGAGCAAACGAGCATGATGTCACACGTTGCCGCGCCGCTGTCTTTCCCCCTCTCCGGGAGGGGAAAGGAGGAGCCCCAGGCTCAATATGCCGGCAAACCACCTGTTAGTTCTGAGGCTGGATGTCAAAATACTCGAAAAAAAATGCTGACCGACGGGAGGGAGGTATGTTGGGGAGCCTCCGGGTCTCACCCAGAAAATGGCGTTTCATTACATTCAACGCTGGTTTTCTGGGGGAGCCCCTTCGGCTTCCCGGAGCTAACTACCCCACAGAGGAAAAACATAGGGACTTACCCGCGAGGCGGTCACTGCTCACTCCTCAACTCGAAGTCGAGACAACTGGCTGCAGCTGCCGACCCAAAGCGACAAAGGCCCGACTAGGCCCAGGAACATTCACTAGGTAATGAGCAGCCAGGACCCTGTCCGACCTCCAAAAGCCCCGTACCCGAATGTCAGCCCAGGACATGTTGCCAAAGACGGCAGCAAGAGCAGCGAACTTACGAACGTCATGGGCATGGGGATAGACTGCAGGCTGGTTAGGCTTAATAACTCTGAGGACGACCTGGAAGACCCACACCCACGAACAGGGAAGAAGGGAAACCAGATCAACCCAAAGCGCGTCCCCAGACACAGAAGCTGTGGCACGCAAATAACGGCGAAGAGCTGTAACCGGACACAAAACATGAAGCACCCCCGGCATGACCAACCAAGTATCAACAACCCAGGGGGACCTCTCCGGAAAGCAGCAGTCTCATTCTTTGCCAGAAAAGAAGGAGACAGCTGGACACGAACAAAACAATCACGAAGACCGAAGGAGCAGAAACCCCTGCGCTGGAGGAGAGCATGAAGCTCCCCCAACCTGACCCCTAGAGGCCAATGGCAACATAAAAAGAGCCTAGGAGAAACAATCCTGAACCGAAGGGGCCACAACAAACTGAGGAGAAGAAAGAAAAGAGAGCACTCTGTCCAAAGACCAGGCCGGCTCAGGTGGTGCATGAGCAGGCCGGAGGTGAAACAATGCACAAGACAGCTTGCGAAATGATGCAGAAGTAACATCAATACCGAAAGCAAGCTGAAGCGGCTTCGTCAGCACCGCACGATACAAGGCGACATTGTTAGGCATAAGGTGACGGTCTTGGAACAACCAAGAGAGAAAGGACAACACCACCCTAACAGAAAGGGAAGTACAACAATGAAGACGCAAGAAGAAATGGAAGGACCGCTAGGAAACTTCATACTGCTGCTGAGACGAAGCCCATAGGTGGGACACTAACAAGGAAGCCACCTGATCACCATAGAGATGATGATGAACTTGAGTTAAAAATACCATACGCAAAGATTCGAGGAGAAGATTGAACCAGCCACGTGACGTTCCGGTCCGATCTGCTGGAAGAGGCAGAGCCGCGCGAAAAACCTTCAGGTTCGGACACTGAGCAAGCAGCACCTGAAACCATGTCTGGGCTTACCACCACGGGGCCAAGAGGTCAACTCTTCCCTGGTAAGTCTCCAAGGGAGTCAGGACCTGGAGCAACAGCTGAACCAGGGTAAAGAGGTACAGGAATCCCCACCTCGACCAGTCCAGCCGAAAGGCATCAACCCCGACTGTGAAAAGGGCGAGAAGGGCACCCTTCCCCGACTGTCGGGGAAGGGCGCCACATACAGGGGAAGGCACTGCGACTACGCCGATGCGAAGAGGTCCACCTCGGGGAATAGTTTCCCACTATTCAAGCGTGCGGGTCCAACAGAACGTATGCCATGCCCCCAAAGAAAAGGACAGTCTGCCAACCAGGATGACACCGGCATCTTGTAACACACCCAATAAGGAAAAACAGAACTGAACTCAAACAAGAAACTTGCCCGAAACGCTAAGCGTATTAGTGGCTTTAGGAATGTACTAGCTCTATCTATAAATCCAACATTATGTTTGTAAATCAACTATGTATGTACTTTTCCGGAATACAAAATTTAATTTAATTTAATTTAAAGGAAGGGTCCATTATCAAGGCAAAATCCGGGTCATGCAGGAGGTACGCTGCAACGGCCTCCCGAACCTGTGTAGGTGGGATGCGGGAGGCCGAAATCCTCTGGAAGGAGGGGACCAAAAAACCCAGGGGAACCTGGAACCGAACCTGGGGAGGAGCTGGAATCATATTAAACTCGTACAGGGAGTAGAAGGGATGGGGGGGGGGGGGGGGGGGGAAGAATGAGCAGGACAAGCCAAGCCTGTGCCCCGTTTGACTCCCAAGCGGGGTTAAACGGGGCAGAGCCACCCTCCAAACCCCTCTGCTTCTAAAGAAAAGGCAGAGTCCACCGGAAAAGCAAGGAAAAGGGGGACCAGCTGGTCAGACCGCGAAATGCTGGCTGGAAGAGCAGGCTCGAATGCCTCCATTGCCGAACTGGATGGGGCAAGGGGGAGGGGGGGTGATGAGCAGGACAAACAACAGCAGGAATAATACAAGGGAGCGAGGACAAAACCAAAATCAAATCGATTTATGCCCCCAAGTCCGGGTCCCTATAACCAAAGCGAGGCTGCCTTGGGGCATCCGGAAAGGCAACCAACCTAGTGCGTTGCAGCAACCTAAACTGTGCATGCAATGCTGAAGCTGCCTGCACCCGAATATCAATATTAGTAGACTGGATGAATTGGCATACAAGCAAGGAACACCACTTCCAGGACTCTGGGTCAAAGTTGTCATTGACCCAACAGGCATCACGGTGGGGTCAAAAACAATGAATGTCACCCTGAGACAAGGGGACAGAGCAACCTTCGAACTTGTATGAAGCGAGATGAGACCCATAGGATGTCTCCATGGGACCAAAGAGCCCCAATGGGGGTATTCCACGGCCTTCAGGCTGACTGCTAAGGTTAACCCAGGCAAGGTACTGCTAAGCAGTTGGCCCAAACTACCGAGAGAACAATTATAGCTGAACCCCTGCAACATGTACAAGTACGGGGGCCTAGCAGGGAACCACCAAAATAACAGAGGGTAACAATAACCAAAGACAGACCCCCACCAGCCAAAAGAAACAAAAGCAAATGAAAAACCCAACTAAATCACAATGTCTCCAGGAAGAACAGAACTGGTCGCTGTGTATAATGTGACAAGCTGCACAGTACCTTGCGCCCTTACCAGTGACAATACTACCTCCTACCCTAGGTCAAACGGCGGTAATGAAAACCCCAGCTGACCCCAAGGGCAGTCACCGAGCAGGAAAAAGTCCCTATGGCAGTAGTTCCCGAATGACTTGTGAAAGATAACCCCATGCCGCAAGGGGCAGTACTTACAAGGCACCTAGGGAAGAAAACCCTAGGCGCATGCAGCCCCAGTACGTCTTGAATTACTCTTGGCTCGCAAACAATAACACATCAGAACAGTACTGCAAGGGCACAGCACTGCCTAGAGACAAGAACCAGAGTCTAACAACCGCCATGCCACATCAATCTCAGAACTGGGGTTGGATAGCTGGTGCGAGGGATCTGGGGCTCCCCCTTCCCCCTTCCAGGAAGGGCAGGTGGCGAGCTGCGCAGACAGCGGTGTGGCGGCGGTTGTGACGTCATGCTTATTTCCTTGTTTTAGATTAGGGTGTTCTTCTTGCCAGTTCGGCTTTAGGTATCAATTTTGTAACCAGGTGGAGTTTGTTTTGGGACGCTTACCTTTCTGGATGCCTAACCCGGTCGATAGTAGACATGGAATTCTCCCAACCACATGGGGGGGTTTCTATAAGCCACTGCTCCTCGCACCTCTCTGAGGGGGCCAGGTTCTGGCTCATGGTCCCCAGTAAGCAAGAACTCCATCGAATAGACCGATGTCACGGTCTAATACATAGATAACAGGCCACTACAAATATCCCAAAGCAACACAAGGCTTGAGAAGGCCCGGAACGTTCACAAGATACCTGGTGGCCAGGACCCTGTTTGATCTCCAAAACCCTGAATGTTGACCCCAAGATGTATTCCCACCATACATCATGGGCACGAGGGTAGATCGCAGGCTGGCAAGACTTGGTGACACTGTGGACAACCTGAGACACACAAGCCCTGGAACAGGAAATCAGGGAAACCGGATCCATCCAGAGCGCATCCACTGACACTGAATCAGTGGCCTGCAGGTAGTGATGCAAAGCCGTCACCGGACATAACACATGATGCACCTCCAGCCGAACCAATCAAGCATCCAAAACCAACAGACCCCTCTGGAAGTCAACCATCTTATTCTTTGCCAGATAAGGAGGAGGGATCTGCAAACGAATAAAACAACCCCCAGGACCAAAAGAACAGTACCCTTGGCACCAGAGAAGACCATGAAGCTCCCGAACCCATTATTGAGAGGAGAAAGCCAACAAAAACAAGGCCTTCATAAAAAAGTTCTGAACTGAAGGGGCCACAACAAAACGAGGAGGAGAGAGAAAAGAGAGTACCCGGTTCAAAGACCAGGACAGCTCAGGCAGTGCCTGAGCAGACCAAAGGTGAAAAAAGGCACGAGAGAGCTTGCAGAACGAAGCCAAAGTGACATCCACCCCAAATGCAAGCTGAAGCACCTCTGCCAATGCCACACGATAAGAAGTGACAGTATTTGGCATAAGATGCCAGTCCAGAAAAAGCCAAGAGAGAAAAGACAAAACAACCTTAACAGACACAGATGACACCCTAAGAAGGGAAAGGAAATGGCAGCAAGACTGTCAGGGGACTTCATACTGTCGCTGAGACGAAGCCCGCAGGTGGGACGAGGTGGGATCAATGAAGCCACCTGATCACCATACCAGTGTCAGAAAAACCAAACGTGAAGAGTGGAAGAGTAAGCCGAATCAGCGAGGTACCTCACCAGCCCAACTTGCTGTAAGAGGTGGAGGCCCGGAAAGACACCCGGGTCTGGACACCGAGCAAGCAGTGCCTGAAATCAAGGCTGGGCTGGCTACCATGGGGACAGGAGAAGCACTCTTTCCCTGATAGGATTCCAGCTGAGCCAAACCCTGGAGCAACAGATGAACCGGGAGATTAAGGTACAGGAACCCCCCCCCCCACCTCGATCAGTCCTGCCAAAAAGCGTCCACCGTGACAGCGCTTCGCAGTCAGGAAACGGCGCCACGTATAATGGGAGACGCCGAGACCATGTCTACATAAAGAGGTCCCCCTCCAGGCCCTATCTCCAAACCCCGAGAACTCCGCAGAAGAGGTACCCGAAGCAACCAGCCTCAAAGAGTCACGGACCACAGAGACACCCTCCCCCCGGTTGAGACAATGGAGACAATGAACCACAGGAGAGCAGTCCGAATGGAGCTGGATCACAGAACCCCAAGGGAGTCGAATCTGCCACAGCACATGCCACACAGCCTCAAACTCCCATACTGCTGTGAGCCCAACGAAAAGACAGACCCCAATGACCTTGGCCAGCCTGGTGAGTGCTGGTCACAAAGTTCCACCCAAGAAACTTGGCGTCCATGAACACATCGAGCAAGGGAAGGGTAAGGTGCCATTGCACCGAACCCCAAAAAACCCAAAGAGGAAGTTGGAGACGCAGCAACTGACGCAAGGACCCCAGGGAACAAACCTAGTGTTTGTGAGAGTGGCAAAAAGGGCTGCCCGGAGATACCAGAACAGCCTCCAGAACCAAACCCTGGCCAGTGGGTAAACCAACATGGCAAAGTTCACGCTCCCTCACAATTGTTCGAGCAACCGCCAAGTGACCCAGGTCCCACTTAGAAACAGCCGAAGGTGGGACCGCAACTGGAGCAATGCCACAGGAGCGAGAGAGACTAACGTTGTCCGCAAATCCCACACGAGGCCCAGTAACGTTTGAACCTGGGGACGGAACCAACTGGGACTTTGCCAATTTATCAGTAACCCGAACCCAACCCCAACAAGCTGGGAAAGTACCAGATCCCAGGCTAGCAGACACACAGACTGGCTGAGAGCCCACACCTACCAGTCGTTGAGGTAGGCCAGAATCCGAAGACCTAGCAGACACAAACGGGCCACCATGACCCTGGTTAATAGCTATGTTGCCCAGGGGTTAAAGTCATACAAAAATTAACATATCATAAACATAAGCATGTATTACACCTCTTAATATAACATACTGTACATTATAAGAGGGGAGAATTCAGTGAAAAGTATGGAATTTGCTGGAAAAAACATAATCTTACCTAGATTGGTAGAGTGTTCATTTATTGGGGAATTCATCCATGTCTGGCGTAGAATGTGGTCACCTTGATCAAAGTAATCCACAGTACCCATAGGATGAGCTACTGACATCTCCGATCGATTCTTCCATACACCTATGAGCCAGTTGCTAGTCTGCTGCAGCAGGACATTATTATCACCTTCATAGGTACAGTTAGCATCATTGTCATTGCGTAAGTATATCAATCCTGAACCTGAGAACAAATTCAGTTGCTCTTAGAATTAAAGTTATAAGCTAGGTTAATATTCTTAATACTGCAATCAGGATGATAAACTTATAATCATAAATGCCTACAGTCCATCAGCATGCTACACATGGAGAAAGAAGGAGCTGGACGACAAACAAGAAGGCCTCATAACGATCATGAGAAAGATGTACCCGATTTACCTGAAGGCCACTAACACTAGTTGTCTTGATGAAGACAGGAAACCAGCAGGTTGTCTAAGGTCCCCCATTTGCCTTGATGATCCTCTCTAGGTAGATTTTAAAGCCTAACAGTGTTTTGGCATTTGCAGTTTCGATCGGTAGGCAGTTCCATGGTCTTTATAACCCTGTGGGTGAAAAAGCATCTCCTGTTCTCAGTCCTACATTGAGGTTTGTTGAGCTTGAAACCGTTGCTCCTTGTTTGTGTTACATCTGATCTTTTGAAGAAATTGTCAGGATCAACATTCTCCAACTTGTTTAGTATTTTAAAAGTTTCAATGAGATCTGCCCTGTCTTGCCTGGTTTGCATTGTTAGTTCTGTGAGCCTCAACTGTTCATGATATGAGAAAAAACTTAGCTCTGGAATGACTGTTGGGGCTCGGTGTTGCACTTTTCTCCAGAAAGCTACGTCTTTCTGAAGGTGAGGTCTCCATGCTGAGATACAATAATCAAAATGGGAGTGCACCAGAGATTTATACAGTTGAATCACTACCTTCTTTTCCTTAACCAATGCACTGTGCAAAGCGTCTTAAGGCACCCAATTGGGGGTGCGCAGAGCACCATATGACAATTTCGGTATAAGGAATAATTCAAAACTGCAACGGGTACTTGGGGCATCCTGTATGGGTACATCCTATGCCTCAGGACTCCTGTAAACAGATGCCATCTTGAAAAGAAATCATCTGCATCGCTGCTGGATGTAAGAACTTTAGTACTGAGAGCGCAACCAAGGCTGGACATACAGGACTATGTACAGTGTTCAGATATCAGTGAATACAATGCTAGTTATGATATTAACAGCATGAGGTACAGACATAGCACCCAGCCTTTGTTTCCTGCATCTAAACATCATGAAATGACCTTATGTTCCTTTACTAATGTTAATTTTCTTTACTAACATTCATTTCCTTACGGAAATGGACTCATAATTGGCATTTTTTGATTGTCTTTATTCATATCTTATTTTCTAGAGTAATTAAAATTTCATTGTTTATACTTTGTGTTTTGTGTGTCTTCCCATTACCTTACCACAGACAAACGGGCAAACGATCTTCTTTTTTTTTCTGTAAATGTGACGAGGCCCTGCCCCCAGCTATTGAAACAGCCGAACATCAACACTCCAACACTTTACCGTCACAATAGGTATACAAAACATGTGTAGTGTAATACAAACAATAACAGTATGGTGGAAGGAGTATTCTTGGCAAGTAAGACGTTGGAGGAGTGAGGGAGAGACTGGATGTTGGAGTGAGGGTGTAGCAGTTGACACTCACGGAGTTCCGAGTGTCTGGAATACGATCCCCTGCCACCAAGAATCGTTTTTTCATCCAAGTACACATTTTACTGTTGCGTTAAACAGAGGCTATAGTTAAGGAATTGCGCCCAGTAAATCCTCCCCGGCCAGGATACGAACCCATGACATAGCGCTTGCAGAACGCCAGGCGAGTGTCTTACCACTACACCACGGAGACTGATAGATCTCGGCTCTAATCTCAGCTCAATTACATCGCCGGTAAGTATAATTGAATTTTTTTTTTTTTTTTTCCCGTGATCTGGGAACACGACTTAACAGGTTAGAAGTAAAAATTTTTTTTTTTTTTTTTTTTTTGCGCCTGTGGGTGTCAATCAGTATATAGCCATGCGCCATTTAAGGGTTAATACATGCAGTAATTAAAATAAAACAACAGAGGGAAATGTTGGCAATGCCCACCAGGAACTAAAACTCTCTCACGGGGCGTTGCCCCCTAATGATCAACTATTACAGATTCACATAATGTTACCCACTTATGATCATTACAAAACCACTTTTCCCACGAAATCAGCCGTGAGCAAACAAAGAAAATATAACCGTTCCCACGGTGGATCCATTGGGCTTATTCCAACATATAATATATAATTACAGCCATGTAATGAAATATGTAAACACAATAAATCACCTACAAGTAATGAATATATAATCATATAAATGTGATGAAATATATAAGTACAAATTAATTAATATTCATATACGTATCTTATAGGGGTACGTAACACCAACCATCTCACTAATGCTTGCCACCACACTGACAACTGCCAATCCACAGTTGCCAACCTATCCCCCACTTTGCCGCCATCCCCTCCACCATCCCTCCATTCATTCATCTAGTCCCCCCTTCCAACATCCAGTCCCCTTCCACCATTCAGTCCCCCTCCACCATCCATCCATCCATCCAGCCCCCTCCATCATCCATCCATCCAGCCCCCTCCACCATCCATCCATCCAGCCCCCTCCACCATCCATCCATCCAGCCCCCCTCCACCATCCATCCATCCAGCCCCCTCCACCATCCATCCATCCAGCCCCCCTCCACCATCCATCCATCCAGCCCCCTCCACCATCCATCCATCCATCCAGCCACCTCCACCATCCATCCATCCAGCCCCCCTCCACCATCCATCCATCCAGCCCCCTCCACCATCCATCCATCCAGCCCCCCTCCACCATCCATCCATCCAGCCCCCTCCACCATCCATCCATCCAGCCCCCTCCACCATCCATCCAGCCCCCCCACCACCATCCATTCATCCATCCAGCCCCCCTCCACCATCCATCCATCCAGTCCCCCTCCATCATCCATCCATCCAGCCCCTCAACCATCCATCCATCCAGCCCCTCCACTATCCATCCATCCAGCCCCCTCCACCATCCATCAATCCAGTCTCCCCTCCACCATCCATCCATCTAGTCCCCCCAACCATCCATTCGTCCAGCCACCCTCAACCATGCATCCATCCAGTCCCTCCAACCATTCATCCATCCAGTCCCCTCCACTATCCATCAATCCAGTCCCCCTTCAACCATCCATCCATCCAGCTCCCCTCCACCATCCTTCCAGTCCCCCTCCACCATCCATCCCTTCTCCACCATCCATTCATCCAGTCCTCCCTCAACCATCCATCCCCCCTTCAACCATCTATCCATCCAGCCCCCCTCCACCATCCATCCAGCCCCCTTCCACCATCCATCCATCCAGCCCGCCCTCCACCATCCATCCATCCACTCCCCCTCCACCATCCATCCACTCCCCCCCTTCACCATCCATCCATCCACTCCCCCTCCACCATTCTTCCATTCAATCTCCCTACACCATCCATTCATCCAGTTCCCCCCACCATCCATCTATCCAGTCCCCCTCCACCATCCATCCAGTCCTCTCATATCCATCCACCCAATCCCGTCACCATCAATCTAGTCCCCCGCCATCTATCCAGTCCCCCCACCATCCATCCTCTTGTCCACCTAAATACAATATTCATGTGCAATCATCACTAGGTAGTGGACCCCATACCCATCTCGTGGATGGAAGTGGACCCCTATTCCCATCCTACATGTAGTAGTTAACCCCCCTTTACCCATCCTACACGTGGCAGTTGACCCCTTACTCATCCTGTGGATGATAGTGGACCCCATACCCATTCTGTGGGTGGTAGTGGACCATGTACTCATCCTGTGGGCACTAGTGGTCCCTATACCCATCCTGTGAGCGGCAGTGGAATCCATACTTATCCTGTAGGCGGTAGTGGACCATATACACATCCATGGGGCAGTAGTGGACCCTATATCCTTCCTGTGAGTGGTAGTGGACCCCATACCCATCCAATGGGTGGTAGTGAACCCCATAACTATCCTGTAAGCAGTAATGTACCCCATACCCATTCTGTAGGCAGTAGTGGGACCCCATACCCATCCTGTAGGCAGTAGTGAAACCCCATACTCATCCTGTAGATGGTAGTGGACCACATACCTATCCTGTGGGTGGAAGTGGACCCCCATACTCATCCTGTGGGTGGCAATGGAACCCATACTCATCCTGTAGGTGGTAGTGGATCGTAATCACATTCTTGGGGCAGTAGTGGACCCCTTATCCATTCTGTGGGTGGTTGACCCCATACCCATCCAGTGGGTAGTAGTGGACCCTGTATCCTTCCTGTGGGTGGTAGTGAACCCCATGCTCATGCTGTGGGCAGTAATGGACCCCATACCTATCCTGTGGGCAGTAATGGACCCCATACCCATCGTATTGGCAATAGTGCATCCCCTATACTCATCCTGTGGGCAGGAGTGGATCCCCATACCCATTCTGTGGGCAGTAGTGGACCATATACCCATCCTCTGGGCAGTAGTGGACCCCTTATCCATTCTGTGGGTGGTAGACCCCATACCCGTCCAGTGGGTGGTAGCGAGCCTTCCATACCCATCTAGTAATTACCTAAGTGTAATTACCTAAGTGTAGTTACAGGATGAGAGCTACGCTCGTGGTGTCCTGTCTTCCCAGCACTTTTTTTCATATAACGCTTTAAAACTACTGACGGTCTTGGCCTCCACCACCTTCTCCCCTAACTTGTTCCGTCTACCACTCTGTTTGCGAAAGTGAATTTTCTTATATTTCTTCGGCATCTGTGTTTAGCTAGTTTATATCTATGACCTCTTGTTCTTAAAGTTCCAGGTCTCAGGAAATCTTCCCTATCGATTTTATCAATTCCTGTTACTATTTTGTATGTAGTGATCATATCACCTCTTTTTCTTCTGTCTTCTAGTTTTGGCATATTTAATGCCTCTAACCTCTCCTCATAGCTCTTGCCCTTCAGTTCTGGGAGCCACTTAGTAGCATGTCTTTGCACCTTTTCCAGTTTGTTGATGTGCTTCTTAAGATATGGGCACCACACAACTGCTGCATATTCTAGCTTTGGCCTAATAAAAGGCGTGAACAATTTCTTTAGTATATCGCCATCCATGTATTTAAAAGCAATTCTGAAGTTAGAAAGCGTGGCATAGGCTCCTCGCACAATATTCTTTATGTGGTCCTCAGGTGATAGTTTTCTATCTAGAACCACCCCTAGATCTCTTTCTTTATCAGAATTCTTTAAAGATTTCTCACATAATATATAAGTTGTGTGGGGACTATGTTCTCCTATTCCACATTCCATAACATGGCATTTATTAACATTAAATTCCATTTGCCAAGTGGCATTCCATGTACTTATTTTGTCCAGGTCTTCTTGAAGGGCATGACAATCATCTAAGTTTCTTATCCTTCCTATTATCTTAGCATCATCAGCAAACATGTTCATATAATTCTGTATACCAACTGGTAGATCATTTATGTAGACAATAAACATCACTGGTGCAAGAACTGAACCCTGTGGTACTCCACTTGTGACATTTCTCCAGTCCGATACATTGCCTCTGATCACAGCCCTCATTTTTCTATCAGTCAGAAATTTTTTCATCCAAGTTAGAAGCGTACCTGTCACTCCTCCAATATTTTCCAGTTTCCAGAACAACCTCTTATGTGGAACTCTGTCGAAAGCCTTTTTTAGGTCCAGATAGATGCAGCCAACCCAACCATCTCTTTCCTGTAATATCTCTGTTGCTCGATCATAGAAACTGAGTAAATTCGATACACAGGATCTTCCAGATCGAAAACCATACTGTTTTTCTGTCTGATATTATATCATTTCTCTCCAGGCGTTCTACCCATTTAGATTTAATTATTTTTTCCAATATTTTGACAATTACACTTGTCAATGATACTGGTCTATAATTAAGGGTGTCTTCCCTGCTTCCACTTTTGTAGATTGGAACTTTGTTAGCCTTTTTCCACACATCAGCTACAACTCCTGTAAACAGGGATGCCTGAAAAATCAGTTGAAGAGGAATGCTGAGCTCAGGTGCACATTCTCTCAGAACCCATGGTGAAACTCCATCTGGACCAACTGCTTTGTTCTTATTTAGCTCCTTGAGCATTTTTTCCACTTCGTCTCTAGACACCTCTATGTGCTCTATGTTGTTCTCTGGAATTCTTATTGTATCTGGTTCCCTGAAGATTTCATTTTGTACAAACACACTTTGGAACTTTTCGTTTAATGTTTCACACATTTCCTTTTCATTTTCCATGAATCTATTTCCCATCTTCAACCTCTGAATATTATCCTTTACCTGCAATTTGTTGTTTATGAATTTATAGAATAGACCTGGTTCTGTTTTACATTTGTCTGCAATCCCATTTTCAAAATTTCTTTCTGCCTCTCTCCTCACTGCCGTGTAGTTGTTTCTCGCAACTTTGTATCGCTGGTATGTTTCGGGGTTCGGCCTCTTCCTGTATTGATTCCATTTTTGTGTCTTTTGGTCTCTGGCCCTCTCGCACTTTCTGTTGAACCAATCCTGTTTCCTAGTTCTGCTTCTCTGTTTTGGTATAAATTTTTTTGTGCCTTTATCATATATTTCACAAAACCTGACATACATCTCATTCACTTCCTTGCCTAGCATCAAGTCTGTCCAATTATACTCACTAAAAAATTTTCTAAGGTTGTCATAATGTCCTCTCCTAAAGTCAGGTTTTTCATTTGCATCGACCGTCATATTTTTTTCCAGATTATAACACATTGCATAATTATTCCCAAAAAGACATGGTCACTTTTACCCAAGGAAGGAAGGTACTGCATGTCAAATATTTCTTCCTCCTTCCTGGTAAATATCAAATCTAGCATGGAGGGAACGTCCCCTTCCCTCATCCTTGTAGCTTGTTTAACATATTGATACAAGAATGTTTCCAGGATGAGGTCTACAAATTTACAGGTCCAGAAATCTTCTGTTTTAGCTTCACATGCTTCCCAGTCTATGGATTTCAAGTTGAAGTCGCCGACTATCAACAGTCGTGAACTATCGTTATCCGCTCTCGCTATGATCTCTCTCATTATTGTTATAAGACCTTCTCGTTTACTATCTAGCTCCTCCTTTGACCATGTGCTGCTTAGCGGTGGACTATATGCATTTATGATCATTAGTTTATCATCCTCATGGCAGATCTCTAGTGCTATTATGTCAACTTCTTGTGGATTGGCAGTCACTATTTCGTTCACCTTTAGGTGTTCTTTCACCAGCACAGCAACGCCACCGCCTTTCCTGATTTTTCTGTCCCGTCTCCAAATTGAGTAGCCCCTTGGGAATATGACCTCATTTAAAATATCATCTTCAAGTTTTGTCTCCGTGAGTGCAACAATGTCTAGTGTCTGCAGCTGTACTATATCACTTAACTCCAGTATCTTTGATCTTACTCCATCTATGTTGGTGTATGCAATCTTGAGGAACTTGTTCCCCCTCTTCTTATTTTTCACTCCCCCTTTCTCTAATGATTTTGTTGGTTTGCCTTTATGTACCACTTTACTGGCCTGCCTACCCCATCACTTTGTAGAAAAAAGAATTGATTTCTTCTTCATTCCTGCTCTCATTTAAACGTTTTGCCTCGGCGAGGTTCAGTTTCAGCTTCTCTCTATTTTCTTTTGAAAGATCTCGTCTTAATGACCACACTTTCCCATCCTCATCACTTTGTAATTTTCTAGCATTCTTTAGTACTTCTTCCATCTGTTTGGCACCATTTAGGGTGATCCTCAAAGGTCGATCTTTCCCTTTTACATATCTGCCTATTCTCCTGTAGTCGCACACATTCTCTATGGTTGTAAGACCTTCCACGAGGCCAACAATTTTATCTACTACTTTTGCTTCTTCTACAGCTCTTTCTGACCTAGATGTTATCTTCTTTTCTTTGCAGCCAAAAATTATCAGGGACTTACTCCGATCAACTGTGTTTTGCACCAACTTCGGGTTAGATCAATACCTGATCAACCAGGCTGTGACTCATACGTCAGGGTGCGAGCAGCCGCGTCTAACAGCCTGGTTGATCAGTCCAGCAACCAGGAGGCCTGGTCGACGACCGGGCCGCAGGGACACTAAGCCCCGGAAGCACCTCAAGGTAACCTCAAGGTAGATGCCAATTCTTTTCTCACTTCCAGCCTAATGTTTGTTTTATCTTGGTTGCTGCAGTGTTTGGCTTCCTTTACTGCTTCTTCAATTTTTTCCTTCTCCTTGGCCACTTGTGCATGGGTGAGTTGCATATCTTTCTTGCACTGTTCTATTCCCTGAGTAGCTTCCTCCATCTGTGCTGACAAAAGCTGTTTCTCCTGTTGAATTTCCTTAACTAACCTACTGTTGTCATTTATGTTTAAATTTACTTTAACTTCTTCCAAAGCTATTTTTAAGAGTTTATTTTCTTCTTCCATGGCTTTGCAATTTGTTTCCAATTGAATCTTATCCTTGCGCAAGTCTTTTACTACACCCTCAAGACAAAACAACTTTGCTATTTAAATGTTTATTACTTTCTTTCAGTTTACTAATTATTTCTACATGAGAGGTCACAATAGTATCTAATTTTACCACCTTGTTGTATAGACTGGTTATCTCAATGCTTTCTTCACTGAATCCAGCAAAATCAAGCTCTGTTTTGTATTTCCTCTTGCAGGTGGCCATCTTGAATGTTGTTCTCTGCACTGGAAACACTAGGGGTAATTTTTTCTCATCCACTATTTCACTTCCCTTGGCACATTCCTGTTATCTCACCTATTTTTCAAAAGCACTATACCTTTATGTTATCTGGGATACCACTCACTATCTTCATCCTGTACTACAATACTTAGGATTATTGAAATATGCTGGAGCTCCTCTTGTCTGCCTCTTGGGAAAGAACTTGGGTTAGAACTCGATAGAAAGAGTTCAATAGAAAGATAGAAAGAAATTGGGATAGTGGGGTGGTAGTGAGCCCCATACCCATCCAGTGGGTGGTAGTGAGCCCCATACCCATCTAGTAGGGTGGTAGTGAGCCCCATACCCATCCAGTGGGTGGTAGTGAGCCCCATACCCATCCAGTGGGTGGTAGTGAGCCCCATACCCATCCAGTGGGTGGTAGTGAGCCCTATACCCATCTAGTGGGTGGTAGTGAGCCCCATACCCATCCAGTGGGTGGTAGTGAGCCCCATACCCATCTAGTGGGTGATAGTGAGCCCCATTATCAATCCTGTGGGTGGTAGTGAACCTCATAACCATCCTGTGGAGCGGTCCGTCTAATTACCCAAAGCTTCCTAGTATTACGTAGGTAATGAAGATATATGATATATTTGCTCACTATAATGTTGGTGCTGAAGGTAGAACATGAAAAAACCAGCATTGAATGTAATGAAATGCCATTTTCTGGGCGAGTCTCGGAGGCTCCCCAGAGCTATCCAGGCTGAATGGATATGTATAACTTTCTGGCATCAAAGTGCATGGAGTTCTTGCCTACCAGGGACCACGAGCCAGAACCTGATCCCCTCAGAGAGACTTGAGGAGCAATGGCCTATAGAAATGCCCCTTGTGGTTGGGAGCATTCTATGTCTGCCATCGACCGGGAGAGGCACCCAGAAAGGTAGGCGCCCCAAAACAAACCCCTATTTTGATGAAACTATTGCTACTGAAAGCCGAACGAGTGGACAGAACTCCCCCTCCACCATCAAAAAAAATATAAAAATTAACAAACTAGCATGTCGTCATCACGTCGTTGAACCGTGGTCTGAGAACCCCACCCCCCCTCCCCGGGAGGGGGAATGGGGGGAGCTCCAGACCCTCCGTGCCGGCGATCCAACTGGCAGTTCTTAGACTGGATGTCAAAATACGTGAAAAACACCGCTGACCGGAGGGAGGGAGGGATGCCGGGGAGCCTCCGGCAGGCAGACAACACGCGCCCAACCCAAAAACAAAATCACAGGCCAAACCAAAGGACCCCGCAGATGACCCGGGAGACCCTAACCCCAGAACAGGAAGGAAGGGAACCCGGGCCAACCAAAACAAGTCCACGGCCCCAGAGGCCAAGACGCGCAGAAAACAGTGAAGAGCCGCAACCGAACACAGCACACGAAACATTTCCCGCCCGACCAACCAAGCAGCAACCCAAGGACTCATCCGGAAATCAGCAGACCCAAACTTCACTCGAAAAGAAGGAGACTGCAGCAAACGAACAACCTACCAACCTATCAAATGAGCAGAAAAAACCACCAGAACTGAAGGGGTCACGACAAACCGAGGAGAAGAAAGAAGATAGACCACCCAGGCCAATGACCAGGACGGCAGAGGAAGTGCATGAACAGACTGGAGGTGAAAAAATAAACTAGACAGCTAGCGGAACGGAGCAGAAGGAACAGCAATATCGAACGCAAGCTGGAACGGCCCCGCCAGCGTCGCCCGATACAAGGCTACAGAACCCGACACCAACGATGATCCTGGAACAACCCCGAAGGGAAGGACAAGACAACCCTATCAGAGACCATAGTACACCTACGCAGTGATAGGAAAACCGGAAAGACTGCCAGGAACTACACACTGCCGCCGAGACAAAGCAAGCAGGTGGGAGACCAACAAGGAAGCCACCAGCACACACACAAGTGACAAGAACATGAGACAAAAAACCAGCGTTGAATGTAATGAAACGCCATTTTCTGGGTGAGACCCGGAGGGTTCCCCGGAGCTTTACTGGCTGATATGCTAATGTCAGACTTTGGCATCAGTCATGTGTATGGAGTTCTAGGGCCTACCGGGGACCATGGCCAAAACCTGGCCCCCTCAGAGTGGCAAGGGGAGCAATGGCCTATAGAAGCCCCCGTGTGGTTGGAAGCATTCTATGTCTGCCATCGACCGGGTCAAGCATCCAGAAAGGTAAGCATTCCAAAACAAACCCCTATTCTGGTGAAAATTGCTACCTAAAGCCGAACTAGTGGATAGAACTCTTCAACAGAAAACAAGGAAACTAGTATGACGTCATACGTCACCGCGACGCTGTCTGCGCAGCTCCCCCCTCCCCGGGAAGGGGGAGCCCCAGATCTCCCACGCCGGCTATCCACTCATCAGTTCTGAGGCTGGATGTCAAAACACGCGAAAAACCGCTGACCGGAGGGAGGGAGGGTTGCCGGGGAGCCTCCGGGTCTCACCAAGAAAATGGCGTTTTATTACATTCAACGCTGGATTTCTGGGGGGAGCCCCATTGGCTCCCCAGAGCTAACTACCCACAGAGGAAGGTCAAAGGGACAGAACCGGGAGGCGGACACCACGCACCCCCCACAAAGGCGAGACAACCGGCCGCAAACGCCAACCCAAGGCGCCACAGCCCCGAAAAGTCCCGGGAACAACACGAGAACAACGAGCAACTGCATGAACACCAAAAATCCATGCCCGAAAGACCGCAAGGCCACGTCGCCCAGAGGGAAGCGAGAGCAGCGAAGCCCCGAACGCCACAGGCATGAGGGAAGAACACAGGCAGCGTAGCCGCAAGAACACGGCTGATCACCCGGGACACCATCACCCGCGAACCGGGAAGAACAGAACCGGATCAACGCAAAACGCGCTTCGGACCCAAACGCTGTGGCACGCAAACAACAGCAGAAGGCCGCCACTGAACACAAAAAACGACACACCCCCGGCCCGACCAACGAAGCACCAACAAAACCTGGACCCCTCCAGAATGCAGCAGCCCCACCCCGCTCCAGAAAAGATGGAGACTGCTGCCACCGAACAACCAAAACGCTAAAACCGAAGGAGCAAGAAAACTCAGCGACTCGACCCCCAGAGGCAAAGGCCAAAAGGAAAGAGCCGACGAAAAAACACACCGGAACCGAAGGGGCACTACCAACCGAGGAGAAGACAGAGCACGCTGACCAGAGACCAGGATGGTGCAAGCGGCGCACGAACAGGCCGGAGGTGAAACGATGCACAAGAGAGCTTACTAACGGCGCAGAAGCAACACCAAGACCGAAAGCAAGCTGAAGCGGCTCCGCCAGCGCCGCACGAAAAGAGGCGACAGTATGTGGCAAGACGACGGCCCCCAACCCCCACCAGAAAACCAAGCCGAGAGTAAACCAAGCTAACAAGAGTAACCACCTAAGAAGGGACAGGAAAAGGAAGGACCGCCAAAATAGCCCATACTGCCGCCAAGAGAAGCACGCAGGTGGGACACCTACCACGAAGCCACCCGACCACCAACCTGAGGCGAGACCGCGAGGCAGAACATAAGCAGCCCTGACAAGGCCCCTCCGAGCCCAGGAAAAGGCGGAGCCGCGGGAAGATCTCGGGCGGGACCACCGAAACCCAGGCGGCACAAGGAGATGAAACGTCTGCCGAACAGAAAAACTCCCCAAAGCATGCAAGCCCGCCAGGAGTACAGAAACGATGGGTCCGACGCGAGACATCGCAAGACCCCCCCAAAAAAAAAAAAAAAAAAAACGGCAAGGCAAGCCAGGAAACCAAAGAAGGCAGAAGGGTCGCAGCCAGAACAGTACCCGAACCAAGGGGTATGAACAACTGCAATAGACCGAGACAAAGAAGCACATCACAGGACACAGGCTGAAAAACACCTAAGAACACATGCAGAACACCCCTGCTGCAGAGGAGGCAGGAAGAAAGAGCAGAAGCACAAAAACCCCAAGAAAACAACCAGGGGTGGACAATCAGGCTGGGACAGAAAAACCCCCAAGCCATCCCCAGGCACAAAACAGCAGCAAAGTGCCACTCCACAACCAGACACAGGAACAAGGACACGCCACCGTGAAACACAGTACCAATGCACACGTGCAGCAGCAGCAACAGGCACCACTGGAACATGCAACATGTAATTAGCAACTCCCTTCTGCAAAGGCAGAGAATAGAGCAGGCAGACCCCAGACAGGGCCAACGGAGACACGACAAAATCCCGCAGGCCCAGAAACCTGCACCAGGCGACCGACGGCGGAGAAACCCCGCTCGATACCTGCTGGATGAGGTACTGGGAGCTCTTTTACACCTCAAGACTGGCCCAAGGCCAGGCTAGACCGTCCAGAGGGTGGCCCACCAGGCAGCTGCTAGGAGCAGTCCACCGGCCCACATACCCCCCACAACCAGGATGGGCCGGAACTGCTATACGAAAACAGGCTTGTGTGCCCTGGAAGTCCACGGACGAACCAGCAAGAAGGCTTATGCTCGCAAGTAGGTCGTGTAACAAGCACAGACCTCTGATGGTAATACAGTGTTCCCCAAATGTGCCAATAGCACCACTGCACTCCACTGGTACTATCCCGCAAGTTCTACCAGATAGGCGGGACCCAAGATCCAGAGCTTAAACCCTGCAAGCACAGCCAGGAGCCTTACCAGGTGAGTACAGAACCAACCCTGCAACCCCCACACCTCACAACATTAAAAAAGGTGGGTCCCCTGAATGACTCCAGCATGGGTTGGACATGCACATGAGGGGGACAGGAAGGGTTGAAAAAGGGACAGTCACTGGTGTGCGAACGGTCTCAGTCGTACAAAAATATACCTAAATAAAGACAGGTATATAAACAACTGCGCATCCAGCGCCCGGCCAAAAGTCACCAGACCGCAGAAACTCACCTGGCGAACGGTGGCACGAACTTGACATGACTCAACAGTGCCCAGAGGAACCTGGGAGCACTGCCAGGTGAAGACGCCAGAGCCGGACCCTGCAGGACCCGCAGGAGAGCAGGGAGAGGTGAAGGAGGCGGTCCACACCCATGACAGGGAAAACCGCGGTGTCCTCCCCACAACTGGGAACCAGGACACCCCCGGAGCGAAGGGGCACATACCGCAGCCAGCGAGAAGAACGAGAGGCGAAGCACTGTAGCAAAAAGGGCGCAAAACACCAGCACTGAAACACCGCCCAGACCAAAACAAACTCCACGGCGCATGCGCATAACACGCTGGCCGAACCGCACGCCCTCTCTGCGGGAACAGAGAGGGCGCCCAGGACTACTGCACGAGAAAAGTAGCCAAAAGAGGAAGCAGGAACAATAAAACTGGCCAAAGAAGCAAAGAGCCCAAAAAGGAACCCAACCGGGCGACAAGTAGCCCAACCGGGCGACAAGTAGCCCAACCGGGCGACAAGTAGCCCAACCGGGCGACAAGTAGCCCAACCGGGCGACAAGTAGCCCAACCGGGCGACAAGTAGCCCAACCGGGCGACAAGTAGCCCAACCGGGCGACAAGTAGCCCAACCGGGCGACAAGTAGCCCAACAGGGCGACAAGTAGCCCAACAGGGCGACAAGTAGCCCAACAGGGCGACAAGTAGCCCAACAGGGCGACAAGTAGCCCAACAGGGCGACAAGTAGCCCAACAGGGCGACAAGTAGCCCAACAGGGCGACAAGTAGCCCAACAGGGCGCGACAAGGACGAGGAGCCGACAGACGTTCCAATAATGCGGGAAGTAGCGAAAAACCTTCCCGAACCCTCGAGAACACAGAAGCCAACACAAGTCCCGAAGGCACACGAAGGCGCAGGCGCACCCGAGATCAGAAGTCACGTAGAACCCCATCGAACGAGGAAACATGACGAAAACACCGTCCCAAAAAAGGGTGGGAGGAAACATCCACCCACAGGACGGAACCAACCGACTCAAAGGCCAAGGAACCGAACCCAGGGAGGGGCCGACACCCAACAGCACGTACGGCGAGTGGGGAGGAAAGACCCCACTCCGCGTAACCACAAGCCCCGCCTAGAGGGGGATAAAAACCCGTACGGGGTCCAACGGGGCCAAGGCCCCCCTAGTCAGCCCTTTCCCAGCCCCGGGAACCTACCCGACAGGCCCCGGGGCCGAGCCGTTCCCCCAAAGCCCCGGCCGTACCAGAAAACCGGGGCAGCCGTGAAAACACTAAGGAAGGGAGCCTACTGGCAGACTCATACAACACGGCTGGAGGAACAGGCTCAAATGCCTCCGTCACTACCCCGGAAGGGGAATTCCCCGAGACTGCCCAAGTCTCAACACCATCAAAAACCCCGCCCCGAACCTACAGACGGTACGGAACCAGATGCAGGCAGGAAGGGTGATCCAGGGGAAAGACAAGGGGGCGTGGATGGAACCGAAGCAACCAACACCCCCAAGTCCCAAAACGAACTACAACGGGGCAGCCCCGGGGCTCCCGGGGAGGAAACCACGAGAACGTTGCCACCACCAAGGCTCAAGTGCAACGCCCCTGCTGCCCGCACCCGCTTTGTCAGCACAACTGGGTAACCGAGCCACAACGAGCAACCAAACTCGCAGGACTCTGGGTCGAAGGTGTCACCGACCCCACAGGCAGCAGACGGAGGCAAAACAGAGAGGTACCCAGAGACAAAGGGTGAGAGTAACCCTCAAACTCGCTGGAAGCGAAAGGGGGACTCTGGGGTCACATCCATCAGACCCGCGCGCCCCCATGGGTTTCCCAGGGTCCCGAGCGTTTACTATTAGAGGACTCGCGCTCAGGTAATCCCAGGCAGGGTACTGCTAACCGGCACCCAAAGCTACCAAACAACTTTCTAAGAGCTGAACCCCCGGGACGTGTACACTCACGGGGACCTAGCAGGGGGGTACCACCAGAAAATACTCAGAACACAAGGGACACAAGGTGCAAGAACGAAGGCAGACCCCCCCACCAGGTAGATAAACAAAAAGAAAAAGAAAATCCCGCAAGAGGACAGCGTACCCAAGCGGAACAGAGCCGGCCGCTATGATTGGTAAAGACAAGCTGCACAGTACCCTGCGCCCCACCAGTGCAAAAACGGCCCCTTACTCTAAGGCGAACAAGGGAGACAGAACACCCGAGCACACAAAGAGCGGCCGAAAACCAAGCAGTAAACGGCCAAGCAGGGGCAGGACCCAAGGACCTTGTGGAAGGTGGCCCCAAGCCCCAAGGGCAGTACTTACAGGGCACCTAGGGAAGGGAACCCTAGGCGCATGCAGCCCGAGTACTGGAGAATCACTCCCGGCTCACGCACCACCTAGAAAACAGACACGACACTCTAGGTAGAGTGCTGAAACAACCACTGGAGCCGGAGCACATAACCGGTGCCTATAGCATCAGTCGAAGAACTGATGAGTGGATAGCCGGCGTGGGAGGTCTGAGGCTCCCCCTTCCTCCTCCCAGGGAGGGGGGAGCTGCGCAGACAGCGGCGCGGTGACGTATGACGTCATACTAGTTTCCTTGTTTTCTGTTGAAGAGTTCTATCCACTAGTTCGGCTTTAGGTAGCAATTTTCACCAGAATAGGGGTTTGTTTTGGAATGCTTACCTTTCTGGATGCTAGACCCGGTCGATGGCAGACATAGAATGCTTCCAACCACACGGGGGTTTCTATAGGCCATTGCTCCCCTTGCCTCCCTGAGGGGTCCAGGTTCTGGCCGTGGTCCCCGGTAAGCCTTAGAACTCCATACACATGACTGATGCCAAAGTCTGACATTAGCATATCAGCCGGTAAAGCTCCGGGAGCCGACGGGGCTCCCCCCAGAAAAGATCATCTTCGAGACGCAAAGAGTCGAGGGGAAGAATGAACCAGCTGTGTACTGGGCTGGATCAATCCCAAAAAGATGCGGAGCCACGGGAAGACCCGCAGGATCAGACATCGAGCAAAGAAGTGCCCCCAACCAAGGCTGGCAAAAAACCAGAAGGAATGGCCACCATGGAACCAGGAAGAGGCCAACAAGGAAATGAGGATAACGAACCGAAACGCGAAGCGAAAAACAGCGACCCCGCAACCAGCTCCAGCAAGGAAAAACGACACATGCATCACCTAAGTACATATGAGGATAACTATGCAGGACTCGCACCGCACTAAAACAAAAGGAACGTCCATGAAAGGAACACAAAAGCCATAGCTAGAACCGAAAAAGAGCTCCTCCTGTCCCAATGAAAAGGAACTGTTGGGGCAGGAGTGGGTGATCGAAATCAACATCCACCTGCAGACAGTGCAAGCACCTTGTATACCACATATAAAAGACCAATCCTGGAGCATGCGGCCCCAGCATGGAGGCGATGAGTTACAATAATGTGGCTGAAGTATGTCGATCAGACCACACACTAGAAGGTGAAGGGATGATGACGTTTCGATCCATCCTTGACTATTCTCAAGTCGATTGTACACTAGGGGAGTACAACTAGGTGAGGACAAAAACTGGCAGGGACATACAAGGAAAATGAAAGAACACAGGCCCAGAACTGAACACTGGGGCAGCCCAAAATTAGGGAACTGAACATGTACAGAGGGCACAATCGACTTGAGAATGGTCCAGGATGGACCGAAACGTCGTTGTCCCTTCACCTTCTAGTGTGTGGTCTGGTCAACCCAGCATGAAGCCCATACCCTGTCAAGCACAAGATGAAGCTTGAGAAAGTGCTGAGGTATGCCACGAGCCTAGTCCCAGAGCAAAGAGGCATGAGTTTCAAGGACAGGCTGCGGGAATTGCAACTCATGACACGAAGACAAGTGGAAAGGGAGACATGAACACTACCCACAAAATTCTCAGAGGAATTGACAGGACAGAGAAAGAGAAATGGTTGAACACGGGTGGTATGCGAAGAAGGGGACACAGGTGGAAACCGAGTACCCAAATGAGCCCCAGGGACCTTAGAAAGAACCTGTGCAGTGTCAGAGCAGTTAACAGATGGAATGCATTAGGCAGTGATGTGGTGGAGGGAGACTCCAGACACAGGTCCAAATGTAGATATGATAGAGCCCAATAGGCTCAGGAATCTGTACAACAGTTGAACCACAGTAGAGAGGCGGGACCAAAGAGCCAAAGCTCAACCCCAGCAAGCACCACTAGGGGAGTACAACTAGGTGACGACAAAAACTGGCAGGGACATACAAGGAAAATGAAAGAACGCAGGTCCAGAACTTAACACTGGGGCAGCCCAAAATCAGGGAACTGAACATGTACAGAGGGCAACCCAGCACCAACATCAGTATAGCCAATAAGCACCTACCAAGATACACTACAATGCATAGTATAGAGGTAGGAAGGCCGGAAATAAGCAAGGAAAAGACCAAAAAAATGGTCCAAGCACCGAAGCTAGGGACAGGAGAGTACAAGTTATATGACGAACAAAGAAGAGCTAAGTAGCAGCCGGAAACGTAAGGTACATGACCAACCACATATACAGAGAGACTCCAATGTAAAGAAGGGTGCAGCCAGGCCCCAACAGACAGGCAAGGAAGGAGCATCCAGAGAGCATAGACCAAAGCAAGGAAGTGTGAACAGACAGCAAGGACCGAGGCAACGAAGAAGTGTTCAGATATCGAGAAAAAATTCAGGCGCCTAAAGACTAAACAAAAGACACTGAATATCGCGACTGTGTCCCACAGTGTAACTAAGAGCAAGATACCCTGACCAAGGAAGGACAGGGTAAGACTCACGCTAAGTGACCAAGCAAAACACACAACACCAACACCCCACCAAAATTCGAGAACCAGTACCTGGCCGACAGAGTCGCCTTGGTTACACCCTAAGGGAAGCCAAGGCAGGGTACTGCGAACCGGCGCCCAAGTCTACCAAACAAACTTCTAAAAGCTGAACTCCCGGGACGTGTTCACTCACGGGAGCCAAGCAAGGGGGTACTACCAAAACCGAAATATATATACAGTATATAAATTCCCCTAGAATAGCAAAGGGGGACCAAAAGGGCAGACCCCCACCAGGCAAGAAAATAAAAAATATAAGAAAAACCCCGCAAGGGGACAACGTACGCAGGCGGAACAGAGCTGGCCGCTGTTATTGGTGAAAACTTGCTGTGCAGTACCCCCGCGCCCCTACCAGTGACGAAAACTACCTCCTACCCAGAGACAAACAAGGGCAACAAAACCCCAGCCGACTCCAAGGGTGGCCAAGTACCGACCAGTAAAAGACACAACAGAGATAGATCCCAAGGTGACTTGTGGAAAATGACCCCAAGCCCCAAGGGCAGTACTTACAAGGCACCTAGGGAAGAGCCCTAGGCGCATGCAGTCTGAGTACCGTGGAATATGTTGTCTGCCTCACACACTACCTGCAGAGACAGCCCACACCAAAGGCACAGAACTGAAACAAAACCAGAACCAGAGGCACCTGACCAGCCAGTAATCACATCATCCAAGAACTGCCAGTTGGATCGCCGGCACGGAGGGTCTGGGGCTCCCTTTTCCCCCTCCCGAGGAGGGGGGGGGGTTGCGGGTTGCGCAGACAGCAGGGCAGCCAAGTGATGACATCATGCTAGTTTGCTAATTATGTTTGAGGAGTTCTGTCCACTTGTTCAGCTTTTGGTAACAATATTTTCACCAGAATAGGGGTTTGTTTTGGGGCGCCTACCTTTCTGGGTGCCAGTCCCGGTTGATGGCAGACATAGAATGCTCCTAACCACAGGAAGGATTCTATAGGCCATTGCTCCTCGTGCCTCTCTGAGGGGGCCCAGGTTCTGGCTCATGGTACCCGGTAGGCAGGAACTCCAAGCACATTGACTGATGCCAGAAAGTTATACATATCCATTCAGCCTGGATAGCTCCGGCAAGCCGATGGGGCTTCCCCCAGAAACTTATTTTTACTCTGAAATACAGGGGGTACCTCAGTTTAAGAGTTTAATCAGTTCCTAGAGACAGCTCGTATTCCGAAAACTTGTAAACTGAAGCTAATTTCCCCATAAGAAATAATGGGATATGAATTAATCCATTCCTGATTGCCCAAAAACCTCACTTCAAACTAAATTTTATACCTAATTCATCTTAATAAACCTACAAAACTATGTTCAAGTTATTACTTACCCTTGCTGATGACTACTGTTGATGTATGGAAGATGGTGAATGGAAGATGGTGAGGAGGGGGGAGGAGGAGAGGTGTTACTGTTTGGAAGGGGAGTCCCTTTCCATTATAACATCAGGCAGTGAGGACCTCTCTGGAGTGCATTCTCTGGCACGTTTTGCCTGCATACCACTAGGTCCCGATTGTGGCTCACTGCTCGATTTTCTCACAAGAAAGCGGTCCATTGATGATTGTTTTTCCCTTCTTCGCAAGATTTCTCTGTAGTGAGGCATCACATTGTCATTGAAAAGATTAATGCAACGGCCTACTACAGCTACAGCTTTCTCTGGGTGAGTCGTTTCAATAAAAGTTTACATTTCAATAAAAGTTTACATTTCTTCCCACATCTGACACCACTTCTTAATGGTTGCGGAAGGGACATTCGCTGCTGCCTCATCCTCCTCCACTGTAGAATCATCCTCAACTGGGTCTTCTTGCTGATCCTTTTGAAGGGCTAGGAGTTTTTCGGTGGTCAGTTCTTCGTTGTGTTCTTCCACCAACTCCTCCACATCATCACCATCCAATTCCAAGCCCATTTGTAACAATTTCCTCAACAATAGGCACATCATTTACTGGCTCAAACCCCTCAAAGTCTAGTTCTGTCACACATTCAGGCCACAATTTTTACCAGCCAGAGATCAGAATTCTTTGAATCACTTCTTGCTAGGCTTTGTCAACGAGTTTTATAGCTCTACAAATGTTAAAATGGTCTTTCCAGAATTCTTTGAGGGTGAGTTTTGTGGCTTCAGTCATTTCAAAACATTTCCCGAAAAGTGCCCTTTCATAAAGTTCCTTAAAAATTAGCTATGATTTTCGTCCATAGGCTGAATTAGAGGAGTGGTGTTAGGAGGAAGGAACTTTACTGTGAGAAAATTACTGTATCTGTGCAAGAATTCATCTTCCAAGCCTGGAGGATGAGCAGGAGCATTGTTGAGGAGAAGCAGGGCCTTGAGTGGCAAATGTTCCTCCTGCAGATATTTTTCTATGGCAGGGCACACCACTTCATTCACTCACTCGGAAAAAAAAATCCTAGTCACCCATGCCCTTTTATTAGCCCTCCACATGACACACATTTGGGTTTTCTGCACTTTATACTGTTATAAAACCCTTGGATTTTCAGAATGATACACAAGCAAGGGTTTAATTTTCAAATCACCACTCGCATTTGAGCACAGCACAAGAGTAAACCTATCTTTCATAGGCTTGTGTCTGGGCAATAATTTTTCCTCCTTGGTAATGTATGTCCTCTTAGACAATCTTCTCCAGAACAGTCCTGTCTCATCACAGTTAAAAACTTATTGCAGTAGGTATCATCAGCCTCTGCAAACTCTTTAAATTCTTCAATAAATCGTTCAGCCACTGGTTTGTCTTAGCTGGCAGCCTACCCATGCCTCGCAACACTATGAATACCACTTCTTTTTCTAAATTTTTCAAACCATCCCCTGCTTGCCTTAAAGTCTATCGTATCTGCACTCGTTCAGGGGGTTTTCTTTACAAGGTCTTCGTGCAATACCCTGGCTTTCTCACAAATGATGACCTCTGAAACACTATCACCCACTAACTCCTTGTTGTGTATCCAAATTAATAATAACTTTTCCACTTCCTCAAGTATTTGTGGTCTTTGTTTCGTGATTGTTCTTATGCCTTTTACCACTTTAGCACTCATAATGTCCTTTTTCTTGCCAAGTATAGTGCATATCGTTGATGTGGCTTTGTTGTACTGCCTACAAAGTTCAACAACACGTGTACCATTTTCATGCTCCCGAATGATCTCTTGTTTTTCCTCTATTGTCATCCTCACATGCGCTTTCTTGCCTTGATCCTTACCACTGGCTTTCTTGGGACTCATCATGAGATATATAACAACAACTTTTATGGTCAAATGGCCAAAAATCCAACAAAACACTGTAAATCCAGGTGAAGAATTCAGGCGGGGTAGTCACTGGGCACGAACCACTAGTAAACTGAGGGGCAATCACCCTGTCACCATGCACTAGGTCGGCCTGTATGCGTATCAACACTCTCGTCTTCCGGGGTAACGCTCGTATTCCGATGTAAATTTTCCGAGCAAATCCTGCTCGTATTCCAAAAAGCTCGTATACAGGGACACTCGTATTCCGAGGTACCACTGAAATATATGTTTATAACGAAATTAGATAAAACTAAGTAGCATGAGAGGCCGTAGAAAGTCAACGATCCAAGCGACAATTTTGTGGAATAACTTATCCAAGATATATTGTTGCCTACAGGTTATATTAAGTTAGGTTTGGATAGGTCAGGATTAGTTAGGTTAGGTTAAGTTTTGTTAGGTTAGGTTTTATTAGGTTATGTTTGGGTAGGTTGGTTAGGTTAGGTAGGTACAGAAGGCTGATAGGCCAGCAAACACTCTCCAAGCAACAATGTGTTATGATCTTGAATAAGTTGCTCCCCAACATTGTCGCTTGGACCGTCGACTTGCTTTGGCGTCATCAGCAGCTTATTTTCATCTAATTTTGTTATGAAATGATACTTTTTCTGAGCAAAATTATGTTTTTCCATGTTCTACATTCAGCATCAACATTATAATGAATAAATATATCATATTTATTCATTACTAACGTAACGTTAGGAAGCTTTGGGTAGCTTGTTAGGAAGCTTTGAGTAGCTTTGAGTAGCTTTGGGTAATGAGATGGACCCCTGGTTGATGGGGTTCTGGGAGTTCTACTCCCCACGCCAGGCCCGAGGCCAGGCTTGACTTGTGAGAGTTTGGTCCACTAGGCTGTTGCTTAGAGCGGCCCGCAGGCCCACATACCCACCACAGCCCGGTTGGTCCAGCACTGCTTGGAGGAATAAATCTAGTTTTCTCTTGAAGATGTCCACGGTTGTTCCAGCAATATTTCTAATGCTCGCTGGGAAAGAGTTGAACAACCGTGGACCTCTGATGTTTATACAGTGTTTTCTGATTGTGCCTATGGCACCCTTGCTCTTCACTGGTTCTATTCTGCATTTTCTTCCATATCGTTCACTCCAGTACGTTGTTATTTTACTGTGTAGATTTGGTACTTGGCCCTCCAGTATCATCCAGGTGTATATTATTTGATATCTCTCTCGTCTTCTATCTAGTGAGTACCTTTGGAGGGCTTTGAGACGATCCCAATAATTTAGGCGCTTTATCACGTCTATGCTTGCCGTATATGCTCTCTGTATTCCCTCTATTTCAGCAATCTCTCCTGCTCTGAAGGGGGAAGTGAGTACTGAGCAGTACTCAAGATGGGACAACACAAGTGACTTTGAAGAGTACAACCATTGTGATGGGATCCCTGGATTTGAAAGTTCTCGTAATCCATCCTATCATTTTTCTGGCTGACGCAATATTTGCTTGGTTATGCTCCCTAAACATTAGGTCGTCAGACATCATTATTCCCAAATCCTTTACATGTTGCTTTCCTACTATGGGCACATTTGATTGTGTTTTGTACCCTGTATTATGTTTAACCCTTAACATGCTAGGGGTATAATATCCTTTGTTCCCCACAGGCGCATGTAATTTTGAAAAAAAAAAAAAAATTCTTGCTAATCTGTTAAGTTGTGTTCACTGATCATGATTAAAATAAAATAAAAATTATATTGTATAGTAATTATCCGTGTATAAAATGTGTCCCTTGTTCATCCACAGAGCCAATATGAACTTCACTACACTCCCCGAGAATCCATGTTCGTCGTTACCGGGAATGTCTACATCACTAGCCGAGTACAGAATCATGTGTAACACGTATCCTGTCTCACAATCACAAAGAACAAAAAATTTCAGGCCAAATCGGTTTCGTTTTGAGGGAATGTACTGCTTGAATGGAACACGTCCCTTGAAAAGTACGAGAGATTCATCAACCACCAGCTTCTGTGCTGGTACGTAAAAATCTCTGAATTTTCCAATAACCTCGTTCATGTAGTGCCTCACTCGCCACAGTCTATCATCATCTGTTCGGTCCTGAACACTTCCAAAATGTAGACACCTGAGGAGTATCTGAAACCTGTCTCGTGCCATATATTTCCAGAATAAAGGTGTTGGCACTGTATGGTCCTTGCTCCAATAGTCACTTATTGCCCAGTCACTCATGGTGGTGCCCAGCCAAGCGCCACCATGCGGTGGCGCTTGGCTGGGCGAGACGCTGCTGACACGACAATTTCTCGCCCAGTTACACCACTGGTACCAGCCACAGGCTCAGTAAAACTATGATCTGAGTCACTAAACCCAGAAAAGGAGTCACCTCCCTCTGACTCGTCACCCTCAAACAGTAAATATCCACAGGAACTGTGAGGTCGTGGTAGAATTGGGGTAAAAACTGGGCGAGGAGGCATGGGTGAGCGTAGAGGCCTCGCCATGGCACGCCGGTCATTGTCACTCTGACTGCTGCTGCTATTATCACCCGACAACTGTGTATAATCCTCATCATTGTCTGAATCATCAAACACACTTTCTGCATCTTCGGAGAATAATTTGTGTGCTATTTGCTCTGGGGTGAGGGATTGCGTGGTGCGTGGCCGAGAGGCGTTTGACCGTGCGCTCGCCATGGTGACCGTCGCTAAACTGATGCCTCTCACGCCTTCGGTTCATGAGCGGGAATTTTTTTCAAAATGGCCGCTGTTTACTATAGCCCCTGGGCAGCGTATGGGAACCCCAGCTACACCGTGGGACATTCAAATCGTGCGCGGTACCCATACACGTCATATGACGTGAAGTGCAGTTGACTGGAACAACTTCCAACATGTCATATGACGTGATGCGCATGTTAAGGGTTAAGGTCCTCATTTTTACCGTACGTGAGTACCTGGAATTTATCACTGTTAAACATCATGTTATTTTCTGATGCCCAGTCGAAAACTTTATTAATATCAGCTTGAAGTTTTTCAATGTCTTTAGCCGAGGTAATTTTCATACTGATTTTTGTGTCATCTGCAAAGGATGATACGAAGCTGTGACTTGTATTTTTGACTATATCTGATATGAGAATAAGGAAAAGCAACGGTGCAAGGACTGTACCCTGAGGTACAGAGCTTTTAACTGCACTCGGACTAGATTTTATATGGTTGACCGTTACTCGCCGAGTCCTGTTTGACAGAAAACTGGGTATCCAGCATCCTACTTTACCGGTTATTCCCATTGACTTCATTTTGTGTGCTATCACGCCATGGCCACATTTATCGAAAGCCTTTGCGAAGTCCGTGTATATCACATCAGCATTCTGTTTTTCTTCTAGTGCCTCAGTGACTTTGTCATAGTGCTCAAGTAGCTGTGAGAGGCACGATCTTCCCACTCGAAATCTATGTTGGCCTGGGTTGTGAAGGTCATTGGTCTCCATGAAATTGGTGACCTGACTCCTAATCACTCTCTCAAATACTTTTATTATGTGCGATGTTAGTGCAACTGGTCTTTAATTCTTTGCCAATGCTTTGCTCCTTCCCTTTTGTAGAGGGGCTATGTCTGCTACTTTAACCCTTTAACTGCGCAACGCGCCTGCAGGCCCAGGCTTCGGGTGCGCAACGGCCCTCCAGGTGTTTTTATTTTTCACGTTCCATTCAAAATTCCCACGGCTACATGGGGTTCACATCATCTTCCTCAGGGCTCTTGTAAACAGGCACCATCTTAAAAACAAATCATGGTCCACATTGCCGGGTGTCAGAGCGTCAGTAGTGAGTGAGCAACCAAGGTTGGCACTCGCAGCATGAGCGCACAGCACTGCTATTCAGCATGTGACCACAGCATCGCCTAATATTGTCAAAATATATATATAATCTGTTTTATTTAGCCATGATAGTATTATAGAAGAGCCCAAGTGTGATAATGACTGGGTACAATGTTCAAATATCAGTAATTCAATGCTGTTCACGATGTTCACAGCGCTAGCCACAGCACCACAGCATTATTTCATCCATCTAGGAATCTTCAAACAACATTTTAGGTTCCTTTTCAAAATAAACTTGTGGTCAATTATTCATTTACAGGTATTAGTGACCAGGATTGTGGTTATAATTATCATTGTGCGTAGGAAGGAGGAATTTTGGTGAGGGAGGGAGGAAGGGAGAATTGAGGTAGCCTCACCATGTGGCAGTAATTCTTGTTTTGCTCACCATACTAGCTTCGTGGTTCGCTATGGGGAACACACATGTACATGGGTATATACAGTGTGTGTGAATAGTGTAATAACAGCACCAGGAGTATGTTGTGAGGAGCTATTTTGGTGAGGGAGGTGACGTCGTAATCGTGGCGTCATCTGCTGTCTGCTGTGTGATTTGTCATGCAGTGTATGGTGGCCACTGTACTGTTTGGACACAATACCGGCTTACTTGCATAGTTCTGGTAAATAAAACATGTAGATAGGTATATATAACATGTGTAAATAGTGTAATAAATACAATAACAGTATGGTGGGAGGAGCAATGTTGGCGAGTAAGATGTTGGAGTGAGGGAGGGCCTATCTGGGTGTGGCTGCTCATACTCGCGATGTTCTGAGTGTGTTGATGGTGAATGTATATAGTGTGTGACAGTGTATAGTGTGTACATATGTTGTAAATATACATAAATGAACATGAAACATTGGTGTGAATAACTGTATGATTTGGAGGAGCAATGTTGGCGAGTAAGATGTTGGAGGAGTGAGGGAAGGCTGGCTGAGTGTGACAGCTCACACTCGCGGTGTTCTGAGTGTGTTGATGGTGAATGTATATAGTGTGTGACAGTGTATAGTCTGTAAATAGATTGTATATATACATAAATTAGCATGATACATGGTAAATATGTGCAACATATGTGTACACAAGTGTCATGCACGTAACACAGTGTCCTTGGACAGTACGGATGTTTTACTGCCATAATATAGTGTACGTGTTCATTATACATAGGATTAGCACGTAAAAACAAATAAAATGTATTTGGAACTGTGTGCAAATATTAACAAAAATATATTCGCGGCAACTTGCGCACCCCGCCCCGGGAGCTTACTGCATGGGCGAATGGGGAATAATGACGTCACGTGCCAACTTACGGACCCCATCGCAGCCAAAGTAAGTACAAGTTCAAATTTTTTTTGACATACCCATACTGGTGGAAGGGTTTTTGACACTTTAAAAAAACAAAAGAATTTTTTCAAGAGACTTTATTTCCTGCGCACTGGGGGGGTGTCATATTTATAAGCCGCGCAGTTAAAGGGTTAAGTGCATCTGGTATCTCCCCCATGTCCAAGCTCTTCCTCCACACTATACTGAGTGCCTGTGCTACCGGCACTTTGCATTTCTTTATAAATATTGAATTCCATGAATCTGGACCTGGGGCCGAGTGCATGGGCATGTTTTCAATTTCTCTTTCAAAGTCTAGTGCGCTCGTGTTGATATCAGTTATATTTACAGGGGTTTGAATATCCCGCATAAAGAAATTGTCTGGATCTTCCACTTTCATGTTGTTTATTAGAGTGCTAAACATGTCCTCATATTGCTTTTTTAGGATTTCACTAATTTCCTTGTCATCCTCCGTGTATGAACCTTCACTTGTACGAATAGGTCCAATACTGGCAGTGGTTTTTGCTTTTGATTTCACATATGTGAAGAAGTATTTTGGATTTTTCTTTATTTCCTGAATTGCTTTCTGTTCTAACTGCCTTTCTTCAGTTTGATATGAGTGTTTCAATTTCCGCTCGATTTCATCAATCGCCCTATTTAAATTATTCCTTCTTTGACGGGAAATTCGTGTCTGCATAAGCATTTCCGTTATTTTTTTCTTTCGTTTATAGTGTCGTTTGCATTCCCTTTCTACGTTAGATCTATCTCTGACTTTCTTCAAAGGAACATGTTTCAGACAGACTTGATACGCTTCCGAAGTCAGTTTTTCTATTCCTTCTGTAGGACTTGTATTACTTAGAACAGTTTCCCATGGAATGTTTGTAAGTTCCCTGTTTATTATCTCCCAGTCTATCCTTTTATTATTAAAATTGAATTTACTGAATAACCCCTCTTGGTTATTCAGATATTTGGGAAGGGAGTATTACTGGGAAGGGAATAATATTTGGGAATAGGGAATATTACTGAATATTCCCCTCTTACTGAATAACCCCTACCCCTGTGGATGGTAGTGGACCCCATATCCATCCTGTGGGCAGTAATGGACCCTACACCCATCCTGTAGGCAGCAGGGGACCCCATACCCATCCTGTAGGCAGTAGTGGACCCCATACCTAAACTTCTTGTAGTAATGGACCCCCCATACTCATCCTGTAGATGATAGTGGACCACATACCCAGCCTGTGGGTGGAAGTGAACTCATACTCATCCTGTGACTGGTAGTGGACCCCGTACACATCATGTGGGCAGTATTGGACCCCATATCAATCCTGTGGGTAGTAGTGGACCCCATATCGATCTTGTGGGCAGTAGTGGACCCCATACTAATCCTATGAGTAGTAGTGGACCCAATACCCATCCTGTGGGCATTAGTGGATCCCATATCCATCCAATAGGTGGTAGTGGACCCCATATCCATGCAACAGGTGGTAGGGGGACCCCATACCTAACCTTTTGGGTGGTAGTGGACCCCATAAACTTCATGTGACTTGTTGTGGACCCTATATACATCCTGTTTGCAGTAGTGTACCCTATAGACCAGGGGTGGGCAACCTCTGGCACGCATGCCAAACTTGGCACGCCGATGACTTGTCTCTGGCACCCAAGAGCATAGGTTACCCTAAGCACAGATGCAAGCACATGTTACCCTAAGCACAGACAAAAAAAAACTACTTTCCTTGGGATGTATAAGCTTACATGCCATGACAGTATATGTACGTCCTGGTGGTGAAGAGGTTTAAGCTCTACGAAGCTAAAGAGGTCTCAAGAAAAAGAAGTTGATCTTGTTGCCATAGTTACCTTCTTTTTTTACGTCATCGATCATGCCGATGTATGATGATTCCCCTCTATTTACTTTGGCTCATATTTTATATAATAAGCCTTTCTAACCTAAAGGCTGCACCCATAACCATAGTGTACACTGACAATCATATCTGTGAAGGCAAAATACGCCATGCCTGCCCACCTTTAAAAATTAATTTCGTAAACTTTGAATTTAAACCCCCACAACATCTCCCCCCCCTAAACCTCATGTGTTTGAATGCCGCCCGACTTCAGTTTGACGCATATTAATTAAACTCACTTTACTATCTAAATCTAAAGCATCTTCACCTTCGAAAGCTAAAGAAAAATAAGAATTCTTTAGGGGTGATGAAGAATGTGAAGAGATGGTTGCTCTTGCATCACTACCCGAGCGTACTACCGGGGCTGAAATATGTAAAACAGTTGTGAACGAATTCTCTACTCGGCAAATTGACATTTCAAAAGTAGTATCCGTCACAACAGATGGTGCCCCAAACATGACTGGTGAGAAGGCAGGATTTGTAAATCTGTTTGCAAAAAGTGTTGGTCATCCACTGATTGACTTCCATTGCATCATACATGAGGAGGCTTTATGTGCAAAAGCTGGCCTAAAGGAACTGCAAGAAGTGATGCAAACAGTTACCAAGGTTGTTAATTACATTTGTGGTCGGCCTTTAAATAAAAGACAATTTCAAACTCTACTGGATAGGTAGAATCTGTGTATAAAGGACTGAAAGTGTACAACCATGTTCGTTGGCTTAGCAGAGCCAACGAACGATTTATTGAATGCTTAGATGAGATAAAAGCTCTATTTAAACGACCAACAAGTGTCATACCATGAATTTTGTGACATCGTGTGGGTTTGTAAACTGATGTTCTTTGCAGAGTTTTGTGAACATTTAAATTAATTGAATATTAAGTTACAGGGCTCTGGTAAGACACTTGATGTTATGTTTTGTTACATAAAAGCTTTTGAAATGAAGCTTAAAGTTTTTAAGAGGGATGTAGATAATGAGAGATTTAGATACTTTCCAAACCTAAAGAGGTACATCAGTGATCTAAAAGATGACAGAACAGACCACAAATGTCTTCAAAAGCTGTTTGTAAACATTATCGAGTCAACAGTTTGGCAGTTCTCTACAAGATTTGCCAAATTCAGAGAACTGGAAAACACAGTAAAGTTCATCAAGTTTCCAGACAGCATCAAAATGGATGAACTAAACTTTAAAAGGTTTTCATGGATAGACATGGATGATTTTGAGATGCAGTTGATTGAATTTCAGAGTAGCTCAATTTGGAAGCAGAAATTTGTTGACCTTAGAGTTGACTTGGAAAATATTGAAAGAGAGAGATTAGAGATGAAAGTAACAAAGAGAAATGCAGAAAACGAAGTATTAAGGACTTGGAATACTATTCCAGAAAATTATGTCTGTTTAAAAAACCTTGCAACAGCATTGCTAACCATGTTTTCGTCTACATATGCTTGCGAATCTTTGTTCTCAATTATGAACTTTGTTAAGTCTCGTAACAGGAGTAGCATGACAGATGAAACTAGCGCTGCACGCATATCTCTCAATGTTACTAAATATAAACCCGATGTAAAATCTCTGTCATCAGTTATGCAGCAGCAGAAGTCTCACTGACAGTATATAAAAGGAGTCAACAAGTTTTTTATCTGTTGTATTCTATTAAAGTCACAAAAGCTTAAAGGCTGTTGAAATGTACTTCTGTAGGTTAAATAAATTTTTTTTCTGTTTTTTTTATACTATGTTTTACTGCACTGAGGTAATTTATTATTTTTTCGTTTAAAAAGTTCTTAAGAGATACCAAATATGTTCTAAAAAAAAATGGTTGGCACGTGGAAAAAGTTTGTGTCAGAGACTTGGCTGATTTTGGCACGCACTCTCAAAAAGGTTGCCCACCCCTGCTATAGACATTCCAATGTAAAATTGTTTTCTGTTAACGTTCCTGCAATCCATTCTCTGTAGATTTTCAAGGCACACACTGTTGAATAAAATACCGATTGGAAAAAGCACCATTATTATATATAATAATTTATAGTGCTTATTATAATTTACCGAGAACTACCAAGATTTCTTAACCCTCAAACCACTAGGGGCCCAAATGGAATTCACACCCACAGGCGCAACAAAAAAAAAAATTCCAAAAAATTCTTTCGTCTTATAGAAGTGTTCATTTTTGTTCCCTGATCACGGAAAAAATAACAAAAAAATCGTAGGTGGCATATTTTAGCCGCAATAGGGTAGGGAAGTGTGGCAAAAAAGGGGCGTTGGCAGAGCCTTCGCCAGATGAGGTCTACTCCGCCCGAGCTGTCAGACGGCAGTTGCCACAAATATATTATTACCTAATTATTTCAATGTCTCTGATTGATTTTTTCTTAGTTTTTTTGCAGTAATATTATTCAATACAGTGAATTGTGGTATATTTATATTATAAAATGTGTGAACCATCGCTGTACTCAAAATTATGGTGTGCATATTAGTGATTCAATTATTATGTTCATAAAAGAATAAACAAATAGTTTTGCTGTTGTTACACTATATACACAGGTTATATATAAGTATTTGCATGTTTTGTACACCATAACGAACTACTAAGTTGGTCTTGTGACTCAAAAAGCAACGAGGAGTGACCGCCAAACACCAGCGAGCCATTCACTGCCACTCCCTCCCTCAACACCACTTCACTCACCCTCATTCACCCCCCACAATACTCTTTCTGTATTTATTCACTATACACAGATGTTATATATACGTATTTGCATGTTTTGTTCACCATAACTGTACATCTAAGCTTGTATAGTGAGTAAAGGCCACAAAGACGTAGCTACTCACACAGTCAGCTGATCGGCGGCCGCCCTCAAGGCCAGACGCACTAATATTTGTCCTCCAACAATATTGTTTGTGGTATTATTACGCTATATACACATATTATATATAAGTATCTACCTGTTTTATTCACTATACCTGTACAAATAAGCTGGTATGGTGCCCAAAGACCATAGTGGCCATCAGTAAACACCATGCCAAGACGTGCAGACGACGCTCTTCCCTCACCAAAATGGCAGCTCCCAACCTACTCCTCTCGCTGTTATCTAACACTATACACACGTTATATATAAGTATCTACATTTGTGTTCACCATATCGAACCACTAAGCTGTTATGGTGAGTGCAGTCAATAAATGGTGGCCACACACAGTCAGAAGACGACGCCACAACCCTCCCTCGCACAGCCTTACGCCTCCCTCCATGGAGCACAGCGCTAAATATCACCACAATCCTGCTATTATCAGAATCCTGGTCAGTTTTATCACAGTCTTCAAATACTATCTTCAAAGTATACAGTCTTCAAAGAATACAGTCAAAGAATACAGTCAAAGAATACAGTCTTCAAAGGCTTCAGTAATACTATCACTGCTAAATAATAGAAGTATCATATATATTATGGTATTTGTAGGCGATGCTGTGCTCACAAGCTGAACAGCGGTGCTGTGAGCTTGTGCTGCGTGAGCCAGCCTTGTTGGCTTGCTCAATACTGACGCTGTAACACCCAAGAATGTTGGCCTGGATTTTTTTTCTAGGTGGCATCTGGCAACTATCGGTCGTGGCTGTACTATAGCTGCCCCTATCCCAGGCGGGGAGTTTAAATTATAGCGCTAGACACGAAATCATATATAAATGATGTGCGCGGTTTCGGTTTTGTCACTGATATCATTTATATATGATATGCGCGGTTTGAGGGTTAAAATAAAACTACGAGCCTTCAATAGGATGTAGTTAATCCATGACATTTGAATAACATGGAAAATAGTAAGTAAATTTCACAATTAACTGAGGAATGGGAAAATACAATTATCATTAAAATTGGAGCAATATTACTATTCTGTTGTCTACAGCAATGGGACGGGTACAATGAGACATACTATGGTACATAAGGAAAGGTCGGTGCCTGGAGATAGGCAATAACTAGATATCTACCACCGAGGAACTATGAACATTAGCAGCATAGGAACTATAAGCTTTTAGTTACATAGGTACTATGTTATATCGAGAACGGGTTGGCTCCTGTACCCTAAGACACCTGGCTACCACACTACACACACTGCTGGTACAGCCATACAGGGCAAAATTCTGAACATGAAAATTAGGCCTGAGGTGAACGATCTGACTGGGAGTCAGATTGGTCTGATCAGCAGCATCAGTACATCAGCATCAAGATGCAAGCACATCAGTTCAAGAACTGGGGTGGTGGGCTACTGGCTCTGGTGAGCCGCTGGTAGCACTAACGAATGGGAGCGCTAGTTGCATCCAGGGCTGCTTGTTTGATTTCTTTCTAGGGGGAATTATTTGATCTTTTAGACAGTAGATTGCACAGGTTAACCAGACAGTGGTCTGTTTTGATTCGGCCTACCTTTCTGGGTCCTTTCCCGGTCGATGGCAAGTATGACATTTTTAAATGTAAAGTGCTCATAGGCCACTACTCCCTGCGCCTCTCTGAGGGAGCCAGATTCTGGCTCGTGGTCTCCGGTCGGCATAAAGCCTCCTGTGACTGATGACCCCAAACTAATATAGCACATATTAATTCGGGTAGCTAGGCTCCCCACAGAAAATATTAGAAAAATCACTTTTGGAAACAGAGTGGTAGACGGTTGGAACAAGTTAAGTGAGAAAGTGGAGGAGCCCAAAACTGTCAGTAGTTTCAAAGCATTATATGACAGAGTGCTGGGAAGATGGGACACTAGGGTGGTGACACCCCCTAGGGTCAACACTTGCATCAGAGGAGCTCCAGCATATTTCAACAATCCTAAGCATTGTAGTACAGGTTGATGGTAGTGAGTGGTGTCCCAGAGAACATAAAGGTATAGTGCTCTTGAAAAATAGGTGAGATAACAGGAAAGTGCGAAGGGAAGTGAAAAATCAGATGAGAAAAAGTTGCCCTAGTGTTTCCAGTGCAGAGAAGAACATTCAAGATGGCCACCGGCAAGAGGAAAAACAAAACAGAGCTTGATTTTGTGGGATTCAATGAAGAAAGCATTGATATTAGCAGTCAACATAACAAGTTGGTAAAATTAGATACTATAGTGAACTACCATGTAGAAATAATTAGTAAATTTTAAGAACGTAATGACCATTTGAATAGCAAAGTTGTATGTCTTGAGAATATAGTGAAAAACTTGTGCAAGGATAAAAATCAATTGGAAACTAATTGCAAAGCCATGGAAGAAGAAAATAAACTCTTAAAAATAGCTTTGGAAGAAGTTAAAGTAAATTTAAACATAAATGACAACAGTAGGTTAGGTAAGGAAATTCAACAGGAGAAACAGCTTTTGTCAGCACAGATGGAGGAAGTTACTCAGGGAATAGAACAGTGCAAGAAAGATATGCAACTCACCCATGCACAAGTGGCCAAGGAGAAGGAAAAAATTGAAGAAGCAGTAAAGGAAGCCAAACACTGCAGCAAAAAAGATAAAACAAACATTAGGCTGGAAGTGAGAAAAGAATTGGCATCTGACCCGAAGTTGGTGCAAAACACAGTTGATCGGAGTAAGTCCCTGATAATTTTTGGTTGCAAAGAAAAGGAGATAACATCTAGGTCAGAAAGGGCTGTAGAAGAAGCAAAAGTAGTAGATAAAATTGTTGGCCTCGTGTAAGATCTTACAACCATAGAGAATATGTGCGACTACAGGAGAATAGGCAGGTACGTAAGAGGGAAAGATCGACCTTTGAGGATCACCCTAAACGGTCCCAAACACACGGAAGAAGTACTCAGGAATGCTAGAAAATTACAAAGTGATGAGGATGGGAAAGTGTGGTCGTTAAGACGAGATAATTCAAAAGAAGACTGAGAGAAGCTGAAACTGAACCTCGCCGAGACAAAAAGTTTAAATGAGAGCAGGAATGAAAAAGAAAAAAATTCTTTTTTTTTTTACAAAGTGATAGGGGTAGGCAGACCAGTTAAGTGGTACCTAAAGGCAAACCAACAAAATCAATAGAGAGAGGGGAAGTGAAGAATAAGGAGAGGGGGGAACAAGTTCCTGAAGATTGCATACACCAACATAGATGGAGTGAGATTGAAGATACTGGAGTTAAGTGATGTAATACAGCTGCAGATACCAGATATTGTTGCACTCATGGAGACAAAACTTGAAGATGTTATTTTAAATGAGGTCATATTCCCAAAACGGTTACTCAATTTGGAGAAGGGACAGAAAAACTAGGAAAGGCGGTGGCATTGCTGTGCTGGTGAAAGAACACCTAAAGGTGAAAGAAATAGTGACTGCCAATCCACAAGAAGTTGACATAATAGCACTAGAGATCTGCCATGAGGATGAAAAACTAATGGTCATAAATGCATATAGTCCACCGCCAAGCAGCACATGGTCAAAGGAGGAGCTAGATAGTAAACGCAAAGGTCTTATAACAATAATGAGAGAGATTATAGCGAGAGCGGATAACGATAGATCACGACTGTTGATAGTCGGTGACTTCAACTTGAAATCCATAGACTGGGAAGCATATGAAGCTAAAACAGAAGATTTTTGAACCTGTAGATTTGTAGACCTCATCCTGGAAACATTCCTGTATCAACATGTTAAACAAGCTACGAGGATGAGGGAAGGGGACGTTCCCTCCATGCTAGATTTGATATTTACCAGGAAGGAGGAAGAGATATTTGACATTCAGTACCTTCCTCCCTTGGGTAAAAGTGACCAAGTCTTTTTGGGAATAAAGTATGCAATGCGTTATAATCTGAAAGAAAATAAGGAGGTTGAACCAGTTGAAAAACCTGACATTGGGAGAGGACATTATGGCCATCTTAGTAATTTTATTAGTCAGTATAATTGGACGGACCTGATGCTAGACAAGGAAGTGAATGAGATGTATGTCAAGTTTTGTGAAATATATGATAAAGGCACAAAAAAATTTATACCAAAACAGAGATGCAGAACTAGGAAACAGGATTGGTTCAATAGAAATTGCGAGAGGGCCAGAGACCAAAAGACACAAAAATGGAATCAATACAGGAAGAGGCCAAACCCCCAAACATACCAGCGATACAAAGATCCGAGAAACAACTACACGGCAGTGAGGAGAGAGGCAGAAAGAAATTTTGAAAAAGGGATTGCAGACAAATGTAAAACAGAACCAGGTCTATTCTATAAATTCATAAACAACAAATTACAGGTAAAGGATAATATTCAGAGGTTGAAAATGGGAAATAGATTCACGGAAAATGAAAAGGAAATGTGTGAAACACTAAACGAAAAGTTCCAAAGTGTGTTTGTACAAAATGAAATCTTTAGGGAACCAGACACAATAAGAATTCCAGGGAACAACATAGAGCACATAGAGGTGTCTAGAGATGAAGTGGAAAAAATGCTCAAGGAGCTAAGTAAGAACAAAGCAGTTGGTCCAGATGGAGTTTCACCATGGGTTCTGAAAGAATGTGCAACTGAGATCAGCATTCCACTTCAACTGATTTTTCAGGCATCCTTGTGTACAGGAGTTGTAGCTGATGTGTGGAAAAAGGCTAACAGAGTTCCAATCTACAAAAGTGGAAACAGGGAAGACCCCCTTAATTATAGACCTGTATCATTGACAAGTGTAGAACTCAAAATATTGGAAAAAATAATTAAATCTAAATGGGTAGAGCACCTGGAGGAAAACGATATAATATCAGACAGACAGTATGGTTTTCGATCTGGAAGATCCTGTGTAATGAACTTGCTCAATTTTATGATCGAGCCACAGAGATTTTACAGGAAAGAGATGGTTGGGTTGACTGCATCTATCTGGACCAAAAAAAGGCTTTCGACAGAGTTCCTCATAAGAGGTTGTTCTGGAAACTGGAACATATTGGAGGAGTGACAGGTAAGCTACTAACATGGATGAAAAATTTCCTAACTGACAGAAAAATGAGGGCCGTAATCAGAGGCAAGGTATCGGATTGGAGGAATGTTACGAGTGGAGTACCACAAGGTTCAGTTCTTGCACCGGTAATGTTCATTGTCTACATAAATGATCTACCAGTGGGAATACAGAATTACATGAACATGTTTGCTGATGATGCTAAGATAATAGGAAAGATAAGAAACCTAGATGATTGTCATGCCCTTCAAAAAGACCTGGACAAAATAAGTATATGGAGCAACACTTGGTAAATTGAATTTAACATGAATAAATGCCATGTTATGGAATGTGGAATTGGAGAACATAGACCCCACACAACCTATAAATTATGTGAGAATTCTTTAAGGAATTCTGACAAAGAAAGGGATCTAGGGGTGGTTCTAGATAGAAAACTGTCACGTGAGGACCACATTAAGAACATTGTGCGAGGAGCCTATGCTACACTTTCTAACCTTAGAATTGCTTTTAAATACATGGATGGAGAAATACTAAAGAAATTGTTTACGACTTTTATTAGACCAAAGCTGGCATATGCAGCGGTTGTATGGTGCCCATATCATAAGAAGCACATCAACAAACTGGAAAAGGTGCAAAGACATGCCACTAAGTGGCTCCCAGAACTGAAGGACAAGAGCTACGAGGAGAGGTTAGAGGCATTAACCCTCAAACCACTAGGGGCCCAAATGGAATTCACACCCACAGGTGCAAAAAAAAAAAAAAAAAAAAAAAATCGTCTTATAGAAGTGTTCATTTTTGTTCCCTGATCACGGAAAAAATAACAACAAAATCATGGGTGGCATATTTTAGCCGCAATAGGGTAGGGAAGTGTGGCAAAAAAGGGGCGTCAGGCGAGCCTTCACCAAACGAGGTCTACTCTGCCCGAGCTGTCAGACGGCAGTTTCCACAAATATATTATTACCTAATTATTTCAATATCGCTTTGATTTTTCTTAGTTTTTTTGCAGTAATATTATTTCATACAGTGAATTGTGGTATATTTATATAATAAAATGTGTGAACCATTGCTGTACTCAAAATTGTTGTGTGCATATTAGTGATTCAATTATTATGTTCATAAAACAATAAACAAATAGTTTTGCTGTTGTTACACTATATACACGGGATATATTTATAAATATACAGTACAACCTTGATTCAACGTACCCCGATTCAACGAATCTCCGGCTAGTTCGCACACTTTTCAGGCCGAATTTACTCACCCGGTTTGACGAACAATGGTTTGCCGAAGCGGGGGATGTTCGGATTTGCTTACGATGTCCAGACAGAGTTTACAGACTGGTGGAAAACTTTCCCATTCTATCACAGATTACAATTAATAATTCTCTCATATGACAAATTGGATCACACAAGTGGATCACACAAGTGAACCACACAAGTGGACCACACAAGTGGACCACACATGTGGACCACAAGTGGTCCACAAGCTTACGATTTTGGGACAGAGTTCACAGAGTGGTGGAAAACTTTCTCATTCTATCACAGATTACAATTAATAATTCCTTCATAATTAGTTGGATCACAAAAGTGAACCATATGACCCAAACACCAGCCAAAATGGTCCACACAAACACCAGCCAGTGATCCACACAAGTGAACAACTGAGTTTCCATGATTTTCATTCACTGATCTGGTTGATTGATCTGGTTGATGGGGTTCTGGGAGTTCTTCTACTCCCCAAGCCCGGCCCGAGGCCAGGCTCGACTTGTGAGAGTTTGGTCCACCAGGCTGTTGCTTGGAGCGGCCCGCAGGCCACGTACCCACCACAGCCCGGCTGATCCGGAACTTCTCTTAGAAAACCGTCCAGTTTTCTCTTGAAGATGTCCACGGTTGTTCCGGCAATATTTCTTATGCTCGCTGGGAGGACGTTGAACAACCGCGGACCCCTGATGTTTATACAGTGCTCTCTGATTGTGCCTATGGCACCTCCAACCCGTTCTCACACAAGACAGCACATATATGACTTAATGCTTAAAGTCAATATGTTGAATATGAATTAGTAAATATGTGATATATTCCCAGTTACTTTTTTTCCAAAGCCCAAACTCTTCCTCACGTACCAATTTACGTCTCACAGTACCCGTCCGTCAACCTAGATAGCAGAATAGTCGTGATTGGTTCAATTATAAGAAAAATTGTACTTTTCAGGTCCCACATGGGTTGTGAAATTTACCTACTATTGTCCATGCTCTTAGAATATTAAAGATCAGCTACTTCCTATTGAAGGCTCGTAGTTTTGTTTTGAGAAATATTAGTTGTTCTTAGTAAATTATAATAAGCACTAAAAATGATTACATAAAATAACAGTCCTTCACCAATCAATATTATATACCATAGTTTGTGCTTTACAAATCTTTAAAGGATGTTTTGTAGGAACGCTAACAGAAAACGATGGTTCATTGGAATGTCTATGGGGTAAACTACTGTAAACAGGATGGTATTGTGTCTACTATACCAACTACAGGATCGGTATATTGTCCACTACCGCCTGTTAGGTGAGTAAGGGGTGCAATACCACCCACAGGATGGGTATGAGGGTCACATCCACCCAGAGGATGAGTATGGGGATCACATCCACCCACAGGAAGGGTATGGGGTCCAATACCACCCACAGGATGAGTATGGCGTCCACTACAACCCACAGGATGGGTATGGGGCTCCAATCACCCATAGAATAGGTATGGGGCTCCAACCACCCATAAAATGGGTATGGGGTCCAATAACACCCACTGGATATGTATGGCGTCCATTGTCGAGCTCGCAAACCGCAGCATTCATCTCAGAACCATGCCTATTTCACGCAGATTCCTTAATAAACGTAAGAGTTTTATATGTCACAAGAAAGATAGAAATATAAGCTTTATTCTAAATACCTTACCATGGGTATATTTAAATTTAAAGCGAAGATACGTGTACTTTTATAATAGCAGAGCTCCGACCCCGGACAGATCGCTCGACCGAGCAACTCTCTCTCAGAACAATGTTTATTTCACGTGAATTCGTTAATAAACATATATGTTTTATATGTCTCAAGAAAGACAGACATATAAGCTTCACTTTAAACACTTTACCATAGACATACTTAAAGTTCTAATGAAGATACATGTATTTTAAAAATTACGGAGCTCCTACCCCGTACAGACTGAACGACAGAGCAACTCTCTCTCAGATCAATGTTTATTTCACGTAAATTCGTTAATAAACACAAATGTTTTATAAGTCTTAAGCAAGAGAGAAATAAGAGCTTCATTTTAAATACATCACAATAGACATATTTATAGCTCAAGTGAAGATACATATGTTTTTATAGTAGCACTCAGTAGCTTGTCGGGCATGGAGTGCAGACGCCTACGCACTTGCCGATATATTGTATAATTAACAAAGATTCGCTAATAAAGCCTAAAATCTTATATGCCTCCAGAAAGACCGAGATATGAACATTATTATGATTGCACCAAATGAAATATATCATGTTCGAGGACAAAGATATATCAATTTTAAATTAAGTTTCGACTCTCTCTTGGGTGAGAGATGGGGCGACTCTCGCCCCATCTATTGGAGATTCTGTGCACTAAATACCCAAAGCTACTCAAACCCTCATAGCATTATTTAAGTAATGAAGTAATATGGTATATTTACTCACTATAATGTGGGTGCTGAATGCAGAACATGAGAAAACATATATTTACTCCAAACTAATGTAATTTCATTATTAAATAAGTAGCATCAAAGGAAGTCGACGGTCCAAGCGTCAATGTTGTGGAGCGACTTATCCAAGATATATCGTTGTTTGGAAAGTGTTTGTTGGCATATCCAGGGGTCGCACTTCTCTGCTCAAATTATCACAAATTTAAATTATAATGTTAATAAGTAGAATACGTATTTTTAATAAAATCTAACATAACTAGCCAGAAAACATTTAACATTTATTAAAAAATATATGTTTGGAAGTTAAATCGACTTCATATTCAATTTCTTTCTTTATTATGCACCCCATACCCATCCCGTGGGCGGTGGTGTACAGGATTACAGAGGCACATAATAGGTTCAGGAACTGAACCCTCTAGTTCGTTTAGCTAAGCAAATAACAATATATGACGCTAGTTAAAAAATTATCAATGTTGTATACACATGTACACACCCTCATACTTACATGTATGTATATATATATATATATATATATATATATATATATATATATATATATATATATATATATATATATACGTATACACATATACATACATATCTAATCACCCACACAATTACACACATCAATAATCTTTGTGTCACAAGTGACATTACAAGAGGCTCACAACAGTCACTATACGAGGCACTTTACATTTATAGTGAGTCACACAGTTACTAGTCTTGCTGCACACCCACCCAACTGGGCGGCAGCTTTACAGTCATGTGCATGCATTACCTACAGTAAGCAAATTTTGGATACTTCGCTAAAATTTCGGGCAGCACATCATTATGAATGAAGTACTTACACATTTCTTGGACACTATTGATGGTGTTATTTCTAAATTCCGCAATTTTTTCACATTCCATTATATAATGACGCAAAGTATGCGAATAGTTCTGCTGACAGAGTTTACATTTAGTCAAATGTAAATCAGCAGATGTTACAAACTCCCAGAGGTACTTGTAGCCGAGCCTAAGCCTAGCAGTGGTAACATCTAGAAGTCTGAGTATCTAGTGGGCCATTTTTGGTAAGCAGAACTGGCGCTGTGGGATGAACCAAACGTCGAGTTAAGGGGCCTAAATGAATGCTCATTCATATATGGCCCACTAGATGCATTCGGAGATCAATATGGGAAGGAATCCACAGGAGACAAACTCTGACTCCATCATTGATTATTTCACTATATCTGTGTCTAGCTTCAGAGATAAGCACGTCACAGTTATGCCTTGGGAAGCTGAGGGCAGTCAAGGATGACAAGGAGTCACTTACAATTAGCGTGTCAACTTTGGATTCATATACGCGCTCTAGTGCAAGGATTATGGCAACCAATTCTGTTTGAAGAGTGGAGGCCCAGTTACTTAGACGCGCTCCACACTCATGGGAGATGGAACCATCTCTCCCTGTCACAACAACTGCACTTCCAGCTGCACCATAGGACTGATCCAAGGATCCATCAGTGTAAATAATTTGGGAAAGGGAGCGCTCTCTGACTAAAGCATCAATTTGGCTTAAGGCATTGTACTTTGCTTCTTGTCGAAGCAAGGACTGTTCTTTAATCAGCTTCTTGGGTGGGAAAGGGGGACAGTAATTTGGAAAGGAGTGATCTCCCATGAGGCAGGAATGTGTTGTTGTTGTCTCTCTTGGTAGGGGTGATGATAGTTATACATACTGAGCACATTGGCAGTTACCGTAACCCATTTGGAGGGATGCTGATCTTCAAGGAAGAAGGCTTGGAGGGCTTCAGTGCAGGGGTTAGGGTGGGTTAGCCTAAGCATCTTGATACCAATTAAAGCATTAATTTCAGTGATACAATCACTTACACATGAAATATTCAGTTCCTTCCTCATGTTTAGTAATTTAGTTGTACGGGGGCATCCGAGGATAATCCTCATGGCTTCGTTTTGCATCTTTTCCAGCCCTCCAAGCATTCTCTCAGGCACTAGAGCAAGCATGGGTGCAACATAATCAATCAGCGACCTAATATATGAGAGATACATCATTTTGACAATTCTCACATTTGCACCATAGCTTGGATGGTAGCCTGCCACAGTCTTGAGAGCACGGAGCCTCTCTCTACATTAGCGACCCAGTCTGGCTACAACATTGCGGTACAGTAAGGAACTTCAAGACCAAGGAATTTGTATCTGGTTACATAGTCGAGCAGAGAGCCATCATGCAACTGCATTTTGCGAACAGCCCCACCCCGTCTGGGTGGGCGTCGGTTCAGGATCTTTGTTTTCTCTACTGAGGTGACCAAGCCTAGTTCATAGGACAATAGTTTTGCTATATATACTCGCTATTCGTTGACATGCGTTCGCTACTTAAACTACCATGTACTGTACTTATGTAAAATCTCCCATGTCTCTTCACTCATCTCACCGAACCCTACAGGCTCTGTGATATATTGTTTAATTAATTGAGATTCACAAATAAAGCTTATAATTGTATATGTTATCAAAAAGGCAGAGCTTAGTTTAGTTCATTTATTATGCACCCCATACCCATCCTATGGGCGATAGTGGAGTGTTACAGAGGCACATAATTGGCTCAGGGACTGAGCCCCACAATTCATATAGCCAAGCAAGTTATAATCTTGATAAGCTAGTTACAAAAGTCAATACACATTGTCACATCAACAATGGGCTTGAGACCGACCACAAGTACAGTTTATAATTTAAGCAACTGATTTATATGGAGGGCTAGTGTCACAATTGAAATGTTTATCCTACACATAACCCCCTCTCCCCCATCCAATTGGCAGCGGTGGATAGGTTACAATCAAGTCGTTTTTTGCGTTTTATTCAGAGATTAGATCTTATTGGGTGAGGAAAGATATTCATATTTTAAAGAAGGCTTCTTGGCTGATGCTCTCCATTGATGGAAAATATACAACCTTTTGAATATCAATGTTAGTTTGATCTAGATATTGTAATTAACGAAAGTATTTATGTCATCAGAAAGGTAGAAATATAGGCTACATTTAAAATCCTTTGTCATAAATATAACTGAAGTGAAAACGAAGATATATGCGTTTTGATAGTTACTTGATGGCTAGCTCTGAGAGTGTGAAGCCCTGCACACCAGCCAATAAATTGTATAATTAGTTTCCATATATTTTAATTAATCTTATAAATCTATATGTCAGAAGAAAGGAAGATGTAGCCGTTAATGTGACAACATTTAAAAATATATATATCTTAAGTTAAATAAATAATACCACCTTATCGCCGGTGTCCGGACACATGAAAATTACCTAGGTATCAGTATCCAGCCAGGCGGGGATCACAGGCTGCACAATACTGATAAATTATGTAATGCACTACTTGTGGTCCATCTCGAACCCATTTATGATGTGACGACTTATAGTGAATTTTGTAACTAGCTCATCAAGATTGTAACTTGCTTAGCTAAATGAATTGTGGGGTTCGGTCCATTCATTTTCTTTCTTTATTATGCACCCCATAATACCCATCCCGTGGGCGGTGGTGTAAAGGATTACACAGGCACATAATCGGTTCAGGAACTGAACCCTCTAGTTCGTTTAGCTAAGCAAATAACAATCTTTTGACGCTAGTTACAAAATTATTAATGTACACATACTTATGCATACATGTACATCTACATACGTATACATATATACATACACATACATATTTAATCACCCACACAAATACACACATCAGTAATCTTGTGTCACAAGTAACAAGAGGCTCACAACAGTCACTATAAAAGGCACTTTACATCCATGAGGAGTCGCACAGTTACTAGTCTAATTGCTCCACACCCACCCAACTGGGCGGCAGCTTTACAGTCATGTTCTCCACACCCACCCAACTGGGCGGCAGCTTTACAGTCATGTGCTGCATACATACCCAACTGGGCGGCAGCTTTACAGTCATGTGCTCCACACCCACCCAACTGGGCGGCAGCTTTACAGTCATATGCTCCACACCCACCCAACTGGGCGGCAGCTTTACAGTCATGTGCTCCACACCCACCCAACTGAGCGGCAGCTTTACAGTCATGTGCTGCATACATACCCAACTGGGCGGCAGCTTTACAGTCATGTGCTCCACACTCACCCAACTGGGCGGCAGCTTTACAGTCATGTGCATGCATTACCTACAGTAAGCAAATTTTGGATACTTCGCTAAGATTTCGGGCAGCACATCATTATGAATGAAGTACTTATACACATTTCATGGACACTATTGATGTTATCTTTAAATTCCGCGATTTTTTCACATTCCATTATATAATGACTCAAAGTATGCGAATAGTTCTGCTGACAGAGTTTACATTTAGTCAAATCTACATCATCAGATGTTACAAATTCCCAGAGGTACTTGTAGCTGAGCCTAAACCTAGCAGTGGTAATTAACATCTAGAAGTCTGCTAACATTATTGAATGACCCATAGACGAGCGATTCATCAAAGTTTATACAATATTGTGAAATTGAGAGTCAGTGTAGTAACATAAATTGGTAAATCATAAATATTGTAAGTTAAGAATCTGATGCATGTGTGTGTGTTGGGGGGGGGGGTTATACCCTTGGTAAGGGAGAGTGGCAGGTAACCTTAGAAGTTCTGTGGTCAACGTGGGGGAGGGGGGGGTCAAATCCACCCTCCAACATCTGGGCATAGTACCAGCAGCCTCCACAACACTCCATCAGCCTCCAGCTGGTGCTTGTAGATGCCTCATCTAACCTCACTTATGTCACACATTAACCTACAGTTCCTGTGATATATAAACCTCATCACGGTGGCATGTCACCAATATAAGCTGTATTGGATTTTGTCACGAAATGACGAAATGACTGGACGTATATGTATGTATGTATGTATGTATGTATGTATGTATGTATGTATGTATGTATGTATGTATGTATGTATGTATGTATGTATGTACGCATGCATGTATGTATGTATGTATGTATGTATGTATGTATGTATGTATGTATGTATGTATGTATGTATGTATGTACTCATGTATGCATGTATGTATGTATGTATGTGTGTATGTATGTATTCCCAATCACGTTAAAGACTCCCCCTCTATCATCCAATTAAAGAGAAAAACAACTATGTACTAAATAATCAACTCCTTGTAACTTTAATTATGCTGACCTTCCTATCTGTATTCAGACTGAGCCTACCATCATTAAAGGTGATTATAACGCTAGACAGGAATATTGGTAATTCGCAGTTCAGTAATCGTAACGGCAACCAACTGTTGTCACTATTAGGTAGTCACGATGATGCACAGATTGTGGGTGACCTTGAACCAACGCATATCTACGGAGGTATTCTTGATCTATGTCTCGGTGTCAACGTCTCCCACACCGTGTGCGCCTTAGCAATAGTGCCAGATATGGCGTCTGATCATCTGGCCATATTAGCCACTGTAAGCATTGGAAGCTCTATCCTCCCTGGTGGAGTGTTCAAGCGGAAGAGGCTGACTGTACCCATCGATCAACGAGACAATCTTGTTGCTCATGTGTCAGATTGGTGCAGTTCATCTGAGCCTTCATCAGTTGAAGATTTTAACAACACTGGTACTATCGACCAGTTTATAGAACCACTTGATTCATCGTCCAGGCCACGTAACCCAAATTACACTGGTCATAGCACTTATGTTTATTATAATGATTCTAAATTGCATGCACTAAAACGCACTGCCAGAATAATTGGACTAGCTTGTAGAAGGACCCGCACTGCTGAAATGCTTAAGCTCTTTCAAGCGGCTCTGGCAGAGGCCAGGGAACGTATGGTGGAGCTGAGGCAGACAGACTGGAAAACTTTTGTCCGTGGTCTCAATTCTCACACGCCACTTAAGTCGGGCATGGAAGGATATCAACAATGCCAATGGGAAAAATGCTGCAGAGATCTCGTACCCTAATCCTCTGCACAGAGCAAATGAGCTTGTTGATGCTTGGGCCATGACTTCCAGCTTTGACAGTCTTCCTCTACCCTCACAGAATGAACTAAATAATAGTATACTGATAGGGCAAGGCTCCTTGACTTCATGCGTCATCAAGAGGATGACTATGACATGCTTTTTACTGAATACGAACTAGATTCTGCTCTACATAAAGGTAAAGCTACATCACCCGGGGAGGATGGAGTTACTTACGGCATACTGCATATGCTTCGGCTAGTTCCAGGGAATCCCTTGTTTCAATTGTATAATATGAGCTATGTAACTGGGGAGCTTCCTAAGTCATGGACCAACAGTGTTATTATTCCCATTCCTAAGCCTCACCAGCCGAGTGCTTTTCGCCCAATCTCCCTCACTAGTTGTCTCTATAAGTGTCTTGAGAGGATGGTTCTCAACCGTCTCCTTTACAAAATTAATAATATGTTGTCTCCCCAGATATATTGCTTTACGCATGGAAAGAGTGTACATCACTGTATTACCACATTCCTCACCCTGCATACTGATAGGTCATATACCACTTTTCTAGATCTTAAGTCAGCCTTTGACATTGCTAGCCCACACGTCATTCTGAGAGAACTTGCTAAATTGAATATTGGAGGATGGCTTCTACGGTGGATAAGAGGCTATCTATCCAACAGGAAGTCTTCTGTACTGTTCCAGGGGCATAGGCGTGTAACGAGAGATTTTGAACTTGGCACTCCACAGGGAGGTGTCCTCAGTCGTACTCTGTTCAATGTGTTAATCAATGCACTTTTAAACTTAGTAACTAGAAGGTCCAGCGAACACATTATTAGCTATGTGGATGATATACTGATCCGCACCAATGGGTATACCAACACCCAAAATGTTCTGAACTCTGTATTGTACACATGTCAGGAACTATGCTTAGTCATCTCAGTAGAGAAAACAAAGATCCTGAACCGACACCCACCCAGACGGGGTGGGGCCCTTCGCAAAATGCAGTTGGATGATGGCTCTCTGCTCGACTATGTTACCAGATACAAATACCTTGGTGTTGAGGTTCTACTGAATCGCAATGTTTTAGCCAGACTGGGTCGCCAATGTAGAGAGAGGCACCGTGCTCTCAAGGCTGTGGCAGGCTGTGGCAGGCAAACACAACTGTACCGTACAGTGTTATATATTTATTTCAGTTTGAACAATTTTTAACATTAAAGGATAAATTCTTTAATTGGTTGAAATTGGTTTTAACATTCGAAGTCTAATTTGTTGATGTTAAATAATATAAGGTTCAAATTTATCAAGATACATACTTTAAAACTATTTCTATTTGATACCAACAGTATCACGTTAAGAGAAGCGTCTCGCCTTGCTAACCCAAGTATAAAATATATAAAGAAACGGTGCAACTGTACTGGTATCTGCAGTACAAATATATGTCCCCTATTTAAAGAAAAATAAACTGCACCAATCACTGCCACTCCTCACACCAATGCAACAATAAGGAGAGTGATAACAGTGCTTCACATTCGACAATGTTAAATTATTTAACAGATGACGAGATAATGAACATTGGAACAAATGTCCAGCTCTCTGACCTTCACATAAAATCTGCATGTCACCTCATGAAACTGTGCCAAGCGTAGAAGGCCTTCATGACCCAGCGTTGTAGCGGGACCTCTCCTGGCCAGTTACAATTGGTGAATTTATTCAAATTATCCAAGTTGATGGATGTCACTGGGGTCACCAACCATCAACGTTTCCAACATTGGAGTAACTGGACAAATTAACATATACGACACCAGGCATAAATTACCATCCAAATCTACTGCAGTTATCTTGTGTGCTCTTGCTAATTGCCAGGATGATAAGCTGATATGCAATATAATGAATGTCAGCAGACACAGGGACTCAAGTATGAGTGGGGTATATGCTGTTGCGTTTGCTGCATCACTTGCAAGTGGTGTAGATCCGGTGAACCTCGTATGATGTGCAGAATGAGACAACATCTTCAAGAGAACTTTAATGGAAAGTGTCTCATCTCATTCCCTGCAGCTCAGACACTGAGAAGAAAACGAATCATCCGGTCATGCTCGATGGAAGTGTACTGCATTTGCAGAAAGCCAAATGATTTGAAGCTGATGGTATGCTGTGACCGTTGCAATATTTGGCACCATGGATCATGTGTAGGTGTTACAGAATGTAATGATGATTCGTGGATTTGTTTCTTGTGCGCTAGCAACTTGTGAATTATAATTTAAAATAATTAATTAATACATTATTATTATTATTATTATTATAACCTTACCAAATGCTTTGCTGAATCAAATAATGTTATTACTTTCAATGTGTTACAATAGCATAATGAAGTGCTGCAAGTGTCAGGTCTTTTATATAGTCGGTATTTGTTATATTCTGTACTCTTTTTATGTTATTTAAATTTCAAATAAAAATAGTTTTAAAAGTATGTATCTTAATAAATTTGAACCTTATATTATTTAACATCAACAAATTAGATTTCGAATGTTAAAACCAATTTCAACCAATTAAAGGATTTATCCTTTAATGTTAAAAATTGTTCAAACTGAAATAAATATATAACACTGTACGGTACAGTTGTGTTTAATTATGTTTTGTGATTCCTTTGGAAAAAGTATTTGTGCACCAAGTACTACTAGGTCAGTATGAGATATGCTGAATGTTGTCAATATACCATCTGAATACGCTTCACTTTGCGTTAATCATTGAACGTCCTAATGATTAAGGTCCCCAAAAGGACTTAATCAGACATCAGTGGATATTTTTACTCTCCCTCTCTCTCAGAGCATCCCCTTATGTGTTGTATGTGGGTGCTGAAGTTCAGTCTCTTGTCTATGTATAGGTGAAGGAACTTTCCATAATTGTTATTGCTAATGTTTACTTGTAATACTGGGTATATACATCCAGTCCAGTGTTCTTACCCTCGACCGCGGCGAGGGTAAGCCGCGGCCGTATGGTCTGAAACCCACAAATATTTACAATGGGGGGGGGGGGGGGTGGATAGCATTTCCTCTTCAAGCACGCGCACACAAATGAACTATGTTACTTAACTGGAAGCACTCGTACAACATAATTTACACGATTTCTCATTATACTTCTTACCAGTATATATATACAGTATAGTACCAAGGAGGTTCTATGAATTTTGTGGCTAGCTCCTCAAGATTGTAACTTGCTTAGATAAATAAATTGTGTGTTCAGTCCCTGAACCCATTATGTGGTAAATTAACTAAACTAAAAACTATAGTATGGCGACGAAACCTGAACTGCATAATGTAAATAGGGATTAACCAGAAAAAGATATAGGTGAAGAATAACACCAGGTAACTGTAAAGCTGCTGCCCAGTTGGGTGGGTGTGGAGCACATGACTGTAAAGCTGCCGCCCAGTTGGGTGGGTGTGGAGCACATGACTGTAAAGCTGCCGCCCAGTTGGGTGGATGTGGAGCACATGACTGTAAAGCTGCCGCCCAGTTGGGTGGGTGTGGAGCACATGACTGTAAAGCTGCCGCCCAGTTGGGTGGGTGTGGAGCACATGACTGTAAAGCTGCCGCCCAGTTGGGTGGGTGTGGAGCACATGACTGTAAAGCTGCCGCCCAGTTGGGTGGGTGTGCAGCAAGACTAGTAACTGTGTGACTCACCATAAATGTAAAGTGCCTTGTATAGTGACTGTTGTGAGCCTCTTGTTGAATCACTTGTGACACAAGATTACTGATGTGTGTATTTGTGGTGGTGATTAAATATGTATGTGTATGTATATATGTATACGTATGAATATGTACATGTATGCATAAGTATGTGTACATTAATAATTTTGTAACTAGCGTCAAAAGATTGTTATTTGCTTAGCTAAACGAACTAGAGGGTTCAGTTCCTGAACCGATTATGTGCCTGTGTAATCCTTTACACCACCGCCCACGGGATGGGTATTATGGGGTGCATAATAAAGAAAGAAAATGAATGGACCGAACCCCACAATTCATTTAGCTAAGCAAGTTACAATCTTGATGAGCTAGTTACAAAATTCACTATAAGTCGTCACATCATAAATGGGTTCGAGATGGACCACAAGTAGTGCATTACATAATTTATCAGTATTGTGCAGCCTGTGATCCCCGCCTGGCTGGATACTGATACCTAGGTAATTTTCATGTGTCCGGACACCGGCGATAAGGTGGTATTATTTATTTAACTTAAGATATATATATTTTTAAATGTTGTCACATTAACGGCTACATCTTCCTTTCTTCTGACATATAGATTTATAAGATTAATTAAAATATATCGAAACTAATTATACAATTTATTGGCTGGTGTGCAGGGCTTCACACTCTCAGAGCAAGCCATCAAGTAACTATCAAAACGCATATATCTTCGTTTTCACTTCAGTTATATTTATGACAAAGGATTTTAAATGTAGCCTATATTTCTACCTTTCTGATGACATAAATACTTTCGTTAATTACAATATCTAGATCAAACTAACATTGATATTCAAAAGGTTGTATATTTTCCATCAATGGAGAGCATCAGCCAAGAAGCCTTCTTTAAAATATGAATATCTTTCCTCACCCAATAAGATCTAATCTCTGAATAAAACGCAAAAAACGACTTGATTGTAACCTATCCACCGCTGCCAATTGGATGGGGGAGAGGGGGGTTATGTGTAGGATAAACATTTCAATTGTGACACTAGCCCTCCATATAAATCAGTTGCTTAAATTATAAACTGTACTTGTGGTCGGTCTCAAGCCCATTGTTGATGTGACAATGTGTATTGACTTTTGTAACTAGCTTATCAAGATTATAACTTGCTTGGCTATATGAATTGTGGGGCTCAGTCCCTGAGCCAATTATGTGCCTCTGTAACACTCCACTATCGCCCATAGGATGGGTATGGGGTGCATAATAAATGAACTAAACTAAGCTCTGCCTTTTTGATAACATATACAATTATAAGCTTTATTTGTGAATCTCAATTAATTAAACAATATATCACAGAGCCTGTAGGGTTCGGTGAGATGAGTGAAGAGACATGGGAGATTTTACATAAGTACAGTACATGGTAGTTTAAGTAGCGAACGCATGTCAACGAATAGCGAGTATATATAGCAAAACTATTGTCCTATGAACTAGGCTTGGTCACCTCAGTAGAGAAAACAAAGATCCTGAACCGACGCCCACCCAGACGGGGTGGGGCTGTTCGCAAAATGCAGTTGCATGATGGCTCTCTGCTCGACTATGTAACCAGATACAAATTCCTTGGTCTTGAAGTTCCTTACTGTACCGCAATGTTGTAGCCAGACTGGGTCGCTAATGTAGAGAGAGGCTCCGTGCTCTCAAGACTGTGGCAGGCTACCATCCAAGCTATGGTGCAAATGTGAGAATTGTCAAAATGATGTATCTCTCATATATTAGGTCGCTGATTGATTATGTTGCACCCATGCTTGCTCTAGTGCCTGAGAGAATGCTTGGAGGGCTGGAAAAGATGCAAAACGAAGCCATGAGGATTATCCTCGGATGCCCCCGTACAACTAAATTACTAAACATGAGGAAGGAACTGAATATTTCATGTGTAAGTGATTGTATCACTGAAATTAATGCTTTAATTGGTATCAAGATGCTTAGGCTAACCCACCCTAACCCCTGCACTGAAGCCCTCCAAGCCTTCTTCCTTGAAGATCAGCATCCCTCCAAATGGGTTACGGTAACTGCCAATGTGCTCAGTATGTATAACTATCATCACCCCTACCAAGAGAGACAACAACAACACATTCCTGCCTCATGGGAGATCACTCCTTTCCAAATTACTGTCCCCCTTTCCCACCCAAGAAGCTGATTAAAGAACAGTCCTTGCTTCGACAAGAAGCAAAGTACAATGCCTTAAGCCAAATTGATGCTTTAGTCAGAGAGCGCTCCCTTTCCCAAATTATTTACACTGATGGATCCTTGGATCAGTCCTATGGTGCAGCTGGAAGTGCAGTTGTTGTGACAGGGAGAGATGGTTCCATCTCCCATGAGTGTGGAGCGCGTCTAAGTAACTGGGCCTCCACTCTTCAAACAGAATTGGTTGCCATAATCCTTGCACTAGAGCGCGTATATGAATCCAAAGTTGACACGCTAATTGTAAGTGACTCCTTGTCATCCTTGACTGCCCTCAGCTTCCCAAGGCATAACTGTGACGTGCTTATCTCTGAAGCTAGACACAGATATAGTGAAATAATCAATGATGGAGTCAGAGTTTGTCTCCTGTGGATTCCTTCCCATATTGATCTCCGAATGCATCTAGTGGGCCATATATGAATGAGCATTCATTTAGGCCCCTTAACTCGACGTTTGGTTCATCCCACAGCGCCAGTTCTGCTTACCAAAAATGGCCCACTAGATACTCAGACTTCTAGATGTTACCACTGCTAGGCTTAGGCTCGGCTACAAGTACCTCTGGGAGTTTGTAACATCTGCTGATTTACATTTGACTAAATGTAAACTCTGTCAGCAGAACTATTCGCATACTTTGCGTCATTATATAATGGAATGTGAAAAAATTGCGGAATTTAGAAATAACACCATCAATAGTGTCCAAGAAATGTGTAAGTACTTCATTCATAATGATGTGCTGCCCGAAATTTTAGCGAAGTATCCAAAATTTGCTTACTGTAGGTAATGCATGCACATGACTGTAAAGCTGCCGCCCAGTTGGGTGGGTGTGCAGCAAGACTAGTAACTGTGTGACTCACTATAAATGTAAAGTGCCTCGTATAGTGACTGTTGTGAGCCTCTTGTAATGTCACTTGTGACACAAAGATTATTGATGTGTGTAATTGTGTGGGTGATTAGATATGTATGTATATGTGTATACGTATATATATATATATATATATATATATATATATATATATATATATATATATATATATATATATATATATATATATATATATATATATATATATATATATATATATATATACATATACATGTAAGTATGAGGGTGTGTACATGTGTATACAACATTGATAATTTTTTAACTAGCGTCATATATTGTTATTTGCTTAGCTAAACGAACTAGAGGGTTCAGTTCCTGAACCTATTATGTGCCTCTGTAATCCTGTACACCACCGCCCACGGGATGGGTATGGGGTGCATAATAAAGAAAGAAATTGAATATGAAGTCGATTTAACTTCCAAACATATATTTTTTAATAAATGTTAAATGTTTTCTGGCTAGTTATGTTAGATTTTATTAAAAATACGTATTCTACTTGTTAACATTATAATTTAAATTTGTGATAATTTGAGCAGAGAAGTGCGACCCCTGGATATGCCAACACTTTCCAAACAACGATATATCTTGGATAAGTCGCTCCACAACATTGACGCTTGGACCGTCGACTTCCTTTGATGCTACTTATTTAATAATGAAATTACATTAGTTTGGAGTAAATATATGTTTTCTCATGTTCTGCATTCAGCACCCACATTATAGTGAGTAAATATACCATATTACTTCATTACTTAAATAATGCTATGAGGGTTTGAGTAGCTTTGGGTATTTAGTGCACAGAATCTCCAATAGATGGGGCGAGAGTCGCCCCATCTCTCACCCAAGAGAGAGTCGAAACTTAATTTAAAATTGATATATCTTTGTCCTCGAACATGATATATTTCATTTGGTGCAATCATAATAATGTTCATATCTCGGTCTTTCTGGAGGCATATAAGATTTTAGGCTTTATTAGCGAATCTTTGTTAATTATACAATATATCGGCAAGTGCGTAGGCGTCTGCACTCCATGCCCAACAAGCTACTGAGTGCTACTATAAAAACATATGTATCTTCACTTGAGCTATAAATATGTCTATTGTGATGTATTTAAAATGAAGCTCTTATTTCTCTCTTGCTTAAGACTTATAAAACATTTGTGTTTATTAACGAATTTACGTGAAATAAACATTGATCTGAGAGAGAGTTGCTCTGTCGTTCAGTCTGTACGGGGTAGGAGCTCCGTAATTTTTAAAATACATGTATCTTCATTAGAACTTTAAGTATGTCTATGGTAAAGTGTTTAAAGTGAAGCTTATATGTCTGTCTTTCTTGAGACATATAAAACATATATGTTTATTAACGAATTCACGTGAAATAAACATTGTTCTGAGAGAGAGTTGCTCGGTCGAGCGATCTGTCCAGGGTCGGAGCTCGGCTATTATAAAAGTACACGTATCTTCGCTTTAAATTTAAATATGCCCATGGTAAGGTATTTAGAATAAAGCTTATATTTCTATCTTTCTTGTGACATATAAAACTCTTACGTTTATTAAGGAATCTGCGTGAAATAGGCATGGTTCTGAGATGAATGCTGCGGTTTCCGAGCTCGACAATGGACGCCATACATATCCAGTGGGTGTTATTGGACCCCATACCCATTTTATGGGTGGTTGGAGCCCCATACCTATTCTATGGGTGGTTGGAGCCCCATACCCATCCTGTGGATTGTAGTGGACGCCATACTCATCCTGTGGGTGGTATTGGACCCCATACCCTTCCTGTGGGTGGATGTGATCCCCATACTCATCCTCTGGGTGGATGTGACCCTCATACCCATCCTGTGGGTGGTATTGCACCCCTTACTCACCTAACAGGTGGTAGTGGACAATATACCGATCCTGTAGTTGGTATAGTAGACACAATACCATCCTGTTTACAGTAGTTTACCCCATAGACATTCCAATGAACCATCGTTTTCTGTTAGCGTTCCTACAAAACATCCTTTAAAGATTTGTAAAGCACAAACTATGGTATATAATATTGATTGGTGAAGGACTGTTATTCTATGTAATCATTTTTAGTGCTTATTATAATTTACTAAGAACAACTAATATTTCTCAAAACAAAACTACGAACCTTCAATAGGAAGTAGCTGATCTATAATATTCTAAGAGCATGGACAATAGTAGGCAAATTTCACAACCCATGTGGGACCTGAAAAGTACAATTTTCCTTATAATTGAACCAATCACGACTATTCTGCTATCTAGGTTGACGGACGGGTACTGTGAGACGTAAATTGGTACGGGAGGAAGAGTGTGGGCTTTGGAAAAAAAGTAACTGGGAATATATCACATATTTACTAATTCATATTCAACATATTGACTTTAAGCATTAAGTCATATATGTGCTGTCTTGTGTGAGAACGGGTTGGCACCTCTGCTCTTCACAGGTTCAATCTTGCATTTTCTTCCATATCGTTCACTCCAGTAACGTTGTTATTTTACTGTGTAGATTTGGGACCTGACCCTCCAGTATTTTCCATGTGTATATTATTTGGTATCTCTCTCGTCTCCTTTCTAGAGAGTACATTTGGAGAGCTTTGAGACGATCCCAATAATTTAGGTGTTTTATCGCGTCTATGCGTGCCGTATATGTTCTCTGTATTCCCTCTATTTCAGCAATCTCTCCTGCTCTGAAGGGGGAAGTGAGTACTGAGCAGTACTCGAGACGGGACAACACAAGTGACTTGAAGAGTACAACCATTGTGATGGGATCCCTGGATTTGAAAGTTCTCGTAATCCATCCGATCATTTTTCTGGCTGACGCGATATGTGCTTGGTTATGCTCCCTTGGTTATTATGATTTGGGGCACACGTATCTTTGTATATTAATTTAAAGGATGAAGCGTGATTACCTAGCTACATGTGGTAAAATCTCCTTAAAGACATTTTCTGCGATGAAACAAGATGAGTGAGGGTGGACAGATAAGAGAATACTGTACTGTAAACCTCACTTTACAGTGAGGTTTCACTCACTTTCGTCTGTGTGTCGTCATAGTTCAGTGACCCATGGTCTTTTGAAAGTTTCATATTAATAAATAATGTCTAAAACCAGTGTTTTAATAGCTTTTTATTATCCTAATTAAACTAAACTAAATAAAACCGAAAATATACTGTAATATGATAGACATCTGCTCTTTAAGAAATTACTGTATGTTATTGGAACAACTCTAGCATGAGTGGACGGGTCTAATCCCTGTACACACACCATGCTTGTTTCATCCCTCCCTCCCTCCCTCCCTCCCTCCCTCCCTCCCTCCCTCCCTCCCTCTCTCTCTCCCTCCCTCCCTCCATACCTCCCTCCCTCCATACCTCCCTCCCTCTCTCCATCCCTCCCTCCCTCCCTCTCTCCATCCCTCCCTCCCTCTCTCCAGCCCTCCCTTTCTCCATCCCTCCCTCCCTCACTCTCTCCATCCCTACCTCGCTCTCTCCATCCCTCCCTCTCCCTCTCCATCCCCCCCTCCCTCCCTCTCTCCATTTTTCCCTCCCTCCCTCTCTCCAGCCCTCCCTCCCTCGCTCTCTCCATCCCTCCCTCTCTCCCTCCAGCCCTCCCTCCCTCCCTCTCTCCATCCCTCCCTCCCTCGCTCTCTCCATCCCTCCCTCTCCCTCTCCATCCCCCCTCCCTCCCTCTCTCCAGCCCTCCCTCCCTCTCTCTCTCCAGCCCTCCCTCCCTCCCTCTCTCCAGCTCTCCCCTCCCTCACTCTCTCCATCCCTCCCTCTCCCTCTCCATCCCCCTCCCTCTCCCTCTCCATCCCCCTCCCTCCCTCTCTCCATCCTTCCTTCCCTCTTTTCAGGCCTCCCTCCCTCTCTCCAGCCCTCCCTCCCTCCCTCTCTCCAGCCCTCCCTCCTTCCCTCCCTCTCTCTCCATCCCTCGCTCTCTCTCCATCCCCCCCTGCCTCCCTCTCTCCATCCCCCCCTCTCTCTCTCCATCCCTCCCTCTCTCCATCCATCCTTCCCTCCCTCCCTCTCTCCATCCATCCTTCCCTCCCTCCCTCTCTCCATCCATCCCTCCCTCCCTCTCTCCATCCATCCCCTTTCTCCCTCCATCCATTCAGAATTGAAGAAACAAATCAAGTTAAAAAAAAGTTAACTGGGTCAGAGTTAGGGTTATCACCGAGTCGGTCCCTTCACCACCACCGACACACCTCCCCCACCCCTACAGCCCATACACACACACACCCTCAAATCATCCATCCTTCCATCCCTCCCTCCATCCTTCCATCAACCAATCTCCATCCTCTCCTTCCCTGCCTGCCTCCCTGCCTGCCTGCCTCCCTGCCTGCCTGCCTGCCTGCCTGCCTGCCTGCCTGCCTCCCTCCCTGCCTGCTTGCCTGCCTGCCTGCCTGCCTGCCTCCCTGCCTGCCTGCCTGCCTGCCTGCCTGCCTGCCTATCCACCCACCAATCAGCCATCACTGACACAATGAGTGCATTTGGAGCCGACATTGTGCACGGATGTTCCTTGATTGTGCCGATATGTCCAACAAAGTCGCGGAATGAACACGCCAGCCTCTTGACAAATCAAAATATAGTGTTAAAATTAAAGTTGCAGTAATTTTAGTGTACAATAGTTTTTATAAACTTTATTGTAGTACTCAACATACAACAGAACTACTCAACACAGTGTTAACGGCATAATACACTACAGTATGTATTTACTGTACAGCATTCACAACTCCATGAGACTTCAAGATGGACTTAACTCCAACAATAAGGTAAATAACAAATGTAACAGTATTTGTTAGTAATAATATATAGGTACAGTATATAATATGATAATGCATTTTTATTGTCTACAAAAAAAATAAAGACACTGATGCAAACGCCTCCTAAAGGTCACCTCATGCAACGAATCCAACGCTCCAACGAACTAGGGTCGGTCCCATATAGTACGTTGAATCGAGGTTGTACTGTATATATGTTTTGTTCACCATAACGAACTATATGGTCCAACCTATATGGTCTTGTAAGTCAAAAAGCAACGAGGAGTGACCGCCGCACACCTTCGAGCCACTCACTGCCATACCCTCCTTCAACACCACCTCACTCGCCCTCAATCTCCTCCCACAATACTGTTTTTGCATTTATTCACTATACACAGATGTTATATATATGTATTTACATGTTTTGTTCACCATAACTGTACATCTTAGCTTGTATGGTGAGTAAAGGCACAAAGACGTAGCTACTCACACAGTCAGCTGATCGGCGGCCGCCCTCCAGGCCAGACGCACTAATATTTCTCCTCCAACAATATTGTTTGTGGTGTTATTACGCTATATACACACATTATATATAAATATCTACCTGTTTTATTCACCATACTTGTACAAATAAGCTGGTATGGTGCCCAAAGACCATAGTGGCCATCAGTAAACAACATGCCAAGTCGTGCTGACGACGCTCCTCCCTCACCAAAATGGCGGCTCCCAACCTACTCCTCTCGCTGTTATCTCACACTATACACATGTTATATATAAGTATCTACATTTGTGTTCACCATAGCGAACCACTAAGCTGGTATGGTGAGTGCAGTCAATAAATGCCCGAAACGCTTTGCGTAATAGTGGCTTTAGGCATTGTATGTACTAGCTCTATCTATTAACCCAACAAACTTTGTAAAATCTCTTTATGTATGTACCTTACCTAAATAAAAATTATTATTATTATTATTATTATTATTATTAAATGGTGGCCACACACACAGTCAGAAGACGACGCCACAACCCTCCCTCCCACAGCATTACTCCTCCCTCCATGGAGCACAGCGCTAAATATCACCACAATCCTATTATCAGAATCCTGGTCAGTTTTATCACAGTCAGGGGGCTTCAGTAATACTATCACTGCTAAATAATAGCAGTGTCATATATATTATGGCATTTGCAGGCGATGCTGTGGTCACAAGCTGAACAGCAGTGCTGTGAGCTCATGCTGCGTGTGCCAGCCTTGGTGGCTTGCTCAATACTGACTCTATAACACCCAAGAATGTTGACCTGGATTTTTTTTCTAGGTGGCATCTGACAACTATCAGTCGTGGCTGTACTATAGCTGCCCCTATCCCAGGCAGGGCGTTTAAATTATAGCACTAGACATGAAATCATATATATATGATGTGCGCGGTTTCGGTTTTGTCACTGATATCATATATATATATATATATGATTTGCGCAGGTTAAGAGTTAAATATGCAAGAACTAGAAGATAGAAGAAAAAGAGGCGATATGATCACTACGTTCAAAATAGTAACAGGAATCGGTAAAATTGATAGGGAAGAATTCCTGAGACCTGGAACTTCAAGAACAAGAGGTCATAGATTTAAACTAACGAAACAAAGCTGCCGGAGATATATACAAAAATTCACTTTTGTAAACAGAGTGGTAGACGGTTGGAACAAGTTAAGTGAGAAGGTGGTGGAGGCCAAAACCGTCAGTAATTTCAACGCATTATGTGACAAAGAGTGCTGGGGAGACGGGACATCACGAGCGTAGCTCTCATCCTGTAACTACACTTAGGTAATTACTACAAGCATAGCTCTCATGCTGCAACTACACTTAGGTAATTACCGTACAACACTATAGTCACATCCAACATATTCTGATAAACAGGCTACATGAGGCAAACAAAATCTACAGGTATGTGGTCATTAACAATCCCAAGTTCTGCAACAGTGTATATATATTCACACTTTCCTTGTCATAAAATTATTGTTATAATTTCTGGATATTATGCAGTATCCACTCAATTTAATGACCTATATGGGGTAGTACTCAGGTTGTTAAATCTGAAGCTCCACTATATCTGGAGGTCTTAAAATGTCGGTAACTTTTTAGTCTTGAGTTATCTTGAGGTTATCTTGAGATGATTTCGTGGCTTAGTGTCCCCCGCGGCCCAGTCCTCGATCAAGCCTCCACCCCCAGAAAGCAGCCCCTGACAGTTGACTAACTCCCAGGTACCTATTTACTGCTAGGTAACAGGGGCATCAGGGTGAAAGAAACTCAGCCCGTTGTTTCTCGCCAGCGTCCAGAATCGAACCCGGGACCACAGGATCACGTTTCCAGTGTTCTGACCGCTCAGCCACCGGCCACCGGCAGTCATTTCTGGGAGGACAACTGGAAGAATGTGGGCTGGCTGGCTGTGAGTGGACTGAGTGGATTAGTGGGCTGGATGGATCAATGGATAACTGACAGGTGTGTGTACTGGCTGGCAGATGGGCAGAGTGGGTAAGTGGATTGATGGCAGACTGGCAGATTTGGGCAGAGTGGTGGGCAGGTAAAGGGATTGTTGGCCAACTGGCAAGCTGGCGGGTGGCCTTTGGATGGATGGATGGCTGACTGGTGGACAGGAGGGCTTGCAGGTACGGGTGGATGGGAAGGGTAATTCGATTTGTGACTGACAGATGGGCTTCAGGTGGGCTGGCAGGCAAGCTGGGTGGAGAGTTGGGTAGGTAGGCTGGCAGGGTGGGCAGGCAGGGTCAGTGGGTAATGTGGATGAATGGATTGGTGGCTGACTGGTAGGCAAGCAGGATGGGCAGGCGGGCAAGCAGGCAAGGTGGGCAGATGGGCAAGGCAGGTAGGTGGGCAAGCAGGCAGGCTGGTAGGGTGGGTAGGCAAGCGGGCAGTGGATGAGTGCGTAGGTGGGTGGATGGATGGATGGATGGATGGATGGATGGATGGATGGATGGATTGGTGGCTGAATGACAGGGTGGCCAAGCAGGGTGGCCAGGCAGGGTGGCCAGGCCGGCTGGCAGGGTGGGCAGACACTGGATCCATTCCTCAGCTCCTCCATCCCCACTACATCCTATTACTCCCATTCCAACACCAAACCCTCCCAGATATATCCCCCACCCCTCCAGCAACGTCTACATGGTCCGTCTGTACAGGATTAATATGGTATGGTTTTGATTCTTAGCTACCTTCCCACCAACTAGTGGCCTGGGAGGCAGAATGCCCAAGTGCCTGACTCATATTGTTTACAAACTGTGACTGGGTGCTACTATAACTGTGAATCCCTGATTGACTTTGACTGGGTGTAATTGATTGTGACTTATGACGGTGAATGCCTCACTGACTTGAGATTTTGGCCTGTCTAACTGTGACTTGTGACAATGCTTGACTGACTGTGACTTGACTGTGGCTATGACTGGTTGCAACTAATTGTGACTAGCTAAGACTGGATGCTACATAACAGGGGAAATCTGTAAAGGACAAAATGTAACTGCTGGCCTAGCAAGGGCAAGGTTGTCACAACACAATAGTAGCCTCCAGTTTAACGAGCACCGAACTCTGTAAACTCAATACCAAATTCTGGATTTAACGGTCAATGATTACGTAAATAAGACACCAGTTACCAATCTAAAATCTGATCGTTGTATCCGACAGAATGGTAAATCAGAGGTTCTTAAATTGAGTGGATAAAACTGAATATTTGTAAGTATCCAGCACAATGAGATCTCCTACTTACATCTCAAGTATCCATGGCCACCGCAGGCTTCTCGACACTCCTGTATGGCATCCCGGGCTGTCCAGCCAGAAATAGGCTTACCAGCTGATGACAATCCATGCACTTCCTGCCCATATAAAGCCTGACGACAAGGATTCTATGTTTAACACTCATGATGTAATAATCTTTAATAACATGATAACATGACAAATCAATTAAATCTGAGTCTACTGTAATATGATATGAAGTGATACAGTCTAGGGGAAGAATCTGTATAAGAATTAATATCAGTTCTAACACTGTATAAAGGTTTTAGGGAGACCAAAAAACCAGCGTTGAATGTAATGAAACGCCATTTTCTGGGCGAGTCCCGGAGGCTCCCCGGAGCTATCCATGGCTGATATGGATATCCCTAACTATTTTGCATCAGTCGATGTGGGTGGAGTTCTAGGCCTACCGGGGACCACGAGCCAGAACCTGGCCCCCTCAGAGAGGCACGGGGAGCAATGGCCCATAGAAATGCACATGTGATTTGGAGCATTCTATATCTGCCATCGACCGGGACAGGCACCCAGAAAGGTAAGCGCCACAAAACAAACCCCTATTCTGGTTAACAACAAAAATCGACAAACAAGTGGACAGAACTCCCCCAGGAAAACGAACTAACAAGCATGACGTCACACGAGCCGCGCCGCATGTCTGCGCAGCTCCCCCCTCTCCGGGAGGGGGAGGGGGAGCCCCAGACCCCTGCGCCGGCGATCCCCGCCCCAGTTCTGAGGCTGGATATCAAAACCGCGAAAAACCCCGCCGACCGGAGGGCGGGAGGGTGCCGGGGAGCCTCCGGGACTCACCCAGAAAATGGAGTTTCATTACATTCAACGCTGGTTTTCTGGGGGGAGCCCCTACGGTTCCCCGGAGCTACCTCACCAAAGACTACCTAAGAAAACAAGGGGACATACCCGGGAGGCGGTCGGTGAATCACTCAACACGAAGTCGAGACAACAACCCAAGGTATAGCATTCACCAGAAAAAAGGGAGAACGGCCGCAGACGAAGAAACCTATGATCACGACCATAGGAGCCAAAAACACTGCGCCTGAGAAGAGCATGAAGCTCTGCATACGACCCCCAGAGGCGAATGCCAACACAAAAAGAAAACCGAGGCAAAGCAAACCTGACCCCAAGGAGCCACAACCAAGGAGAAGAAAAACAGGAGAGCACCCTGTCCAAAGACCAGGACGACATAGGCAGTGCATAAGCAGGCCGGAGGTGTAACAACGCAAGATACACCCTGCGAAACGGCGCAGAAGGAATATCGATACCGAAGGCTAGCAGCAGAAACCAAGGTGCCAGACCCAGGAACGGCCCCAAGCGCCTCTACAACCTCCGCAAGCCAATCCTATGACAGCCCCAGGAGAGAAAAAAAAACGCAGGACCAAAACGAAAATGCCACATGTGTGCAAGTCCACTTCCACAAGTGCAGCTGACAGGGAAGGAACTCGCATAAGGAGCCGCCCTGCACCAACATCCCGCAGAAGGGCAGGAGTGAAAAGACTCATTAAGAGGAGCAAAATCGCTCCCAGGAAAACTAGTAGCGCCGAGACAGTGTGAAGAGAAGAGATATTCACAAAAGAACAAAAAGCCCAACACCCAGAAGCTGCCGGGAAGAGGACCCACAAGCCCTAGAAAGGCCCGGAGGGAAGTCCAACCGAATGACGACAGACGCACCAGAAAACGGGCACAATGGACAAGGAACCGAGCCCAGGGAGGGGCTGACGCCCACAAAGCACGTGCGGAGAGGGAGAACGAAAAACCCCACACCACAAAACTGCAAGTCCCTCCCAGAGGAGTAGAAAAACCCCAGCGGGGACCAACGGGGCCTGAGGCCTCACACGTGAGCCCCACCCCAGCCTCGGGAACCCACCCCGCAAGCCCCGGGGCCGAGCTGTCCCCTCAAAGCCCCAGCGTCAAGAAAAACCCCGGGGCAGCCGTGAAAAACACGAAGGAAGGGAACCCACTAGGCTCTGGAACCGAAACCAGAGGATAGGCGAGGGGCGAGACGAAGACCCCAAGCTCATCCCCAGCCAGCACAATGAGGCGAGGACAAGACAGAGAATAAAAGGAACATGGAAAAACCAGGCCCGGCACAGCAAGACCGGCAAGGAGGAGAGCCCCAGAGGGAGCACGGAAGGGCCGAACATAACGCCACAACCAACCCAGACACGCAGCTGCAGTACCAAAACCGCAGCAAAACGTCACCACACTCCCAGAGGAAGCGACAGAGAAGATAGATAATTCGTACACGAGTGGCACACAAGGGGACACAGGCGGAAACTGAGCACCCAACTGAGCCACAGGGACGGTAGAAGAAATGTGTGCAGTGTAACAGGCAATCAAAGGAACACAGTACTCTTAAAAACACAGGACTCTTAAAAATAGCTTTGGAAGAAGTTAAAGTAAATTTAAACATAAATAACTACAATAGGTTAGGTAAGGAATTTTAACAGGAGAAACAGCTTTTGTCAGCACAGATGGAGGAAGTTACACAGAGAATAGAACAGTGCAAGAAAGATATGCAACTCACTTATGCACAAGTGGCCAAGGAGAAGGAAAAAATAGAAGAAGCAGTAAAGGAAGTCAAACACTGCAGCAACCAAGATAAAACAAACATTAGGCTAGAAGTGAGGAAAGAATTGGCATCTAACCAGAAGTTGGTGCAAAACACAGTTGATCGGAGTAAATCCCTGACCATTTTTGGCTGCAAGGAAAAGGAGATAACATCTAGGTCAGAAAGAGCTGTAGAAGAAGAAAAAGTAGTAGATAAAATTGTTGGCCTCGTGGAAGGTCTTACAACCATAGAGAATGTCTGCGACTACAGGAGAATAGGCAGATATGTAAAAGGGAAAGATCGACCTTTGAGGATCACCCTAAATGGTACCAAACAAATGGAAGAAGTATTAAGGAATGCTAGAAAATTACAAAGTGATGAGGATGGGAAAGTGTGGTTGTTAAGACGAGATCTTTCAAAAGAAGATAGAGAGAAGCTGAAACTGAATCTCGCCGAGGCAAAACGTTTAAATGAGAGCAGGAATGAAGAAGAAATCAATTCTTTTTTCTACAAAGTGATAGGGGTAGGCAGGCCAGTAAAGTGGTACATAAAGGCAAACCAACAAAATCATTAGAGAAAGGGGGAGTGAAAAATAAGAAGAGGGGGAACAAGTTCCTCAAGATTGCATACACCAACATAGATGGAGTAAGATCAAAGATACTGGAGTTAAGTGATATAATACAGCTGCAGACACCAGACATTGTTGCACTCACGGAGACAAAAGTTGAAGATGCTATTTTAAATAAGATCATATTCCCAAGGGGCTACTCAATTTGGAGACGGGACAGAAAAATCAGGAAAGGCGGTGGCGTTGCTGTGCTGGTGAAAGAACACCTAAAGGTGAACGAAATAGTGACTGCCAATCCACAAGAAGTTGACATAATAGCACTAGAGATCTGCCATGAGGATGATAAACTAATGATCATAAATGCATATAGTCCACCGTTAAGCAGCACATGGTCAAAGGAGGAGCTAGATAGTACACGAGAAGGTCTTATAACAATAATGAGAGAGATCATAGCGAGAGCGGATAACGATAGTTCACGACTGTTGATAGTCGGCGACTTCAACTTGAAATCCATAGACTGGGAAGCATGTGAAGCTAAAACAGAAGATTTCTGGACCTGTAAATTTGTAGACCTCATTCTGGAAACATTCTTGTATCAACATGTTAAACAAGCTACGAGGATGAGGGAAGGGGACGTCCCCTCCATGCTATATTTGATATTTACCAGGAAGGAGGAAGAAATATTTGACATTCAGTACCTTCCTTCCTTGGGTAAAAGTGACCATGTCTTTTTGGGAATAAAGTATGCAATGTATCATAATCTGGAAGAAAATATGACGGTCGATGTAAATGAAAAACCTGACTTTAGGAGAGGACATTATGGCAACCTTAGAAAAATTTTTAGTGAGTATAATTGGACAGACTTGTTGCTAGGCAAGGAAGTGAATGAGATGTATGTCAGGTTTTGTGAAATATATGATAAAGGCACAACAAAATTTATACCAAAACAGAGAAGCAGAACTAGGAAACAGGATTGGTTCAACAAAAAGTGCGAGAGGGCCAGAGACCAAAAGACACAAAAATGGAATCAATACAGGAAGAGGCCGAACCCCCAAACATACCAGCGATACAAAGATGTGAGAAACAACTACACGGCAGTGAGGAGAGAGGCAGAAAGAAATTTTGAAAAAGGGATTGCAGACAAATGCAAAACAGAACCAGGTCTGTTCTATAAATTCATAAACAACAAATTGCAGGTAAAGGATAATATTCAGAGGTTGAAAATGGGAAATATATTCAAGGAAAATGAAAAAGGAAATGTGTGAAACATTAAACGAAAAGTTCCAAAGTGTGTTTGTACAAAATGAAATCTTCAGGGAACCAGACACAATAAGAATTCCAGAGAACAACATAGAGCACATAGAGGTGTCTAGAGACGAAGTGGAAAAAATGCTCAAGGAGCTAAATAAGAACAAAGCAGTTGGTCCAGATGGAGTTTCACCATGGGTTCTGAGAGAATGTGCACCTGAGCTCAGCATTCCTCTTCAACTGATTTTTCAGGCATCCCTGTATACAGGAGTTGTAGCTGATGTGTGGAAAAAGGCTAACAGAGTTCCAATCTACAAAAGTGGAAACAGGGAAGACCCCCTTAATTATAGACCTGTATCATTGACAAGTGTAGAACTCAAAATATTGGAAAAAATAATTAAAACTAAATGGGTAGAACACCTGGAGAGAAATGATATAATATCAGACAGACAGTACGGTTTTCGATCTGGAAGATCCTGTGTATCGAATTTACTCAGTTTCTATGATCGAGCAACAGAGATATTACAGGAAAGAGATGGTTGGGTTGACTGCATCTATCTGGACCTAAAAAAGGCTTTCGACAGAGTTCCACATAAGAGGTTGTTCTGGAAACTGGAAAATATTGGAGGAGTGACAGGTACGCTTCTAACATGGATGAAAAATTTTCTGACTGATAGAAAAATGAGGGCTGTGATCAGAGGCAATGTATTGGACTGGAGAAATGTCACAAGTGGAGTACCACAGGGTTCAGTTCTTGCACCAGTGATGTTTATTGTCTACATAAATGATCTACCAGTTGGTATACAGAATTATATGAACATGTTTGCTGACGATGCTAAGATAATAGGAAGGATAAGAAACTTAGATGATTGTCATGCCCTTCAAGAAGACCGGGACAAAATAAGTAAATGGAGCGCCACTTGGCAAATGGAATTTAATGTTAATAAATGCCATGTTATGGAATGTGGAATAGGAGAACATAGACCCCACGCAACCTATATATTATGTGAGAAATCTTTAAAGAATTCTGATAAAGAAAGAGATCTAGGGGTGGTTCTAGATAGAAAACTATCACCTGAGGACCACATAAAGAATATTGTGCGAGGAGCCTATGCCACGCTTTCTAACTTCAGAATTGCTTTTAAATACATGGATGGCGATATACTAAAGAAATTGTTCACGACTTTTGTTAGGCCAAAGCTAGAATATGCAGCAGTTGTGTGGTGCCCATATCTTAAGAAGCACATCAACAAACTGGAAAAGGTGCAAAAACATGCTACTAAGTGGTTCCCAGAACTGAAGGGCAAGAGCTACGAGGAGAGGTTAGAGGCATTAAATATGCCAAAACTGGAAGACAGAAGAAAAAGAGGTGATATGATCACTACATACAAAATAGTAACAGGAATTGATAAAATCGATAGGGAAGATTTCTTGAGACCTGGAACGTTAAGAACAAGAGGTCATAGATATAAACTAGCTAAACACAGATGCCGAAGAAATATAAGAAAATTCACTTTCGCAAACAGAGTGGTAGACGGTTGGAACAAGTTAGGTTAGAAGGTGGTGGAGGCCAAGACCGTCAGTAGTTTCAAAGCGTTATATGACAAAGAGTGCTGGGAAGACGGGACACCACGAGCGTAGCTCTCATCCTGTAACTACACTTAGGTAATTACACATCTGCTGTCACAATATTATTCATTTTCTATAAATCAGTAGGCAGCCCAACATGGGCTGACCCCATACACAGCCCCAAGAGCAGAGATGAGAGTGCCCAAAAAGCACAGAATCCGCCCGACAGGCAAACGACGGGGGAGAGGCGGAAACAAAGAGCCAGAACCAACGTGCAAGCACAAGGAGGCGAACACAAAACCTCCGACACAGGAAAACGTACTACCAAACAGGCACCCCCACCGTTGCACTGCGGAACAAGGTGGAGGCAGGGCCCTGAACTCAAGCAAGGTTAGACAAGCATAGGAGAGGGGCAGGAGGAGTACAGGCAGGAACCGCCTCGGAAGGGACAAGAGGCCACCCGCAGACACCCGTGAACTGAGGAAGGAATCAGGTGGAGAGAACAAGAGCTGCCGAGTATGGGCTCATAGCCCTGCAGTAGGCACCTCGGGTGATACGGTCCACGTTCTCAATAACGTATGTACACCCATTCCTACTCCCAAAACAAAAACAGCGTCAGGACGAAGGAGACGCCAAAACCGCTCCAACTTACTTGCAGAACATAGGCACTGAAGGGCCATGACGCAAGCGTTCGAGTCCGTATCCGCCAGAGGCGGCCAGTGCGCCCATGCTGGAGAGGAGGGGAGCAGGGAAGGAGGCTCCCCACCCGAGAACGCAGGCAAATAGCTCATGATTTCCCCACAGCGGCACTCCAGAACACCCCTAAAGCAACGGGGCACGGATTGGATTAAGAAAAGAGCGAGAGGCGAAGCCCCCCGAGAGAAATGGAAGCAGAACACGTGTGCACACCGCCCGGAACCAAAACAAACTCCCATGGCGCATGCGCAGGACGCGAAAGAAAGTAGCCCAACATGGGGAGAAGTAGCCCAACCAGGCGAGAAGTAGCCCAACCAGGCGCGAAGTAGCCCAACAAGGTGCGAAGTAGCCCAACAAGGTGCGAAGTAGCCCAACAAGGCGCGAAGTAGCCCAACCAGGCGAGAAGGAGCCCAACCAGGTGAGAAGGAGCCCAACCAGGCGAGAAGGAGCCCAACCAGGTGAGAAGGAGCCCAACCAGGCGAGAAGGAGCCCAACCAGGCGAGAAGTAGCCCAACCAGGCGCGAAGTAGCCCAACCAGGCGAGAAGGAGCCCAACCAGGTGAGAAGGAGCCCAACCAGGCGAGAAGGAGCCCAACCAGGCGAGAAGGAGCCCAACCAGGCGAGAAGGAGCCCAACCAGGCGAGAAGGAGCCCAACCAGGCGAGAAGGAGCCCAACCAGGCGAGAAGTAGCCCAACAAGGCGAGAAGTAGCCCAACTGGCTACAAGGAGCCCGAACGGCTACAAGGAGCCCAACCTGTCCAGAACAGAAGGAACCAGTATGGAGGCAAACTCCGGGACATGCAGGAGGTAAGCCGCAAAGGCCAATAGCACCGCAGGGATGCGGTTAGCCGAAAACCTCCTGAAGACCGAACCGAAGAAACCACAGGGACACGGAACCGAACCCGGGGAGGAGCATAACCCAAGCCCAAATCGTATGCAGAGGGGGGAAAGAAAACCCTACTCCTCGCAACAGTAAGCCCCGCTCAGAAGGACTGAAATCCAGGCGGGGCGCAATGGAGCCCATGGACCCCAAGGCTGCTCCTCCCCAACCCCAGGAGCCTCTGCACCAGGCCCCGGGGCCGAGTCGACCTCCCAAGCCCCGGCCCCACAAGAAAAAGCCGGGGCAGCCGAGAGAGCTGAAAGAGAAGGGGCCCACTGGTCAGACCCCGGAGCATCGGCCGGAGTAACAGACTCGAATGCCTCCACAGTTACCCCGGACGGGGCAACCCCCGAAACTGCCCAAGTCTCAGAACCTCGAACCCCGCCCCGACCCCGAAGCCTGCAGATGCGTAGGGGCCGGAAGCAGGAGGGGGAAAAACAAGGGGGGCGTGGAAGGAACCAAGGCCGAAACAACCAAAACCCCCAAGTCTGGGTCCCTACACAAGCGGGGCAGCATCGGGGCATCCAGGGAAGCGATAAACCAGAGCGCATTGCAACATCCTACCCTGCAACGCGCGAGCTGCCTGTACCCACGGGAATTCATCAGCAGACTGGGTGAATGGAGTCACGAACAAGCAACAAAGCTTGCAGGACTCAAGGGTCGAATGTGTCACCGACCCAACAGGCAGCATGACGGAGGCAAAGCAAGGAGAGTCACCCTGAGACAAAGGGACAGAGCAACCCTCAACTCGCACAAAGCGAGAGGGGACGCAAGGGTCTCCACTACCGGACCCGAGAGCCCCCGGGGGGTTTCCCAGGGCCCCTAGACTGGGTCTGCTAAGGGTTATCCCAGGCAGGGCACTGCTAACCGGCGCCCCAAACTACCAAGCAAACTGCTAAAGCTGAACCCACAGGACGTGTCCACTCGCAAGGGCGAAGCAGGGGGTGCCACCACACAAACGAACCTAATATAAGGGGAGGGGAACAAGGCAGACCCCCTACCAGGCAAAAACAAATATAAAAGAAAAACCACACGTGGACAACGTACCCAGAGGGAACAGAGCCGGCCGCTGTCATAGGTGAAAACTAGCTACGCAGTACCCTGCGCCCAACCAGTGCGATAACTACCACTTACCCCAAGGTAAACAAGGGAGTAAAACCCCCAAACACTCGGGGCGGCCAAACGCCAAGCAGCGAACAGCCAACAGAGGTAGACCCAAGGTGACTTGTGGAAGGCAACCCCAAGCCCCAAGGGCGGTACTTACAGGGCACTCAGGGAAGGTGACCCTAAGCACATGCAGCCCGAGTACCTGAGAATACTACTCCCAGCTCACACGACCACTGTAAGAGCAGCACTGCAAACAAGTCACAGCACTGAGACAAGACTGGAGCTGGAGCCACACGACCGTGCATGATCCCATCAGCTGAGGAACTGGGGCAGGGATCGCCGGCGCGGGGGTCTGGGGCTCCCCCTCTCCCCTCCCGGGGAGGGGGGAGCTGCGCAGACATGCGGCGCGGCTCATGTGACGTCATGCTTGTTAGTTCGTTTTCCTGGGGGAGTTCTGTCCACTCGTTTGTCGATTTTTGTTGTTAACCAGAATAGGGGTTTGTTTTGTGGCGCTTACCTTTCTGGGTGCCTGTCCCGGTCGATGGCAGATATAGAATGCTCCAAATCACATGTGCATTTCTATGGGCCATTGCTCCCCGTGCCTCTCTGAGGGGGCCAGGTTCTGGCTCGTGGTCCCCGGTAGGCCTAGAACTCCACCCACATCGACTGATGCAAAATAGTTAGGGGTATCCATATCAGCCATGGATAGCTCCGGGGAGTCGTAGGGGCTCCCCCCAGAAAACTTATATTTTTGCTCACATTCATATAACATACAATTCTAGGGATGTTAATAAATTATGTTGAGAGCTAGCAAAATTTATAGGATTTATAATAAAATAATAATAACAACATTAATAAGTAATGGTAATGTCTTCTCACAGACATAATAACATAATAACCCACACTTTGGTATTTGTGAAATTTATGTAAGGAATTTACACCAAATCTTTCACATTCTCCCGAGTGCTTTGTCCAGGTCTGAGTGTGTGATTAGGACAAGACTTACATCTCAACTTCTAAGGAATTAGACATTGAGATGTAAGTCTCTTCCTAATCACACACTCAGACCGTGACAAAGCACTAAGGAGAGTGTGAAAGATTTGGTGTAAATTCCTTACATAAATTTCACAAATACACAAGTGTGGGATTTTATCCTAAATAACAATAATAATAATAATAATAATTATAACAATTAATTTATAAAAATACATGATAATATGCTTATAGGAAAATCTTAAGAATAATTTATTTTCTGCAGAAAAATATTTATGGATAATGCTATACACTAAGAGATGTAACTTAAATTTGTATTTTCATTTACATATGTTAAGACAATAAGCTAATGTTACATAGACCAGAATAATGATATTGCTACTAATAGTAAAACCTGTTGGTTCTTTATTTGAGATTGCTATAGTGGTAATTACCAAGTTTAATAAAGCAAACAAAACCAGCCTTGAATGTAATGAAATGCCCCTCTCTGAGTAAGTCCGGTTGGCTCCTTTAAGCTCTCTCACTGAGGAAGCTCCTCATTACTCAGTCACGTCAGTCATAAGTATCCTGTTGGCCTACCATGGATCAGAGTCGGAAGCTGGCTCCTCATAGCAACCCATTCTCTCATATATTCTAAAAGAATTCCCAAACCGAAGGGGCGACAACAAAGCGAGGAGAAGAATGAAAAGAAAGAACTCGGTCCAAAGACCAAGAAGGCTCAGGCATAGCATGAGCAGGCAGGAGGTGAAAACACACAAGAAAGCTAGCGGAACGGAGTGGACATAAAATCCACCCCGAATGCAAGCAGCAGTGGCTCAACCAACATCGCACGATATGAAGCGACAATTTTATCCATGAGATGCCAAATCCAGAAAAAGTCAAGAAAGGACAAAACAAGCTGGTCTGAAATCGATGAAAACTGACGAAGAGAAAGAAAATGATGGAGAGACAGCTAAAAAGCTTCATACTATCGCTGAGAAGACGAACTCAGGTGGGACACCATCAAAAAAGCCACCTGATTCCTCATACAAATGGTGACACACACATGCATTAGAAAAACCAGACAAGTAGTGCAGAGCAGTAGGGCAAACCAACGAGGTACCTCACTGGCCCGACCTGCAGAAAGAGATGGAGCCACAGAAAAACACCCAGGTATGGACACAGAACAAGTAGTGCCTGAAACCAAGGCTGGGCAAACCCCTCACAGTGTTCAAGAGAGAACTGGATAAGCACCTCCAAAGGATACCTGATCAACCAGGCTGTGACTCATACGTCAGGCTGCGAGCAGCCGCGTCTAACAGCCTGGTTGATCAGTCCAGCAACCAGGAGGCCTGGTCGACGACCGGGCTGCGGGGACACTAAGCCCCGGAAGCACCTCAAGGTAGCCTCAAGGTAGCTGGGCCAGCCACCATGGAGCCAGGCGCCACTAGCTCCCAATATGAATCAAGCCGACCCAGAACCCGGAACAGCAGCTGAACCGGGGAAAAGAGGACCCCACCTCAACCAGTCCTACCGAAAAGCATCTACCGCAAGGGCTTCAGAGTTGGGAAACGGCTCCATGTATAATGGGAGATGCTGAGACCATGCAGACACGAAGAGGTTCACCTTTCGGGTGTCTATACCTCCAACAAAGCCAAAGGAAGGAGGCGGTGTCCACCATCCCCTCTGTGGATAGAGGAATGAAGCACAACAGACCCTCTGCCAGGACATTGGACACACCCTGAATGTGAATGGCGTGGAGAGCTAAACCACGAGAACTCAGCAGAAGAGCTACCCGAAACGACCTCTCTCAAAGTCACGGACCGAAGAGACCCCTCCCTCCCCGGTGAGACGATGAACCACGGAGAAGCAGTCCAAGTGGAGCCGGATCATCAAGCCCCGAGGAAGCCGGATGCGTCGCAGCACTTGCCACACACAGCCGCAAACTCCCACACCAAGCTGTGAGCTCAAAGGAAGGATGGTGCCCAACACCTTGTGAGCGCCGGTCACAAAGCCCCGACCAAGAGACGAGACGCCTGTGAACACATCAAGTGAGGGGAAGAGGAAGGTGCTATGGCACCAAATACCAAAAACCCTAAAGAGGAAGCTTAAGACACAGCAACCAACACAAGGACACTGGGGAATGAAACCAGCAAATGTGAGAGCGGAAAAAGAGGCCGTTCCGAAGAGGGTTGAGCAGAAGCGCAATCCCTACAAGCACAACTAGAGGAGCACAACAAGGCGAATACAAGACTTTTGGACATGCAGATTTGTGAACCTCATTCTGGAGACATTCTTGTATCAACACATAAAGCAGGCCACAAGAATGAGGGAAGGAGATGTACCGTCAGTACTGGATCTAGTATTCACCAGGAAAGAAGAAGAGATATTTGACATCCAGTACCTTCCTCCCTTGGGAAAGAGTGTTCACGTCCTGTTAGACATTGATTATGCTTTAAGATATCATCTAGAAGAAAATGGGGACATTGAAACAGTTGATAAACTAGATTTAAGGAGAGGCAACTATGGGGAACTTCAAAATTTTTTTAATGAGTGTAATTGGACAGAATTGTTGCTAGGCAGGGAAGTAAATGAAATGTATGCCAAATTTTTAAAAATATACGAGGAAGGCACACAAACATTCATACCAAAACACACACAAACATTCATACCAAAACAGAGATGCAGGCCCAGAAAACAGGATTGGTTCGACAGAAATTGTGAGAGGGCAAGAGACCAAAAGACATAAAAATGGAATCAGTATAGGAAGAGGCCAAACCCCCAAACATACCAGCGATACAAAGATGCGAGAAACAACTATACAGCAGTAAGGAGAGAGGCAGAAAGGAATTTTGAAAAAGGGATAGCGGATAAATGTAAAACAGAACCGGGCCTATTCTACAAATTCATAAACAACAAATTGCAGGTAAAGGATAATATCCAGAGGTTGAAAATGGGAAACAGATTCACGGAAAATGAAAAGGAAATGTGTGAAACATTAAATGAAAAGTTCCAAAGTGTGTTTGTACAAAATGAAATCTTCAGAGAACCAGACACAATAAGAATTCCAGAGAACAACATAGAACGGATAGAGGTGTCTAGAGATGAAGTGGAAAATATGCTAAAGGAGCTCAGTAAGAACAAAGCAGCTGGCCCAGATGGCGTTTCACCATGGGTTCTGAGAGAATGTGCATCTGAGCTCAGCATTCCACTTCACCTGATCTTTCAGGCATCCCTGTGTACAGGAATCGTAGCAGACGTGTGGAAACAGGCTAACATAGTTCCAATCTACAAAAGTGGCAGCAGGGAAGACCCCCTCAATTATAGACCTGTATCATTGACAAGTGTAATAGTGAAAGTATTGGAAAAACTAATCAAAACTAAATGGGTAGAACACCTGGAGAGAAATGATATAATATCAGACAGACAGTATGGTTTTCGATCTGGAAGATCCTGTGTATCGAATTTACTCAGTTTCTATGATCAAGCCACAGAGATATTACAGGAAAGAGATGGTTGGGTTGATTGCATCTATCTGGACCTAAAAAAGGCTTTCGACAGAGTTCCACATAAGAGGTTTTTCTGGAAACTGGAAAATATTGGAGGGGTGACAGGTAAGCTTCTATCATGGATGAAAAATTTTCTGACTGATAGAAAAATGAGGGCAGTAATCAGAGGGAATGTATCTGAATGGAGAAATGTCACAAGTGGAGTACCACAGGGTGCAGTTCTTGCACCAGTGATGTTTATTGTCTACATAAATGATCTACCAGTTGGTATACAGAATTATATGAACATGTTTGCTGATGATGCTAATATCATCAGTATATGATCATAAGTATATGGAAGGATAAGAAATTTAGATGATTGTCATGCCATTCAAGAAGACCTGGACAAAATAAGTATATGGAGCACCACTTGGCAAATGGAATTTAATGTTAATAAATGTCATGTTATGGAATGTGGAATAGGAGAACATAGACCCCATACGACCTATATATTATGTGAGAAATCTTTAAAGAATTCTGATAAAGACAGAGATCTAGGAGTGGTTCTAGATAGAAAACTATCACCTGAGGACCACATAAAGAATATTGTGCAAGAAGCCTATGCTATGCTTTCTAACTTCAGAATTGCATTTAAATACATGGATGGCGATATACTAAAGAAATCGTTCATGACTTTTGTTAGGCCAAAGCTAGAATATGCAGCTGTTGTGTGGTGCCCATATCTTAAGAAGCACATCAACAAACTGGAAAAGGTGCAAAGACATGCTACTAAGTGGCTCCCAGAACTGAAGGGCAAGAGCTACGAGGAGAGGTTAGAAGCATTAAACATGCCAAAACTAGAAGACAGAAGAAAAAGAGGTGATATGATCACTACGTACAAAATAGTAACAGGAATTGATAAAATCGACAGGGAAGATTTCCTGAGACCTGGCACTTCAAGAACAAGAGGTCATAGATTTAAACTAGCTAAACACAGATGCAGAAGAAATATAAGAAAATTCACCTTCGCAAATAGAGTGGTAGACGGTTGGAACAAGTTAAGTGAGAAGGTGGTGGAGGCCAAGACTGTCAGTAGTTTCAAAGCGTTATATGACAAAGAGTGCTGGGAAGACGGGACACCACGAGCGTAGCTCTCATCCTGTAACTACACTTAGGTAATTACAAACATTACCAAAACTACAGACGACACATCGGTAGGGATGAGAGAAGCACACACCAATTCATGTACCTCTCGACCCATTTCATAGCAGACATACCCCCACACCTGAAACATGTCACACGTAAGTGAACGACTGAATAACAGGTAAGAACAATGGTACATTAACAAAATGAAAAACACCCCCAAAACTGGGAAAGAAATGATAAACTTTTAACCACCAGGCCACCATATTCAAATAGTGGATGTCAACAAACCACAGCTGTAGGATGGTATGTCAAGATTGGTGTGCCGCCCTAGCGACCAGTTGCGGCAACTCAATACACCACACTCAGAAACCCAAGGTTCACAATCTGAATAGCAAAATTCTTTCCAAAATTATAAACAACAAAACTGCTGATCTGAAAGGAGGGAAGAACAGGGAGTAGCAAAAGCACCAGAAAATAACATGCAATAAACGTATGATGAACTACATGAAAAATCATTATACAGGGATACCTCAGTTTGTGAATTTAATCCGTTCCTAGAGATGGTTCGTGACCTGAAAATTTGTAAACCGAAGCGAATTTCCCCATAAGAAATCATGGGAAATGAATTAATCCGTTCCAGGCTCCCAAAAAAATTAACTTCAAACTAAATTTTATACCAAATTCATCCAAATCTTCAGTACAAAAGAATGTACAAGTTATTACTTATCTTTACTGATGACTCCTGTTGGTGTATTTAAGATGGTGAGGAGGGGAGGGAGGAGGAGAGGTGTTACTGTTTGGAAGGGAAGTCCCCTTCCATTATAACATCAGGCAGTGATGACTTCTCTCGGGTACACTCTCTGGCACGTTTTGCCTGCATACCACTAAGACCTGCGGGTACACTCTCTGGCACGTTTTGCCTGCATACCACTAGGACCTGCTTCGGTCTCACTGCTTGATTTTTCTCACTAGAAATTGTTCCATTGAAGAGTGTTTTTCCCTTCTTTGTAACACTTGTCTGTAGTGAGACATCGCATTGTCATTAGTAAGACCAATGCAATGGCCTGCTAAAGCTTTATCTGGGTGATTCTTTTCAGCAAAACTTTGCAGTTTTTTCCATACTACACACATTTTCTTAATTAATGAGGAACGGACATCCTCTACTGTCTCCTACTCCTCCCCTGAAGATTTGTTGTACTGCCTAGCTAGTTCAACAACACGTATACCATTTTCACATTTACGAATAATCTCTTGTTTTTCCTCTATGGCCATTCTCACATGTGTTTTCTTGCCTTGAACCTTACCACTGGCTTTCTTGGGACCCATGGCGAGATACATAATAACAAATTTTATGTTCAAATAGTCAAAATTCCAAAAAAACTGTAAATTCTTGCAAAGAATTCAGGCATGATAGTCACTAGGCGGGAAGCACTCGTAAACTGAGGCGCGATCGCCGTGCCACCACGTGCTAGGTCGGCCATACATGTATCAACAAACCCATTTCCCAAGGTAAAGTTCGTAACCCGATTGAAATTTTCTGAACAAATCGGGCTTTTAACCGGAAAAGTTCGTAAAGAGGGGCATTCGTAAGCTGAGGTACCACTGTATTCATTTATACATGTATTCAGAGCCCTCTTCCACGTCCAACACCCCTGAAGAAAATGCGGCGCCCAGGGGAAAAGCGTCCAAGAAAGAAGAAGAAGAAGGGAGTCGGCTGGGTTGACCCTGAAACCTCGGTGGGAAAATTGGACTCAAACACCTCCGCACCCGAATCAGATGGGACAGCCCCCGAAGTCACTTGAGCCTCATCCCATGCTAAACCCTGCCCTGACTCTGAAACCCTCAGATGTTCGGGAGTCAGAAGTAGGGGAGGGAAAACAAGTAGGGAGAACCACGCCCACCTGGAAAGGAAGCAGGGGCCCTGGAAGCAACCAAGGTCGAAGCGACCAAACCACCCCAAACCCTGATCCCTAAAACCAGAGTGGAGCAGCTCCAGCACCTCTAACCCGGTAACAAACCTGGCTTGTTGCAGGAAATAGAATCAAGCATACAACACAGCCACTGCCTGATCCTTGAGATCAACAAACAAGGAAAGAGTAAAGTGAAGTACATGTGGGGGAACAAGGCCCGCAAGACTCCGGGTCGGTGGTATTTCCCGTGGTGTTCACTAATGAGCGAGAGTACTAGTTGCATGAAGTTTTGCTTGTTTTTTTTTTTCTGAGGGAGTTATTTTGATCTTTTAGGATGAAGATTGCACAGGTTAACCAGACAATGTTCTGTTCTGATTCGCCTATCTTTGTGGGTCCTTCCCTGGTCGATGGCAAGATGACAAACTCTAAATGTAAAGTGCTCATAGGCCATTGCTCCCTGCACCTCTCTGAGAAGGGGCCAGGTTCTGGCTTGTGGTCCCTGGTAGGTATAAGGACTCCAGTGATTGATGACCCGAACAAATATACAGTGGTACCTCGAGTAACGAATTTAATCCGTTCCATGTTCGTCATGTGAAACGGATGTCATACAAAACGAGTGTCCCCCATGTAACCAGTGTGATGCACTGTGTTTATTGTGAAATTCCCCCAGTGTGCTTGACATCAAATGTTCCCCAAAAAATCATTTTTCTTCCCAAAATGATAAATTGCCTTCCCTGAACATGTCTATGTAAAAATAATTACCAAATTCCACTTACTTTGGCTGTAAGGACGTGGATAAGGTGCTCTGTGACATCATCAAGGGCTGGTCGCCCGTGTGTGAAGCTCCCAGACACGGTCGCGCAGGCCATTCAAGCACCGCGTGTTGCCACAAATATATTTTCAAATATTTTTCTATGTATTTCCAATGCAGTTTTATTTGTTTCTTTTATCGTATATGATGCATATTTGTGACCTTTACAGTATGTATACAGTAGAATGTTCATAATTTTCCATGGAACTGTGATACATGTGTCAGTAATGTGTCCACAATAAATGTTTATTGTCACAATATTACGTGGTAAAAATTCACTAAAATTACAATATGTACAGTTTCACATACTATTTACACAGTAACACACTGTATTGCACACTCAGTACTTTGGAGGTGCGTAATAGTCTACGAAGTAGTCCATGGTACACAGCACGACTTTGCTCTCCTTGCACCAGCTACAGATAGATTTTCGTTTCCTGTTTCATCGTTCTGTGTGCTTGCAAATAATGCACTCGCGTGCACCCTTGGCTTTAGTACTTGTAGGTGGTATGTAGCCAAGCTTGTAAAGCATAAGGTAGTATTGAAACGATTATAGGAAAAGCTCAATTTGTAAGGTAGTCTTGAAAAGATCGCTTTGTAAGGTCCCACACAGGAAGAGATTCAGTTAGCCTCAAAGAGTGTCCATCAGTCAGGAAGAGATTCAGGTATTCTTGAAAATATCTATGGACAACACTACCATGGAAGCCGCTAACACTGTTCATCTATGCTACTTGTATCAGATGCATCATCACTGAACGCAGAAAACGATTCATCTATGTATCATCTATATAAATTGGAGATGGCAAGGGTGGGGCTCAGAGCTACAACTGGATACGCTCGCTGTATCATCCTCATAGGTGCTGTATCACTGGCATCCGATCGTTGTGTTAAGCCCTTGTTGCGCCTAGCTTCACCAATGTTATGACCCTTATGTTCTTCAAACAATAGGGTCTGAATTTCACCAACTGAGCGTAGTCTTTCAATACCGTGTGGGACAGGTGTTTGAGAGCCAGAGGCACGTGTGCCACAAATGGTTGCTCACACAGTACTAACCCAGCCAGCAGCCCTTGTCTTTCATATTCGTTATAGCAAAAGGTTCGTTCAGTGTTTGTTGGGTAGGCTGCTCCATTATGACAATCTTTCTTTGTTTCAAATGTGTTCCATTTGTTTTGTATTTGTCATTTATATCTCAATAATGGAGCAGCCTACCCGACAAACACTGAACAAACCTTTATGGCATTTGTCCATTTTTCAAATTGTTTCAACAGTTCTTTTATTTTTTGTTTTTTGTTTTTTTAAGAAAAACGGAGCAGCCGACCTGTAGACCACTGAACGAACCTTTTTGACATTTGTACTGGTTTTCAAAATTCTTCATTTTTTTTTATTATTTACGTTTTTTGTATGTAAGAAACATGGAGCAGCCTACCTGCCGACCACCGAACGAACCTTTTGCTATAAGACAAATGAAAAATAAATATTGAACACATTTGAAGAAAGGAAAATGTCATAATGGTTTGTTGAGTGTATATGTAAGGTAGGCTGCTCCATTATTGAGACGTAAATGACAAATACAAAACAAATAGAACACATTTGAAACAAAGAAAGATTGTTATAATGGAGCAGCCTACCTGCCAAACACCGAACGAACCTTTTTGACATTTGTTGTATATCAGACATTTCATTTCTTTTTTCCTACAAAAACGTCAATGCTTTGCAACATCTTAGCAGTCACCCCTTTATATCCCAGCATCATTAATCAAGAACAACATAATTTATGTGCATCATAAGAGGTGTCTAAAAATGTGCAAGAAGAAGCGCGACCCCACCCTGTGGTGTCGACGTTACTCAAACCAGCGTTCGCCATACGGGACGACTTGACACCGATCGGGCCATTCGTTACCCAAAATGTTCGTCTTTTGGGGCGATCGTTATGCGAGGTACCACTGTAGCACATATCAGTTTGGATAGCTTCAGAGAGTCGACATTGATCCCCACACAAAAATTTTAATACTAAAAAAAAAAAATTACTGTATTCCAAATTATAGTCTACATTTTTAATTAATTTCAAATTTAATTTCTATGAGTTCTATTCATTTTATTTTTACCACAGTGAAAGCATGAAAATATTGTAATCTTCAATTAAGCAAGATAATAATTTAATGGGAGATAGGGAGGTATGTAATGACTAATGTATTAAGTCTAGCTTCTGTTGTTTGAGAAATTACCTAAGTGTAACTACCTAAGTGTAGTTCCAGGATGAGAGCTACACTCGTGGCGTCCAGTCTTCCCAGCACTCTTTGTCATATAACGCTTTGAAACTACTGACGGTCTTGGCCTCCACCCCCTTCTCACCTGACTTGTTCCAACCGTCTACCACTCTGTTTGCGAAAGTGAATTTTCTTATATTTCTTTGGCATCTGTGTTTAGCTAGTTTAAATCTATGACCTCTTGTACTTAAAATTCCAGGTCTCAAGAAATCTTCCTTATCGATTTTATCAATTCCTGTTACTATTTTGTATGTAGAGATCATATCACCTCTCTTTCTTCTGTCTTCTAGTTTTGGCATATTTAATGCCTCTAACCTCTCCTCGTAGCTCTTGCCCTTCAGTTCTGGGAGCCACTTAGTGGCATGTCTTTGCACCTTTTCCAGTTTGTTGATGTGCTTCTTAAGATATGGGCACCACACAACCGCTGCATATTCTAGCTTTGGTGTAACAAAAGTCGTGAACAATTTCTTTAGTATATTGCCATCCATGTATTTAAAAGCAATTCTGAAGTTAGAAAGCGTGGCATAGGCTCCTCGCACAATATTCTTTATGTGATCCTCAGGTGATAGTTTTCTATGTGTGTGTGCCCCTTGTGTTAAAAAGTTTGTCTTTATCTACCCCTATCAATTCCTCTGAGAATCTTGTATGGGGTGATCATGTCCCCTCTAACTCTTCTGTCTCCCAGTGATGTGAGGTTTAATTTCCATAGTCTCTTCTCGTAGCTCATACCCCTCAGTTCGAGTACTAGTCTGGTGGCAAACCGTTGAACCTCTTCTAGTTTAGTCATATGCTTGACAAGAGATGGACTCCATGCTGGGGCCGCATACTCCAGGATTGGTCTGACTTATGTGGTATATAATGTTCTGAAAGATTCCTTACACAAGTTTTTAAAGACCGTTCTTATGTAAGCTAACCTGGCATATGCCGCTGATGTTATCCTCTTGATATGAGCTTCAGGGGATAGGTCTGGCGTGATATCAACCCCCAGGTCTTTCTGTCTCTGATTCTTGAAGTATTTCATCTCCCAAATAATACCTTGTATCTGGTCTCCTGCTCCCTACACCTATTTTCATTACATTACATTTGCTTGGGTTAAACTCTAACAACCATTTGTTCGCCCATTCCTGCAGCTTGTCCAGGTCTTCTTGAAGCCTCAAGCTGTCCTCCGCTGTTTTAATCCTTCTCATAATTTTGGCATCGTCAGCAAACATTGGGAGGAATGAGTCTATACTCTCTGGGAGATCATTTACGTATATCAGAAACAGGATAGGTTCGAGTACAGAGCCCTGTGGGACTCCACTGGTGACTTCACGCAAATCTGAGGTCTCACCCCTCACTGTAACTCTCTGCTTCCTATTGCTTAGGTACTCTCTTATCCACTGGAGCACCCTACCAGTTATTTATTCCTGCCTGTTTCTCCAGCTTATGCATCAGCTTTTTATTGGGTACTGTGTCAAAGGCTTTCTGACAAGTCCAAAAAAATGCAGTCCGCCCATCCTTCTCTTTCTTGCTTAATCTTTATCACCTGATCGTAGAATTCTATTAAGCCTGTTAGGCAAGATTTACCCTCCCTGAACACATTTTGATGGGTTGTCACGAAGTCCCTTCTCTCCAGATGTGTTACTAGATTTTTTCTCACGATCTTCTCCATCACCTTGCATGTTATACAAGTTAAGGACACTGGCCTGTAGTTCAGTGCCTCTTGTCTGTCATCCTTTTTGTATATTGGTTTAGGTGCTGTATAACTGGTATACAGTGATACAGCACCTAAACCTTTGATCGCTTTGGAAGACGGCTACATTAGCCGTCTTCCATATTTCTGGTAGGTCTCCCGCTTCGAGTGACCTACTATACACTATGGAGAGTGGCAAACAAAGTGCTCTTGCACACACTTTCAATACCCATGGTGAGATGCCATCTGGCCCAACAGCCTTTCTCATGTCCAGCTCCAAAGGGTGCCTCTTGACCTCATCTCTTGTAATTTCGAACCCTTCCTAGGTCGCCTGGTTTGCTGCCACCTCTCCTAGCGCCGTGACCTCTCCTTGTTCTATTGTAAAGACCGCCTGGAACCTCTTGTTGAGTTCTTCACACACCTCTGTCATTCTCTGCGTACCTGTCCTCGCCCCCCCTTAGTTTCATCACCTGTTCCTTCACTTTTGTTTTCCTCCTGATGTGACTGTGCAGTAGCTTTGGTTCAGTCTTGACTTTATTAGCTATAACTTTATTAGCTATATCATTTTCAAACTTTTTCTCAGCTGCTCTTCTCACACTAACATACTCATTCCTGGTTCTCTGGTATCTCTCTCTACTTTCTGGTGTTCTGTTATTACGGAAGTTCCTCCACGCCCTTTTGTTCAGCTCCTTTGGTTTCATACATTCCTATTAAACCACGGATTCTTCTTTTGCTTCTCGGTTTTTTCCTGTCGGGCTGGGATAAACCTGTTTACCGCCTCCCGACACTTTTGGGTGACATAGTCCATCATGTCTTGTACGGACTTAGTTCTGAGTTCTGTGTCCCATGGTATATCCCTTAGGAATATATTCATCTCCTTATAGTTTCCCTTTTGGTACGCCAGCCCTTTGTTTCCCAGTTCTTTTTTGGGGGAGATAATTCCTGGCTCAACCAGGTACTCAAAGCTCAATATACTATGATCACTCATTCCCAAGGGGGCTTCCAACTTAACTTCCCTTATATCCAACTCATTTAGGGTAAATATCAGATGAAGCAAAGCTGGCTCATCCTCTCCTCTCATTCTTGTCGGTCCCTTAACATGTTGACTTAGAAAGTTTCTTGTTGCCATGTCCAGCAGCTTAGCTCTCCATGTGTCTGGTCCTCCATGTGGGTCTCAGTTCTCCCAATCTATCTTCTGGTTGAAATCTCTCATGATTAGTAGTCTGGATCCATTCTTGTTAGCCACAGAAGCTGCTCTCTCTATTAGGTTGATGGTGGCCATGTTGTTTCAGGCGGGGCATGAGCAGGCCGGAGGTGAAACAAAACACAAGAGAGCGTACGGAACGGGGCAGATGTGACGTCCACCCCGAATGCCTTTTGGGGTGGACTATGTGGCGCCCTTTCCCGCCTCGCAGGCAGGGAAGGGTGCCACATAGAATGGGAGATGCCGAGACCACACCGACGTGAAGCTGTCCATCTCCGGGAGTCTGTACGTCCGGCAGAGCCAATGAAACAAGTTGGCGACAACCGGCCATTCCACGAAAAGAGGAATGAACCAAGACAGGCCATCAGCCAGGACGTTAGACACTCCCTGGACATGAAACGCATGGAGAGTCAAACCCTGAGAATCCAGCAGACGAGCCACTCAAAGGTACTAACCCCAAGAAGGCAACGACCGAAGAGAACCCCCTGGTTCCGTCAATGAACCACCAGAGAACAGTTTGAAAGGTGCCAGATGGTAGAGCCCCGAGTGACCTAAACCCTCCAAAGTGCAAACCAGACAGCCACAAACTCCCGAGCCATGCTGTGAGCCCGACAGAAGGACAACCCCACCGTCCCAGGCCGGCCTGGTGAGCACTGGTCACAAAATCCCAGCCAAGAGACGACCCGTCCGTGAATACATCGAGGGAAGGCTCGGGGATGCGCCAAGGCACGGAACCCCGAAAACCCCGAAGAGGAAGCCGGCGACGCAGCACCAACACAAAGATATGGTTGGGTTGACTGCATCTATCTGGACCTAAAAAAGGCTTTCGACAGAGTTCCACATAAGAGGTTGTTCTGGAAACTGGAAAATATTGGAGGGGTGACAGGTAAGCTTCTAACATGGATGAAAAATTTTCTGACTGATAGAAAAATGAGGGCAGTGATCAGAGGCAATGTTTCGGACTGGAGAAATGTCACAAGTTTTGTACCACAGGGTTCAGTTCTTGCACCAGTGACGTTTATTGTCTACATAAAGAATCTACCAGTTGATATACAGAATTATATGAACATGTTTGCTGATGATGCTAAGATAATAGGAAGGATAAGAAACTTAGATGATTGTTATGCCCTTGAAGATGACCAGGACAAAAAAAGTATATGGAGCACCACTTGGCAAATGGAATTTAATGTTAATAAATGCCATGTTATGGAATGTGGAATAGGAGAACATAGACCTCACACAACCTATATATTATGTGAGAAATCTTTAGAGAATTCTGATAAAGAAAGAGATCTAGGGGTAGTTCTAGATAGAAAACTATCACTTGAGGACCACATAAAGAATATTGTGCAAGGAGCCTATGCCACACTTTTAAACTTTAGAATTGCTTTTAAATACATAGACGGCGATATACTAAAGAAATTGTTCACGACTTTTGTTAGGCCAATATGCAGCGGTTGTGTGGTGCCCATATCTTAAGAAGCACATCAACAAACTGGAAAAGGTGCAAAGACATGCTACTAAGTGGCTCCCAGAACTGAAGGGCAAGAGCTACGAGGAGAGGTTAGAGGCATTAAATATGCCAAAACTAGAAGACAGAAGAAAAAGAGGTGATCTGATCACTACATACAAAATAGTAACAGGAATTGATAAAATCGATAGGGAAGATATCCTGAGACCTGGAACTTTAAAAACAAGAGGTCATGGATTTAAACTAGCTAAACACAGATGCCGAAGAAATATAAGAAAATTCACTTTCGCAAACAGAGTGGTAGACGGTTGGAACAAGTTAGGTGAGAAGGTGGTGGAGGCCAAGACCGTCAGTAGTTTCAAAGCGTTATATGACAAAGAGTGCTGGGAAGATGGGACACCACGAGCGTAGCTCTCATCCTGTAACTACACTTATGTAATTAAACTTAAGTAATAACAAGTCCCCTGGAGGACGAACCCAACGATTGCGAAAGAGACAGAAGAGGCGTCCCCGAAGGAACCAAAACAGACGCCGAAACCAAACCCGACCCGGTGGGTAGACCAGCACGGCGAAGTTCAGACTCCCAAACAACTGCTCAAGCAACCGCCGAGTGACCCGGGAATCCCCTCAAAAACAGCTGAAGGTGGGACCGCAGCCGCAGCAACGCCTCTGTAGGGAGAGACAAAGAAACGGTCCAAGAGTCCCAAACAAGACCCAGCCAGGTCCAAACCCGGGACGGAACCAGATGGAATGTCCACCAGTTCATCAGGAATCCGAACCCGGCGATCTGGAAAGAACCACACCCCTGGCGACTCTCACCCTGAGACAAGGGCACAGCAAGTAACGAACCTGCACAACACGGGATGGAACCTAGAAGACACATCCAGTGGTCCAACGAGCCCCGAGAGCATTTTCCAGGGCCCATAGGCTAACTGCTACAGGAAGCCCGGGCAAGGTGTTGCTAATCGGTTAACACCCAACGCTAACAAGGGGTAGATGCTAACACTGAAAACCCCTGCGATGTGTACAATCACGCGGGCCTAGCAGAGGGCCACAAAACAACACCAGTGGAACTATAGCCACACTAGGCAGACCCCCCACCAGACAAATGAAAATAAAAAGAAAATAAAACCTAGCAAAAGTACACCGTCCCCAGAGGCAACAGGAACCGGTCGCCGCGTAGGTACCAGGTCGCACAACACCTTGACGCCCCAACCAGCACTATACCAGTCCCTACCCAAGGCCAAACAAGGGCCCCAAACCCCAGCTGGCCCCAAGGACAAGGCAAATGCCAAGCAGCAAGAACCTCTACGGGAATGGTTCCCGAATGCCCCAGAGAAGATAATCCTGTTACGCAGGGCCAGTACTCACAGGGCTCTTAGGGAAGGAAGCCCCCTAAGCGCATGCAGCCCTGGTACTGATGAGGAACACCTGGCCACCATACAACAGAAAAACATGGCAGTGAGCGCCACGAAGGCAAACACCACCTAGGAAACTGAGGCCAGAGAAGTGTCTGTCCCGGTTGACATTATCTTACAAACTGGAGTGCTATGCAGCCGGTGCAGTGAGGTCTGGAACCCCCCTTCCCCTTCTCGGGGAGGGAAGGGCTGCGCGGACGAGCGGCGAGGCAGTAGTGTGTTACGTTTGCTTGTTTCCTTGGGATTCTAGGGAGTTCTACCTCTCTGTTCGGTTTTTGTTGTTAGTTTCTTACCATGTGGGGTTTGTTTTGTTATGCCTACCTTTCTGGGTGCCTAACCCCGGTCAACGGCAGATATGGAAAACCCCTAACCACAGGGGGGTTTTCCAGGGCCATTGCTTCCTGAAACCTCTCCAAAGGGGCCAGGTTCTGGCTCATGGTCCCTGGTAGGTCTGAACTCCATAGCTAATGTCCCGGTCTAATATAACATACATTAGCCCGATAAGCTCCTGGGAGTCGTAGGGGCTCTCCTCAGAAAATATTGAATGTGACATACTTTAGCCGTGATGGTGCTAGGAAGTTGAGAAAATTATGGGTATTGAGCAATGGAGTGCTATGAGGCACTTCAACCCCGCTACCCTGTGGGGCGGCAGTTACCGCGAATATAATGTTTCACAATTATTTTTATGTTTCTCATTCGTTTCTTCTCTGTTTTTTTGCTGTAATATTATTCAAAAGTGTGAAATTTGTGGAATTTATATAGTTCAATGTGTGGAACATTGCTATGCTCAAAATTATGGGGCTCATATATGTGACATATATATTATATTCTACAATCAATCAAACAGTGTTTTTGCTGTTATTACACTATATACTGTACATACATTGTATATACCTATCTACATATGTGTTCACCCATAGCAAACCACTAAGTTGGTATGGTGAGCCCAAAACAACAGGAGTGGGCTGCCACACCCAGCCAGCCCTCCCTCACTCCTTCAACACCTAAATCGCCAACATTCCTACTCCCACAATACTGTTTGTGGGAGTAGGAATCAGCACCATCAGCCAACACCACTCCCCTACCCAGGGTGATACAAAGACCCAAAGACCGTTGATACACCCCAAAGGGCAAAGACCACCACAAGCAAGTCCTCTAACAGGGAGCGATTCCCGAACGCCCGAGGGAAGATAACTCTGGTCACACAAGGGAAGTACTTATGGAGCACATAGAGAAAGTGATCATAGACGCATGCAGCTCCAGTATATAAACTCTAAACTCCTAGCTTATGCACATCTCTGTATATAAACGCAACTGCAAGGGCAAAAACACCAAAGAAAATGGGAACACGGAGCCAGATAAAGGGCGACAACTCTGCAAGCTACATTAGTCAAGAACTAACTGTTGACAGCCTGGTTCACTGGGCTGGCTCCCTCCTCCACCCAACACGGGGGAGGCAGTGCTAACAAGCAGGGGTGAGTTGGATGAAGATTTGCTTGTTTTATTTGTGGGGGAGTTTTTTTTTGACAATTTCAGATCATAGGTCCCATTTTTCAGCCAGGTAGTAATCTGTTTTGATTTGCCTACCTTTCTAGGCGCTTTCCCTAGTCGATGGCAAGATGACAAACTTTAAATGTAAGGTGTTCATGGCCATTGCTTCCAGTGCCTCTCTGAGGCACTGGGAACAATGAGATCCCATCTCCGAGGCATAATCCGGGCTACGCAGGAGGTATGCTGCATGGGCCGCCTGCACCACACCAGGTTGGATGCGATAAGCCGAAAACCTCCAGAAAGACGGAACCGATGCACTCGGGGGAACACAGAACCGAACCCGGGGAGGGGCCGACACCAAATCTAACTCGTACGCAGAGGGGGTAAAAGAAAACCCCACTCCTTGCAACAGTAAGCCCCGGTCAGAGGGAATAAAAACCCAGGCGGGGTCTAGCGGGGCCCAAGGTCCCCAAGTCAGCCCCTCCCCAGCCCCTAGGGCCCCCACAGCAGGACCCGAGGCCGAGTCATCTCCCCCAAGCACAGACCCCACAAGACAAGGATGGTGCAGCCACAGAAGCCAGAAGGAAGGGGGCCCACTGGTCAGACCCAGAAGCTTCGGCGGGAGACAAGACTCGAAAGCCTACGCCAACCCCCCGGAAGGGGCATCCCCCGAAGCTGCCCGAGTCTCGAGATCAAGTAACCCCTGCCCCGACTCTGAAACCCTCAGACGTTTCGGGGCCGAAAGCAAAGGGGGGGGGGGGGGAATAGAACAAATAATTGGAGGGGAAGGACGAGGAGGTGCGGACTGAACCAGGATCGAAGCAACCCCCACCCCCAAGTCCAGGTCTCGAAAAGCAAAGCGGGGCAGCCCCGGGGCATCGGGTGAGCAACCAACCGAGCGCATTGCAACAGACGAAACCTAGCTTGCAACGCTTGCACCGCCCGTACCCGAATAGAATCATCAGAGGATTGGGTAAATTGAGTCACTAGCAAGCAACAACACTCACAGGACTCAGGGTCGAAAGTATCACCGACCCAACAGGCTGCGTGGTGGAGGCAAAAACAATGAGGGTTACCCCAAGACAAGGGGACCAAGCAACCCTCAAACTCGCACAAAGCGAGTGGGGACTCCGGGGTCACAACCATCAGACCCACGTGCCCCCTAGGGGATTCCCAGGGTCCTGAGCGTTTACTTTAAGAGGACTCGCATCCAGGTAGTCCCAGGCAGGGTGCTGCTAACCGGCGCCCAACACTACCAAGTGAACTTCTACAGCTGAACCCCAGGGACGTGTACACTCACGGGGACTTAGTAGGGGGCACCACTGAGGAGAACCGTAAATACAAAAAGAAAAAGAAAAACAAAGCCCTGCAAGAGGACAGTGAACCCCAAGGAACAGAGCCAGCCGCTATGTCGGGAAAACGAAGCTGCGTAGCACCCTGCGCCCCTACCAGTGCAAACTGCCACTTACCCCACAGGTAACAAGGGAGAACAGAACACCTAAGAGACCAACGGGCGGCCGAAAAACCGAACGGAAGAAAGGACCAGTAGAGGCAGGTCCCGAGGAGCCTGTGGATGGTGGCCCCAAGCTCCAAGGGCAGTACTTACAGGGCACCTAGGGAAGGCAGCCCTAGACGCATGCAGCCCGAGTACTGAAGATAACTCCTGGCTCTCGCACCCTTGAAAAACAAACACCACTCATGAAGCACAGTACTGTAAAGACACTGGAGTCAGAGCACACGACCTCTGTTTATAGCATCAGCCTCAAGAACTCAGGTGTGGGTAGCTGGCGTGAAGGGTCTGGGGCTCCCCTTCCCCCTCCCAGGGAGGGGGGAGCTGCGCAGACAGCGGAGCAGTGACATGTGACATCATACTAGTTCGCTCGTTTTCTGTTGGGGAGTTCTATCCACTAGTTCGACTTTTGGTAGCAATTTTAACCAGAATAGGGGTTTGTTTTGGGGTGCTTACCTTTCTGGGTGCCTGATCCAGTCGATGGCAGACATAGAATGCTTCCAACCACACGGGGGTTTCTATAGGCCATTGCTCCCCGTGCCTCTTTGAAGGGGCCCAGTTCTGGCCGTGGTCCCCGGTAGACCTAAGAACTCCTTACACATGACTGATGCAAAAGTCTGACATTAGCATATCAGCTTGAGATAGTTCCGGAGAGCCGACGGGGCTCCCCCAGAAAAAATCCTAGTCACCCATGCCTTATTATTGGCCCTCCACATCACACACATTTGGTTTTTCTGCACACCATATTTTTTTAAAACCCTTGGATTTTCAGAATGATTCACAAACAAGAGTTTAATTTTCAAATCGCAACTTGCATTACCACACAGCACAAGCATAAACCTATCTTTCATAGGCTTGTGTCCAGGCAATGATTTCCCCTCCTTGGTAATGTATGTCCTCTTAGGATTATTTTGGAAAAGATTACCTGTCTCATCACAATTAAACACTTGTTGTGGTATGTATCCCTCAGCCTCTACAAATGCTTTAAATTCTTCAAAAAATCAAACCTCTGTCACCAAAATAGGTACTCCAAACATACTTCTTTTGCTGTTATTTCACTATACAGTATACATACGTAATATATAAGTATCTACATATGTGTTTACCATAGCGAACCACTAAGCTTGTATGGTAAGTGCAGACAATAATACAGGTTACCACACAGAGTCAGTTGATGCTTCCCTCCCTCCCTCACTCGTTCAAGGTCAGACGCACTAACATTCCTCCCCCCAACCATACTGTTTGTGGTGTTATTACCTAATATACACACATTATATATAAGTATCTACAACTTTTATTCACCATAACTGTACAACTAAGCTGGTACTGTGTCCTAACATAGTGGCCACAACAAAACTGCATGACAAGAGACACAGTAGCCAGCAGATGAAGCCACCTCCGTCATCAAGATGGCTCCTCCCAACATTCTCCTTTTTGCTGTTATTTCACTATACACACACATTATATATAAGTATCTACATTTTGTGTTCACCATAGCAGATCACTAAGCTGGTATGTTGAGTGCAGACAATTACAGGTGGCCACACAGTCAGCAGATGCTACCTTCCTCAGCATTACTCGTCTCACCATACTACGCACAGTGCTAATTATCACAACAACCTTGCTATTATCAGAATCTTGGTTATTTTTATCACAGTCAAAGGGGGTCTTCTGTAACTCTGTGATCACTAAATAATACAAGTTACATATTTACTTTGAAAATTATAGGTGATGCTGTGGTCATAAGCTGAACAGCAGTGCTGTTAGCTCATGCTGCGTGCGCCAGCCAGCCTTGGCTGCTCACTCAGTACTGAGGCTCTCGCACCCGGGAATGTTGCCCACCATTTTTTTTTTAAATGGCATCTGTTTACAAGAGCCCTAAGGAAGCTGATGTGAACCCCGTGTAGCTGCCGGACTTTTAAATCTTGCATGGTACTCCAACACATCAATATCTGTGGTGCACAATTCCGCGACAGTTACTCACCACAGCTATTGATGCGATGCGCAGTTTAACCCTTAAACTGCGCATGGCATATATATACACCATGAGTAACATGTCCCACGGTGCACATGGCGTACATATACGCCATAGGGTGCCAGGCCCAATTCAAATGGCCCGCGGCTATACGGGGTTCACAGTAGCTTCCTCAGGGCTCTTGTAAACAGACGCCATTTAAAAAAAAAATCGTGGGCAATATTCTCAGGTGTGAGAGGCACAGTACTGTTGGAGCTACCAAGGCTAGCGCACGCAGCATGAGCGAACAGCATTGCTGTTCAGCTTGTGACCACAGCATCGCCGAAAAATGTCAAAATAAATATATAATTGCTATTATTTAGCAATGACAATATTACAGATGACCCCTGACTGATATAAATAACCAGGGTTATGATAATAGCAGGATTGTTGAAATAATTAGCGCTGTGGGACGAGTGATGCTGAGAGACGGAGGGAGATAGCATCGTTTACTGACTGTGTAATTACCTAAGTGTAGTTACAGGATGAGAGCTACGCTCGTGGTGTCCCATCTCCCCAGCACTCTTTGTCATATAATGCTTTGAAATTACTGACGGTTTTGGCCTCCACTACCCTCTCACTTAACTTGTTCCAACCATCTACCACTCTGTTTACAAAAGGGAATTTTCGTATATTTCTCCGGCAGCTTTGTTTCGTTAATTTAAATCTATGACCTCTTGTTCTTGAAGTTCCCGGTCTCAGGAATTCATCCCTATTAATTTTATCGATCCCTGTTACTATTTTGAACGTAGTGATCATATCGCCTCTTTTTCTTCTAATTTCTAGTTTTTGCATATTTAATGCCTCTAACCTCTCCTCGTAGCTCTTGTCCTTCAGTTCTGGGAAAAAGTTCTGTTCTGTGTGGCCACCTGTTATTGTCTGCATTCACCATACCAGCTCAGTGGTTCTCTATGGTGAACACAAATGTAGATACTTATATATAATGTGCGTATTAGTGTAATAACAGCAAAAATATTATGCTGGCAGGAGCCATTTGGGTGACGGAGGTGACATCACCTGCATGATTTGTCTAGCTGTTTAGAGGGTGGCCACTATGCTCTTTGGGCACTCTACAAGCTTAGATGTACAGTTACGGTGCATACAACATGTAGATACTTATATATAATATGTGTATATAGGGTAATAACACTGCAAACAGTATTGTTGGGGGAGAAAGTTTAGTGCGTGTGACCTTGAATGAGTGAGGGAGCTGCCAGGTGACTGTGTGTAGCGACGACTCTTAGTGCCTGAACTAACTATATCAGTTTAGTTGTACAGTTGTGGTGAACAAAACATGTTGATTCTTATATATAACGTCTGTATATTTTGAATAAAACATAAAACAGGATGGTAGGAGGAAGAAGTGGGCAAGTGAGGCGTTGTTGAGGGAGTGGCAGTGAGTGGCGGTCACTCCTCGTTGCTTTTCGACTCTCAATACCAACTTAGTGGTTCGTTATGGTGACCAAAACATGCAGATACTTATATATAACCTGTGTATAGAGTGCAATAGCAGCAAAACTATTTGTTTATTGTTTTATAAACATAATAATTGAATCACTAATATGCACATCATACTTTTGAGTATAGCGATTATTCACCACTTTTATTATATAAATATATTACAATACTGTACACACTATTGAATAATATTACTGCAGAAAAACTAAGAAAAAATCAATCAGAAACATAGAAATAATTAAGTGATAATATCTTTGTGGCAACTCCCACCTGTCAGCACGGGTGACGCTGACCGGCTCTGACGACCGCTCTGTCAACGCCCACTTTTTGCCAGACTTCCTCAGTCAATTGCGCCCAAAATATGTCGCCTACGATTTTTTTTTATTTTTCCTGTGCTCAGGGAACACATATTAACATTTTAAGAAGACGAAATAATTTTTTAGAATTTTTTTTTCTTGCGCACAGGGGTGTAAATGTCCTCAGGACCCTTGAGCAGTGGAAGGGTTAACCCTTAAATGGCGCATAGCTATATACCATTTGACACCTACAGGCGCATACCAAAAAAAAAAAAAAAAATTATTTTTTCTTCCTAACCTGTTAATTTGTGTTCACTGATCACGGGAAAAATAATAAAAAAATCGTAAGTGGCATATATTGCCCGCTATAGGGCGGGGAAGTGTGACAAAAATCAGGCGCTGACTGAGCGTGCGTCCCAGGCGGTCTGTTGATCGCCAGCTGTCAGGCCAGAGTTTCCACAAAGAGATAATTACCTCATTATTTCAATGTCTCTGATTGATTTTTCGTAGTTTTTTTGCTGTAATATTATTCAATAGTGTGTAGTGTGATATATTTATATAATAAAATAAGTGAATCATCGCTGTACTCAAAAATATGGTGTGCGTATTGTTGATTCAATTATGTTCATCAAACAGTGAACAAATACTTTGTCGGTTATTGCACTATATACACAGGTTATATATAAGTATCTGCATGTTTAGTTCACCATGACAAACCACTAAGTTGGTATGCTGAGTGGCAGTGGCAGTGGCAGGCAGTGACTGGCTGCCACTGGCTGCCACTCCCTCCCTCACCTCACCTCACCTGCCTTGCCACCATTCTCCACCCACCATACTGTTTTTACTTTTATATACAGACGTTATATATAAGTATTTACATGTTTTGTTCACCATAACTGTACATCTAAGCTTGTATGGTGAGTAAAGGCAGAGAGACGTAGCTACTCACACAGTCAGCTGGTGGCGGCCGCCCTCAAGGCCAGACGCACTAATATTTCTCCTACAACAATACTGTTTGTGGTGTTATTACGCTATATACACACATTATATATAAATATCTACCTGTTTTATTCACCATACTTGTACAAGTAAACTGGTATGGTGCCCAAAGACCATCGTGGTCATCAGTAAACAACATTATAAGTCCTGCAGACGATGCTCCTCCCTCACCAAAATGGCGGCTCCCAACCTCCTACTCTCGCCGTTATCTCACACTATACACACGTTATATATAAGTATCTACATTTGTGTTCACCGTAGCAAACCACTAAGCTGGTATGGTGAGTGCAGTCAATGAAAGGTGGCCACACACACTCAAAAGACAACGCCACCATCCTCCCTCCCACAACATTACTCCTCCCTCCATGGCGCACAGCACTAAATATCACCACAATCCTGCTATTATCAGAACCCTGGTCAGTTTTATCACAGTCAGGGGTCTTCTGTAATAATATCATCGCTACATAATAGCATGAACAAGTATATTTTGACATTTTTAGGCGATGCTGTGGTCACAAGCTGAACAGCAGTGCTGTTAGCACATGCTGCGTGCGTCAGGCTTGGTAGCTCACTCAATACTGAGGCCCCTAACACCCTGGAGTTTGGCCCACGATTTTTTTTTAAATGGCATCTGTTTACAAGAGCCCTGATGAAGGTGTGGTGAACCCCGTGTATCCGCGGGCCGTTTAAATCTTGCGTAGTACTCCAACACATCATATGACATGATGCGCAGTTGACTGGAACAACGTCCAACATGTCATATGACGTGATGCGCACTTTAAGGGTTAACCACTGCACTTGTTCAGCCTTAAAATAAGACAAACCCGTGGTGCACCGAAAATAAAATCTCTGGAAATTTTTTTGTTCTTCCAAAAGTGTTAAATATCCTTCTCTGATCACAAATATGTTGAAAAAATTTCACAAATGTACTTACTTTGGCTGCAATGGTGTCCAGAATATGTTATGACATCACAGCTTGGTGGTCACCCGTGCCAGAGTCCCTTGGTAGACTCCTATCTTGAGGTTATCTTGAGATGATTTTGGGGCTATTTAGTGTCCCCGCGGCCCGGTCCTCGACCAGG